>NC_052335.1:10083919-10683919 GCF_016432855.1 Salvelinus namaycush
AAGAGTTGATTACCTATTTCAACCAACACAGAGAGAGGTACTTCTTCAAATGTTGTCTAGCCAGACGGCCTTCATAGAAAGCAGGTGGATGGACCATCCCAGCCAAAAGAGATTATAAGGATTCAACTTCAATTCTCTGGTGCTGGGATTAAGTCTCCAGTAAGGAAAATGCTCTGCTATTAAGATTATTACTGTAGGAACATTTGGCTTCAGGAGACAATTGAGTTGACGTTCTTCTGCTCGGAAGGGACAAGTCCAGGGCGAGTTTCGCAAAGTACCTACGGAGGTGGTGTAGGAGATGTGAGAAATGTGCGGCTTTACACTACAGTAATATGTGGAACTGAGGGTGTTTTATTTAATTTTACTTTGAACGTTTCATAGTGTAAACACCGTTAAAACATCTCTCGACTACACCTTCACCACTGCACCATGGCAACTGCACCGTCCGCAAGGGGTTAGTGCGGTCAGCCCAACGCATCACCGGGGGCACACTGCCTGCCCTCCAGCACATCTACAGCAGCCGGTGTCACAGGAAGGCCAGGAAGATCATCAAGGACCTCAGCCTCCCGAGCAACGGCCTGTTCATCCCGCTATCATCCAGGGGGCGAGGAGGTCAGTACAGGTGCATCAAAGCTGGGACAAAGAGACTGAAAAACAGCTTTTATCTCAAGGCCATCAGACTGTAAAATAGCCATCACTAGCCCGGCCTCCACCCAGCGCTGAGCTTAGTCACTGTCGCTAGCCGGTTACTCATCCCTGCACCGTAGCGGCTTCTGCCCTATGTACATATTCATGGTACATTGGTCACTTTAATAATGTTTACATATTGTTTTACCCACTTCATATGTATATACTGTATTATAGTCAAGGCCATCCAATTCAACGATTGCTGTACATATCCTATTCTTTCCACGTATTCTTCAGATATACAGTGCATTCGGAAAGTATTCAGACCCCTTAACTTTTTCCACATTTTGATACGTTACAGCCTTATTCGAAAATGGATTACATTGTTTTATCTTCCTCATCAATCTACACACAATACCCCATAATGACAAAGCAAAAAAAGTTCTGGGACATTTTTGCAAATGTATTAAAAAAAAATGAAATATCACATTTACATAAGTATACAGACCCTTCACTCAGTACTTTGTTGAAGCACCTTTGGCAGCCTCAAATCTTCTTGGGTATGACGCTACAAGCTTGGCACACCTGTATTTGGGGAGTTTTTCACATTCTTCTCTGCAGATCCTCTCAAGCTCTGTCAAGTTGGATGGGGAGTGTCGCTGCAGAGCTATTTCCAGATCTCTCCAGAGATGTTTGATTGGGTTCAAGTCCGGGCTCTGGCTGGGCCACTCACACCTGTGTTGTCTTGGCTGTGTGCTTAGGGTCATTGTCCTGTTGGAAGGTGAACCTTCGCCCCCATCTGAGGTCCTCTGTACTTTGCTCCGTTCATCTTTCCCTAGATCTTGACTAGCCTCCCAGTCCCTGCCGCTGAAAAACATCCCCACAGCATGATGCTGCATGTAGGGATGGTGCCAGGTTTCCTCCAGACGTGACGCTTGGAATTCACGCCAAAGAGTTCAATCTTGGTTTCATCAGACCAAATAATCTTGTTTCTCATGGTCAGAGTCTTTAGGTGCCTTTTGGCAAACTCTAAGCGGGCTGTCATGTGCCTTTTACTGAGGAGTGGCTTCCGTCTGGTCACTCTACCATAAAGGCCTGATTGGTGGAATCCTGCAGAGATGGTTGACCTTCTGGAAGGTTCTCCCTTCTCCACAGAGGAACCATTGGGTTCTTGGTTACCTCCCTGACCAAGGCCCTTCTCCCTCGATTCCTCAGTTTGGCTGAGTCTTGGTGGTTCAACAATTCTTCCATTTAAGAATGACGGAGACCACTGTGTTCTTGGGGACCTTCACTGCTGCAG
The DNA here is from genome assembly GCF_016432855.1 of Salvelinus namaycush. NCBI lineage: Eukaryota > Metazoa > Chordata > Actinopteri > Salmoniformes > Salmonidae > Salvelinus > Salvelinus namaycush. Next base: position 10,085,847 of record NC_052335.1, read on the forward strand.
AAATGATTTGGTACTCTTCTCCAAATCTGTGCCTCGACACAATCCTCTCTCTGAGCTCTATGGACAATTCCTTTGACCTCATGGCTTGGTTTTTGCTCTGCCATGCACTGTCAACTGTGGGACCATATATAGACAGGTGTGTGCCTTTCCAAATCATGTCCAATCAATTGAATTAAACAGTTGGACTCCAATCAAGTTGTAGAAACACCTCAAGGATAATCAATGGAAACAGGATGCACCTGAGCTCAATTTCGAGTCTCATAGCTAAGGGTCTGAATACTTATGTAAATAAGGTATTTCTGTTTTAGAATTTTTATACATTTGCAAACATTTCTAAAAACCTTTTTATGCTTTGTCAGATTCCAGATTTTTATTTAATCAATTTTAGAATAAGGCTGTAACGTAACAAAATGTGGAAAACGTTGAGGGGTCTGAATACACTTTACTATATTTTCTATCCACATGCTGTCCATAATGTCCATCACATACATTATATACTGTACATATATACATATACAAGCTCCGGACTCTGCTCATCCTAATATTTATATTTATTAATTCCATTTACTTTTAGATGTGTGTATTGTTAGATATTACTGCACTGTTGGAGCTAGGAACACAAAGCATTTCACTATACCCGCAATAACATCTGCTATACATGCGTATGCGACCAATTCGATTTGATTTTGCACAGTAGCGCCCCCCTGTGGTACACTGGATAAGGACATCCTGTTCTGACTAACAATAAATTATTATTAATGCAATAAATTAATTACTGTAGCAGTCAAATAGTGATGACAATATCCCCAAAAGCTATTAAAAACGTAAATGCTCTCCCAGGTCGGCTTTATTAAGCATAAAACAGAAGAAAACAGACTGAAACAGGGAGGGACTACCAAAATGTATTCGATTAGAGCTGCTTATTTTGGTTTTCCATTGAAAAACATTTTGCCACAGCTTACCCAAATGAATGCAACTTCTGTGTGCCTGGCCAATAGTCGTGACTCATGACACAGCGGTCTGAGTCAGAGTTAAGCCACACTTAAGTCAGACTTAAACTGAGGGTCAGTGCCATGTTAACATCCAAGGAGGAAAAGACAAGTAGGATCAATATGAGATTGATGCAACGTCACTGCTGCTCCAAGGCCACAAAGTCACGACCGGCCCTTCTTGCTGATACATCTACTTTAGGCATCAGGAAATATATATTTTGTCGATACGACACACTTGACAATTCCTGTTGTGACCATGAATGTTAATAAACATATTAGCCACAACGTAATACTGATGTGTATATCAGAATATACCTAATGGTACTAAATGAGTCAATTATAAATGACATCTCTGGTACTTAATAAGAACTGAGTCATAGATTAAATACAGTATATGTGACCAAATTGCAACTATGGTAATGGTACTAAATGAGTAAATCGTAAAATACATCTATGGTACAAAAGCAGGAGATAAGTAGTTCATTTACATTTTGTAAATACAGTACCACAAACACAAGTCCTATCACACCACATACAATGAATTAAATGATTTTCAATTTATATCCCAGTCATCTCAGTGTGTCGGTTTTGCCCTGCATGAGAGTAGGTGACTCAAAAGCAATGTTGGCATTTATAAAAGCACTTCATTTTTTTTAATTTTTTTTACCTTGTCCTCATGCATTATATTTTAGTTGCATCGTAACAGTTACATCAACGTTAAGTACTGTATTCTCCAGACAGATCAGAGACGGTTTTCCTCAGATCCATAGATGCACACCAAGCCGCCTTGATATACAATATATCAAGATACAGACAGATGTATTGCATAAGCAATATTTTCCAGATGATTAGAGAATAGTTTTTATTGGTTTGGAGAGTGGTTTGACAGAGTTATGACTGTGGATTGAACATGTGGGCAGTAAAGCTTATGATCCCAAAACAATGATCCCAGTTCTTTTAAGCTTAATTTCTTTCTACTGAACAATCACTGGTGACTGAGAAATTTCACTGATCTAAAATATTCCTAACAAACAATCCTGACCATAAGTTATTGCCTACATTATCTGTAAGAACATTCAAATGTGTTGTATTGTCTATGCAAAAATAATAAGTAACGACGTCATTTGTGATGGACGGTGGATCAGATTTGACTGCTGTTTGAGCACCCTCTACTGTTGGGAAATCGAGCAAACAAAAGTAACGTCCTATACCTCTGTCCAGGGACATACGAGACACTATCACAATGAAAACAGAACATCAGATGGGTCCCATTTCATTTATTGGGTCAAGAAGGAATGTTAAGGTCATTGGTCTTCTCATTCAAGACAGTACAAGAAATCTCATTTACACTTAGAACAGTACTTGAAGCTCTGTAGTATAAGGCAATGTTAAACTCTACATTTCAAGGAACAATAAAGAGATGTCAGTACAGGGTTTAACGCCACGATCAGGCTATAAAATAAAGGTAGTAAAACACTATTCTTGGACAATTCATTTAGATTCTAACCCATCTTTTGCTACAGCAGTAATATAGCAACAGAAAACATGCAGTCAGGACAAGCGCCCTCTTTGGATTCCACTCCTGCCACAGAATAAGCTTCATTCTAATAAGAGTACTCTGAAGACAGAGGTAAGACTACCCTCTCACTTTCTATGAGACGTTCAGCATAAAGGAGGGACATACTGCCCCAGCATATCAATTAAAGGAACACTCCACCCCAAAACTGTCTTTCGGTATTTGTTTCATTGGCCCATTGTTGAGTCTCAAAATGTTTTGCTTGTCAGCAATCAAGTTCTCAAGATATGCAACTATCAAAATACATCAGTCGGGGATGATTTCTGTATCCTGTTGCTGCATCTTGCATCATATATATGACACAAAAAGCATCATTCAGGGATGATTTCTGTATTTTGAAAGTTCGATATCTTGAAAACGTGATTGCTGACAAGCAAAAACATTCAAACTATGTCAATGGACTAATGAAAAAAATACCAAAAGATAAGAGTTAAGGAAAACGCCATCCCAAAACTGTCTGTACTGTGTAGAATACAAATATTATCACTGTGCATCAAAACAGCAAACAGCATTTAGCTAGACCTTCAACAACTACACCTTCATCCTAACCAACCCTCATTACTAACCAACGGAACCATCTCATCTCTACCAGTCTCCTCACCACTAACCAACTCCCCGGTATCATCTATACAGTGTTAATCAGAAACTTCATCACACCAACGTCATCCCCAGGATCAATTTGCTACCGCATAGAGCCGGCTGGGTGGACGTGATTACCATCACACGCCAACATTTACAGTCAACATTAAATACCTTCCTTATGACCTCACCTAGAAGAACCCTGGTCTACATACATGAACCCACCATTCCAACTGCTACACGCAACTCTTTTTTGACATGGAACCAGCATTTGAAGGACATGCATACATGTAGATATGGCACAAGAGACAAAAACAGATGACATACTGTACGTGACAAGACAGTGACAATTCAGGGGATCAATTAATCAAAACAAGATTAGACAAAGACAAGAGACAAGAGCAAGGATCAAATAGGAACATATTAACTTGAATTTGGAATAGTGACTAATCAATGGTTTTGATACAAGCAGGGAAAGAGCACTGGAGGAATTGAGCATTGAAAAACAGTGAAAGCAAATGAGTGCATATTCCACTTTAGAAAGAGCAAAGAAATCAAGACTATTACACAATCACGCAAAGAAAAAAAAAGGATTTCACCAGGTGTTCCTTGTTCCCCTGCACCTGCTCTGACAACCATGAAGGCAATAACCTTAAAAACAGCCACACTTAAGCATTCAATGCCATTCAAACATTCAATGAATGTGCAATTTGTTAAAAAAAAAAAAATCTACAAAATGGGTTTGTCACATACTTCGTAAACAGGTGTAGACTAACAGTGAAACGCTTACTTATGGGCCCTTCACAACAATGCAGAGAAGAAAAAAAATGTGGGAAAATAATAACACCAGGAATTCATTTGCAATCCGAGTTGCATCGGTTCGTGCCAATATTCACAAGCTGCTCTTTGTGTGTGCCTATTCAGTCATAAATGATCAATAATTTATGCAATGAACAACAACAAAAAACACCACTGAAATAATACATTCATGGTGGAGACACGTAGGTTCTCAACTTCACTTGTCAGCTGTTCACTGTGTGAATTCATGAATCCATATTTAAAAGATCTAAAACCGCACAAAAAATCTAAAATCCTTGTTATCAGAGAAGAGGCTACTGAAGCAGGGACGACGTGTACACTCAAACAGTGGGAGCATTGTGACACTACATTGCCATCCAGTATAACAACTATCTATCCCATGAAAGGACACCATCATGTAATCCACAGGTCCAGTTCTAGAGGTGAAAGGTCATTCTTTAATCCTGGGGTGTCCATAACTGGGCCGTCCTCCCCACTGCCCATATGTAAACATTTTGAAGTCCTTCTGACACAAGTGACAGTTGCTTGTCCACAGTCTAAGTCCTAATAGCAAGCGCAATAACCCAGTACTAGACAGGATTCTTCAGAGGAATTGCAGTGTGACCACTGGGTATCAACTCAGTCCAACATTAGTCCATTAGTTTCAACTCAGTCAAAGATTAGTATAAATGTTATTACATAGAATTAACAAGAAAATTAGGGCCAACGACTCCAGGAGCAGTTCCACAGGAAGATATGCCTCTAGTTTGAATACTTCAGAGCCAGCTAGAGGAGAAAGAAAATCATAATTTACACATTCTAGATAATTTCCTATGAAATAAAAACTTTTTTTTTTCTCACTTCGATGGGCCTCTTGGGAGGGCATTCTAGGGCCTGATATTTGTTGATGAGGTTGACTGTAGCTCTGCTGGCTTTCTCAGTGGGTAAACGTTCTGAACAAAGTCAACGTACACAGCAGGATAGCCGTAGTGTGGAATGATGCACACTTCATAATAAAAGTGGGACCAAAGTGGACCAAACTCAGGGGGTGAAGTCAAACTTTTACCCACATGCTGAATCTCTGTGTGTGTTAGCGTGTGCGTGTAAACTATTTACATTCAACAATGCTATATCACACCTTGTGAGCAGTGTCTGCAAACTGCTGGGCTTTGTGCATTAGGTCTACCGTCTTGTCCTCGGCCCGGCCCAGTCTCTCCCCACGCTCCTGCAGGGCCTGGCTGGCCCTCTGGACTACACTACCCATACTGCCCCCTGGAGGGCGCTGCCCACTGGGACCTGCTCTAGGACCTGCTGCACAACACACAGGGACAGAGAGTAGTGCATCAGAGATGGGATACTAAGAAGAATGCAAACAAATCCTGTTCATTGATAATTAACAATTATAAAACAGCCTAGGCACGAGTTCAGTATGTTCATGGGTGAAAGTGTCAAAGAGAAGGAGTGCTGATCTAGGATCTGTCCATATAATAATATTCATTATGATCCAAAAGGCACTCCTACACTGAGACGCTTTGTGGATACAAGCCTGGACTGGTCAGCTTAGGACAAAGACTCCGCAACATTTGCTGTTGCTCTGTGTCTCTAGGCCCTGCAACCGCCTGGCACCTCTCCCAGTGATACACATGACAACCCCCCTGTCAGCGGGTTCAATGGGGAGCCGCGTTCCTTCTCAGTCTCCCTGCCCCGGAGACTCAAGGCCAGCCTTTGTTTTTTAGCAGGAGGTTTGGACACAAAGTCACCACTCATCTAGGCACAACCTCATAGAAGAGCCATTCTCTACTGCAGTGGAGAGGTGTAACAGAAGACAATAGACCAAACCCATCCATCTCCTGAGAGAGGATTAGGAATCCATGAGAATAGAACAGATACAGCCACAGGCCTACTAAGGTCATCGCCACACGCCTTTTGTCATCTCTGCAAAGATTGTGTTGCTACTCAGTGAGTATTAGGGGTTATTTGGCCTTTTTTGACTCACTTACCTCCAGCCTGAGAACGGCTTTGGTTTGAAACCATCACCTTCTTCATACGGTTGAAAAAGACCTTGCAACGGTACAGGACCAGATTCATTTTGCAGGCATCTGTTAAAATGACAACAAAGACTCAAATAGTGGAATCTGATAATAGCCGTATTATAACCATGATCAAAATAGGCAAATAGAAACTACAGAATCAAACATGAAATTGGAGTCCCTGCCATATTATATGAGACGAGAAGACAAGCCACTCCTAGGGTTGACCCAGTGGTCCCAGAACAATTCACAATCACATATGACCCAAATTCGCTCCCTAACCCTTCCCCTAGCACTCCGATTTGAAAACATGGAAGGGTTAGGACCAAGGAGAAGGGAGGGAATTGGGACCGACTGTTGATAGACTGTGCTTATCCTTCAGCACTCCCTTACCTCCCGTGAGTTTGGACTGACAGTTGACAAACTCAGTATGACGGGGCCTGGGACCCACGGTGCTCTTCCGTCTAGCCTGGGCCCCTGGTCCTCCTATCTGGCCCCCTTGGGCCCCTGGGCTACCCTGGCCCCCTTGACCTCTTTGGCCCTTCTGCTGGTCTCCAGCTGGGCTACCAGAGACCCCCTCCTTGCCTTCCCAATAGGTCTGACAGGCGTGGTACATGATCTGGATGAAGATGCACTTCTCTGGCGCTGAGCTGGCCACCCATTGGTCAAAGGCGTTGTCGAACACCAGGTCAAACTCTGGGCAGTCCTGAGGGAGACACACAGGAGGGATACAATATAGGTCACAGGACAGTAGGGGGAATAGTGGTCTAAACATCCCAGCCAATAGGCATGTATACTGGTGGTGATGTCACCTTGTTGGGGTTGATGCCGTTGATCTGGCGAAGCTGCTCCACGGCCCACTGTGACCTTCTGGTGAAGGGGGCGGAGCCTCCAAACCGCTTGACTTTGGTGATGAGGAGCTGAGCTGGCCTCTTATTGGTCACTGGGGGATTGGGAGGGGTCAAGGGTTTACAAATATGCCAATACTGAAAGGTAAGCAAGCACACTTCACAACATCCACAATAGAGGAAGAAAATGTAAATGTACTCCCTACTAGAATGAAGATAGAAGATTAAAAGACACTTGATAAGACTGGCTATCCAGTGAACAAATTAACCTAACACAGAAGGCATTAGCGATCAGTCACCATCACAGATCAACAAACAGACCGCCAATGCCTATTCTTCTTCAGTGGTTTCTCTTGTTCACACGATAAGAGGGTTTTGTAACGGGGGGAGATTGGCAGTGCCAGCTGAGACACCCAGCCAGCCTTCACCCACCCATCAGCGGTGTTTGGGTAGGGCCAGTGAATGACCGTGGCTCTGGGTGACTTCATCACAGTAACAATAGCGACTATGAAGACGGGTGACACTGAACACAGCTAAATATATGTGAAGGATCCTTCCTGCTCAATTTTAGGATCCATGTCCTCTGACAGTGTCAGATGCAAAGATCTTAGATTACCAGCAGCACAATGTCATTATTGCAACACGATGAATACCTCTGCATCCTTCTGTTCAGACAATGCCACTATGAGACAGTTAAAACACAGATTTTCAATAACCTACTGAACAAGCGAGTTGTACGTAGCAGGACTACAGAGTAGCAACAGGACAGTGAACTGTAAAAGTCACACTGATCTATCAACCTGTCATCTCAGTATACCTGGGCCCGTATTCACGTCGAGTCTCAATGTAGGAATGCTCGTCTGGATCAGGTCTCTCCCCTCTTATTCATTATGATTTAAAGCTGCAATATGTAACTTTTTGGGCTACCTGACCAAATTCACATAGAAAGTGAGTTATAGATCTGTCATTCTTATTGAAAGCCAGTCTAAGAAGCTGTAGATCTGTTCTATGTGCGTCATTTCTATGCTTCAAGTTCTTATTTTTCATTTTTGAGACTTTTACTAATCGGTTTTGTACACCAGTTTAAAAACAGCAGAAAATACTATATTTTTGGCTATGGAAAATATATTTCACAGCAGTTTAGATGGTAGTGATTCTCTACACTTGTTTGTTGTCAAATAAACTGATTTATATGACAATTTCTGCATAGTGCAAAAAGGCAAAACTGATCCTAGATCACCACCTACTCTGAGACACTTTTTTACAACAACAAAAAATGTTGATTGCAGATGTAGTCATGAGGTTGGATGCATAAAAATAAAAAATAGGTGTTACCTGACAAACAGATGTATGTCATGTATTCTCCCTTGCCTCCAGTGGGCAGAAAGGGGATCCTTTTCCTCTTTCTCCTCTTCACCTCCACAGCCACTAGCATCCTCTCATCCCGGGGAGCAAATACCTCCCTGTTGATAGCTGACTGGATATTCATGGTGGAACTGGGTGTAGGATATTTGATGAGTGATCTATGAAGATAGTAGACAGTGAAACTGATGATTAGATTAGTTTATTAGTCACATGCACAGGGTCACAGATGTAATTGTAGGGTACAGTGAAATTCTTATGCCCCCGAGCTCCAACAGTGCAGGTCAAAAAAAGAGAAGTGAATGACAATCATTAAAAAAAAATAAGTGAGATATATATATATACATACACAAGTGTAGCAATTATAAAGGTCCATTGGTGGGTGGTGGCAGGGTAAGTGTCCGTTGGGGGTGGGGGGTGGAATGTCCATAGGGAGAGTAGCAGGGGAGTAAGTGAGAAGTGAAAGAAACATTAATATATACATATTCATTAATGTAATCTTGATTTCCTGTGTGTCATATATAGACCATCATTAAACATCAAGGACCCTTAGAGGGTTATTTCTAACTAGTAAAGTGGTGAACGTTACACCTCTAAGTGGCAGATCATTTAAATCAGTTATGGATCTAACTTACTTAACCGGAGTCAATTAAATGAATCGTCGCAAAATGATTTGCAAATAAAATTCTCCATGGTGGCCTTCAGAACAATTTGCAAGAGAGCAGAAATAATCGTTTACAATACCTGTTTTGTTGTTTTACCCCTCACTCCTTCGAGACGCAGAAACAGAGAAGCTGCAGTAATGCTCACCAAACTATTCCAACGCCTTATAACGGTGTTGTTTTGTCACACAACAACAGCATGCCTTGCGGAGAAGGCGAATCTGTCTGGGACGCCATCCCATTTGAGCAAGTTAGAAGTCACGTGGGAAATTGTACTGTTGAGTTGAATCTCATTACAATACATTTTAATAAATACAAATATTATTTTGTTTTAACATAATTATCTTTATTATTTGCAGGTTGCAAATATCTGGAACATATTGATTAAAAAAATGTATGTACTCTTTCAGTACTGTAAAAACTTCCCTGGACATGAAACTACTTTCAACGCGTAAATATTGGGATTGATCCACGAAATGAGAGCCTTTTGCATCCCTTTAATATTTTAAGTAGAAATTGTGCACAAATATTTGATTTTAAAAGCCTGTTATATTACATGGAGTGACCACATGGAAAATTCAATAAATCCAATGTTTTTATATGAATAAAGACTAACGTGACAAAATGTCCCTCTGTGCATCCTCCAAAATGTCTCCGAAGTTTTCAGCATCCATTACAAAGCTCTAGTTATTTTGTTGTTTTGACAAAGTAATTTCTGAAGATCATTATGTATTTCATGTGATTAGTGATTCATTTTAAGGTAAAAAAAAAAAAAAAAATCAACTGTCCCTCATTTTAAGGTCAACCCTGTCATGTGACCTGAACTCTCGTTTTAATATGGTGAAACTACTCCTTTAAAAAAAAGATCTGAAGACACATTGAACATCTAATAGTCAAATCATAGTGAGCTGGTTCTATTCTTTTTTCCCATTTTCTGGTGTTTTGTGGTTGAAAACTTAAAAGGGGCGAGCATAACACGTCAACCCTGTTACCCATAGACAAGCTAGAAATGTTTTCACAATAAATATAAAAATTGTCAAGCTTGCCCCTCCCTGTTGCACACAAGCTTCCATTCCCCGTCACAGGAGATTTATGGCTGATTTAAGATGAAGTCGGCAACACTGTTACGGTCAACCTTGTTATTTTATTTGCCACTTACTGAAGTATTTTTTTTATTTAGCCTCTTCAGATGGGAAAGCCATCTGTTTTGTGTTAGGTTTGAACATGTGCTCTTTTTGACAGAATGTTAAAATTAGGTGGCGTTACACTACTCAAAAGGCACCTAATTGGTGGAATGACCGATGGGCTGTCTTGTCTTTGTTCATGAGTACATTTGAATAAACTGAGACCACAGACAGCTGTAGAGATACATTTTAATGTATAACAAAAGGTTTACCAAGGTTAAACATTACATCATTAATTTGAACAAAACACAGGTTAAAAAGAGTGAGCAATGAGCATGACAGTGGATTGGGCAGTAAGTGGAAACATGACAGAAAAATAGTGTCCTCTAGTGCAAGGCAAATGGGAGTATAGCTGAAGAATAGACTACCCACAACACAATCAATCACAATTCAATGCCCTTAGGGTACAGTACATTTTGCCTCGAATGACAACTCTATGCACAATTAAGAGAAGACATCTATGTCAGTTAAACATTATGGCACATGAATGGGTAAGTTGTATCATAAGGAAGAAGGAGGTATCAGCTTGCTATGTTTGAGTGTAACAGTGACAGTGTGACATGTAAACCAGGATATGCAAAACCAAGGAGAAGCACGAACAAAATTCTCTAAATACTCTTTTCACACTACTGAGCCAAACTTAATCAAGCTGTATTGGACTGGCCTGGTTACATATACACCATAGTTGCTGGAATGACGGCTAGAAAGGACAATGTGAAAAGAAAATATCTGTGCCAGCACAGTACAGTTCGGCTCGGCCATATAGTGTGAATCAGGCATTTGTAAGCGCAGATGCAATGGGATGACACAGTAGCATACCTAGGAATCTGACAGTATGACTTAACAAGGGATGCACTCAAACACATCTGAGGAGAACTTAAAAAGCAAACATTCACAAGAAAGTAAAAAGTCATACTCTTAACACATACTGTGTACAAAATACATGACACCAAACATTTAAAAAAAACTTCCTGATGGCAAGCTTGATTGATCATTGATTATGGCAGAGATCCAATTTGAGTGATGTCATTCAGTGTTAGTGTAATACATTTATTTATTTTTTACTTGAAAAAATCATGGAGGAACCCTCCAGGTGGCTTTCAATGAGCCGGCATGCTACACTCCCTCACTACTAGCAAGACAATCTTAAGCAGAGCATATTCATCCCTGTCTATGTACATACTGCATATCATGCTTCGTTTTCATTTTGGCCCGAATAGTTATTGATTTAAATAAAGTGTTAGAGTAATAAGGAGTGTACTCTGCAGACTTCTCCACTGCAACTCTGTTTAGTTCCGTGGATGCACATGAAACGTTTTGAGTCCTTCATGTGTGTGTGTGTTCCTCTTGTTTTACTGATATGTCGTATCTCTGTTTGTTGTCTGACTAGAAAGTGGAGAAAAATGTAAAGCTACCGTATATGTGCAACATGTCAGTGTTAGTATTACAAATGGAGTGCTCTTTTCGATCAGGACAATTCACAATAGAACAAAGCAATTCGGTGGCCTTCCTATGGACCAGCAAAACCGACCGAACCTGCCACTGTTATAAGAGAGAGCTAAACAAAAACTGTATTTGGCAACTTTGCTAAAGTTGTGTATCCAACATTAGTATCTTTCAGCCTAGTCTTGCAGTTAGTCAGTTAGTGTAAACATAATTTGGCGACTCCACGCATCGTCATAGCAGTACAGTTAGTATATAGAGCTGCATTTCATTTTGTCTTAGTATGCTCCATCCAATGTCATCATCATTAATTTGGCTTTAACCCTAGCCAGGTTAAACCGGACTGAACGGATAAAACAATGGTGAGTGCAGTGTTCCGTCTGGCTACTTCAACCCTTCCATAACAATCCACTTTGATCGACCTGACGGGTTGAAATCAAACGATGCAATTGAATGGGTTTCAGTGTGCTTCTCTGAGGCATTCAGACCATGAAAGGATGGATTTGAATGTAACTCTCTCAACCGGCTAAACATCTGAATGAGTGTTGATGCTCAGAGTTGAGAGAGGTTAGGCTTGAGCCATGGCTACAGTTTCAGGAGTCACACAGACCGAGTCAAAGCTGTGTCCGACACCAACACAGTCCAAGAGACAGTCATCATTTACATTCACAGGAAAGAGGAACAGTCTTAATTGGGGTTGGTGGGTGCTTTGGAGGGGAGGCGGTATTCAATAAACCCACAGGGTGGATGAATTGACAGCATTGGGAACATTAGAGGAACAGTCACTATTAGAACCATAGGGTAAAGGGAACGGTCTCTGACGAGATCACCACCAGCTGACCACAGGTTGTGGAGTGGTCTCTGACACACAGATATGTCTCCTCGGTCTGGTTGCAAGATCAAGTGGGTGTGTTTGTGTGTGTGTTGGCTGTGGGTTACGATAACTCTGGGTTATCCCCAGAGAGCTGAGTGGGATACTCCTGTCTATACATGAAAGTGAGAAGAAATAGTGCCACGTCGTGTGAACACCAATAGGCAGTGTGAGAGGTCACCGCCGACCAATAGCGGCTCTCCACCATGCCCTCTCGCAGTTCAAAGTCAATACGCCTCTCCAACTCCACTGTAACACACAGAAAGACAAAGAGTTTCACAACAAACACACACACACACACACACACACAAAACACGCACTTTAAATACTAGCCATAGATACTGGGACAAAGCAGTTACAAAACGCAATAGGGAAACCTCTGTCAAAAGGGCATAGTGCGTAGTACAGTTCACTGCTGGCTTTCGAAAACAATATGAGGGAGTAGGGTCCAATACATTTTTCATATACTTAAAAATAATTACGATGTGCTTGATTTAGCCTGCCTAGCTTGAGTTTGCACTTTTGGTTATGACACCGGTTTGGTTCTTTGGCTGTCCCCCCCATAGGATAACCCTTTGAATAACCTATTTAGGTTCCAGGTAGAACCCTTTCCACAGAGGGTTGTACATGGAACCCAAAATAGTTCTACCTGGAACCAAAAAGAGTTCCCCTATGGGGACAGCCAAAGAATACCTTTTGGAACTGTACTACAGGGCAGAGTTTATAGATTTCTTCTTTCCAATTAGTTTTTCCTGGCCACTGTGCTCTTGCTTCTGCCTTTGGTTGGGTCTAGGGCCGGGTTACTGTAAAAGCACCTTGTGACAACTGCTGATGTAAAACGGGCTTTACAGACACATTTGACTGACTGATTGATTGTGCCTGACAAGCTAAATCAAGCACACCTCAACAATTTAGTATAAAATATTTGCAATGCATAATTGATCCAGGTCTGTGGGGAGCACTAAGGTAGATGCTTCGGTTGAATAGATCTGGTATAGGGATACGTACATGTGGTGTTGTCCAGGATAGCCGAGCTGGAACGAGACATGGAGTGCTCTATTTCTCTCGTCTCCTCGACTACCGCTAACTTCTCCACTAACTCCGCAGCCACGCCCTCCTCCCCTGACACGGCATTATCCACCTCCAAGACCCCGCTCTCCGAGTCGGAAGGCTCCTCCTCCACGCCGCCCACGTGACCACTTGAGCGCGAGAAGCGGGAGAAGAAGATCCCGCCGATGCCTTTGCCGAGACTTGCCGCGCCTGCCGAGACGGAGAGCACACAGCGAAACTCAAAGACAGACAAGCACACATGCACACACTCACGATCACATGGCACAGCACAGGACAACACATAAGCCTACTAACTTCTCACAGATATAGGCAGGAAAACAAGGGAACATTTATACTGTACCTATCACACCCATTAATTTACATAATAATTGCATTAGACTTGGTCCTATACTGTAAAGAGTTCGGTAAAAAATTATATCTAATCATGAATTAAGGAAATCCTTTATTCATAGGTTCTATGGTGTCAATCCCTGTGACAAGACTTAATGGCTCTCCATTGATTTGTTGAGGCTGGGTGTTCTGGACAGTGGTTCTGTGCTTGGCTTGCTGCTACATCAGCTAGGCAAACTACTTCTGTTTCAGCGAGCTAAAATTAGGTATTTCCATAGAATAAAAAAATTATTACACACACACACACACATATATATATCTTCATGCGTGGGTCTGTCCTTGACTAAAGCCTAAAAGCCCACTCTCTCTACTATAAAATAACAAAATAAGCCAATTTCAGGAAAGACCAAAGTAAAAAAACACCAACAAGATGAACAAAGAGCAAAGTCTAAAAAGCAAGGAGATAAAAATGAAGAATCCATCACTGAAAGTCCCTATGTCTCTCCCTTCCTCCCTCCCTCCCTCCCTCCCCCCCGTCTCTCATTCTCTCTCTCACCCATAATGCTGGCTTTCCCCAGGTTCGTAATGGACTCTCCGTAGTGTCTTCGGGCCTGAGGGGGGGAGGTACAGGGGCTAGGGAGGCTCTCCGTGTCCGAGACGGATGTACTTTCCTTCAGTGCAGGGTTGAGAAGCGTGGGACGGATCTGGTCGTACGGAGTCGGACTACTTGTGTTATACCTGTAGATCCCGGTCACAATACAATACATGTCATTCACAAACACTGATTCGTACAAAACTGCTCCAAGGGTGCTGCTCTGCTGCCGATTCTGTGCTGTCCCAATATATGTGTGTGTGTGTGTACTGACTGTGATCTATTCTATTCAAAATAATATACTAAATCCACTACTCACCAGTGTATTTGGACAGGTGAAATGTTACTGTAGTTCTTTAAGATTAGGGGCTCCAATCGGTACGCCTGAAAATACAGCCATAGGCATCATTAAGCACTTCCATCATGCCATCAGCAATCTCGGAACCGGAACCCAAAACCAAATCTTACGTACACTATCTAGCCAGCCACTTGATTTGACTCTGGAAGCACAAACGGAAACAGCCGGTATGTTTCTACCCCTACCACAGCCCTTCCTGAGCCCCTTTCCCTTCCAATCCTTTACGGATCTGCGACAGTATACCATCAGTGACTGACTGCATGACTGAATGACTCTACTGTCTGGTTCAGCTGGTTGGCTCACCACAGGGTCGGTAGGATGAAAGACGTTGAAGAGACGTTGGCAGATGGATTTGGGTAAGATGTGATCCTGGGTCACGTTGTTCCCCGGTCGGATCCCTCGCAACGCCAAGAACACGGCCAGGGGAGAACCCATGCAAAAGAAGTTCTCCACCTATAACAAAATAAAAGGCACAGAGAAAATCAAGAGGGGAACCGC
Source organism: Salvelinus namaycush (assembly GCF_016432855.1). Classification (NCBI taxonomy): domain Eukaryota; kingdom Metazoa; phylum Chordata; class Actinopteri; order Salmoniformes; family Salmonidae; genus Salvelinus; species Salvelinus namaycush. The sequence goes on from NC_052335.1 coordinate 10,101,041, forward strand.
GGTTAAATCCATGGCTCAATCTAGCTGTCATAACAATTAGAAGGAATGAAATATGGAATTTGTCACCTTAAATTTCAAGGCTGAAGAAGAACCTTCAGATGATGGGGATTGCAAACCAGCAAACTGATTTTCCAAATCCCGTAACCTTTAGACATGAATGCAACACCAATATTATCACACAACTGTAAATGAAACATAAACATTCAACACTGGGGACAAATGACGGTGGGATCTGGGTCGTATTCAATAGGAAACACCATAGCAAAAAAAAATCCTACAGAAAATGAGTTGGAAAGTTTAAGTAATCCCTCCCTGTTTGAGTCAGTTTTTCCCCCTGTTTGGTGCCTAATGAATTTGACCCTGGCCAGGGCCGTGAACAGACGTTTCAGGGAGATACTATCATAATTCATACACTACATGACTAAAAGTATGTTTACACATGCTCGTCGAACATCTTATTCCAAAATCATGGGCATTAATATGGAGTTGGTCTCCCCTTTGCCGCTATAACAGCCTCCACTCTTCTGGGAAGGCTTTACACTAGATGTTGGAACATTGCTGCAGGGGACATGCTTCCATTCAGCCGCAAGAACATTAGTGAGGTCGGACACTGATGTCGGGTGTGTCTCGCAGTCGGTGTTCCAATTCATCCCAAAGTTCTTCCACACCGATCTCAACAAACCATTTCTGTATGGACCTCACTTTGTGCACGGGGGCATTGTCATGCTGAAACAGGAAAAGGCCTTCCCCAAATTGTTGCCACAAAGTTGGAAGCACAGAATTGTCTACAATGTCATTGTGTGCTGTAGCGTTAAGATTTCCCTTCACTGGAACTAAAGGGCCAAACTCAAAACATGAAAAACAACCCCAGATTATTATTCCTCCTCCACCAAACTTTGGCATTGCGCATGGTGATCTTAGGCTTGTGTGCGACTGCTCGGCCATGGAAACCTATTTCATGAGGCTCCCGACGAACAGTTCTTGGTTCTGACGTTGCTTCCAGAGGCAGTTTGGAACTCAGTAGTGAGTGTTGCAACCAAGAACAGATGTTTTTTTAACGCGCTACGCACTTCAACACTTGGTGGTCCCGTCCTGTGAGCTTGTGTGGCGTACCACTTCGCGGCTGAGCCGTTGCTGCTCCTAGACTTCACAATAACAGCACTTACAGTTGACCGGGGCAGCTCTAGCAGGGCAGAAATTTGACAAACTGACTTGTTGGAAAGGTGGCATTCTGTGTAGGTGCCACGTTGAAAGTCACTGAGCTCTTCAGTAAGGCCATTCTACTGCCAAAGTATGTCTATAGAGATTGCATGGCTGTGTGCTCGATTTGATACACCTGTCAGCAACGGGTGTGGCTGAAATAGCCTAATCCACTAATTTGAATGGGTGTCCACATTCTTTTTTTATATATAGTGTATCTCGGCAAAGGCCTATTTATTTCTGCAACAACACACTCTCTCATCATCACAAATTGGAAGCAAGCTAGTTACATTCCCTCTTAAAGACATGAATGCCATCGGAAAAATCGGGTGATCATTGATGTTGATGATTGATGTAAATCTACAAGTTAGCTAGCTCAATTTCTTTTACTGATTGTGATTTACCTCTATATGTCTTTCTGCCTCTATCTGCTGCGGGTATCAGCCAACCAGACCAAATATTGATGATGATTTAGGCTAAATCAAGTGTTAATACAATTTTATGCTGCTGTTTATTTTTTTTTACAAAGACAACAAACGCGTTAACAACACCATAGAGCACAACAGTATGAGTCATAATACCCATAAAACCCAGCGGTCAAACAGAGAAATGGGTCCAATCATTTTCCCACCATACATTTTTCCCATAGGGGATTTTGGAAACACAAAATAAGGGTCTGTGTTTCGTGTAGGCTTACTATGGCGTGACGTTTTAATAAGAGTGTTAATCTGTCTCGGACAACGTGGCGTTTATCAATATTTTTGCTTGTATTTACACCCAACAAATAAAATGCTAATTAGCAGCTAACGTGGCTATCAAAAAGAACGAAAAATGCCATGATGATCTGGACAAGACTGCTGAATCGAGGCAAAGGTAAGAATCTCTAGATTAACTATCTAATGTTAGCTAAATGTAGTAATGAATAAATTGTCAAAATTCCTTTACATTTACGCGTTAGCAAAGGTGCCAGCTAAAGATGACGTGCTTGCAGGGATTTGTAGTCTTGCATAATGTCTACTTTGATGCTAATTAGCATTTTCGAATCTGAGAGTAAATAGAGACGAATATATTGATAAAAGTCACCTTGTCCGAGAGATTTACATGGTTATCAAAACGTCACGCCAGGGTAACCCTAAACATAACACAGCCCTTATTTTAAGTGTATCTAAAATCCCCTATGGGAAAAATGAATGGTGGAAAAACGATTGGAACCATTCGTGTTTGACGATTAGGTTTTATGGGTATTATGACACGTCTGTGGGGCTCTATAAAGAGGAGGGGGTATGGCCTGGGTCCTATCAGGACACACAGGGCACCCAGCGGGTCCTGCCAAAGCACGCCCGGCATCCCGTGTGCAACGAGTCAAGCCTGGGGTGGGGGTGATACTGTTGGCAGTACTGTTGATATATAAACTAGGTAGCTAGCTCAAGCCATGCATGTTTGGATACCGGGAGCATACGAGCTCCGTAAACAGCAGCTCAACAGGCACAACCAACGGACGGGTTGGGGGGTGGAAAACTTGATGACGACTTGCGGGCAGTGGGTTCCAAACAACAATGATGAAACAAAATAATATTTTTGGGGGAGGGGAAATTAGAGCCTGACCCTGGCTATTGAGTGTCTACCTACCTGAGTCGTGTGAGTCTCAGCTCCTCTTGTAGGTGACGTTCCTGATAGCTTGACCAGCACTCTTGCATGTCTTTTGTGTCCGGCGATAGTTCTTCATGACGGAAGCGTACGGGGTCCCAGCCTGTCATGATGTCGAAGGTTATGACACAACCCAAGGAGTGGGACACGATGGACACCTTGCCACTCTCCTCAAACTCGGGGTTCCGCATGCAGAAGAGTGTGTATAGCCGATTCAGCTCCTGAGTTAGACCCCTAGTGATCTACAGACACACGAAGCATGATGAATTACATTTGTGTATTAGACTGCAACTGCAAATTGGTAGATATTAGAGTTTGAGATTGAGTGTGTGCGTGTATGTGGTAAAATATGCATGGGACATGCAGACAAGTGTGTGTGTGTGTGTGTGTGTGTGTGTGTGTGTGTGTGTGTGTGTGTGTGTGTGTGTGTGTGTGTGTGTGTGTGTGTGTGTGTGTGTGTGTGTGTGTGTGTGTGTGTGTGTGTGTCTAGACACATGGCATGCGAAAGTGGACACTATCATATGTCTACTGTATGTTTATTTGACTCACAGTGACCAGTGGGCCCCTATAGTTGTCTACTCTACAACCAACAGACATACAGACCAGCGGTGGCTGGTGGCACCAAACATGGGGAGGAGGGGCTCATAGGATTTATGGTCATTTATTTGGAATGTTAATGAATGGGTGGTGCCACTAATTAAGAGAGTCTCACCTCGTCTCTGTACAGGGGGCTGGTGTAGTACATGATGTCCATAGCACTGCTGTTGAGCATGTCTCTGAGTCCTCGAACTTTGTCTGGAGTGATGGAGTCCACGGTGTCTGCAACCATCACACAACCACACACACACGCACCAAGTCACCTACAAATACATTTCAGTCCCTCCGGTATGTCAAACAGTGGGACTACAAGCAAAATGACCTATCTATACACACTATTAGCTGATGTTACTACTTAAAGGGATATTTTATTTCACCTTTATGTATACAGGTTTGTCTCATTGCAAGAGAGACAAGACAAGAAAAAGACATACATACACATACATATCCATTGTCTATGAGCAGGTGCCGGAGCAAACGATAAAAACCGGACTCTCCACCCTGCCATCTATGCTACCATGAGGTTTATTGGCGACAACGTTTCTCGACCACTCAGGTCTTCAATAGGTCACAAAGTAGGTGTGGCCAAACTGGCCAGACATACCTCCATCCAGGCACAGTTTGGACCTCCACTCCACAGGAAGGAACTCCACATGCTCTGTGGAACGATCGGAGAAATGCTTCTCCTCCATCTTCCTAGCAGCGTCCCTCATCCTGTAGACGAGTAAAAGCACAGAAGCAGATGCGCATAAACAAACGTTACACTACCAAGAATGTTTGGTCATATTTTCTTGGAATAGCCTCTTCATGAAGTTTTATGAGCGCATTATTATTGCACAACATAGCTGTGAATAAGTGATCATAAACAATGGTGCCGCGACAGCTTTAGATTGAATCTTCCAGGTCCAATCGTTGGTATCCTTTCTCCCACTCTGCTCACTTTCCCTACAATAATACTAGATTATAAACTTATGAGATTGTATAAAACTCTATGGCAGGTTCTGATAGGGTTTAATACAGTATTATAACAGAGTTCATTGTTCCTGTAACTCACATGCTTGTGTTCCTGATGATGCGGCCCTCATCCATCTTCTGGCCAATCCCATGCACCACAAAGACAATGTGTGTTGTTTCGGGCGGTGTGTCTTCGGGCGCTGCCTCCTCCACATAGCCCCGATGGAGACGCGTTCCACTACTGCCAGCTGAGGAGGACACAGGGGAATTATACCAGTTATTATACAGGACACTGTAAATGTAGTTTTATACAGTACAGAAACACAGTATTTGAGCTAGTTCTTTCTGTCAAAATGTATGTTTTTAGTCAGGATCATTATGAGATGAAAAAAAATACATTATAAGGGTGTCATACATGCTTATGACAAGGCTTATAATGCATTAGAACCATAGGTGCACAATCGTACCTGCAGGTTTTAAGTTAGGTGTTATACACCATGTTGTAGGCAGTGAAACACAGAGGATTCTTTTTTCACCTCAGTGGGGATACAAACCTTTGGAGAAGCCCAGTCTCTGGGTGACAGTGCGTGCGATCTTGGAGGTGGTGGCATCACTGTAGAGATACACCTCGTCCACACTCTGCCAGTCCACATGGCTTCGGCTTAGTTTCAAACTGTGGATTGCTGTAAGAATCAAGAGGAAAATTAATTAACATAGACCTAATAACTTCATTCCGTTAATGTGAATTAAGTCTCCAGTGACTTTTGTAGAAATCCCACTTCCATACACCACTTGCATGCACTCAATCAAGGGTCGTGTTCCGTAGGTACTAAACGGAAGAAAATTGTCCAGAACGGATATGAAATTGTCCAATAAGATTTGCTTGTTTTTGTTTTCTGCGGTAGCCATGTGCGACGTTCTAGCCATGTTATTTTCTTTCCTTATTCAAAGTGTTTGTTTTTGGGCCCAGAACCAGTGTGTTGTTCATCTATATCATTCACATAGAATGTGACACATACACCCTTCATCAACACTGTCACGCCAGACGCCCCACATGGCACGCCCCCGTCCCACTTGCCATTGAGTCCATCCACTTTACCGTCCTTGCTGTCCACTGTGGTGGTCACCACTTCGGTGGCAGTCTCGTAGATCTCCCTCATCTGGTGGCCACGAAAACGGGCCAGGTGCTCCAGCTCGATGAGGTCACTCTCGTCCTCCTCCAGAGGAAGCCACGTGCCGTCGATGAACCACTGGCCCCTCATCACAGGAATACGGTCCTGCTCTGTGGACAAAGGGGTTGCGATGTATGGTCATGTCGGTCCAACTGTATTGAATGAGCAGGTACTGAATGAGCAGTAGGCTAACTTTGCTCTATGCTCGGACAGATGTGGGACTGTTGTGACATGCTTATTGAATAGGAATGGTATCAGTGTGATAAAACCAGGATTAACAAGACAAACCGCACGAGAGAGAGAAACATCTATAGTGATAAGAATAAGCTACTCACGGTTCCAGTAGACGGGGTAACATTCTTTCTCTTTGACATCCACTTCATAGAGACCCCCTCTGACGCAAACAGCCTCAACGTTGACACTTATGGAATCCAGGTCGATGTCATCCGTCTCGTATCCTCCCTCCCCTCCACCTTCCCCTGTTACCGGATCCGCTTGAACAGCTCCCCCATCCGCCACATCCTCCGGTTGGGCCTCGGACCCCGTGGCTGACCCACTGGCGTTCTCTGGTTCGGTGGGACATTTCACCTTGCAGGGGTTTAGTTCACATAATTTGCGATAAATGACTTCAATTTTCAAAGAGTCGTGTCCAACAAATGGCTTCCAGGTTCTCTTGTCCTCTTTGTAGAACCATCGCACTTCCTCGGGTCCCAGCTCGGTGACGACCTCCCCGCGGTGTCTGGAACTGTTGGAGCGGTTCCGCTTCTTTGTAGTCACATTCCCATCACTTTCGGTGTACTTCAGGTCGTTTGTGATGTCCAAATAGCCTGTCCCTGAGTCGGGGAGAGAGTGATAGCCCGAGTAAGTTTCCTCCACTAGGCCCAATATCATGCCGTCTTGAGATAAACGGTGATCGCCTAGCAGCAACGGAGGCAAGTGCATTTCCAAGCCGGACTGGACCGAGTCCATCGCCCCGTGTATAGTCTCTCCCATCGGTTCCTCGTAGCAGGACACAAACACATCATTGGCCATATCCCAGTCATTGCTGCTCACGGAATTATTATCCGAGCTCAGTCGACGGGTAGTCGACTTAATGTCCTTAAAATTGCTCATGACTTGACAAAAAAAAATCAACAGTTTGTTCCCTAAAAAACAATATGTCCTACGTTCTCAAACGTATTTATTTCTGCGCCTCTTGTTGACCTTTGATTGACAGTCATCAAAGGTCCAGGACTAACGGTTTCCAAACCTTCTCCTTGATTACTGCAAATGCCACCATCTTTGAGCCGGTTCATCCACTCAGTACCCAGATATAGGCTACAAAATTTGAGACTTTTTGAAATTACTGATAGATATCCTACTACTCAGAGACCCATTTTGTCACTGCCAGTAGGTTTACCTGTTCACTTATTCTATTCGCATGCCTATCTGCGATTTGCTTATAACATTATTACAATGGTAGGCTACGTGCTCCTCCTCCCAAATGCGCGAAAAGATTGCGCATGAGGGGCAGATGGTGCACTGGCCACCGTAGTTGAAAGACGGAAGTAACTGCTTTGAAGTATACGAATATTGTTTTCTCCACGGGTTTAATCATACATTCGTTTATTTATCTTCAGCCAAGATAAAAAAAAATGGCAGCGGTGTTTCTAATTACGTTGTATGAATATTCTCCATTATTTTACATTACTGTCATATCGTTATGTTTCGTTGTTACCGCCGCCATGGTCCTCGGCTGGTAGGTTCCTGTCAAATTGCCTTGTTATGACAACAACAACATTAGGCTGTTATTATTGAATGGAATGATTATTTTAGCCTACAAATAAAGTTGCTAGCTATCTGTGCCGACATTAAGCAATCGGCCCTGTTTATATTTTGTTCAGTAAATCTCAACTTCTCCTGTGTTTTTTGCGGTAATAAAGATTGCAAACGGCGATGGTCATTTGACATCACGGCAATGCTACGTTGACACATCACGTGACAGCATACAGAGTGATAAAATGTTGCAATGTTAGGCACGCGCGAAAATGTTTTCTTTTTTATTTATTAGGATCCCCATTAGCCGACGGCAATGGCGACAGCTAGTCTTATAGGGTGCGACCCATAACGATAAATACATTACAGACAAAATACTTTGCAATGTACATACATTTAAAAATATTCACATGTGGGTGTGTGTGTATCTATCGTTACACATGCATGTCAGTACATACACACAACAGGTGAAATTAAACTTTGTAGCGTTAGTGCTATCCGGGAACCTTGGAACGGTTCTTACCCTAACTATAACCATGACCTAACGCTAACCCTTACCTAACCTTAACCATTTTAATAGTCAACTGCAATGGGGTAAAGTCAAGAGTTGGGACGTCCCAAGGACCCTGGATAGCATGGACCTTGGATAAACCTGGCATTCGGAAAAGTTAATCAAAGTGTCATTACCTCAAAAAAAATACAGTATCTGTTATTGTATTTACTGAAACATGCACTGTTCTGCACAGTTGTCTACTAGTTTTATTATAACATGTATTTTTTTTTAAATAGCAATTTACAATGTTCTACACACATTTCTTTACATCATACGGTAGGCTATTAGAGAGCTTTATTTAAAATCAGAAATTGTTTTATAAACTTTTATCAATTTGGTGTGCACGCAATATCAAGTTGTTATACTGTAGGCTACTTCACTCATCTTGTCTGATCTCTTATACACACAACATAATGAAATATTCAGATTTTCTGTCCTATGTTCCACCATATCTCCCATAGGTTTGGTTTCGATGTCCCAGTGATTCTCCGCAGCTCTGATGAGACTGAGTCAGTCGTGCTTGCCCCAGAGAAGAGGATGGTTCAGGTGACCAACCCCTTTGCCCTAGAGATGGGGTCCTCTGGGGTGGCCTCTGTGACTGGTGAGAGAGCATGCAAAGACATCAACAAACCACACATAGAGCCAGTTTCCGGGACCCAGATTAAGCCTCCAGGGCCTAAAAGCTATTTCAATGGTGATTTTGGAAAAATGACCTGTATAGCATAGTGTGTTCTATTAGACCTTTGCCCATACTATGTTATAGGTGTGCCACCATGAATGATGCGTGAATCTAGATTGTATAAACTGTGTGGTTCAAGCCCTGAATGCTGATTGGCTGACATCCATGGTATATCAGACTGTATACCATGAGTATGACAAAACATTTGTTTTTCCTGCTCTAATTAAGTTGGTAACCAGTTTATAATAGCAATAAGGCACCTCAAGGGTTTGTGATATATGGCCAATATACCATGGCTAAGGGCTGTGTCCAGGCACTCCACGTTGTGTCGCGCTTTAGAACAGCCCTTAGCTGTGGTATATTGGCCATATACCACACCTCCTCGGGCCTTATTGCTTAAATATACCACATTTTCTTATTGAGTGGTTAACCAGGGAAATATACAACTAGTACTGCATCCATGCCAATTTCCTCAACACCGACTGCCACTTTGAATCATTCATTGTTTTCCTCTTTCCAGAGGGTGTGTCCCTGCTTCCATGCTGCCTGGAGCCTTGTGTGCTGAGTTGTTACTGGGGTTGTGGTGTCCATGCCCTACAGGGGGCGCTACAGACCCACCAACACGGCCCCAGTAAGCTCGCCACGCCACATCTGTTCCAGGAAGCTCTGCACTTCCAGTACCACCACTGCCAAAGCTTCCAGTATCCTTCTCACAGGCCATAATCTGATAATCGTATAATCTGTATCATTGTTGTTAGTATAAGTACATGTTTTGTATATGTGATGGTCCTATGATGTGTTCTTCATTTTTACTCTTATTATTATCTATCCTATTGTCTAGTCACTTTACCCTGCCTCTATGTACATACAGTGTCTAACTCAAATAGCTCATACTCCTTCCTGCACATTGATCTGGCACTGGTACTCCCTGTATATAGCTTCATTCTTATGTATTTTATTCCTCTTGTGTTACTTTTTTAAAATTAATTGTTTTACTCTGCATCGTTGGGAAAGGCTTGTGACAAATAACATTTGATTTCCGATATTCAGGTTCTAGAAGATATTATTTGCTCATGTTTGTCTTTTATGAAATATTGCACATTAATGCATGTTTCATTGATGTATGATATGTCATATTTCATCATCATGATATTTAGTTGTGATACTAAGGTTGAGGATAGACGGATGGAGTGCATGCAAGGCTACAATTGCATGTCTTTCAGTTCAGTTTCATCCTGCATGTATTTTACCCCTTAACCAAAGCCTCAGTATCAATGGAGAGGACAGAGAGGAGCATTATACCAAGATGCCAGCCGATATGGGGATCACTGATTTCGGGCTTTTGCCACGGGAACGCTACCCCGTAGTGGCTGTCCTCACACTGGCCGAATCTGAAGCAAGGGACACGTACAACATTGTTAGTATGATAGTCTTGGTAATATTTGGAACATTGTCACATGGGGCCAGTTTCGTGGACACAAATTAAGCCTAGTCCTCGAACATGCTCAACAGCAAATTCCCACTGAAAGGGCTTTTTAGTCCAGGACCAATCTGTGTCCGGGAAACCAGCCCATGAAGTCCAATCACTTCAATGTGTATTATCCTAGGGGTAATGATGCAATCCACACACCGATATAAGGTGTGCTCATTAGGTTTAACGTTACCATCTTGGCATGGGCACAGTCCTGGGATGTGACACTCATTATCCCTCATTGTTCCTCTCGCTCAGGTCGCCAGCGTCACAGTGGTTCACGTTCCAGATGACAAATACAGCCTGTCGGCACGGATCCTGTTTCAATATCTTCTCACGGCACAAGGGAACATGTATGAGTTGAAGGTACGGCTTTATTTTTTGTTAATTCATTTGTTTCTCCAGTCCCATTGACGTAGCAGGAATGTCTTGTTCAAGGTAATGGACAAGGGCTCAGTGAGATTACAGTAGCCTATCATTACTTTTTTCAAATCTTTGGTTGTGTTCCGATATCCATACTAGCGTACCGTTTAGAATGCAGGCCAAATTGCCAATACATTGCTTCCTACGTGCTGTGCTATTGTAGTTATTAGAACAGAGTATTCACTGTTAAGAGCAAGTCTGATGCTGGCAGTTGACATCCTTACAAATGTAATATTATGTTGTGTCCTCCAGCCACTATTTATGTCAGCCGAGAGCAAGGGGTTGTCGGAGGCGACTGACTCCGACCGTAGCACAGAGGCACCACCAGAAACACAGAAAAGAGAACCCGGAAAGGATGAAAAGGAGAAGATGCCAGGAATGGAAGATGAAGAGGAGGATTGGTCAGAGGGAAAAGGCAAAGACTGTGTGGTGTGTCAGAATGCACCTGTTAACCGTGTTCTGCTGCCCTGCAGGCACGCCTGTGTGTGTGACGGCTGTGTCCATCGCTTCCAACACTGCCCCATATGCAGAGCTTTCGTATTAGAGTCCTTTGCCCTGTTCCAGCAGCCCCATATGGAGGAGGTAGAGGAAGAATGAACTGTAATGTAGCAGGTCAATATTACCAGTATTTATAATGTCAACGTAGTAATGTTACTCATTGGAGTAGCTCTACAGGCTACTGATAGGAAGGAATGGTGTCCAAAAAGTGCATGCTGATTGTCACGATGGATGCTGTTCCAACACAGATACATTAGTACAATTTCAACAGAATCAAAGTGTTTATAGAATGGATGATATGGTTTCACATTGAGGTGTGTTTTATTGGACATTTCCAACTGATTTATGGCTATGTGAGCATATGATCTAGAATAAAAAGAAACGCACACCTATTTAGGCGAGGTGCTGGCTAGCGGTGTGGAAAACTTGAAAACAAAGGAGAGCCGCACACTCTAGGAGCTCAGATGCAAAAATGTAATGTCCAACGTTTTGACAGCCAAGCTGTCTTCATCAGGTTATAATCACAAACACTGCGGGATGACTCGTTTATATAGTGTCAAAAGACACACAGGTGTCTGTAATCATGGCCAAGAGTGGCCTAATATCATTGGTTAATTCTCAAATATTAAAATGGCATACAATTAACAGCATACAAAAAACAAATGGATAGCATACGATATGTGAGCATATAAACCACATTTTATCACGTTGAGTTTATTGAGGTGCGAACTACTCCTTGTACTATTTGTAAATGTAGATATGGAAAACCTAATAGTTTTGATGTGCAATGTGTAGAGAATGTATTGTATTTGTCAATATACCATACAGTGAGGTGTTTTTTCTTTAGACCCTTAAATCGTGGACAAAGTTATGAATTGCATCTTTATGAAATTCACAAAGAAATCAAACCTGGCATCACAGCTTCCCCAAGGTTTAAAAGGCAGCAAAAAAAATAATTAAAAAAATAGGACAATCAGTGTGATATCCATGTTTTAATGTGACATATTCCTTTGCTTTTACAGATACAGGTGCTCCAATGGCAAGAATATTTGTTTTGTTAATATAACCCTAAATACTGGGCATAAATTTCACACTACGGAGTGGAGACAGGGACATTAATGTATCCATTTCCAATATCTATAACTGTTTTGAGGTCACTTCTTGGCAACTCTGTATATAAATGGTACACTAATTAGAACAGACCCCCCCCCCCCCCCCCCCAAGAAGCTTTTCTGCATCATACAAAAAGTTAAACCGCAACAGCAAACCCCATCCCAGCCTCCCTTTCTGATCTACTTTCCATTTTCACATATAGGAATACAGATATAGGCATTTATATAGGCTTGTAGTCCAGTTTGGATTCAAGCTTCTTTGAGTCGGCAACCTTGCGAACCGCCTTCATGAAATCCTCTTGAGTGACGTACTCGTGATCGGTACGGATCGCAAACATACCTGGAAGATGGAAAGGAACGAGACTTAGAGCATGAACAACAGGTTGGGTTCAGGACAATAACAGCTATGTTCAGATAGGTTTCCCGGACACAGATTAAGACTAGTTGTACAGTCGTGGCCAAAAGATTTGAGAATGACACAAATATTAATTTTCACAAAGTCTGCTGCCTCAGTTTGTATGATGGCAATTTGCATATACTCCAGAATGTTATGAAGAGTGATCAGATGAATTGCAAAGTCCCTCTTTGCCATGCAAATTAACTGAATCCCCAAAAAACAGCCCTGCCACAAAAGGACCAGCTGACATGTCAGTGATTCTCTCGTTAACACAGCTGTGAGTTGACGAGGACAAGGCTGGAGATCACTCTGTCATGCTGATTGAGTTTGAATAACAGACTGGAAGCTTCAAGGAGGGTGGTGCTTGGAATCATTGTTCTTCCTCTGGCAACCATGGTTACCTGCAAGGAAACACGTGCCGTCATCATTGCTTTGCACAATAAGGGCAGCAAAGAAGCCACTTCTCTCCAGGAAAAACCATCAGGGACAGACTGATATTCTGCAAAAGGTACAGGGATTGGACTGCTGAGGACTGGGGTAAAGTCATTTTCTCTGATGGATCCCCTTTCCGATTGTTTGGGGCATCCGGAAAAAAGCGTGTCCGGAGAAGACAAGGTGCTACCATCAGTCTTGTGTCATGCCAACAGTAAAGCATCCTGAGACCATTCATGTGTGGGGTTGCTTCTCAGCCAAGGGAGTGGGCTCACTCACATTTTTGCCTAAGAACACAGCCATGAATAAAGAATGGTACCAACACATCCTCCGAGAGCAACTTCTCCCAACCATCCAGGAACAGTTTGGTGACGAACAATGCCTTTTCCAGCATGATGGAGCACCTTGCCATAAGGCAAAAGTGATAACTAAGTGGCTCGGGGAACAAAACATCTATTTTGGGTCCATGGCCAGGAAACTCCCCAGACCTTAATCCCATTGAGAACTTGTGGTAAATCCTCAAGAGGCGGGTAGACAAACAGAAACCCATAAATTCTGACAAACTCCAAGCATTGATTATGCAAGAATGGGCTGCCATCAGTCAGGATGTGGCCCAGAAGTTAATTAACCGCATGCCAGGGCGGATTGCAGAGGTCTTGAAAAAGAAGGGTCAACACTTCAAATATTGACTCTTTTCATCAACTTCCTGTAATTGTCAATAAAAGCCTTTGACACATATGAAATGCTTGTAATTATACTTCAGTATTGCATAGTAACATCTGACAAAAATATCTAAAGACACTGAAGCAGCAAACTTTGTGGAAATTAATATTTGTGTCACTCTCAAAACTTTTGGCCACGACTGTAAACTAAAAAGCATACTCAATGGAGAATCTTCATTAAAATGGCTTTTCAGTCCAGGACTAGGCTTTATTTTTAGCCGGGAAAGCCGCCCATAATGTTGGTCAGTTACCTGCTTCGGTGCACACGTTTCTCAAATCGGCTCCGTTGAAGCCGTCTGAAAGCTTCACGATCGCTTCGTAATCTAAAAATACAAAGCGACAACACCTGTTAAAAGAAGCAGTATAACAAAATTCGAAAACATGATTACACCCAAATGTGTCCCAGTCCCTGCTGTGCTATAAATCAAGACTACAGTGTCTCCATAGTGAGTGAGTGTGCACACACACACACACCTATTTCTCCATGTTTGGTGATGGGGCCAGAGTGAATCTTCAGGATGTCCAAGCGGGCCTGTTCATTGGGCAGCTCAATGTCTGTTGGAACAGTAGAAATAACCATGGGTAACTCATCGTTTCATACCATAGACATTCACATTTCTTTCTACTTGGTTATGATCGAGAAAGAAATGGAAGGAGATCATTGTGGCCTTATCTCCCAAAGGGGATAAGGTCCTGCATGGCTCAGTTGGTAGAGCACGGCACTTGCAACATCAGGTTTGTGGGTTCGATTCCTGGGACCATCCATAGCCAAAGAATGTATGCACACATAACTAAGTCACTTAGGATAAAAGCGTCTGCTAAATGGCATATATCGTTATATTACATTAAGAGGATTAAGTATGGATGCGGGATGATGATGAGAGGAGGAAGAACGTACGGATCTTGCGGTCCAGTCTGCCGGGACGCAGCAGTGCAGGGTCCAGGGTGTCAGGCCGGTTGGTGGCCATGATCATCTTGACTCTGTGCAGGGTGTCAAAGCCGTCCATTTGGTTCAGCAGCTGGGCGGTGCACAAACACACAAAAGATAAGTCGGCGAGGAGCCAACTCATGGAGAGGATTATCTGCCGTGGATCCGGATAACTTTAGACATCTTTCAGTAAGACCCTTCAGTGCATATTGAAATGCCAGTCAAGCTGGCTGCAAACTACACATCACCGAGTTCTATTCCCAGCTTCAACATCCCCACAAGATATACTGTACTGACCAAGCCACAGAACAGTCTTTCCCCAAATAAATATATTTTACAGAACCATCATTCTCATAGAAAGCAACATCTGTTGAACATTATCCATTCTATGTAACATATATCTAAGAGTTATTGCCGCCCATTTTACCTCCATCAGGGTCCTCTGGATCTCTCTGTCAGCTGACGTGCCCTCTGAAAACCTTCGGCCACCTTGTAGAGAAGAAAGTATTTCACTTAACACATTCAACATTCCCGGACACTGCACGCAATGCAAAGCAAAGGGAGAAGGAATAGATATGGTATCAGGGCTCAGGATGCTTAGCCTGGTCCCAGATCTGGTTTTGCTGTATAGCCAACTCCTTTGGTTGACAATGACCACAGCAATTGGCTTTACAGCTCAAACTGATCTGGGACCAGGCTACAGGTGAGGATGCTCACCGATGGCGTCGATCTCGTCCATGAAGATGATGCAGGGCTGGTGGTCCCTGGCATAGTTGAACATCTCCCTGATGAGCCTGGCGCTCTCTCCAATGTACTTATCCACAATGGAGCTGGACACAACCTGCCGCAACCGGTGCAAAGACAGGACAAACCGGTGCAAAGAAGACAGGACATGCTAAGCGTCAGCCATGTTGTTCAAAGAATAGTGAATACAGCCCGAAGGGCCAGTGGAGGAAAACAAAGTGTAGCTTATTACTCACCTTGAGGAAGTTACAGTCCATCTGACTGGCTACAGCTCTTGCCAGAAGGGTCTTTCCGGTGCCTAATGAAAAGATAAGTGCATAAAGGAAATCGATGAATAAACCCTCAGGACCTCAGTGACATAACTTAACCTGCATTACTCAGGGTGAATCTCAAGTCTTTCCTTGGTTCGCCGCATCCTTTATTCCTAGAGCTCCTTCTCAAGACGCATTGGAGGAGGTCTGAGGGGAGGGACCTCAGATCCAATGTGTTTTGAGATGTAGGTCAAGGAATCCAGGACATGAGGAATCAAGGAACAATTTAAAGAGTCTACATCAAAATCCTGCTAGTGACTCACCTGGAGGTCCGTAGAGCAGGCAGCCCTTTGGAGGGATAATCCCCACCCTCAGGAAAAGCTCAGGGTTGGTCAGGGGCAGCTCAATCACCTGACAGGGAACATAGGGGAGTGTCATATAGAACACCTGCCTGCTTCAGGGAAAAACTTGGAATGTCATAACTGTACTGTAGGATGTGACGTGTACCTCTCTCAGTTCACGGATCTGCTCGGCCAAGCCACCGATCTCTGAGTAGGAGATACTGCCAGGGTCTTCATGGGACATGTTGTACACCAGGGGGTCGACCTCTCTGGGCAGATACCTGTAGGGTGGGTGAGCGTACATGTCTGCCATCAGGGAAAACATTTAGGCCTGACATACCTTATACTTTTACCATTTTGTGTCAGTAGACTGAATTGACATTTGCTCAACGGGTGTGTGTCTGTGTTAGGGCTGCACAATGAATCAAATTCACATTGAAATTGCTAAATTGATTTGTGCAATATCCATATCGCAAGAGATCCATATCGCATCCAATATTTTGGAACGCGAATAAGCCGCGTTTAACGTCAGTTACGGTTTACTCCGTTTGTCGTCTCTCTCCCTCTCATCGAATGTGGCTGCTTCCCACACACACCAAGCCCCGTCCCGGTCACTCAAGCAGCACAGTTCCTCCTCCTCGCTGTTAGATTCACTATAAGTTTGCATGCTGTTCTGTTAGGTCAAATGCAGTCAACACAATGCTGCTTTCCACTTCGCCTCTTAATATAAATCATTCTATTTCAATAGTTCCAACAGTTCACCCAAGTGTTTTGATCTATATCGCAAGTGAAATTGCAATATATAATGGTCAAAAAAATATTTATTTTTTAAATCGCAATTAAAATGTTTTGCCCATATATTGCAGCCCTATTGCGTGTGGGTGCAGTACCAATTACGGATGTTAGCGGTTAACCGTTAAATCGGATAGCCGCCGAAAATACATTTTACCGTTCATGCTTATCGGTCTATAGGTTAATTTGCATAATTTTGTGGAATGAAATTGCTGCGTGTATTTTTGTTAGTCATCATGCATCTTATTAAAATCACACGCGCACACAGAGCCTGGTTTGAGGAGCGGAATAGTTTACCACCTGTCAGACAATGCAAGAGCAGCTCCTCAAAAAGCTTGTACTAGAGTGAAACGTGCTTTTGCAAGCCCAGTCACTGCGTCAAAAAATAACAATTCCAAATGCAATCACGTGTTAAACTGTTTTGATGGCCACGATTAAAGAGCTATTACTTGTATTTTTCAATCTCAACTCGTAATCAAAGGGCGCCTCCCATTCTTCATTCGAGTGCATAGGCTATAGTCGATGGTAGGCAGGCTATCAGCGAGTCACCCACCACTTTGCAATGTGAGCTTGTGGCAGTATAATTGTTTGAAACTGAACGTTTTACTTTACTTCAAATAATGAGGCATGTCTTACGTTGCTTCAACGTAGCCTAACCATTATTCAACCATAGAAACAGAGGCAATTGTTTTATAAAGACTTCCTCATGCCATTAAGCAGCATTTCTCTCCTGTTCTATTGCTTTTCATATCAACTTTCTTTCGTTGTCCAGAAGCCAAAGGCACAACCCTAGTCATATTAGCAACCCATCCTAGTTGTTGCTAATAGATGCCCCGTCTTTCTACGTTTCTAACAGAGATTTTCATCTCTGTCACATATGGAATCGCTCTCATTGGGTGTGCTGTTTAGAATAATGGTTTCCCACAAATTGTATTTTAGCAAATGTTTGAAAATTACATTTGATTAGCTGCTTCATTACAGGAGTTGCATGTTCAATAATATAGCCTTTTGACTAAGACGATAGGCTTGCTATTGTTGCATGTGTCCACTAAGCTCTTAATGAAAAATTGCCATTCCTTTTATGCATGCATGGTATTTTCTGTTGGTCACTTAATTTTACTGTTAGGGAAGAATTTAACCATTTATTGACCGGTTAATGAGGGTCGGTTAGCGGCAGCAAAATCGATCAAAATTTGCATCCCTAGTGCCTACCTCATAATGGTGAGGGTGGTCATGTCCAGGGCCACTCTAGTGCCTGGTTTGAGCTGTGATTTATCCAGCTGTGTGAAAATGACAGAGAAATGAGCTCAATTACAATCATGGAGAGATGACACATTAAGTAAATAATCACTGATGAAACGTTGGTAACATCATGGTTTAAGACCTACTTGTCTGCGGCAGCCAACAACATAGCGAGGTCCATTGGTTGCCTTGACAATGACTGTGAAGAGAAGTAGATAATGAACATAACATGGGGTGCGTTCGTAAATTCCCTCTGGCTATCTACTCCGATTTCAGAGCACTCTCGTATGAGTGTGCCAGAGCGTACAATAACTGCTGAATTTACGAACGCTCAACATTGAATATGGCCGGTGTCAGTAAACGTTGGCAAAAAATGTAATTAAATTGTTGCCAGCAGCCCAGTTACAGTCATCAACGCTCTGGATAACATGAAAACAACCTAACCAGCTCTGCTAGGGCGAGTAAAATGGTCAGAGTGAGGTGTTCTCTCATTTGTGTCTGGAAGTAGCTAGCAAGCTAGCCAGTTGGCTTGGGTGCTTGACTGCCGTTGTGAGACCAGAACTCTCGGATCAACCCTACTCCTCCGCCAGAGTGTCCAGTGTGCGCTCTGAACGCTCTGAGAGCAAACGGACAATCTGACAACACTCTGAATTTACAAACGCCCAAAGTAAAATGAGGCACTCCAGAGTGAATTTACGAACACACCCATGGCATTGTGTGTTCTTCAATGCACTCTGGAGTGCCAGAGTGAGCTCTGGGCGTTTGTACATTCAGAGCGCACATTGTACGCTCTGGCCGAGGAGTAGGGTTGACCTGAGAGTTCTGATCTCACAACTGTAGTCAACTGGCTAAAGTTGGCTAACTTGCTAGCTACTTCCAGACACAAATGAGAGAACACCTCACTCTTACCATTTTAGTCGCCTTAGCAGAGGTGCTTAGGATGTTTTCATGTTGTCTAGAGCGTTGGTGACTAACTGCGCTGCTGACAACAATTTTATGAATTGTTTTTGGCCGACACTGGTTATATTCAACGGGTGTTACTCTGCTCATCAGTTATTCTGCTCTCTGGCACACACTGACGAGTGCTTCGAAATCGGAGTAGCTAACCAGAGTGAATTTACGAACGCACCATAATATGTGACGTTTAAGGATGTAACTAGGCATATAAATAGTACGATTGCAGTGATATTCGCTACAACTTACATTTCTCCTCCGTCAGCTGTTTGAGCACTTCACCCACAATCTACATAAAGTATAAAAATAATTCGCAGTTCAAATCCATTCATTAAGACACATTTTTGTACACTATATTGCCGGTCAATAATCACGTGTGAATACACAATCTTACCTGACCAACACTTTGTAAGGCCTTCAGGTCATTTTCAGATTTTTCATATTGTTTTGTCTGTTCCTTGAGCTGTTCCCTCACTGAAAACAGAGTCAGACAGTGGATACGAATGGAATCAAGATGTGTAGCTAACGTTAGCTAGCTACAGTTAGTAAGTTAACGTTAGCTGATTATGTCTGTTATTGTTCTTCCATGACTTCAAGCTAAACTCGAACTAATATTGTTAGCTATCGGTCTTAGCAAATAACGTTAGCTGGTTAAACTGTTTTGCCATGGCTTAGTACAGCAAATACACTTCAATATACGGCTAGTTGCAGCTGTTTTTGTAGCTAGCATTTTGCTAACACGTTAGCCGGTTGTGAAGACCATTAATTTCTATGGACGAGTCTACTGGCACTGCATGACAAAGCGAGTTACAAGTAGCCAACAACCGCGTATCTAACTGGTTGTTGCTCATTTTAGTTAGATAACCAATTTTATGTGCATTATTCGGATCTATTGACAAAGACACGGTAATACATTACTTACACTCTTTTAAACGTCCGTCAATCTCTTTATGTTCAAGTAATCTTTTCCTGTAATCTTGGAGTCCCTTTTCTCTGGTGTCAGCCATGTTGCCTCTATGAACTATGGGAACTGTACGACGTCGGAAGATGCGTATTGTTTCTGTGTCATCATGCAATTTGTCACATCTGCCACATGGGAGAGGTGTCTCCTCATACTGCTCACTGGCTGAAAATATGACCAAGACCAAAGGACCCTCCAAAGGATGCCCCTTGACACTGAAAACAAAATCCTGTGGATCCAAAAGAAGAGTTTTGTTGGGAAATAAAATATTCCCCCTCACTTTCAAATTACAAAAACAAATCCTTCTAACTAAAAATGAATCTGGTTATGTTTAGCTTGGGTGACTTTCCCAGTGATGGGTCACAGATTAATAATAAGGGACTGTACGTTATTTATTATGAGGGATACCTGGAGAAAATCGGATCTCCCTGAACGCTTGAAAAAAAATACAAGTGACCCTCCCCTATACCAAAATTAATAATTAAAACATAAAGTAGCAGAGCACATGCCTACCGTTTACCCTAACTCCTAGGACAGATCAGAGCCTTATGTACTTTGTTTTGTAAGCATTACAAGGCAAAGTACTCAGAAGGTTGTGGATTCGCAGACCACCGCAGACAAGGGTGAAAATATATCCATTATAGTAAAGCACTGCGTGAATCATTTTATTTGCGGTCCGAGAAAAAAATTGCATTTTACAAACGCATTTCATTCCAATCTACGTAATTTTACATGACTGGGATGAGGATAATCTTTTTAATACCGCAACAGAGCATGCCAAAGAATGAGCGCATGCTGCAGCACCTGAGGAGTTTTAATTTATATACAGGCTACTGTAAAAAAAGAAAAAAAAAGAGAAGAAAGATAGTCTAAGTTTGGAACAGTGCTTAAGATGTCGATCAACTGTAAAAATGGAGCTCAACAAAACCAGTTACAAATGAAATATCTGATCACCAATGATTTAGACAAAAAGCCAATAATTGTTTAACACAGCAGTCACATATCAGGTCATTTTTTTCATTAGGGAACCTATAATTTTCAAATGTATTATATTTTATTCCATGATATTGTTGTTACAAAAAAGATTTGTGTTGACTGTGATTAGGGAATTGGAATATAAGAACATTTGCTAGGCTAAATTAACATGCATAGCTCACCACATGATCCTTAAACCAAAGACTGGCCAAACCTCTGTTTTCTAAAAGTGAATTCAAAGACACTGTAGAATGACTGTATAGCCTAATAAGGCATTTTTAGTTTAATTACTATTTCATTCAAAGTTAAATGTAATTCTATACAGTTTAAATATTACATTTATAGGCATGCTGTTGTTGATGTGTTGTTGAAATGCTGAGCGCTCCTGCCTGCCTGTAGCATGTCACAAATGCTTTACAATTGATTTCTTAAATGGCAGGCTATAGCTTTGAAATAATAATATAGCCCAAATAATACATGTTCGTTCCTTCTTAGGCGACCTGGCTTGCTCCTGACTGATTTAAAGTTAGTATTTTGTTTAGTATCCTGTTGAAATGTCAAACGTCAATTGAATGTGACAGAATCGTTACTTCTCAAGCAAAGTAAATGTTTTAAACTCATTGTCCTCGGCTAAAGAAGGTTGTAGTGCAGCCTCTGAATGTTATAGAGACAAACCAAATATATCTCATATGCATCGGCGTCACGTCTGTCCCCTGCATTTTACAGCTTGTTTCTAGCATAAAGCATTGCGGACTAAAGCGTTGTTATAGATCGCTTTATAATCATGTCCATACGAATGCTGTGAAATCCTGTGGGATATTCCGTGTTCTGAACGAGTACATAACGGGACATGGATTACCGTGGGACCGTTGTATCGATTTCAAGAAAAAACTGGGCGCCTGGAGACGCCGAGTGAGTGAATAGAGGCATTTGCGATTTCAAATGTCAGTCATCTCATCTGTGTTAATTGCAACCCAATTTGATGTGCGGGCTCTGTCTAAAACCTTCATGTGATTCAATATCATCTGCTATATCCTGGATTCTATGTGTAACAGTGTCATTGGAAAGAAGGATTTCACTGATCTTTGTAGCAGCAGTTGGGCCTAAAACCTCTCGGCAAGCATCCACGACTGAGGGCATGACCAGCTTTTAAACAATGGTTAAAGGAGCCTGCCAATTGGAAATGTTATGAGAGAGTAAGTATGAAGCTTTCAGTAAACTTTCGTTGTCTGTGAAATTATTGTGGAACATTTTTGTTTGGCTGGTCTTACATATCACACAGATCGGTTTTGGCAGGCAGCTGTTATTTTAAACAAATCCAGGCAGAAAGAAAGAGCTTGCAGATTGTATAGAAGGGCTAGCTTGTGTGTGTGTGTGTGTGTGTGTGTGTTTGATTAACTTGGTCTCAGAGCATTTTGTGTTATTCTGTACAAAAATCTGTATATAAATCCAAGACATGCCATTATGTTTCGTATGGTAAGCATTCGTTTGTGGATGTCCATATAATATGTTTCGAATTATAATTTGTATTATATGTTACGCATTTGCAAAACGTACACTATGTTACAAATTTGCAAAACATATGATATGTTGCAATTTCGCAAAATGTACAATATGTTACAAATTTGCTAAACTTATGATGTTACAAATTCTAGCTAGGTGGCTAATGTTAATTAGCTGGCTAACATTAGATAGGCTAGGTGTTAGGGTTAGGGGTTAGGGTTAAGTTTAGGAGTTGAGTTAAAGGGTTAGAGTTAGGGCAGGGGTTAGCTAAAAGGGTTAAGGTTAGGGTTAGGAGAAGGGTTAGCTAACATGCTAAGTAGATGCAAAGTAGCTAAAAAGTAATACGTAGTTGAAAATGTGCTAATTATCTAAAATGCTAAAGTTGCCCTTGATGAGATTCAAACTCACAACATTTAGGTTGCTAGATGGTCGCGTTATGCGCCCACCCATCCACCCCGACTAACCACCCTACTTTTGTTTTTGTCCTAAGAAGCCATCTGTCTTATGTAACCATACCAAACGTAACATATCATACTAATTAAAGTGTCCCGGATTTACAATTCCTATGTCACGTCTAGTCTATGAGAACAGGCTGGTTTGGTGTACAGTAACTATACTTAGACATGGTAATACAATTTCTTTACTGCAGCATGCATAGTTCAGCGCATTGCACAAGTAGGCCCATGGCAAGTATTTATCTGAGTCAAGTATATACAGTATTCCAGTCAAATATGCAGCAGACCATGAAAAAATCCTGATCATATTCAAGACTCTCAGGTTTCAGGTATGACATAGATGCAAACAGTGTCGAAGTAACACAAGTTTATTACTAGAACAGGGGGCAGGCAAAACGACAGGTCAAGGACAGGCAGAGGTCAGTAATCCAGAAAGGGTACAACAGGTCCAGAACGGCAGGCAGTCTCAGGGTCAGGGCAGGCAGATGTAAATGATCCTGTATGGTGTGGCAAGATACAGAACGGCAGGCAGGCTCAGGGTCAGGGCAGGCAGAATGGTCAAAACCCGGGAAAGACTAGAAAACAGGAACAAGAACAGACAGGCGCAAGGGGACAAACGCTGGTAGGTTTCACGAAACAAAACGAACTGGCAACAGACAAACAGAGAACACAGGTATAAATACACTGGGGATAATGGGGAAGATGGGTGACACCTAGAGAGGGGTGGAGACAAGCACAAAGACAGGTGAAACAGATCAGGGTGTGACACAAGACAAATATGCTGCAGACAGGCAAGCATTCCTCCACAGACCGGCTCCGGTCCTAAACCCTCCCACTGACTGAAAGAGAAATATCATGAGCCTCACCTATTTTCCTCTTGGTAACTATTGTGTACATTTCGACCTCTCCCGAAGAATGTTTAATGACACTCTTCTAGTCTGGATATCAGCTGATTTTGTGTTCTTAGTGAGCAGAGGAAGCAAAGTTATAAGAGGCTTGCAGGAAACCCAAATAAGTGGCCTTCATCTGCTACAGAGTTATAAACATCAGCTGTGCACAGAGTTATAAAACAGCAGTAAAGCAATCACAACAGTCAAAGTACTTAATCACATCCAACAGTAGTCATAAACTAATAAACTCCTTGTACCTGGATCTTTAGTAACTTCTCTGGCATCAAACACTATCAACAAAAATAAGAACACGTACCCCACAGTTTGGGAACCACTGCCTAAACTAAATATGAACTTTAGTAATCTTACATTTTTCCATTACAGTCATTAATTCCATTGTAATCTCAATTCAAAGGTTATTGTATGAAATAACTATTACTTTGAAGTTGTACCACAGACATGACTTAGTAATAGAGATTCTACAGTTTGTGGCGTAGCTGTCCAGTGTTCCAAGGCAGTACTGTGTAACACAGTATGGTATGATATTTATGTTCTGAAACATGTCAAATGGACTCTAATGGCAGCTAGAGGGTGAAATAAATGTTGTACATGTTCAAGCATGTTAGAGGAAGGAGACCAACCAACCTGTGAATATCAGGTGATTTGCCCCTAAGACATTTCACAGGATGAACATATTAGACGTATAGACAAACTCTTATTAAAAACAGCGGTTTTCTTGACTTGTTTTATTCCTTACATAGTAAGGTACAACGTCTTCAGCGTATGAGCATTGCCATCTGATCAAATTAATATGCTGTGGATTAGATATCATATCTCTATGATGTGGTATAGGCCTACTGATAAATGGGACCTGACTATGTCGTGATCCTGTCGATTTAGCTGACCACAAGCTCTGGTATTCCCACCCAGTTGTTCAAACAACCTCTGTGCTGTCACATTGCATTAGCTATACTAGAGTGCTCTGCATGGAAGGTTTCAATGGAAACACAGCAAGCAGCACTTCATGGGATGTCTTTGCCTAATAAACCACAGACATGGATGATAATGTCTAGTGGTACCCCAGAGTCATCTGGTCTCCAAATGTAGAGAATGAGTAAACAACACAGCCCTCTGGCGGCACCCCATCATTCAGTGCAATTTGAATGAGGATAGACAGTGAAGCAACCACCACAGAAACTTCAACTCAACAACCCCCCTGTAAATCAGGGGGGTTGGTCTTTGGATGCTGCTAATATTCTCAACTCGGAAGCATTAAAAAACATTCCTGTGGGAAATGATGGGTTACACTACACACATCAAAAGGAAAATAAAAGGAATTGGGCCACCCCATGCCATCGCCATAAACACTGAAGGGAAACAAACGGCTTAAATAGCTAGGGAAGGGAGCAGAATAGTGATTAGGGAAGTTGGATCACCAGGTGGGTGGTGAGTTGAAAGGAGAGGGGTCGGAAACAACAAAGCGATTAATTACAATTTTCAAAGCTTCTTTGAAAACGAAAATAAATCATAATTAAACAACAGTGGGACAGATCCTTCAGCCTTCTTAGACTCAACAACCCTGAAGCAACTATCAGCAGATAAAAAATAATAACTAAAAAAAGAGATCACCCGAAAATAAATAGTGGATACTGTTAAAACATTCACGTGGAGAAAAGCACCAGGAATGGATGTTTTCCCATAGAACTCTATTTAACATTTTGAGACAAAATAGCACCCCTTTTACACAAATGACAACACACATCACTCAATTTACAGTACATTGGGTACAGGTACAGAGTCAATGTGCGGGGGCACCGGTTAGTCGAGGTAATTGAGGTAATATGTACATGTAGGTAGAGTTGAGGTGACTATGCATAGATAATAAACAGAGAATAGCAGCAGCGTAAAAGGGGGGGGGGGGGGGGGGGGGGGCAATGCAAAAAGTCTGGGTAGCCATATGATTAGCTATTCATGAGTCTTATGGCTTGGGGGTAGAAGCTGTTGAGAAGTCTTTTGGACCTAGACTTGGCACTCCGATACCGCTTGCCGTGCGGTAGCGGAGTGAACAGTCTATGACTAGAGTGGCTGGAGTCTTTGACAGTTTTTAGGGCCTACCTCTGACACTACCTGGTATAGAGGTCCTGGATGACAGGAAGCTTGGCCCCAGTGATGTACTGGGCCGTATGCACTACCCTCTGTAGTGCCTTGCGGTTGGATGCTGAACAGTTGCCATACCAGGCAGTGATGCAACCAGTCAGGATGCTCTCGATGGTGTAGCTGTTGAACTTTGAGGATCTGAGGACCCATGCCAAATCTTTTCAGTCTCCTGAGGGGGAATAGGTTTTGCCGTGCACTCTTCACGACTGTCTTGGTGTGCTTGGACCATGATAGTTTGTTGGTGATGTGGACACCAAGGAACTTGAAGCTCTCAACCTGCTCCACTACAGCCCTGTCGATGAGAATGGGGGCGTGCTCGGTCCTCCTTTCCCTGTAGTCCACAATCATCTGCTTTGTCTGTATCGCGTTGAGGGAGATGTTGTTGTCCTTGCTCCACACGGCCAGGTCTCTGACCTCCCCCCTATAGGCTGCCTCATCGTTGTCGGTGATCAGGCCTACCCCTGTTGTGTCATCAGCAAACTTAATGATGGTGTTGGGGTCGTGCTTGGCCGTGCAGTCATGAGTGAACAGGGAGTACAGGAGGGGACTGAGCGCGCACCCCTGAGGGGCCCCGTGTTGAGGATCAGCATGGTGGATGTGTTGTTACCTACCCTTACCACCTGGAGGCAGCCCGTCAGGAAATCCAGGATCCATTTGCCGAGGTAGGTGTTTAGTCCCAGGGTCCTTAGCTTATTGATGACCTCTGAGGGCACTATGGTGTTGAACGCTGAGCTGTAGTCAATGAATAGCATTCTCACAT
Organism: Salvelinus namaycush; assembly: GCF_016432855.1. Lineage (NCBI taxonomy): Eukaryota > Metazoa > Chordata > Actinopteri > Salmoniformes > Salmonidae > Salvelinus > Salvelinus namaycush. The sequence goes on from NC_052335.1 coordinate 10,127,606, forward strand.
AGGTGTTCCTTTTGTCCAGGTGGGAAAGGGCATTGTGGAGTGCAATAGAGACTCCATCATCTGTGAATCTGTTGGGGCGGTATGCAAATTGAAGTGGGTCTAGGGTTTCTGGGATAATGGTGCTGATGCGGGCCATGACAGGCATTTCAAAGCACTTCATGGCTGCAGACGTGAGTGCTACGGGTTGGTAGTCATTAAGGCAGGTTACCTTAGTGTTCTTGGGTACAGGGACTTCAGTGGTCTGCTTGAAACATGTTGGTATTACAGACTCACACAGGGAGAGTTTGAAAATGTCAGTGAAAACACTTGCCAGTTGGTCAGCGCATGCTCAGAGTACACATCCTGGTCATTTGTCTGGCCATCCGGCCTTGTGAACGTTGACCTGTTTAAAGGTCTTACTCACATCGGCTATGGAGAGCGTGATCACACAGTCTTCTGGAACAAATGACATTCTCGTGCATGTTTTAATGTTACTTGCCTCGAAGCGAGCATAGAAGTAATTTAGCTTGTCTGGTAGGCTCGTGCCACTGGGAAGCTCACGGCTGTGCTTCTCTTTTTAGTCTGTAATAGTTTGCAAGCCCTGCCACATCTGACGAGCGTCGGAGCCGGTGTAGTACGATTCGATCTTAGTCCTGTATTGACTTTTTGCTGTTTGATGGTTCGTCAGAGGGCATAGCAGGATTTCTTGTATGCTTCCAGGTTAGAGTCTCGCTCCTTGAAAGCGGCAGCTCTACCATTTAGCTCAGTGCGGATGTTGCCTGTAATCCATGGCTTCTGGTTGGGGTATGTATTTGTATTTATTATGGATCCCCATTAGCTGCTGCTTTAGCAGCTTATACAATTTTAAAAACATTACAATACATTCACAGATTTCACAACACACTGTGTGCCCTCAGGCCCCTACTCCACCACTACCACATATCTACAGTACTAAATCCATGTGTATTTATAGTGTGTGTGTGTGTGTGTGTGTGTGTGTGTGTGTGTGTGTGTGTGTGTGTGTGTGTGTGTGTGTGTGTGTGTGTGTGTGTGTGTGTGTGTGTGTGTGTGTGTGTGTGTATGCATGCATGTGTCTGTGTCAATGTTTGAGTTGCTTCACAGTTCCCGCTGTTCCATAAGGTGTTTTTAAAAAAATGTTTTACTGCTTGCATCAGTTACTTGATGTGGAATAGAGTTCCATGTAGTCATGGCTCTATGTAGTAATGTGTGCCTCCCATAGTCTGTTCTGGACTTGGGGACTGTGAAGAGACCTCTTGTGACGTGTCTTGTGGGGTATGCATGGGTGTCCGGCTGTGTCCCAGTAGTCTAGACAGACAGCTCGGTGCATTCATCATTTCAATACCTCTCATAAATAAAAGTAGTAATGAAGTCAATCTCTCCTCTAATTTCAGCAAGAAGAGATTGACATGCATATTATTAATATTAGCTCTCTGTGTTCATCCAAGGGCCAGCCGTGCTGCCCTGTTCTGAGCCAATTGCAATTTTCCTAAGTCCTTTTTTGTGGCACCTGACCACACGACTGAACAGTAGTCAAGGTGCCTGTAGGACCTGCCTTGTTGATAGTGTTAAAAAGGCATCACTTTATTATAGACAGACTTCTCCCCTTCTTAGCTACTACTGCATCAATATGTTTTGACCATGACAGTTTACAATCTAGGGTTACTCCAAGTTTAGTCATCTCAACTTGCTCAATTTCCACATGATTTATTACAAGATTTAGTTGAGGTTTAGGGTTTAGTGAGTGTTTTTTCCCCCAAATACAATGCATTTAGTTTTATAAATATTTAGGGCTAACTTATTCCTTGTCACCCACTCTGAAACTAACTGCACCTCTTTGTTGAGTGTTGCAGTCATTTCAGTGGCTGTAGTAGCTGACGTGTATAGTGTTGAGTCGTCCGCATACATAGACACTCTGGCTTTACTCAAAGTCAGTTTCATGTCGTTAGCCCTGGATTGTATTTGAGAGGCTCCATTAAAGAACACCCTCGGTGTTCTGTTAGACAAGTAACTCTTCATCCACATTATAGCAGGGGGGTGTAAAGCCAAAACACATAAGTTTTTCCAGCAGCAGACTATGATCGATAATGTCAAAAGCTGCCCTGAAATCTAACAAGACACTCCCCACAATCTTTTTATCATCAATTTCTCTCAGCCAATCATGTACTTACAGTCACTGTGGGGATGACATCATTGATGCACTTATTGATGAAGCAAGTGACTGATGTGGTGTACTCCTCAATTCCATCGGAAGAATCCCGGAACATATTCCAGTCTGTGCTAGCAAAACAGTCCTGTAGCTTAGCATCTGCTTCATCTGACCACTTTTTTATTGACCGAGTCACTGGTGCTTCCTGCATTCGTTTTTGCTTGTAAGCAGGAATCAGGAGGATAGAATTATGGTCAGATTTGCCAAATGGAGGGCGAGGGAGAGCTTTGTATGTGTCTTTGTATGTGCGAGGAGTAAAGGTGGTCTAGAGTTTTTTCCCCTCTGTTTGCACATTTAACATAATGGTAGAAATTAGGTAAAACGGATTTAAGTTTCCCTGCATTAATGTCCCCGGCCACTAGGAGCGCCGCCTCTAGATTAGCGTTTTCCTGTTTGCTTATGGTTGTATACAGCTCATTGAGTGCGGTCTTAGTGCCAGCATCGGTTTGTGGTGGTAAATAGACAGCTACGAAGAATATAGATGAAAACTTTCTTGGTAAATAGTGTGGTCTACAGCTTATCATGAGATCCTCTACCTCGGGCGAGCAAAACCTCGAGACTTTATTAGATATCATGCACCAGATGTTGTTTACATATATACATAGTCCGTCACCCCTTGTCTTACCAGAGTCTACTGTTCTATCCTGCTGATACAGTGTATAACCCGCCAGCTGTATGTTATTCATGTCGTTGTTCAAGCCACGACTCTGTGAAACATAAGATATTACAGTTTTTAATGTCCCGTTGGTAGGATATAGAGTTGAAGTCGGAAGTTTACATACACCTTAGCCAAATACATTTAAACTCAGTTTTTTATGGCGATTTTGGAGCAGTGGCTTCTTCCTTGCTGAGCGGCCTTTCAGGTTAGGGCGATATAGGACTCGTTTTACTGTGTATATTGTCACGCCCTGACCTTAGAGATCCTTTTTATGTATCTATTTTGGTTTGGTCAGGGCGTGAGTTGGGGTCGGCATTCTATGTTTTGTTCTATGTTGTCCTTTTCTATGTGTTTGGCCTGGTATGGTTCCCAATCAGAGGCAGCTGTCAATCGTTGTCTCTGATTGAGAACCATACTTAGGTAGCCTGTTCCCACCTGTGTTTGTGGGTAGTTGTTTCCTGTTTTGTGTTTTTTCACCTTATAGGACTGTTTCGTGTCGTTCACTCTCTTTGTTGTTTTTTGTCATTCAGTGTTCAGTTTATTTGATTAAATTTACGATGAACACTTACCACGCTGCGTGTTGGTCCGATGATTCCTATTCCTCATCATCAGACAAAGAGGAGAGTCGTTACAGATATAGATACTTTTGTACCTGTTTCCTCCAGCATTTTCACACGGTCGTCACAAGCACGGAGTTTGAAGGTAGGCCTTGAAATACATCCACAGTTACACCTAGAATTGACTCAAATGATGTCAATTAGCCTATCAGAAGCTTGTAAAGCCATGACATTTTTGGGATTTTTCAAGCTGTTTAAAGGCACAGTCAACTTAGTGTATGTAAACTTCTGACCCACTGTTATTGTGATACAGTGAGTTATAAGTGAAATAATCTGTCTGTAAACAATTGTTGGAAAAATGACTTGTGTCATGCACAGACTAGATGTCCTAACCGATTTGCCAAAACTATAGTTTGTTAACAAGACATTTGTGGAGTGGTTGAAAAACAAGTTTTAATGACTCCAACCTAAGTGTATGCAAACTTCCGACTTCAACTGTATATATCTTGTGTAAATTCATCCGGTGTATATACATATAGATTGCATTTGGATTACTGTTACAGTGCAATTTGGTATTCGTTCCAACATTTCTTGATACATTTTTTGTTGTTGTATTATTTGTGTACTTGTTTGACATTTTACTGCATTGTTGGGAGCTAGTAACATAAGCATTTTGCTGCACCCGCTATAACATCTGCTAAACTCTGTATGATTTGTCTATGGACAAAGAATGATTGCAATCCACACTTTGGTTTTGATAAACTAACCACAAATTATTAGCAACATTAGCATTGTGCCAACAATTCCTGAAATCGGTAAACAATCACTTATAGTTATGTCGGCTCAGGAATTATGTTCTTACTAGTAGTTGTCTGTTCCTCGTTATTATCATAAGACGTGCAACATTCTGTGAGCTGTCCAATCAAAATGATATGAACATGAATAGTCCCTGTCAATATCACTGCAAAGAAATCTTAGAAATCTTGAAAATAAAGTTCTGAGTTACGTGTTTCGAAATCCTATGTCCTTGTTTATAAAAGTGATACATTTTTATGGGCTGTACACGTACTGTTTGTTAGTGTAAGTGGGCTCCGTGTCCAAATCTATGTTTATCAGTGCAACCAGACTGGTTGTGAGATGACTGTGCATCCTTTCCTTGGAAGTGTACTGTTGAGATGCAGTTTGATATCCTGTTGCACTTGGAGCCATAATTGACTTGTTTTCTTCATTCTGTAGTTCAATAAAGGACCATTTGGAGAGATTCAGTACATGTGGAGCATTAGAGCTAACCCTACAGTAAATAAGATAAATCTCTCCCTAACTTCAATGGTCCAGTGAAATTCACAAACAAACATTTTTCATGATTTTGTTTTAAGCCTTTCCCAAACCATAGACCTAACCTTAACCTCTAAATGTCTAAGTCATTCGGGGAGCGGGATTCTACTAAGCTAACATATGGATTTTTTTTAAAGATCGTCATACCATGGATTTGATTTGGAATTTTAGGACCCCTTTAGGTATCAAAAGCAATTATTTATAGCTCATAAAAAGGCATTGAATAACGAATTTGTAAATGGCAAAAAAGAACTCACAAGGAATAAGGTTTCAAAGTGTCTGTCCTATATCTAGGATATATAAGAAAGCTCAGGAAATATATATATATATATATATATATATATATATATATATATATATATATATATATATATGTACACATATTTGACCCCTTATTTTTGTTGGGACAAAACTACCTCCATACTTCCATTAATTTGTATGGGTTACCTTCAGGGTTACCTCCCGTGACACTTGTGGTAGAGCAAAACTAATACCATCGTGTTCGAGAGTCTCATCTTTCCATCGAGTGGTCATATTAGTTTGTAGGTCAAACAGTTCGGCCGCTACAGTGGTTTTCGTGAGAAGACCGATATTCAGGATGTCTCACAGTGGGACAAACACCGCTGTAGCTTGCCCACCTTCCACCGCAGATGCAGAAGGCCTTATGGCGGCTACACGGTTTACGTGTGTAGATTTACCCGCCTGCATGTTCGTGGGTGGAGAGGTTTTTTTGCCTGCAGCGGAGTCTTTTCGTTGTGTTACACCCAGAGAGGAAGTCTGCCTTGGAGGGAAGATGGCGGAAGTGGTTGATGAGATAGAATTAAGCAGCGCGTCCAGTAAACTTGGTGAAGACCAATGTTCTGAATCTGTCGTGCGAGGGAAAAAAACAAAACGTGCACCCCTTGGGGTCCTGAGGACCGAGTTTGGGAAACCCTGGGCTACACAGTTGTTACAGTACACATTTGATAGACTTCATGTTCCTGTTCAATACTAATGGAAACGCTAATTTTATACAAAGGTTCTTCTGGCCTTGATGACACCAAGAGGTTGGCGCCAAACTTAAGAACAGGGCTACCGCACACAAAGCTATCGTAGACAACCCTGATGCTACGCTCGAAGACAGGAATAAGTACAAAAAGGCCTGCTATAACCTCCGCAGTGTAATCAAATGAGAAAAAGGACAATATAGGAATAATATTACACAGGCTCCGACGCCCGCTGCATGTGGCAGGGGCTACAGTCCATTACGGATTACAAGGGAAGACCCAACCGTGATCTGCCCAATGACGCCTCTACCAGACGAACACAACGCATTTTATGCACTCTTTGACAACAACAACATCGAGCCGGGTGTGAGGGCCGTCACCCACCCAGAGGATTGGGTGATCTCGCTCTCACAACATGGTATTCCAGGGCACGTTCTCAGAGCATGCGCAGAACAGCTGGCAGGCATATTCACTGGCATTTTCAACCTCTCATGGTGGTTGATGGTTGATGGAGTTGCAAGGCATAGAGCAAGGGTGTGCCTGGACGGTGCGTTGGGTGTCATTTGCAGGTAGAAATGTGTTCAACATCCACTGAAGTAGCTAGCAAGTTTACTAGATATCTACATTAGTTGCCTTGGTAACCAAAGAAATAGACTTGCTAGTTAGCTAACCAAACCATCAGTCCTAGCTTGCTATAATGAACATTTAATACAACACTGCAATAATGTTTTCAATTGGACTTTTGCTTTCAAAAGCAGCTCAAACATAGAACATGTAAGAATGAACTATAGCCATTGAATTCTACCTTGCTGATATACCATGCGTTATAGGGAAATAATGCACACTCAAGAGTGCCCTTCAAGCCAATCAAAAACGAGTATTCAACAATGCCATGGTCTAAATTAGATAATGAAGTGGGTGGTTCGAGCCCTGAATGTGGATTTGGCTATTTGGCTGACAGCCGTGGTATATCAGACCTTTTTTCAGATTGGAGTGCAGTTGTGAGGCGCCTTTTGATTTGTACCCACCTCCTAAGGATGAGGAGTCTCTTCGGCTTTGGCTCAAAGCATTGCACTTGAAGAAACCACTAAACCGTGTGTGTGTTCCTGTCACTTCGTGGACAAGAGGCCGATTGAAGAGTATCCTTTCACTGAGAAGTTGTTGGGCTATTTTGCTCCAGTACAGACCAGAAGGCGACGTCTCATCAGGACATCAACAAATACAGGTACAGTAGCTGTTAGCTAGGTGCTGCTCGCTAACTATCGTCACAGATGGGGTGTTCTGAATCAGGCAGAAATTTGCTAGCTTAGCTAACTATTTTAGTAGTAGGTAGCCACTCCTAAGTCCTAACATACTGTAACTAGCTACATACTGTACTCACTTAGCTAGCTAGCTTGGGGGCAGCCCATCTGATACAGTGTGCTAGCTAAATAGCCTAGCTAGTTAGTCCCTACATTATTAGCTATCCAACAACTCCTGTGTGACAATGTCTCCCCCATGCCATGACTATCCCCATCATTGCTGGCATGCCACTGGTGATGCTCATGAAATGTCTAACTAGCTAAATTATTAAATGTTCAAGTGTTTTTTTTAAACCTAACCATGACCAGTAGGCTGTCTGTGTATTTTTGTTTTGTTAAACTTGTTATCTCTCTTATGTTTGCTTGACAGATGAAGACAACTGTGATGATGCAGAGTCTGATCTGAGTGTGCCAATGCCACCGCAGCATAAAGATGCTGATACTCAATGGAGGTTCCAGCACTGACTGATCACAGCTACGTGTCAAGAGAACCAGTCAACAAGCCCACCTGCCACAAACAAACCCAATGTGGTAGTGCAGAGCCATTGACCCATACCATCCTGAAGAATGACACTAGCTCATTGTTGTATACTGGCCTTAGTGTTTTCCTTGACCATGTAACATTTCTTCAGAAATTCTACACAGCTAACTTCAAAATGCATATCACTGATCAAATACTGATAACCTTTATGAAGCTGAAGCTGAATCTTCTCCAGGGTGATCTTCCTGAAGGCTTTGCTGTGTCCCAGAGAGTAGTGAGCAGAATCTTTTCCTACTGGATTGACACAATGGAGGAGCACATGAGGATCTACATTCCATGACTGCCGAGGGAGACAATCCAGAACACAATGCCTCAGTGCTTCAAAGAGAAGTTCCACAACACTACATGCATCATCGACTGCTCTGAAACCACTCATCAGAAAGCACACAATATCGATTCCAGAGGGAGGTCATACAGCCACTATTATTCCAGCAATACTATCAAGTATTTGGTTGTCATTGCTCCATGTGGACTCATTATGTTAATTTCTCCTGCATATGGAGGCAGATGCAGTGACAAGTTCATCACCCAAAACTCTGGCTTCCTGGAATACCTTAGGCCTGGCAATGAAGTAATGGCAGACAGGGGCTTCACCATCTGAGATCTGCTGTATGAGAGGAAGGTAAACCTTACCATACCAGCCTTCACTCAGAAAGGAGGCCAGCTGTCTGATGAGGATGTCACAAGCACGAGAATGATAGCTAATGCGCGTATCCATGTTGAGAGAGTTATCAAACAACACAAGGTGTTCAAAAATCCTCTCCCAGACTGTTCCCATCAACCTGACACACAAAATGGACAAAGTCCTTAGAATCTGTGCAGCACTTGTTGACATGCAGGTTGAGATCATTCATGAGGATGCCGAGTGAGCAGTGAGAATGTTCATACATCTGAAATGTGACTTTATACACTATAATGTGTGTATATATATATATATATATATAGTTTCCTATTTAATCAGAATAATTTTAATGCTCCTACACTTGAAATGTAACTTTGCCTGTTCCTGATAACAACATCCACTAGGTGCCGCTATCACGCCTTCTGAAATGTATTTACAAAACATTTTCTTCAACAACAAAATGTCTAACAGACCAAGAGGGAAGACAACTGTTTATCAAGTGCCACACTGTTTTGTTCATTTGTGCTCGTGAAAACAAAATCCAGAATCAAACTGAAAACACATTTGAAACCTTTAGACATGCCTCCTCGTCCTTCATTTCAAAATGTTAAGTATCAAAGAAAATGTCAACAAGTGGAATTTCATAGTGTTTTTCTTCACGCCATAATTTGCCACGAGCAAGAGGAGTTACGGTATGCTTAAATAAGTTCATAGTGCCATATGAGAAGAAAGAGCTATACAAGGTGCAATAAAAAATATTCATAAATCATAAGCAGTTATCCTTAGGCATTAGATAAACATGTACTGTATGAAAAGAGCTGTACAAGGCAAGACATAAAAAACACCAAGAAGAATTATGCAAATATATTCAGGTAAATGTGCATATATGAAGAGAACTGTACAGTACAACAACAAAAAACACAGAGTTATACTTAGATAAGGTAGAGCTAACAGAGTGAACTTTAGAAGGCACAAAATAAGAACTATTTAAAAACAAAGTATTAGGCCCCGAGCCTAGATACCACACAAAATAACATATTTGGAGCACAGACTTAGTCTGCCTGACTGGATCTCATATAGTGTCCTTGGCAGCATATCTGTGAAATAAAATGTCTTCAGTTTAGGGATAACATCAGCACAGAACTTCACATCAAAAGGCACATCAATAACAACCTGCTCGGATGGAGCCCAGACAGCAGTTTGTGTCTCTCCAGTCCTGTGCAGAACATGCCCATTTGCACCTGCATGTAGTACCCACAGGCTCCATTCGGTTGCAGCTGAGGAACCCCATCCACCAGCTTCACATCGGTGAGTTTGCTAGAGAACAGTTCAGTCAGAGACTCACACTTCTTACTCAGAACAGGACATTTGATTTCTAGAAGTTCTTGAGAGTTTAACACTATCTGGGCTTGCAGAAAGCCATGGCTCCTTGACACTCACTACTGTGCCTCTACTCTCTAGACTAAGCCCACAGCTCTCCATCCATGTGTAGGCCACCTGCTTGTTCTCCTTGCCATATGTGGTTGCTGAGTTCCCATGGAACCTGGGGAAGAGATGCTGCCACACAAAGTTGTCTGGATTTGTTGAGGTGCGCACAGGAACCTTCTTTGCTGAGCTAGCAGTGATCCGAAGTTTACGTCCGTCATACCACGCATAGGAGGCACTCTGTGCTTTAGTGACCTCCTCCAAGCTGGCACATTTACACTCCTCCAGCTTAACATAAATGTCATAAAATGACAATAATTTCTGACACTGCATGTTGATGCCGTGTTCAAAGCCTTAGGCCGCTGCGCCACTCGGGAGCCCTATAACGGACTACGGTTCAAATTGGAGTTAATGACAATGCAATACATAAAAGACTATAAATCACAACTTAAAGCAACCACTAAGACAAACTGTCAACAGACAAACAGAGAACACAGGTATAAATACACAGGGGATAATGGGGCAGATGGGCGACACCTGGAGGGGGGTGGAGACAATCACAAAGACAGGTGAAACAGATCAGGGTGTGACAGTACCCCCCATCTATGGGCGCCACCTGTCATCTCACCTGGACGCATACCTGGTTGACCGGGGTGCTGGCGGTGGAAGTCGGCGATGAGGGCTGGGTCCAGGATTTCTCTAGCGGGAACCCAGCAGCTCTCCCCCGGGCCATAACCCTGCCAGTCAACCAGGTACTGGAAACCCCTGCCTCGTGGTCGAACACTCAGGAAGCGTCTCACCGTGTATGCCGGATGGCCATCGATGACACGGGGAGGAGGGGTGGGCCTGGAAACAGAAGAGAAAGGGCTTTAACACACGGGCTTAATCCTAGACACATGGAAAGTATGGTGAATACGGAGGGTACGGGGTAACAAAAGACAAACAGCAGTGGGGCTAATGACTCTAGAGATGGGGAACGGACCGATGAAACGGGGGGAAAGTTTACGGGACTCCACCTAGAAGGGCAGGTCCCGGGTGGAGAGCCATACCCTCTGCCCGAGCCAATAGCATGGAGCATTGGTCCGATGGCAATCTGCTTGTCGTCTATACCTGGTAGTGGTCTTCAGCAGAGTGGCCCGGCTCTCTTCCAGGTACGGCGACAGTGGGGGATGAACATCTGGGCAGAGGGATTACTGACTTCTTCCTCTTGCTCTGGGAAGAGCGGAGGCTTATATCACACGGAACACTCGAAGGGCGAGAGACCCGTGGCAGAGCAAGGGAGGGTATTGCGAGCGTACTCAACCCATACCAGTTGTTGACTCCAGGTGGTAGGGTTGGCGAAGACTAGGCAGCGTCTCTCGTCTCCAAGTCCTGGTTGGCTCGCTCCGACTGGCCGTTGGACTGGGGGTGGAATCCAGAGGACAGGCTGGCCGACGACCCAATGAGCGTGCAGAACGCCTTCCAGAACCGGGACGAGAACTGCGCATCCAGGTCGGAGACCATGTCCACCGGGAGTCTGTGGATCCAGCAGATGTGCTGCACCATAAGCTGGGCCGTCACCTTGGCCGAGGGAAGTTTGGGGAGAGGAATGAAGTGGGTGGCTTTGGAAAACCGGTCGACCACAGTCAGGATTGCCATCAGACAGGGGGTGACCCGTGACGAAATCCAAAGATATATGTGACCACAGACGATGAGGGACAGGCAGTGGTTGGAGAAGACCAGCCGGAGCTTGCCGAGGAGTATTGTTCTGTGCGCAGACCAACAAACGCGGCAAGATCCGGAACCATAGTAGGCCACCAAAAGCGTTGTCGCACTAAAGCCAGGGTCCGACGAGAGCCCGGGTGACAGGCAAGCCTTGGGAAATGGGCCCACTCCAGGACCGCGAAGCGGACAGCGTCAGGCACAAACATCCGGTTATCTGGGCACCCCAAGGGTTCGGCTGGGACCGCTGCGCCTCCCGGACCTGTTTCCCTATAACCCAACTGAGTGCCGTCGCCAGACACGAGGTGGGAAGGATGGTCTCAGGCTCCGGGGTGGTAACCGTGGGGTTATAGTGGTGAGACAGGGCATCCGGATTGACATTCTTGGACCCCGGCCGGTAGGAGAGGGAAAGTTGAACCGGGTAAACAGCAGGGCCCATCTCGCTTGCCTGGAGTTGAGGCGCTTGGTGGTTCGGAGATACTCCAGGTTTTTGTGGTCGGTCCACACAATGACTCCAACGCCATCTTCACCGCGTGAAGCTCCCGATTCCCCACATCGTAGTTCCTCTCCGTGGCTTTGAGGTGGTGGGAGAAGAAGGCGCAGGGGTGCAGCTTAACCTCACTAGGGTATGTGGGACGGTAGCGTCCCACCTCGTCCAAAGCCAGTGAAACTGCAGGGCGCCAAATTCAAAACAACAGAAATCTCATAATTAAAATTCCTCAGACATACAAGTATTTTACACCATTTTAAAGATACACTTGTTGTAAATCCAGCCACAGTGTCCGATTTCAAAAAGCCTTTATGATGAAAGTACACCAAACGATTATGTTAGATCAGAGCCAAGTCACAGAAAAACACAGCCATTTTTCCAGCCAAAGAAAGGAGTCACAAAAAGCAGAAATAGAGATAAAATGAATCACTAACCTTTGATGATCTTCATCAGATGACACTCATGGGACTTCATGTTACACAATATATGTATGTTTTGTTCGGTAAAGTTCATATTTATATCCAAAGATCTCAGTTTGCATTGGCGCGTTATGTTCAGTAGTTCCAAAACATCCGGTGATTTTGCAGAGAGCCACCTCAATTTACAGAAATACTCATAATAAACATTGCTAAAAGATACTGCTGTTATGCATGGAATTTTAGATCCACTTCTCCTTAATGCAACCGCTGTGTCAGATTTCAAAAAAACTTTACGGAAAAAGTACAGCATGCAATTATCTGAGTACAGCGCTCAGAGACCAAAACAACCCAAACAGATATCCGCCATGTTGTGTAGTCAACAGATGTCAGAAATAGAATTATAAATATTCACTTACCTTCGATGATCTTCATCAGAATGCACTACCAGGAATCCCAGTTCCACAATAAATGTTTGTTTCGTTCGATAATGTCCATCATTTATGTCCAAATACCTCCTTTTTGTTCGCGCGTTTAGCCCAGTAATCAAAATTCATGAGGCGCGATCACTAGGTGCAGACAAAGTCAAAAGGTTCTGTTACAGTCCGTAGAAACAGGTCAAGCGATGTATAGAATCAATCTTTAGGATGTTTTTAACATAAATCTTCAATAATGTTCCAACCGGAGAATTCCTTTGTCTGTAGAATTGCAATGGAACGCAAGCTAACTATCACGCATGGTCAGCTCATGCCCCTGGCAGACCTCTGACTCAATCCCTTCTCATTCGCCCCCACTTCACAGTAGAAGCCTCAAACAAGGTTCTAAAGACTGGTGACATCTAGTGGAAGCCTTAGGAAGTGCAATATGACCCCATAGACACTGTGTATTCAATAGGCCATGAGTTGAAAAACTACAAACCTCAGATTTCCCACTTCCTGGTTGGATTTTTTCACAGGTTTTTGCCTGCCATGTGAGTTCTGTTATACTCACAGACATCATTCAAACAGTTTTAGAAACTTCAGAGTGTTTTCTATCCAAAATGCTGCCCCCTACCCTAGTGAAGTTAAGGTCCAGGGTAGAACGTTGGGAAAGGACAGCCCCTTCTCCGACATCCTAAGCATCGGCCTCCACCACAAACTGATGGGAAGGGTCAGGATGAACCAGGATAGGAGCAGTGGTGTAGCAGTGTTTAAGGTCCCGGAACGCCCAGTCAGTGGCAGATGACCACGTGAACGGAATCTTGGTAGAGGTGAGTGCAGACAGGGGGAGGCCAGGGTGCTGTAACCCCAGATAAAGTGGCGATAAAAGTTGGCGAAACCCCAGGAAGCATTGCAGCTGCACCCTGGACATAGGGCCAATCCACCACCGCTCTCACCTTCTAGGGATCTATCTGGACACTCCCAGCAGAGATGATGTAGCTCAGAAAAAGAATGGTGGAGCAATAGAACTCGCACTTTTCTGCCTTAACAAACAACTGGTTCTCCAGAAGGCGCTGGAGTCCCCAATGTAGAAGGCGCTGGAGAACCTTTCGGACATGGAGCACGTGTTCTTGGGGGGAGTGGGAGAAGACGAGGATGTCATCAATGTAGACAAAGACGAACCGGTTCAGCATGTCACGGAAAACATCATTCACCAGAGCCTGGAACATTGCAGGGGCGTTGGTGAGACCAAAAGGCCTGACCAGGTATTCGTAGTGGCCGCTAGCCGTGTTGAAGGCGGTCTTCCACTCGTCCCTCTCTCGTATCCGCACGAGGTGGTAGGCGTTTTGTAGATCCAGCATGGATAAAACAGTGACCCCCTGGAGCGGCTTGCAGGCCGGGGAAAAGAGTGGTAGCGGATAATGGTTCTTCACAGTAATGTCATTGAGTCCCCGGTAGTCAATGCATGGGTGCAGGGTCTTGTCCTTTTTCTCCACGAAGAAGAAACCTGTGCCAGCGGGAGAGGAAGAGCGACGGATATATCCTGTAGCTTGGGAGTCCCCAATGTAGGTCTCCATAGCCTTGGTCTCTTGTCCCGACAGAGAGTACAGACATCCCCGGGGCAGCTTGGTGCTAGGGAGAAGGTCAATCCCGCAGTCATAGGGGCAGTGCGTCGGAAGGGAAGTGGCCCGGGACTTGCTGAACACCTCCCGGAGGTCCTGGTACACCACGGGAATGGCGGAGAGGTCCGGAGCAACTTACGAGCCCCCAGGAAGATGTCCTGGGGCAGACTTCAGACAATGGGCGTGGCAGAACGGACTCCAGCCCATGATAGCACCCGTAGACCAGTTGATGAGGGGAATGTGTCGCTGGAGTCAGGAGAATGGTCTCGCTGTGATTCCCTGATACACATAGGTTGATGGGATTGCTGTTATGGGTGACCTGACCAATAGAGCGCCCGTCCAGCGCTCTAACATCCATGGGAATGGAGAGGTGCTGAGTGGGGATGTTCAGTTCGGAAGCCAGTGTGGTGTCCAAAAAGCTCTCATCAGCCCCAGAGTCAATGAGGACCCGGAAAGATTTGTACTGGTTTCCCCACAGCAGAATGACATGAAAAGGGGTGCAGAAAATTTCTCCATATGGCCCACCAGAGTACTCGCTCCTACTGGTGAGCCTGGTCTTTTACCGTGCAAGAGGACACAAAATTACCATAATTCCCGCTGTACAGACAGTTAGTTCCTTGTGTTGATCCTGTGTTGCCGTTCCGCTGGCAATAGCCAAGATCTGGCTAGTTGCATAGTCTCGGGAAACATTGCTTCGGCCGTCTTCGGTGACTCTCGAGGAAGGTTGGGTAACCTTGGGTGCTCTCGGCAACGGGACCGTCGGGGATTTCCGGGATGACTCGGAGGTGAGGTGGAAGTCCCTGGACGTGCGAGCGAAATCGAATTTCCTCTCCATCCGTCGTTCCCACAATCGCCCATCGATGCAGATGGTCAAAGCGATGAGGGAGTCAAGATCCGTGGGTAAATCCTGAGCAGCAAGCTCGCCCTTAACCTCCTTCGAGACGCCGTGCAGGAACATGTCGAACAGTGCTTCCTGGTTCCACGCACTCTCCGCTGCCAACATGCGGAAATCTGGATTAGCTTCCAGGCAGCTTCTCTCCCGGAGAATGGTGCATCAAAAACCTTCCTCACCTCTCCCATGAACCCCTCCAAACTCATGCACATGGCCGGCTGTTGTTCTCATATGGCGGTGGCCCAGGTGAGAGCCTTCCCAGACATCAGCGTGATGAGGTAGGCTATCTTGGAGTGATCTGAGGGAAGGGAGGAAGGATTAAAATACGCCCGACAGGTGCTCTCCATTAAAGCATTCCGGGGAAGGTAAACGAGGCTCCCAGGAAGGTGGAGTGGCCGGTGGGGCGGCGCTGCTAACCGCCAAGTTTTAGGGACGGTACAGGTTGGCAAACAGGCTCAGGGTCAGTGGCAGGCAGAGTGGTCAGGCAGGCGGGCTCAGAGTCAGGACAGGCAAGGGTCAAAACCAGGAGGGCGAGAAAAAGAGAGACTGGGAAAAGCAGGAGCTAAGACACAAAAACACTGGTTGACTTGACAAATAAGACGAACTGGCAACAGACAAACAGAGAACACAGGTATAAATACACAGGGGATAATGGGGAAGATGGGCGACACCTGGAGGGGGGTGGAGACAATCACAAAGACAGGTGAAACAGATCAGGGTGTGACATACTGCAAACATTCAATAAAATACATACACATTATATTTGGTTCTCCAATCAACAGTCAGTTTAAGATTAGCCGACTTGTGATTGTCATTGACCTTCATAAATACTGTCACGGCTGTCTTCCTCTTCTTCCTCTGAAGAGGTGTAGCAAGGATCAGACCAATACGCAGCGTGGTAGGTGTCCATGTTTTAATATAGAAAACTGAACATGAACACAAATACAAAAAACAATAAACGTGAACAAACCGAAACAGTCCCGTGTGGCACAAACACTGACACAGGAAACAATCACCCACAAACTACCTAATGACTATGGCTGCCTAAATATGGTTCCCAATCAGAGACAACGATAGACAGCTATCTCTAATTGAGAACCCATCTAGGCAACCATAGACATACATACACCTAGACTAGACACTGCCCCATAAACATACAAAAAACCCTAGACAATACAAAACACACACATCCCCCATGTCACACCCTGACCTAACTAAATAATAAAGAAAACAAAGATAACTAAGGCCAGGGCGTGACAGTACCCCCCCCCCCCCCCCAAAGGTGCGGCCGCAAAACCTGACATAGAAGGGGAGGGTCCGGGTGGGCCTTCTTATGGCGGCGGCTCGGGTGCGGGACGTGGACCCCACTCCACCATAGTCAATACCTGCTTTGGTGGCGCCTCTGGAGCGAGGACCCTTACAGCGAGTCCCGGACTGAAGACCATCCTAGAGGGCGCCACTGGACGGAGGGGCAGCTCCGGACTGAGGGGCAGCTCCGGACTGAGGGGCAGCTCCGGACTGACTGACGACTCTGGCAGGTCCTGGCTGACTGACGACTCTGGCAGGTCCTGGCTGACTGACGACTCTGGCAGGTCCTGGCTGACTGACAACTCTGGCAGGTCCTGGCTGACTGACGACTCTGGCAGGTCCTGGCTGACTGACGACTCTGGCAGGTCCTGGCTGACTGACGACTCTGGCAGGTCCTGGCTGACTGGCGGCTCTGGCAGGTCCTGGCTGACTGGCGGCTCTGGCAGGTCCTGGCTGACTGGCGGCTCTGGCAGGTCCTGGCTGACTGGCGGCTCTGGCAGGTCCTGGCTGACTGGCGGCTCTGGCAGGTCCTGGCTGACTGACGACTCTGGCAGGTCCTGGCTGACTGGCGGCTCTGGCAGCTCCTGGCTGACTGGCGACTCTGGCAGGTCCTGGCTGACTGACGACTCTGGCAGGTCCTGACTGGCGGGCGGCTCTGGCAGCTCCTGGCTGACTGGCGGCTCTGGCAGGTCCTGACTGGCGGGCGGCACTGGCGGCTTCTGACTGGCGGGCGGCTCTGGCGGCTCCTGACTGACGGACGGCTCTGGCGGCTCCTGACTGACGTACGGCTCTAGCGGCTCAGGACAGACGGGCGGCTTTGACGGCTCAGGACAGACGGGCGGCTCAGACGGCGCTGGGCAGACGGGCAGCGCAGGCGGCGCTGGGCAGACGGACAGCTTAGATGGCGCTTGGCAGACGGGCAGCGCAGGCGGCGCTGGGCAGACGGGTAGCTCAGACGGCGCTGGGCAAACGGACAGCGCAGACGGCGCTGGGCAGACGGCAGACTCTGGCCGGCTGAGGCGCACAGTAGGCCTGGTGCGTGGTGCCGGAACTGGTGGTACCGGGCTAAGGACACGCACCTCAAGGCTAGTGCGGGGAGCAGCAACAGGGCGCACAGGGCTCTGGAGACGCACAGGAAACCAGATGCGTTGAGCCGGCTTCATGGCACCTGGCTCGATGCCCAACCTAGCCCGGCCGACACGAGGAGCTGGAATGTATCGCACCGGGCTAAGCACGCGTACTGGGGACACCGTGCGCTCCACCGCATAACACGGTGCCTAACCAGTACGACGTCCTCTCACTCCACGGTAAGCACGGGTAGTTGGCTCAGGTCTCCTACCTGGCTTAGCCACACTCCCCGTGTGCCTCCCCAATAAATTTTTGGGGCTGACTCTCGGGCTTCCAACCGCGTCGCCGTGCTGCCTCCTCATACCAGCGCCTCTCTGCCTTCGCTGCCTCCAACTCTGCCCTGGGACGGCGATATTCCCCTGGCTGAGTCCAGGGTCCCTTGCCATCCAGAATCTCCTCCCAAGTCCATGAATCCTGTGTTCGCTGCTGCTGCTGCTGCCGCTGCTGCCCGTTACCACGCTGCTTGGTCCTTTTGTGGTGGGTGATTCTGTCACGATCGTCGTATTGTGAAAGAGAGGAGGACCAAGGCGCAGCGTGATAGCAATACATCTTCTCTTTAATGAAGATGAAAACGAAACGAACACTATACAAACTAAACAAAACAACAAACAGACGAACGTGAAGCTATACCAACAAATAGTGCTGACACTAAACACTACACATAGACAATCACCCACAAACTACCTAATGACTATGGCTGCCTAAATATGGTTCCCAATCAGAGACAACGATAGACAGCTGTCTCTAATTGAGAACCGATCTAGGCAACCATAGACATACATACACCTAGACTAGACACTGCCCCATAAACATACAAAAAACCTTAGACAATACAAAACACATACATCCCCCATGTCACACCCTGACCTAACTAAATAATAAAGAAAACAAAGATAACTAAGGCCAGGGCGTGACAAATACAGTAAATACTCGACCCATTCATCCAGAAGGAGTTTGGTCAAATTTTAATTTCAGTCCTATAAAGTGCTGATAATATAGCTTTTTTAATATATCAATGATATAAATAGACACATAATGAATTCTTAAAATTCTAAGTCATATTCCAAATGCATATTGTGTGGGTATAACCTATCAGTGCCACAGCCAGCATTTCGCTACATTTGCTAAACACGTGTATGTGACCAACAAAATTTGATTTGATTTGACCTCAAAGTCTGATCTCTTCCTAGATCTATTCCAATCTCCTGTCATGGAAGTCAGTAAGTGAATGTCCCCTATGTTACTGAAGACACTGCACTTCAGTGTCCGAGTGTCCTTTCAACCAGTCAGTGGATGTCTGACAAATCACTTCCTGTGACCTCTTGGGCTCCTGCTGATGTCAGAGGGTTATTATCTTAATCCTTCAAGAGTGGGTCATTGGCCCCCTAGTCCAATATGCCTGACACTATGGGTTTGTTTGAGTGGTAGGGGGCGAAAGCAACCCACTGTAGACCAAAGTCGAGGAGTGAAGTCGGGGGAGGTGTATCTGCGACAGCCAAAATTCGGACACTGTAGTTTCCAACAGCAAAGCTCAGATCAACATGGCAGTGTCAACATACATGTAGCTGCTATTGTTTATAAAAGTTTGTCTGTATAAATATCAAAATACACTTTTCTGTACCCCCATATCACACACTCACAAACTGGAAACATAACTTGTGTACAATTCATTGGTTCTTGAGAGATCTCAAATATCACTTTTAATTTGTATCCCCTGTAACTTTAGAATCGTGCAAAGTTGATTCCTGTTTCAGTCATGTATTTGACCACATGCGCGTGGGTCATTTAAAAAAAAAAGAATGATTGGTTGACCAATAGTGCCTCGCACAATGCAGGTAATGGCTGCATGGTGCAGTTGATGAGAAGTAACTGCAGCGACTTGAAGACGACTTCATCAAGAACTGCATGACATTTGATCACATGATTTTTGTAAAGTTCATGCTGTCGACGTGTAGTTGCAAGTCGGACCATTTTTATAACCATAATGCAACACACTTTGAAAGACGGTGACCAATGATGGTCAACGACTTGACGAAAGTGATTCGCTCCAACGGGCCGGGCCCTATGTCTTGTCCACTCCCTCCACTTCATCGTTCTGGAGCTCGATAAGTGGGCTTGGCAGAGGGAGTTTGGGCCCAACTGGGAGAGACTTTTCCTGGGGGAATGTGGGGGCCTCAGGGGGCCTCTGGGCCTTACTCAGTGTCAGCTTTCTCCAGAGAAAGCGCAGCACTGATGGCCTGAGGATGATGAAGACCCAAGCGTTGATGATGGAGTTGAAGGACAGCAGGCGAAGCGCAGCGAGATCGGTGGCATGGCTCTCCTTTGACCTGCCTGTAAAGTTGACATACACACGGAGCTATATGGGGGAAAAGAGAAAAGGCATCACAGTCGGTTATTCAGAATTTCAAAATCAACAAAACCATATAATGGTCATCAATTAAGACAGACCAAATGTTTCATTGTTATTGATTACAAGCCAGGTAGTCTTGGTAGTAGTAAGTAGGCTTAGGCTATAACAGGTGCAAGAAAACTACAGTAAGTAGGACGCAGCGGTCTAAGGCACTGCATCTCAGTGCTTGATGCATCACTACAGACACCCTGGTTCGAATCCAGGCTGTATCACAACCGGCTGTGATTGGGAGTCCCAAAGGACGGTGCACGATTGGCCCAGCGTCGTTCGGGTTTGGCCGGCGTAGGCCATCATTGTAAATAAGAATTTGTTCTTAACTGACTTGCCTAGTTAAATAAAAAATGTAAAAAGGGCATGTCAGTGGCGGTCTTACCATAAGGCAGAAAAGTAAATTGCTTCAGGCCTCACATCACCAAGGCACCTCATGAGCTGGGCATCATTTTTAGAACCAGCCTTAAGCTTCAAAGTTAAGATTGAAATGGGAACGGAGGCGGGTTTTGCCTGGCTACTGTGCCCAGCAGTGGCGGTCGGTGCCATATAAGATAAGGTTTTCAAGGTTTTTAAAGATTTTTTATTTTCATGAGCATGACCTTATTTCTATTACAGCATATTGGATGACTGTCATTCATATTCCATTCACCCAGTTAAATGTAACAGCAATAGGTTTAGACTTCGACATGATACTCAAATTTTACCTATACCCTAGCCAATGAATGAAAGTCTACAACGTAGTGCACACAGATCGATAGAAAAAAATTGAGGTGACAGACAGTGACACATAGACAGACAGTGACACATTCAATATCACCTTGCACACTCTTGCCTGCATCTAGCTGATATAGGGTGTAATCATTAGTCCAACAGTTGCAAACGGGAGTTTCCCTTCACTTGTGGACTTCAATGCACAACACATCAGCTGTATATGACCAGGCGAAAAAACCTTTCCAAGCAAAACCATATCATAACCACTACACACAGCCTACATTGTTGTCACCATATTAACTAAAGTAATGTCATAGTCAACATAGCTAATAGAACTAACGCTTTAGTAAACCCGCTACAATCATGCAGTAACCTTACAGTGTCAATAAGCAGTTTAGCACTTACACCGGCGGGCCCAGACGGCAATAAATTAGTAAAACCAAAAGCTTACCTTGACTTGGAAGAGTTCCAGTGTTGTGTTGGATAGTCATAGCCAGCTAGCTAACATAGCATCCCTATGTTTGAGTAGGCTAAACTAGTGAAACTGAAAGTATTTGTAATTTGTTCAAAACTGGTTAACTGTTGTCTTTCTCTCTCTTTGAGTCAACTACTCACCACATTTGATGCACTGCAGTGCTCGCTAGCTGTAGCTTATGCTTTCAGTACTAGAGTAATTCTCTGATCCTTTGATTGGGTGGACAACATGTCAGTTCATGCTACAAGAGCTCTGATAGGTTGGAGGACGTCCTCCGGAAGTTGTTATAATTACTGTGTAAGGCTATGGAAAGGGGTGAGAAGAACCATGAGCCTCCTTGGTTTCATAATTCATAATAGATCAATATACATATATTTCATATCAATATTAAAATCCATTTTTTTCTCATAATAGTAGAAACAAATGTTATTAATTACCCAAGGACTGGTTCATAATAATTACTATTTCACCCTGGCAGAGTTCCCATGCATTGTTTCATGTGATGTGATTGCAAATGTGACTTTCATTTAAATTAAGCTGCAGCAATGAGGTGCATTCAGATCGGGGCCTGAGACTGGTCTCTGCCTGGGTATGATGGCTTATTTCTAGATGTAGCAGAAGCAGAAGTGGTGATGTCGAAGACCACAAGAAAAACCACCACTGCACATTCGACTGTCTCAATATTTTCAACACTTAGACCAGCTTTATCGAAACGAATGATCTTACTTACCACTAAAGGAAACGAACAGATGACGAAAGCCACTGTTATGAAAACCAGTAGCAGAAGATGCTCCACTTCCTCAGTCATTGCAAAGGATTTTTGGTAGAACCGTATCTGTCGCGTAATTCCCCCACGGTGTGCTTTGCACATCCGATACATTATAATCAAATGGTAGACGACAGATAAGTTACTAACTACTGTCGTCGAAATCATGATAAGAGCTAATGACGCATACACACCGACGTATACTTTGTGTTGGGTCACGTTTGGGTTCATGTCAAAGAAGCACCAAGTCCCCGGGCAATATTGGACGTATTCTCCAAAGCCCATAAAAGGTGCTAGGCAGAAGAAGATGCAGACCAGATAGATGAGTGGAATGGTGATGTATCCGCAGCGCTTTGTCAAGTGCCGCTCGTAAAAATACGGCTGTCCAAAGGAGAGGTAGCGCTCCAAAGCCATGGCGCACAGAAGGGCCAAAGTGGCGAGGCTGAAAAAAGTCATGCTGAAACCAAAGTAGGCGCATACTGCTCTGTTTTTACTCATATCTACCAAGGTCCTGTTTTGTGTATAAGAGGCTAGTACAAGAGGACTGATGGATAAGGAACCTAGTAGATCTGTAGTCACCAGCGCAGTCACCAGCACCTGGAACAATGATGGAATTTGCCGCCGGCGCCGCATCTCCAAAAGGACCAAGGCGATTAAATTACCTAGTACCTCCGCAGAGAAGATTGCCGCGGAGATGTGGGGATTCCCGGACGAGACAGTGACTCTGTCATGGCAGGTTATATTATCATTGTATTCCATAACAACTGGTCGTAGCCTACTCCCCTAATCTTGAACTGACAAATGTCCCTTTTGCTCACATCAGTGCAAACAAAAGAGGAATTAAGTCCGCATCCAACTCTTTGACTGCCATGAGAAATGAGGCTCATGCTGGCTCCTCTGGTGTCAACAAAAACTGATGTTAATCTTTCCGGCACAACCCAGTCACCCACCCACTCACACACAACCATGTCTGTTATGGTGCTGAGAGTGCAGTACTGTCACACACTGTCAGCCCACTCAGAATGGAGAGGGCGCCCCCTGCATTTAATTTGTTTAGGCTTTTTGTTACATTTTATTTGTTTAAATATTTTTTTGTAGGCCTGTACTGATAAATGCCACTTTTGTAGGCCTATGCAGCCTTCGTTTGTATAGGCCTACAAGTCAATAGCGGTGGCTGGTGGCAGGGTAGTAATGGCTGGAAACGAATTTCTGGGCGTGTATATCAAACACATCCTACAAATGGTTTCCATGTGTTAGATACCATTCCATTCTAGCCATTACGATGAGCAGTCCTCCCCAAACCAGCCTCCTCTTCTTTCGGGATGGGTTTTTTTATGAAGAAGATGCTGAATAAAGATAAAGTATAAAGATAATGTAGAAGACAAGGCATGCACACATGACTGTAAGTCACTTTGAAAAGAGTATCTGCTAAATGGCAAATGTTGTTATTAATATATTATAGATAACAGCAATCTGACAGAGGTTTCACATGTATGGAATGAATCACAGTTATCCCATCTCACTGTCCCTAAGGTAAGACTGTCAACCACAGACAATATATCAGTTCTATATCTATGCTGGCAAATGTCAACCATCCCATACAAACCAATAGCTCTGGGGCTGTATGTATCAAGCATCAAAGTGCTGATCTAGGATCAGTTCCCGCCCCATGTCCATGTAATCTTATTCATTATCATCTAAAAAGCTAAACTGATCCTAAATCAGTACTTCTACTCTGAAACCATTTATGAAAACTGGTCCAAATAGTAAAACATATATCAGAGGCCTGTATTTCAGATTACATTTCTGGTGTATGATGTGTCCTAAGAGCAGAATTCAGCTCAGCTGTTGACTGCTGTGAACTTTCTCCACTAGATGGCGATCTTAGCCTCGTTATTGTCAACTCCAAAATGCTTATGGCTATTCAGCTTTAGCTTACTCAAGACAGTAAAGACTAATAGAGATACATAACAACGGAGACAAGAAAGGTTCTACTTCATTGGATATTGCTATGGCCTACAATATGCACTCGTAGTGCTATAGGGTTATGCGTATTTTGTGTGTGATGATATCACTGTGGATTAAAGCTTGAAGCCCCTTTTTTTGACCACTAGTTCTGTCATGTCATGGTCATGAAAGTTGATGTAACATGCTACTGCACATTCATCCCTCTGTTGATATGTTGAACGAATGGGACATCTGACTAAGACCACGAGTCTGGAAGGCAAAGAGACATTCCAACAAATATGGTAACGCACACTAAGTGCTTTCTCACTCATCCAGAAACAGAAGCCACATAATTCACAGCAATTAAAGAACCACAGTGGCCTGGGAGAGAATGAGGGAGAGAGGGGAGGGAGGATGGGATAGAGGGAGGGAGAGAGGCGACAGAGTCTCTCTCTCTCTCTTCCTCTCTTGCCGTTTCCCAGTTCTACTCATTTCTGTAGTTTAAAGCGAATGTCCTGCAATTCTACCCATTTTGCCATTGGGTGGAGAGACATTTTTGCAGCTTTAAAGCAAATTTCCCGCAATTCTACTCATTTACCATGACTTATGCCATGTTAATGATATCTGAGTGAGAGTGAATAACAAAATCAATGGGGGCCCCCTGGAGGTCAGGACCCCTGGTTTCTCTGTGTGCTCCAAATCTCCATATCACTGTCCGTTAGCATAGAAGGTCCTTGAATTGGTGATGGAAATGGGCACGTCATGGCATTGCCTTTGAAACATTTTCTTGAAAAAATGGTGTTTGACTAGGCACAATGCTATTTTACAGTAAACAAATTGACAACAGACTTTCAGCACACTTATAGGGAAGGACATTCAACAAGCACAGCACTTACACAAAATAAAAAGATTGTAGGAGCTGTTTTGTTAGACTTCAGTGCAGCTTTTTACATTATCGATCATAGTCTGCTGATGGAAAAACGTATGTGTTATGGCTTTACACCCCCTGTTATACTGTGGATAAAGAGTTACCTGTCTCAGAACACAGAGGGTGTTCTTTCATGGAAGCCTCTCCACTATAATCCAGGTAGAATCGTGAATTCCCCAGGGCAGCTCTCTAGGCCCCTTACTTTTTAAAATCTTTACTAATGACATGCCACTGACTCTGAATAAAGCCTGTGTGTCTATGGGGCGGCAGGGTAGCCTAGTGGTTAGAGCGTTGGACTAGTAACCGAAAGGTTGCAAGATCGAATTCCTGAGCTGACAAGGTAAAAAATGTGTTGTTCTGCCCCTGAACAAGGCAGTTAACCCACTGTTCCTAGGCCGTCATTGAAAATAAGAATTTGTTGTTAACTGACCTGCCTAGTTAAATAAAGGTAAAAAAAAAAAAATGTTAAATGTGTATTGATGACTCAACACTATACGTGTCAGCTACTACCTTGAGTGAAATCACTGCAACACTTAACAAAGAGCTGCAGTTAGTTTCAGAATGGGTGACAAGGAATAAGTTAGTCCTAAATATTTCAAAAACGAAGTGTTGTATTTGGGACAAATCATTCACTAAACCCTAAATCTTGTATTAAATTATGTGGAAATTGAGCAAGTTGAGGTGACTAAACTGCTTGGAGTAACCCTGGATTCTAAACTTTCATGGTCAAAACATGTTGATACAACAGTAGATAAGATGGGGAGAAGTCTGTCCATAATAAAGCGCTGCTCTGCCTTTTTAACAACACTATCAACAAGGCAGGTCCTACCGGCTCTAGTTTTGTCGCACCTGGACTACTGTTCAGTCGTGTGGTCAGGTGCCACAAAGAGGGATCTTGGAAAATAAATGTACACGGAGAGCTAACATAAATAATATGCATGTAAATCTCACATGGCTCAAAGTGGAGGAGAGATTGATTTCATCACCTCTTGTTTTGACTAGAAGTGTTGACATGCTGAATGCACCGAGGTGTCTGTTTAAACTACTAGCACACAGCTCGGACACCCATGCATAACCCACAACACATGCCACCAGAGGTCTCTTCACAATCCTAAAGACACTACATAGAGCCATGTCTACATGGAACTTTTCCACTTCATGTAACTGATGCAAGCAGTAGAAACAGATTTAAAAAACAGATAAAAATACATTGCATGCAACAGCGAGGACTGTGAAGAGACACACACAAAGGCACAGACACACATACACATGATAAGACACGCCCTCTACACACATGGATATTGTATTGTAAATATATGATAGTGGAGTAGTGGCCTGAGGGAACACACTAAATGTATTGGGTAGTGTTACTAAATTTAATGTCAAGTAATAGTTTAAATAACTGCCTTAATGTTGCTGGACCACAGTAATAAATATAAAAATACAAATGGGATTCCTACCCACCCACACACGCACGCACGCACGCACGCACGCACGCACGCACGCACGCACGCACGCACGCACGCACGCACGCACGCTCGCTCGCACACACACACACACACACACACACACACCCACTGTGGCCTCAGACACTCTCTCCCTCTCTCTTCTCCTCTTGCATTTATGCAAACACACATGTTGTGGAAGAGAGGTCTTAGGTGACCAGGTTTTAGGTTTTAAATGGGGGGTGTTGGTTTACCTGTCAGTGTTACTGGGGACAACTGAGTGGGAACACAATCTGTCCCTAAGCTAGACTATTATTTAACCCAAGATGCCCTGGTTCACCCTCCTCCGAAGTCATAGTTCATGCGGACTCAATCAAACAGTGTGTGCGTGTGTGTGCGTGCGTGTGCGTGTGTGTGCGTCTGTATGCGTGTGTGTGTGCGTGGACAAGAGGCATGTTGTTCCATTGAAATAATTACATGTGGTTATGTAGTTGAGCTGTGCTACAATAAGTAGGGAAGAGAAAAGCCCACAAACCTGCTCTCTGAATGGGAAACTAGGGCTTTTCCTGTCCAAAATGACTGGTATTTACATATTTTGTCCCAAATATGCTTCCAGTTTCAGTATTAGTAGGCTTCAATCTCTTTACATGACAATGCTGTATATAAGACTATGTTGAGCTTTACTAGTGTATGAAAATGGATTTGACTCTAGGCGAGAGAAAACAGCATTTTTGGGGGGGGCAATCTGAAAGCAGAACTTTCGTACGTAAGAGAATATTTGGGTTGTCTGTACGTCTATCCATCCATTGCATGCTCCCCTCTGCTATCTCCCTACACCAAAATAGATATACGAATCAACAGATCCGAGTTATCCTACAGTGGTGCATACTGTTACAGCAGCTATAGTTTCTCAAGTTTGTACAACCCTTAGGAGTCGATGACAATGAAAATAGCTCTTCACGAGGCATCAGTGAGGGGCTAGGGACTTGGGAGCGCTATCGGACCCCAGGCTGGGTCCCTGTAAATAAGAAACCTGATGATATCCTAAAACAAACATGTTGGCTTTGCTAAAGACGTGACGGCTGCCAAGACCCAGAGAGGTCCAGCCACTGACCACGAGGAGACCAGACCTCCCTGTCTTCCTCTGTCTCTCCCTCCCTCCCCTCTCTGTCTCCCCTACCTCCCCCCTAGTCTGAGAGGGAGAGAGAGAGAGAGAGAGAGAGAGAAAAAGAAAGAAAGAGAGTGAGCCTGCTATTACCCAGGGTGCTCTGCAGTGGGATTGTGTGATGACCACAGGACAGGCGAATTCCACTCCGACCGCACGTAAGCGGTTCAGAAAGTTCAGCCAAGGTTGCTCAACGCAGCGGTCACTCTCTGGAGTGGGGCTTGGCCTAAACCCTTGCCTGGTCACGGTCACAGAGGTTGAACACTATGTGACCGCTGCCTGGTCAAGTGCCCAGGGTGATCACTGATCACTTAAGAGCATATTGTGTTTTTTTTGCCTTTCCATTTTGTTTTTCATCAGTTTTAACTAGCTCAGGATAAGAATGGGCATTTCCCAGAACACTGCTTTACACTGACCCAACACACGCATTAAAGGTCCAATGTAGCCGCTTTTACCTATATATCAAATCACTTCGGGGTAACAATTAAGTGCCTTACTGTGATTGTTTTCAATTAAAATGGTCAAAAAGTAGGGGAAAAAATGCTCCCAAGCAAAGAGCAATTCATCAATCAAGAATTTTGCTAGGACTGTCTGGGAGTGGTCTGAGTGGGGAGGGGGAAACTGAAAACTAGATGTTATTGGCAGAGAGGTTTCAAACTCTATTTCTTATTGGTCTATTAACTAATTTACCGGCAGTCCAAAACGCCATCCCACCAAAACAGGATGAAATTTCAGGCGGTCTTTTCTAACAGCTTTTACACTAAAAGGGCATTATCATAATTTTCTAAATTTCACAGTATTACTCCAACCTTATAGTGTGGAAATGTATATAAAACACAGGAAAATCACAGTTTTGACTGTACTGGGCCTTCAAACACTGACCCAAGTTTTCAGCAGGCCTAAGCTGTTCCGACCTCCAGACCATCACATGAAGGACCTTTGACCCTTGCCAGACACATAGAAAGAGAGGGAGAGAAGAGAGGAGAAGAGAAAAGAAAAGAAAAGTCGAGAGGGAGGGAGAGAGAGAGGGAGAGAGAAGAGAAGAGAAGAAAGAGGGAGGAAGGAAGGGAGGGAGAAAGATAGAATTTCATGCTAATATTGACTGCTATATTTGTTTTGTGTTTACTGTATTACCTGGGACATTATTCGACTAGATTAGTTGAATGTATTCACCTTTGTCACCTGATCAGGACTTACTGTTATAACATCTATCTCCATAACAGCTCCTTGGATAACTTACAGCTTATGCATGTGTAAGATAGAGATGCCTTTAGGCAGTCATTGAACAACTCAATCTATGTGTCATGAGCCCCGGTGGTAATCTGTTCATGTAGTGTGAGAGGATAGAGTACAGCCAGAGGCTGGGAATGTGAACATGAACATGAACAGTGTGTGTATGTGTGTGTGTGTGTGTATGTGTGTGTGTGTGTGTGTGTGTGTGTGTGTGTGTGTGTGTGTGTGTGTGTGTGTGTGTGTGTGTGTGTGTGTGTGTGTGTGTGTGTGTGTGTGTGTGTGTGTGTGTGTGTGTGTGTGTGCGTGCCTGACAGTGAGGAAAAACTTCAGTCAGAAGCCCTCACAGTGGCCCTGCAGCCACAGTACTCACATGTCACCCATCCACCCTGTTACAAACGGCAGGAGGAGTGATTCTTATACCGCAACTACGCCCCTATACCCCACAGTGCTCCCCTTCTCTCTTCCCCTCCTCTGTTCCCCTCTTCTCCCTCTTCTATTTCTTTACCCCCCTCACTTCTTATTTATTCTCTGCATTCACAACCGCAAAAATATGACCTCTTTTATTTGTAGTCCTACCCCCCCCTCACACCTCTCCACCGACCCTGTCTCATTCTATTCATCACCACAGACTGCAGTGAAATGGAAGGAAAAGAAAGAATAAGGAAAAGAAAAGTGGAGGCTGGATGGCTTCCATCATGATTTAGCCAACTTTTACCTGTGTGAAATGTTGGCTTGCGGCCAAAAAGTGAAACAATACTCTTTCCAGGCCTAGAGTCATTAACTGTACACAACTCTGTGTGTGTGTGTGTGTGTGTGTGTGTGTGTGTGTGTGTGTGTGTGTGTGTGTGTGTGTGTGTGTGTGTGTGTGTGTGTGTGTGTGTGTGTGTGTGTGTGTGTGTGTGTGTGTGTGTGTGTGTGTGTCAGTATGTGAGTGTGACTGTTAGGGGTGTGGTTGAAATAAAGTTGGGTCATAAGCAACTCGTGAAAAGAAGACTGTATATCCGCCGTACTATCAATACAATTAATCACACAAAAACTCACACACCCACTCACATACACAGACTGCCCAGCTAGCACATAACGTTCTGAGAACCATAGCTTGGTGAGAGCTTGGTTGTCCTATGGTTATTTTGCATACAACCTTCCAAGAGCTTTCTGGTAATGGTGCAGGATAGTTGCTTGGCTTTGGAACATTCTCAGCACATTTAAGGAACTTGACAAAAACACTTTATATTCTTGATATTTCATTACTTTAACAGAACGTTTCCTAAAAAGTTTAAACATGGTCTTAGGTAACTACCTTAAGATGAATAAGTCGCTCTGGATAAGGGAAGGGAGAGGAAAAGGAGATACCTAGACAGTTGCACAACTGAATATGTCTGTTGAATGACTGAAATGTAATGAAGTGTGTATCCTATCACCCCGCCTCATATGTTACATAACCCTTCTGGACTTTGTCTCTGGCCATGTCATGGCTGATGGTCTGTTCTCTGCTGGAGCCATGGTTGGATAACTCCATGAGAGTTCATCATACCGCTCCACCATCCTCCTCTCCTCTCCACCCTCCTCCTCTCCTCTAAAGCGTACATAACATGGAGGAGAGGGAGGAGGGGAGGAGGAGGATGGTGGAGAATCAGAAACCATGTTGAAGAGGAGTTGGTGTCCAAGAACACCAGGCATGAGACTTAATCTAGCAACACAAGTGAAATCACCTGTTTCCCCTCTCAACCAGATAGTGTGGTTAAGTCTGAAACGGCACGCTATTTCCTATATATGCACTACTTTTGGCCAGGGTTCATAAGACCATAGGGCTCCTGTTGATCCCTGGAGTTTTGATACTGTGTACTTTAAATGATATGTACTGTATCTCTGAGAACTGTAACACAGAGTGAGTGTCAATTTGCTTTGGCCCTAGTGTGGACACTTTTCAATGACCTTGTGTTTGGCATGGCACAAGTCTGTTTTGTTTGAGTCCAAACTTCTGTTCCATTCTGTCGGAGTAAACAGACCAGTAGGAGAGTTATATATCTACCTCGTACAGTATGGGGACTTTGGACAGGAGGACTGGAGCTGAAACATGTAAGGAGGACGGGAGGAGGGCAGGAAGAGGAGAGGGGGAGGTAGGACTTCAGAGGTGAGGGGGCTTACTCTGCTAAATTCATCAGGGGTCTTGGAGGTTTGGGAGATGTCACTCATAGGGGCCCGCTTTACGTGATTTCACAGAGGCTGCACGGATTCCGCCCTGATAATATCATCGTTATGAGAGCCCACCTGTGTAATGTCAAACATACACTGCAATTCCGTCTTTTCACAAGCAATTGGTGCACTTTCCCCAGTGGCTGAAGAACAATTTACTTATTATGTTTGATTGGTTGTAATGAGAGCAAACTATGTCAGTACCTCCCTTATCTCTTATCATGAAATCATATTGACACTTGATTGGAATAAAACTGGAAAGGCTATTGACTCATTTAGTTCTATTCATCTGTGTGTATTTGCACCCGTTAACCCCTTGTAAAGTACTAAAGACATGATATGACTCAAAGTTGAAGATCAGCGCTCTGTTTATCAGGGGTGCAGTGGAGTAGTGTGGCAATGACTGTCTGCTCATATCTGTGCCAGACAAGGTTGTCATGCTGTGTTTGAGATAGTAAAAACGGAGGAGGCCGAGAGAGTGTTTGGGGGAGGAGAGAGGGTGTGTGTGTGTGTGTGTGTGTGTGTGTGTGTGTGTGTGTGTGTGTGTGTGTGTGTGTGTGTGTGTGTGTGTGTGTGTGTGTGTGTGTGTGTGTGTGTGTGTGTGTGTGTGTGTGTGTGTGTGTGTGTGTGTCACAGGAGGTTGGTGGCACCTTAATTGGGGAGGACGGGCTCATGGTTTTCATGCATTTGATGCCATTCCATTCACTCTGTTCCAGCCATTATTATGAGCCGTCCTCCCCTCAGCAGCCTCCACTGGTGCGCGTGCGTGCCTGTCTGTCTACGTACTGTATGTCTGCGTACAATTGTCTGTTTACCATGGAGCAAATCCCCTTCCTCAAACTGACTTAATGACAGGTCTTAACTGGGGTCTGGGGGCAGCAGGGCTGGAGGCTTTGGGAGTTGTGGTGGTGGAAGCATGATGGGAACCAAGACTCCTATCACCATCTCTCTTATTGGAACCAGGCCTTGACTATCTCCTGGAGAGGAACTGTCTACATGAGCCCCCCCCCCCATCCTCTGATGACTCCCCACAAAACCTCTACACCCCCCCCCCCAAACCAACCCCACTCTCCCCCCTGGAATCCCCACCCTCCTCCCCCTCATCCTCTCTTCCTTCCCCAGTCAGAACAACAAACCCGTGCAGCTGAAGCCTGCGGCCTGCAGTGTCAGTCTCCTGTGACAGGAAGCCACATGAGAGAGAGAAACTGCCAGGGAGAGCAGAGAGAGGCACTTATGGCTGTAAGAGAATCTCCCTCTCTCTGTTCCTCTGTTCCCCCACTGGAAAAGACAGAATGAGAAGTTCCCAGTCCCATGGTGATCCACTTAACCCCCCTTGTTCTCATCATCTCTCTCTCTCTCTCTCTCTCTCTCTCTCTCTCTCTCTCTCTCTCTGGATCTCTCCTTCTCTCCATCTATCTTCTGTCGCACTGATGAAAACCAACCACGCCAACCCCAATAAGGCTCACAAACTCCATATCTCGATCACCCTCATCATTAGACCGAAGCTCTACTCATAACATCTTCAAATCCTACATGAACTGAACTCGGTATCCAGCTAAGTCAAAACAGCCCTAAAATCATTCTATCATACTGATTGCTCGAGTGAAAAACAACACCAAATAAAGCATACCTTTAAATCCCAATCAACATTGTCTGCATGACTTAAGACTTGTTTGTTGAGAAACAAAACAACGTTCATTTGATATCATATTAATCATCAGTTTTGTCTGTATGATTAAGACGGATGAAAGCGATAAGGCATTCATTAAAATTGTCTTGAAGCCAGTGCGTTCTGTTTCTGCTTGGGTTTTAAAACTCTTTCCTGTCTAACGGTTTCTCTCTGGCTCTGCAGGATGAAGTTACATCCTGGGAAAGTGGTGAATGACACACACAAACACACACATGACAGTCTTTCCTGTCCCTCCCCCTCCTCTGATTAGTGCTGGACACTTGGCTCTGATGCAGCCTGCTTATTAATTGGTCCGTTCTCAGTCGGATCCTGGAGAGGCTCCAGAGCGTGTTATGTGTCTGCAATTAAACTCTGGCCCACAGAGAGGAGGCTTGTGTGGGGAGGGCACAGTGTGTGTGTGTGTGTGTGTGTGTGTGTGTGTGTGTGTGTGTGTGTGTGTGTGTGTGTGTGTGTGTGTGTGTGTGTGTGTGTGTGTGTGTGTGTGTGTGTGTGTGTGTGTGTGTGTGTGTGTGTGTGTGTGTGTGTGTGTGTGTGTGTGTGTGTGTGTGTGTGTGTGTGTGTGTGTGTGTGTGTGTGAGAGAGAGAAAGAGAGAGAGAGAGAGCTAGAAAGATAAATAGAAAGAGCTAGAGAGAGAGAGAGAGAGAGAGAGAGAAAGAGAGAGAGAGAGAGAGAGAGAGAGAGAGAGAGAGAGAGAGAGAGAGAGAGAAAGAGAGAGAGAGAGAGAGAGAGAGAGAGAGAGAGAGGGGAAAGAAAAGAGAAAGGTTCACGTCACGGTTATCATGGCTCCTCATGAGACGACTGCACTCTACACCTCAGTTAGGACCAACAGAATCAAAATGTTTTTCATTCATGTTGTTGACTCACTTGTTGAGTTGAGTAGATGTCATACTCAGTAACGTGTAAAGACTTGCGGCGCGTCCGTGAGAAAGAATGCAACAGTCAGTCGTAGAAAGGGTGTTTCTACGTACATGTATTTTTCTAATAACCATGAGCAAGAGCAATGGAAACCGGGTTGTACTAGTGTAGTTTGAACCTTTGGACGGCACCGTCCCAAAGAGAAACATTTGAACAGTGTACTAACTGTCTACTCTGGCAGAGGTCCCAACCTCTGCTAATGTCATGCTAATTGGAACCAAATCTCCTGTAACTCCAGCTCCGTTTCTCAAACTGGTACCAGTCCAATACTAGAAGAGCTTTACCGTGGATTTACCTTTTCCATCCAAAACATTAACCTGCTATTATTAAATGTCACCCCTGGCCTGGCGTGTCACTTCCCTTGCCGTTGGTTGAATCCCTGGACGATGTTGGGGCTCCAGCGAGCCGTGTCTCCGCCCCACATGTGGAAACCATCGAAACCCAGGCCGGAGACACGGGACTGGGCTTGGATTGGAACACTGCTCCCTCGGAACACGCTCAGGACCATGCCTTCTCAGAGAGGTTAGGGCCAGGGCGGGTATGTGTGTTTGGTGAGAGCCAGCACCAAGGCAAAAGAGCAAGCCTGTATGTGTGTTTTAGCATGTGTGTGTTAGCATGTGTATCGGCATCACTCCGTCGATACGGGCAGGGTCTGTCTCAGCCTCAGGACTCACTGATGTGGCCATTACATTCACAGGAAACTCCCCCACATTCCCTCTTTCCCCTCTTCCCATTACAACCGGGCAATTGGGAACGACAGCTGATTCCGGGAAACTGTCTCGCTGCACCGTCAAAAGTTTATGATTAACAAACAGCCGGAGGAACTCAAACCCTATGTAATGTTAGTGTGCTCTCTGTGGGCTAAAACTGGGGGCTTTTGTTGGCAACAGACTGAACAGCTCATACATTCTAGATGGATGGAAGTAGTTAGACTGGTTTGATCCGGATCCAAAACAGAGGGAAGATGTCTGACAGAGAATGAAACTTTGGCCTACTACAGTCTGTGTCTTACACTTACTGGAAGTAGAAATCCCATTACCGTACATGCAAGTCATTTTCCTGAATTTATATTGGACACATCCTAGTGTAAATTTGTTTTCCGTCATACCTTGCTGCTCTCCCTGTAGAGATCGTTGGAGATTATGGAGGAGAGAAAGGTTGATTTGTAATGCAGTTAGATGTGGTGGGTGGGGTGGACCCCCACTCACAGGAAGTGAGATGTATCCTGAACTGGTCCATAAATCCACAGGTATTTCAGGAGGAGGACAGATCTAGGCCTAGGGAAATGGGCCACTTTTCTACATCTCTCCAGACCTGACAACACAGCCCTCCAGGCCCCAAGCCCTCCCAGCCCTCCCAGCCCTCCAACCCCTCCCAGCCCTCCAGGCCCCAAGCCCTCCCAGCTCTCCCAGCCCTCCAGGCCCCAAGCCCTCCCAGCCCTCCCAGCCCTCCAGGCCCCAAGCGCTCCCAGCCCTCCAGGCCCCAAGCCCTCCCAGCCCCCCAGGCCCCAAGCCCTCGCAGCCCTCCCAGCCCTCCAGGCCCCAAACCCTCCCAGCCCTCCCAGCCTACCCCCCAATAGCATCCTAGTACAGTCGGAGTTTAGTATTGAATCTGTGGCACAGCAACTACAGTATGATATGAGCACGACTGTAAACATACACACACACACACACAACCCCAAAACAGCCTCAATCCTCAATTTCCTCTACGTTATTATTAATTTGACATTTAAAAGACAAAAACCCAGTTCCCCGTCTAAAAAGTACAAACATTTGATACAAAAGAGCTATTGTGTTATCTGACGTCAAATGCCATGAACAGGAAGGATACAAATAACGCACCAGGAATCCATACAGGATGTTTTCATATACTTTATATTGTGCCTTACTCTGGACACTTTGTTTCCCAATGCTTCCTTCACTTGGCAGTTGTTTTCATGAAAAGAAACCCTGGAACTGGTAGAAGAATTGAGAGAAGAAAATCTAGAACTGGCAGAAACCAGGCCGCAAAAAAAAAAACATAGGGGCAAAATGAGTACAGTAACTGTTCAAATTTCACGTGTGTAAAGTTTCCTTAGCTTGTCAGTATAACGTACAGGTAACTGCCAAAATAAAGGAATCACCAATATAGTGTCTTAATAGGGCGTTGGGCCACCACAAGCCAGAACAGCTTCAATGCACCTTGGCATAGACTCTACACGTGTCTGGAACCCTATTGGAGGGATGAGACACCATTCTTTCACGAGAAATTCCATAATTTGGTGTTTTGTTGATGGTGGTGGAAAACGCTGTCTCAGGCTACGCTCCAGAATCTCCCATAAGTGTTCAATTGGGTCGGGATCTGGTGACTGAGACACACACACAAACCCTTCAAATGGCGCCGGAGAAGATGGCAGACGTTTTACCGATTGTGTTTTTTTATTTGCTTATTTGCGTTGTTTGTAACTTATTTTTTGAACTTATTTTGTACATAATGTTGCCACTACCGTCTCTTATGACCGAAAATAACTTCTAGACATCAGGACTGCGATTACTCACCACGGACTAGCAGAATCCTCTTTTCCTTTCACGACTCTGACGAGTCCGACGCGAAGGATACGCTGATTCCTCGGGAACAGGCCCGATCCCCGTGATCTGCGTGAAAAGGAGGCCGGAGAAAGAGGGGCCGAAGGTCCGGCTGCCTTCTGAGAATTTGCAGGCGATGGAATAAACCCCCACTTCCCTCCATTCTGCTAGCAAACATGCAATCTTTGGACAATAAAATTGATGAGTTACGCGGAAGATTAAACTACCAATGGGACATTAAAAACTGTAAGATCTTATGCTTCACGGAGTCGTGGCTGAACGACGATAACATCAACATACAGCTGGCTGGTTATACGATGTGCCGGCAGGATGGAACAGTGGCGTCTGGTAAGACAAGGGGCGGCGGTCTATGTATTTTTGTAAACAACAACTGGTGCACGATAGCTAAGGAAGTCTCGAGCTATTGCTTGCCTGAAGTAGAGTTTCTCATGATAAGCTGTAGACCACACTACCTAACGAGAGAGATTTCATCTGTATTCTTTGTAGCTGCTTACATACCACCACAGTCAGAGGCTGGCACTAAGACAGCATTAAATGAGCTGTATTCCGCCATAAGCAAACAAGAAACGCTCACCCAGAGGCGGCGCTCCTAGTAGCCGGGGACTTTAATGCAGGGAAACTTAAATCCTTTTTACCAAATTTCTATCAGCATGTTAAATGTGCAACCAGAGGAAAAATAACTCTGGAACACCTATACTCCACACATAGACACGCATACAAAGCTCTCCCTCGCCCTCCATTTGGCAAATTTGACCATAATTATATCCTCCTGATTCCTGCTTACAAGCTAAATTTAAAGCAGGAAGCACCACTGACTAGATCAATAAAAATGTGGGCAGATGAAACAGATGCTAAGCTACAGGACTGTTTTGATAGCACAGACTGGAATATGTTCGTGATTCCTCCGATGGCATTGAGGAGTACATCACATCAGTCATTGACTCCATCAATAAGTGCATTGATGACTTCGTCCCCACAGTGACCGTACGTACATACCCCAACCAGAAGCCATGGATTACAGGCAGCATCCGCACTGAGCTAAAGGCTAGAGCTGCCACTTTCAAGGAGCGGGACTCTAACCCGACAGCTTATAAGAAATCCCGATATGCCCTCCGACGAACCATCAAACAGGCAAAGCGTCAATATAGGACTAAGAACGAATCGAACTACACGGACTCTGAGGCTCGTCGGATGTGACAGGACTTGCAAACCATTACAGACTACAAGGGGAAGCACAGCCGAGAGCTGCCCAGGGACACAAGCCTACCAGACGAGCTAAACTACTTCTATGCTCGCTTCGAGGCAAATAACACTGAAACATGCATGAGAGCACCAGTTATTCCTGGAAGACTGTGTGATCACGCTCTCCTTTAAACAGGTCAACATTCACTGGCCGCAGGGCCAGACGGATTACCAGGACGTGTACTGCGAGCATGCGCTGACCAACTGGCAAGTGTCTTCACTGACATTTTCAACATCTCCCTGTCCGAGTCTATAATACCAACATGTTTAAGCAGACCACCATAGTACCTGTGCCCAAGAACACTAAGGTAACTTGCCTAAAAGACCACTGATACGTAGCACTCATGTCTGTAGCCATGAAGTTCCTTGAAAGGCTGGTCAGACACCTATAAGACACCTGAACATCTAATCAAATGGCTACCCAGACTATTTGCAGTGCCCCTCACCACCTCTTTACACCACTGCTACTCTCTGTTGTTATCTATGCATAGTCACTTTAATAACTCTACTTAAATGTACATAGTACCTCAAATAACCGGTGCCCCCGAACTTTGACTCTGTATCGGTACCCCCCTGCTTATAGTCTCACTGTTGTTATTTCACTGCTGGTCTTTAATTACTTGTTACCTTTATCTCTTATTCTTATTTGTATTTTTTCAACTATGTTGTTGGTTAGGGGCTCGTAAGTAAGCATTTCACTGTAAGTGTAACGGTTGTCGTCGGTGGAAGGAGAGGACCGAAGCGCAGCGTGGTTAGTGTTCATCTTATTTAATGAAACTGAAAACCTCAAATTACAAAACAACAAAGTGAAAACCGAAACAGTTCTATCTGGTGCAGACACACAAAGACTGAAAACAACCAACCATAAAACCCAACAGAAAACAGGCTACCTAAATATGGTTCCCAATCAGGGACAACGATTGACAGCTGCCTCTGATTGAGAACCATATCAGGCCAAACACAGAAAACCAACACAGAAATAGAAAACATAGATTGCCCACCCAACTCAAGCTCCTGACCACACTAAAACAAAGAAAATACAAAAGAACTATGGTCAGAACGTGACAGTACCCCCCCCCCCCCCCCCAAGGTGCGGACTCCGGCCGCAAAACCTGAACCTATAGGGGAGGGTCTGGGTGGGCATCTGTCCGCGGTGGAGGCTCTGGCGCTGGACGTGGACCCCACTCCACCATTGTCATTACCCGCTTCCGTGGCCTCCCTAGGAACGGTGACCCTCGCCGCCGACCTAGGATTGGCAACCCTACTAAATGGCAGCTCCGGACTGAAGGGCAGCTCCGGACTGACGGGCAGCTCCGGACTGACGGGCGGCTCTGGCAGCTCCTGACTGACGGGCGGCTCTGGCAGCTCCTGACTGGCGGGCGGCTCTGGCAGCTCCTGACTGGCGGGCGGCTCTGGCAGCTCCTGACTGGCGGGCGGCTCTAGCGGCTCAGGACAGACGGGCAGCTCAGGCGGCGCTGGACAGACGGGCAGCTCAGGCGGCGCTGTACAGATGGGAGCAGGAACAGTGCACGTGTGCCCCCCAAAATAAATTTTTGGGGCTGCCTCTCGGGCTTCCTTGCCAGCCGTGTTCCCTCGTAACGCCGGTTCCCTTTAGCTGCTGCCTCCGCTCTCCTGGCTGCCTCCACCTGTTCCCATGGCAGGTGATCCCTTCCAGCCAGAATCTCCTCCCATGTGTAACATCCCTTGCCGTTTAGAATGTCCTCCCATGTCCATTCCTCTTCCGATTTCGCCCGCTGCTGCCGCTGCTGCTGCTGCCCGTTACCATGCTGCTTGGTCCTTT
Organism: Salvelinus namaycush; assembly: GCF_016432855.1. Classification (NCBI taxonomy): domain Eukaryota; kingdom Metazoa; phylum Chordata; class Actinopteri; order Salmoniformes; family Salmonidae; genus Salvelinus; species Salvelinus namaycush. The sequence goes on from NC_052335.1 coordinate 10,166,714, forward strand.
TTTGGTGGGTGGTTCTGTAACGGTTGTCGTCGGTGGAAGGAGAGGACCAAAGCGCAGCGTGGTTAGTGTTCATCTTATTTAATGAAACTGAACACTTCAAATTACAAAACAACAAAGGGAAAACCGAAACAGTTCTATCTGGTGCAGACACACAAAGACTGAAAACAACCACCCACAAAACCCAACAGAAAACAGGCTACCTAAATATGGTTCCCAATCAGGGACAACGATTGACAGCTGCCTCTGATTGAGAACCATATCAGGCCAAACACAGAAAACCAACACAGAAATAGAAAACATAGATTACCCACCCAACTCACGCCCTGACCACACTAAAATAAAGAAAATACAAAAGAACTATGGTCAGAACGTGACAGTAAGGTCTACACCTGTTGTATTCGGCGCATGTGACTAATACAATTTAATATGATTTGATTTGATTTGATTTAAACCCTCTATGCTTCTTTGAGACCCCTCTTTTAAAGTTACTGAGATCTCTTCTTCCAGCCATGGTAGCCAAAATAATGGACAACTGGGTATTTTTAGATATGACCCTAAGCATGATGGGATGTTAAATGCTTAATTAACTCAGGAACCACACATGTGTGGAAGCACCTACTTTCAATATACTTTGTATCCCTCATTTACTCAAGTGTTTCCTTATTTTGGCAGTTACTTGTACGTAAATAGGTAGGGCCTGGAGTTTTTTCCACCCATGTGGTCTGGTCATTATCATACTAAGACCTAGTTATAGGCTACCAGTACATGTAGGGGCCAAAGATTTTCCTTCTCATCGCTCAGGTCACCTAATCCTAGCAACTGACAGTTAATGATTTTGGGAGTTCTATTCCTCAGGGCCCATATTCCTGAAGCGTCTCAGGGTAAGAGTGGTGATCTAGAAGGCTAGTGTTACTCATTATGATCTAAAAGGCTAAACTGATCCTAGATCAGCACTCCTAGTCTGAGATGCTTTAGGAATATGGGCCCTGTACATGGCTGTTCGTAGGAAGGGTTCATTAGACTACGAAGTAAATGAGGGACCTAACAGACCAGCTCCCTGCAGCCCTGCACTTTGACCTGCTTCCCTGCTATAATTTACAGCCCTCTGTGTGCTGTTGTCTGTTGTCTTTAGGTGTGGTGACATGCTGATGGATTTGTAATCAACCCTCCTGTTTGTTTGTCAGGTCTCAATCGTTAGCAGTTTGTCTGACCTTGCAGACAGGGTGCGTGATCGTTCTCAGATAGCCTACACAGACGTGACATCAAGAGTTGTAAAAGCTGCAAACCCTAACCCTCTTTTCTGGCATTGAGGGAGGGGAAATGGAGTGTGTTTGTGTGTGTGTGTCTTACTCGCGAACTTAGAACAAAAGCATGGTGGACAGGTGTTGTGCGCAGGAAAACACTCCCTCCCCATACACACTGACCTATTTCTGTTGCTTCTAGGGAAAGGGACTGGCAACACTGCTGCCACAATCACGTAGGTTAGACACACACACACACACACAAACACACACACACACACACACATACACGAGCACACACACACACACACACATACACGAGAGGCGTCACCATTATTCATTACAAATCAAAGACCTTGAATAAAATCCAGGGTGCCACAACAAAACATTAAGGAATTCATGATCTGTAGAGTGCTGTTGCATAAGTTCATGAAATATCGAAAGCTTCAGAGGCTGAAATATGTGTCTCCCTAATGTTCTAGCTCTGACATGGTCTGTGACGTGATTTAAGGCGATAGCATTCCTTGGAACCCCTGAGATAACACAAAGCAGTGGAAAGGAGAAAAGAAAGAAACAAGCCCCATTTGTGTATTCACTCTGTACTAACAGCACTGAGCACCTCTTTCATTGTAACTCACATGACACCTCCTCAAGTCTCTATGGCAACCGTCCATAATGACCACTGTGTAACCTGGTATGATGACCTCATCACTACTCGCCTCAGGTCGAGCAGAAAGTACAGGAAGTTTATTTTTATTTAACCAGGCAAGTCAGTTAAGAACAAATTCTTATTTATAATGACGGCCTACCGGGAAACAGTGGGTTAACTGCCTTGTTCAGGGGCAGAACAACAGATTTTTACCTTGTCAGCTCAGGGATTCGATCCAGCATCCTTTCAGTTACTGGCCCAACGTTCTAACCACTAGGCTACCTGCTGCCCCCCAAGTTTAGATTGAGGTCATATGTGCTCTCAGTGAGGTGGGATAACATAAACAAAACCGCACAATGACACGGAGTTGACACTTGACACAAGCGCTGCCCATTGCCTTTACGGCTTTGAACAATTAGGAAAGAACAATTAAATGGACACGGGAGAGGCAGGCTTAAGCTAACTTTACCATTCTGTCATCTTCGGTCGAGTGCTGGAGCACAGCAAAGCTATGATGGTCACGATTCATTATGGCGGGTTCACTTGAAAGCTGTAATTCAGATACGTCAGTTGACTGTGTGTTTATCAAGTTTTGAAGCAAAGGGACAGATGCATTGTGAAATGTGGAGTGTTTGATTTGGCAGCCCAGCCACAGTGCAAGGTCCACTGTATTACTTTGGAGTATGAGACTGCCAAGGAGAGAAAGGGGGAGAGAGAGAGAGAGAGAGAAAGAGAGAGAGAGAGAGAGAGAGAGAGAGAGAGCTCGCCCTCCTCCGTCATTTCATTTTGAAGAGAGAGAGAGAGAGAGAGAGAGAGAGAGAGAGAGAGAGAGAGAGAGAGAGAGAGAGAGAGAGAGAGAGAGAGAGAGAGAGAGAGAGAGAGAGAGAGAGAGAGAGAGAGAGAGAGAGAGAGAGAGAGAGAGAGAGAGAGAGAGAGAGAGAGAGAGAGAGAGAGAGAGAGAGAGAGAGAGAGAGAGAGAGAGAGAGAGAGAGAGAGAGAGAGAGAGAGAGAGAGAGAGAGAGAGAGAGAGAGAGAGAGAGAGAGAGAGAGAGAGAGAGAGAGAGAATGAGCTCGCCCTCCTCCGTCATTTCATTTTGAAAAATGAGTTTTACCATACCAATCAGAATGCACAATTACAAAAATCCCCTCCTTCTCAGAGCAGGCACTGGAAACAATTTGGTGTAAAGCGGAGGAATCACATAAGGACATAACCACTTTCTTTTTTCAGCGTGCTTCAATAGTATTCTTCAATCTCTGTGGCTATGAACCGTGTCCTGACTCCTCAGCACAAAGGACCTTTGTCTTTCCCGCGACATGACAGACTATTTCTGACATGTTCACGGTCGACAATGAGGCGACCGTGACCCAGACCGTTACTGAACCGGCATCTCTAACCACACATGCTGGGTGAGACGTCGAGTCAGCTTCCAGCCGTATGGTTTGATGTCACCTCCAGTTTCAAGCTCTAGACAGTGATGCAGGGGGGACAATAATGGTGACAGATAATATATCACTTCTCCTCAAGTCCCCAGAATGTCACATCTCTTCCTGTCCATCCTATGGCTATGGGCCATTGACCTCAAAATACAAACCCTGGGGGTGGACAGGTATCATATGGCAAGTAGAGGTGACTGTGGTGGTAATAGCAGACACCCAAGATATTCTCCTAGGGAAGTGGAGGGAACAATAAAACAGCACCCTGTGGTGCTGTGCACTTTATTTGCAGTCAACGACACACTGTGATCAGATAGAGAGTAGCCTGGTACCAGATCTGTTTGTGCTGCTGTATAGCCAACTTGTTTGGCATGACATTGACCTTAGGAGTTGGCAAGACAACACAAACAGATCTGAGACCAGGCTACATATAGAGAGTTCAACAGGAGAATGTTAGGACCATTCGCTAACAGTCTGGGTTGGAGGTTGAAAGCATATCCCTCGATCAGATGAAGATAATCAGATAAACATTATGTCATTCACATCAGGTTACTAGCAGGGCTCTGAGCCAAGTATGATATCTTCACCACAGACCACAGAGCTCAAAACATAGCTTGCCTTACTTCCTCACAAATCCTAAAAGCAATGTTAGCTCTCTTCAAGATGCCCTATGAGGCCTCACCAAGGGTTGAGTTTCATAGCTAACTCGAACTAGACATATCTCTCTGTGTGTGTGTGTGTGTGTGTGTGTGTGTGTGTGTGTGTGTGTGTGTGTGTGTGTGTGTGTGTGTGTGTGTGTGTGTGTGTGTGTGTGTGTGTGTGTGTGTGTGTGTGTGTGTGTGTGTGTGTGTACAAGCATGTTCCTCATAAATATCTGTCCCGTCTCACTTCGCTATGTGAGGCAACGGGTGGGGAATGTGAACCAGGGGCTATTTCTGGTTATTGGATATTTACCCTTTACTATGAACAGATATATATTTATTAGACTACACCAATACAAATGAGCCCAGACATGGGCTGCGTCATTATATCACTGCTGAAGACACTTTTATAAAGATGATTTTAAAGAGTTATTTCAATGTATGATTTTATTTCGCTTTTTCTTCTCCTTCCTCTTGTTTTTGTTTCTTTGTTAGTAATGCGAAGCGCTTTGTTACTTGTATTGAAAACCGCTTTACAAAGAAAATTATTATTGTGTCCCAAATGGCACCCTATACAGCATAGTGTGCTACTTATGACCAGAGCCCTATCTATGAGCCCTATGGGGCCTGGTCAAATTTAGCACACTAAATAGGGAATAGGGTGCAATTTGAGACGTAGATGGAAAGAGAGGGCCATTATTGTTTTTCAACTCTACATATTCTTCACGTCAGTCTTTCGTCAGTTGGATGTTGTGCTGTTTGCTAGCCAGCAAGCCAAGGGTTATGACAGACATGTACACAGTAATGATGCCTAGTTAGAGCACATGCAGTATTCTAGATAGTACTGTGTTTTCATATAGATAACAGGTACAATATATATGGTCATCGAAGCACGAAAGATCAAAGGGAACTGAAACTGAATGATTACATAAATAAGAGATGCTATGGCATAATTATCTACTCATATGACTCATTCTAATATTATTCGCTAACATTTTTATCAAAACTGTCTTATATAATATAGGACTGTATAGTATATTTCATTACATAATTGTACACATATCATCACTCTTTCTCTTTATCATGTATCCCTGAGTAATAGCCTGATTATTATCTTGTCATTTTGACATTGTTCTGATTCAGTTTGAAACCTAATGGCGATGTTCCTTCCCAGATATAATTCTAGATGATGAGACCCATGAGTCCAACGCTCTTGGCTTTGCCAGAGGAACAATGTGGCTTATGTAATATCGCTGACCCTCATCCAAACATCTGCTCGCGGATTCGAGGTGATCAGTCATACCAATGACAGTCACAAGTGTGCAGGTGGGGGGTGGGGGGGCTAACTACCTCCCCCGGAGAGGCCTTCCTTCATTCGGTGGTCAGATAAATATGTTACAGAAAAACGAGGAGGGGTGAGAACAGAGTAGACAGGGGAGAGAGAGAGAGGTCCACCTCAGGCCCAGTGTTGATTCTTCCAGAATGCATTGCTGAGGGGAATGCAGGGGTCAAGACTCTATTTCAGCAAGCCTGTAAATCCTCAAAGCTGGTTTACAACTCCTTCCTGAATCGGAGAGACAGAGGGAGAGGGAGAGAGGAATGAAAACTGGGTCTACATGTGACTCCTCCTCCCCCCTTTCCTATCCTCCGCCATCTCCCTCCATCCCTACCTCCTCCTCTCACCTCCCAGGCTCAACCATGCAGCACACGCTGCCAACACACGGATGGCTTCCTCAGATTACTGCTGTGAAAAATGGTTTAGTCACACCTGCGAGCGCACCCACAACATTCCTGAGACATGACTGAGCATTTTCTCCCCACACACTCTCTCTATACAACTCTTTTTCTTTGACTCATTGCACTCCAGTCAGGACCTTCTCTTTCACGTTCTCTTTTTTTCTTTTTGCACCGCTGGTCTTCTTCTCTTTTACTCGTCCTCAGAATTTATCATGCTTCTCTGGTATCTCCAAATCAATGTCCTCCTTTTTTTCAAGAACACCATGAAATAGCATTAATCTTACACACAGCTGTTCTGTTCTGTGTGTGTTTGTGTGTGTGTGTGCGCGCGTGTGTGTGTGGGGGGGGGGGGGGGGGGGGGGGTAAGTGAAGGACAGAGAGACTAAAACGAATTGGGCTTGATGAAGGAGAATGTGAAGTGAGTGAATGCGGGGGGGGGTGGAAGAGGAACCATCTAAACACGAGTGGTCAGAGGCATGCTATCCATGTTTACGTGCCCACAAATTGACTTCGCTGGTGGAAAATGCCTCCGTGGAGAACTGCCCACCTTCTGTGGTTGTTGTTTATTATTTCAAGCTTTCAAATTGTTGCATGTGTCGTCTTCCTCAGGGGGTGGAAAGCTCTGTTTTTGTTTGAGTGGTCTGAGCGTAAGCAAACAGAACCAACAGTGACATAGACCACACAACTCCAGATGTGGCCGTTCATCTGAGGCTCTGAGCCTCTTGTCAGGCCTTCTTTCCAGCTGTGATTGGGGCCTCTCCCTACGCAAACATTGTTTTGTACGGCATTCAATGTCAGTCAACCCGACAATAATAAATCTCACCCTTTAATTATTAGGCTAAGACTTGACACCAAGAAAAAACGCCCTTGCTTAATCATTTAACAGGCTCTTTCCTGCCTTTCGATCATCTCTCCTTCATTTGGCGGGACAAATGAGAGAGTCAAAAAAGAGAAGAAATCTCTCCGCACACAAGGAAGGGTTGTCTCAAAGGCTAAGCGAAAGCTTTGCATTTAATCCAGTAAACATGACGGTGGAGAGACTTGATCAAACCTGGATTTGAATGGGGAGCTCTTATCTTACCATGAGCCTCTTGTGAAATAACATACCATGTATGAACTCAAATAAATCCCAGACGTGTTCTTCAAACAGATACCCCACTGCTTTCCTCTCCTCCCTGCTCTCCTTCACTCGCTTTCTCTCCCTCTCCCCCAATCAGCAGCGCATAGACGTTAATCCACCATAGCAATAACAAATAATGAAATTGGGAAAAGAAGTTGCGACATGGTAGAAAGAAAATGTTTTTTTCCGAAAATAAACCACAGTCCGCTTTGTATTGCAAAACAGCACTGTGTCAACCGTGTTAGGCATCCAACACTCTGCGCCAAGGTCTCTGGGCTCTGGTGGAGAAAAACATGCTGGTCGGAAGATTGCCATGGGAGATTGGAACAGAGACTGTAAGGAGAAATGGAGAGAAGTAGGGAGAGGAGAGAGAGAGGAGGAGAGAGAAAGATGGTTTACAATTGGATTGCTGCTTCCAAATCTGCACATTGAAAGCTTTGTGGAACAGCGTCCAGATATTGTAGTACACTGTAGCTGAAGCTGTTCCCATATATTCCTCAGCTACCAGAACAGCAATATTAACCGTATTGTTTATGCTTTCTACCCTCCTTTGTCCTCCCTAGCTCCCTCTCTTCGTATAATCTGTTCATCCTGTTTTGGGGGCTCTCTGTTACTTTTATCTTGTGCAGTAAGTCTTTTGGTATTTTTTTAAACACTCATCCCCATGGAGGAGAAAGTGTCGGTCCTACATTCATTTCTCTGAAGGTAATTACATAACTTGTGTAATTAATCATCCGAATTGACATAATGTATTTTTCCTGATGCCTGTTTTTTGTGTGACTTGATGAGGACCAGTTAACTCTGGCTCAAGTTCACCACCATAACTAGCCAAGTCCATTGGGTCGTCCGACTAAAGGGCATACATTGATCCATTTGACTTGGCTGTCACGTTCCATCTCCACATCAGATCTTCTTTGCCTTCCTATGTTCTGGACAGTGTTTTATTTTTACAAAACGGAATCGAAATCGTTGAAGGAGTCAGTCGCCCACATTGCTTGAGAATGACTCTCTCCCTCTGAGCGTACACTCCACCCAGCACCGGTGTGTGTGTGTGTGTGTGTGTGTGTGTGTGTGTGTGTGTGTGTGTGTGTGTGTGTGTGTGTGTGTGTGTGTGTGTGTGTGTGTGTGTGTGTGTGTGTGTGTGTGTGTGTGTGTGTGTGTTTGTGTGCGGGCTTGTGTGTGAAATTAGTGCCTTTGATATTTTAAGAAGAAATAAAAGCCTGTTATGTTAGATGAAGTGCCATTTAATATAGACAACATGGAGAATTCAATCAATCAGATTTTTATATGAATAAAGACTTGCTAAAGTGGCAAAATTCAGCATTTTGACATGTCCATCCATGCATCCTCTGTGACTTCTAGGAAGATTTCTCCAAGTTTTCAATATAAAGCCCTAGTTCTTTTGTTGCTTTGACAGTCATTACAGAAGATGACTATTCATTTCATGTGATTAGTGATTCACGTACGTCTGTCCCTCATTTTAAGGTCAACCCTGTTACGTGAACTGAACTCTTGTTTTAATATGGTGATTTTTTTTTTTTCAAATATTGTTTTCTGAAGAAACATTGAGCGTCTAATAGTCAAATCCTGGTGTAAACGCAGGTGAGCTGGTTCTACTCTTTTTGGCCATTTTCTGATGTTTAGTGGTGGAAATGTTTTAACAATTTAAATGTTAAAGTTTGCGTTCAATTGCCACACCCTGTTGCACACAACAAGCTTCCATTCCCCCTGTCACAAGGGGATTTATGGCTGATTTAAGATGAAAACTTGTTTTTTATTAAGTTAAATATGTGCTCTTTATAACAGAATGTTGAAATAAGTGAAATCAAACATTGTATTTTTTTTTACTACAAGTTACACTTCTCAAAAGGCACCGAATTGGTGAAACCACCCATAAATTGGTCTCCAGTCTCACCCGGAGAGAGACAATGAAATGGCAGTGGAAAAAGGAAGTAACACATTACATGACATATTTCCTTAGGGCCCCGAGCAAACCAACACTGTCCACACGAAGCTAGCTTCCTCTATCATGACCTGATGGTCATCTCTGTGTTTTGTCATAGCTAGTTTTCTTCCGTTTACTATTCTTTCTAACGATTCACTTTGAATGTCACTTCAAATTTTATTTGGATGGAAACTTAGTTTGTATAATCACTTGATTACTTTTCTTATCTCATACTACTTTGGACGTTAGGAAACATTTTGAACAGGCTTTCCTACTGGGCACAGGTGTCAATTCAACGTCTCTTCCACGTTGGTTCTTGGTCATTTTATTGAAATGACGTGGAAACAACGTTGATTCAACCAGTGCGTGTTGAATGGATTATAATGTACAAGGCCTTAAAGGGGAATTTCACCCTGGCTCTGCCACGACGTGTAGTCATTACTATATTAATAACATATGTTTTTATCATAAACATCACAATTATCTAAACCACTAGCTAGAACTAGCACATTTTAATTTCACTGGTAGAATCTGGAAGTTTCGACACCCTGTGGATTCGTCTGCTTATAGTGAACCACAAAGTCCAGCACTTATAGCGAATGCTGATACTGCCCGCTGATACTGCCCAAAAACTTCAATAATGGCATTGTTTACTATGAACGACCAACACACAGTAATGTGTGTGTGTGTGTGTGTGTGTGTGTGAGCGGGATTGTGTGTGAAATTAGCCTGTTATGTTAAATGAAGTGCCATTTAATATAGACAACATGGAGAATTCAATCAATCAGATTTTGCAATGATGAATGTTTATAAATCGTCTATGGTTGGTTAGTTGGTTCTCAGCCAGTCTCAGCTGGCTAGCAATCTTGCTGCCAATTTAGTGATGCTAGTTAGCTAACAGCAAGCTGACAATATTGAAATGTCCATGTTAGGAATGCTTAGCTAGCCAGTTTAATAGAGGTCAATACAATTAGTGGGGTGGTTAAATTGTGTATTGTTGTGTATTTTGTTGTAGGTGCTACAGAATCTGATTCCACCAACATGTGCTTTCAACCCCTAGCTCTGCACAATATGAAGTTAAGTTGGCCAAATATTTACAAGCTGATGGCTAAGACAGCTCAATTTAGAGTAAGCATGGTATAAACATTAATTGGGTAGTGTTTGTATGGTTTGTGTTGTGGTGTTACAGGTGGTTAGAGGTAGCCTGAGGACCACAGAGTACCTTCCAGACCAATTTAGTCTACCCCTCTTCTCTTCTTACCTTTTCTTTTTGTACAACTCAGGTTATCTGGAATCATTCCACGGTGTCCTGCTGAAAAATACCCCAAAACGGCGGCATTTTGAGTGCACAAGCACGAGGGAGCGGACACAGTTATGGAGCACAATGGGACAGAAACCAGCAAGTGACACTGAAAGGTATAAAATCAAGACTACAACAGTAATGGCACAACCGCCTCACTATTTTCTCTGCAGATTCTCAAAACACAATACAAAGACATGTCTACAAAGACATGTCTACAAAGACAAAGACATGTCTACAAAGTTCCACTGCAAAGGGCTACTATTGACAAGGATGTTTTCTTTCTTTCTTTCTTTAACCTTTATTTAACTAGGCAAGTCAGTTAAGAACAAATTCTTACTTACAATGACGGCCTACCAAAAGGAAAAAGGCCTCCTGCGGGGACGGGGGCCTGGGATTAAAATTAAAATAAATAAATGCAATATCAACATAGGACAAAACCCACATCACAACAAGATAGACAACACAACACTACATAAAGAGAGACCTAAGACAACAACATAGCAAAGCAGCAACACATGACACCACAAAATGGTAGCAACACACCATGGTAGCAGCACAAAACATGGTACAAACATTATTGGGCACATCAACAGCACAAAGATCAAGAAGGTAGAGACAACAATACATCACACAAAGCAGCCACAACTGTCAGTAAGAGTGTCCATGATTGAATCTTTGAATGAAGAGATTGAGATAAAACTGTCCAGTTTGAGTGTATGCTGCAGCTCGTTCCAGTCGCTAGCTGCAGCGAACTGAAAAGAAGAGCGACCCAGGGATGTGTGTGCTTTGGGGACCTTTAACAGAATGTGACTGGCAGAACTGGTGTTGTATGTGGAGGATGAGGGCTGAAGTAGATATCTCAGATAGGGTGGAGTGAGGCTAAGAGGGTTTTATAAATAAGCATCAACCAGTGGGTCTTGCGACGGGTATTTAGAGATGACCAGTTTACAGAGGAGTATAGAGTGCAGTGATGTGTCCTATAAGGAACATTGTCTGCAGATCTGATGGCCGAATGGTGAAGAACGTCTAGCCACTCGACAGCACCCTTACCTGCTGATCTATAAATTATGTCTCCGTAATCTAGCATGGGTAGGATCTGAATCAGGGTTAATTTGGCAGCTGGGGTGAAGGAGGAGTGATTACGATAGAGGAAACCAAGTCTAGATTTAACTTTAGCCTGCAGCTTTGATATGTGCTGAGAGAAGGACAGCGCACCGTCTAGCCATACTCCCAAGTACTTATATGAGGTGACTACCTCAAGCTCTAAACCCTCAGAGGTAGTAATACCATCTGTGGAAAGAGGGGCATTCTTCTTACCAAACCACATTACCTTTGTTTTGGAGGTGTTCAGAACAAGGTTAAGGGTAGAGAAAGCTTGTTGGACACCAAGAAAGCTTTGTTGTAGAGCATTTAGCACAAACTCCGGGGAGGGGCCAGCTGAGGAGTATAAGACTGTATCATCTGCATTTAAATGGATGAGAGAGCTTCCTACTGCCTAAGCTATGTTGTTGATGTAAACTGAGAAGAGCGTGGGGCCTAGGATTGAGCCTTGGAGTACTCCCTTGATGACAGGCAGTGGCTGAGACAGCAGATTTCCTGACTTTATACACCGCACTCTTTGAGAGAGGATGATCTGTCAAAGTCAATTGGCTGGGGGAGGTTTACAGACAGTACTTTGAGATGAGGAAGGGGTTTTTGGTTGTGCAAAGTTGTGCTTAGACAGTAAATATATTGTTGTGTATGAGAGCAATTGAAGTGCCATTTCTCCTCAATCTCCCATACACAACAATTCATACTGTGTAAGAACTGCCTTCCGAGGACTTTTAACACCTTCTTTATCCCCCCCTGCCCATTCACTTTGTTGACTGATCATTCCTCTCAAAAGCAGCTCCCAATGTCCCCTCATTGTCCCTAAACCCTACACTAGCTGGTCCCATTCAGTTGATACCTTTAACAACAAAGGCGTGTTGCCCTATGTCCCTTCCACAAAAAGTAGAAAATGCTAAGACCACAATCATGTCTTTCCAGGAGACGTGCAGTACCAGCAAATCTTCTGCAAGAGGAACAAACAGTTGGTGGTTAAGAAGCTCTACACCACTTTAAGCACAAAGAGTCTCAGCATCCTCAGCCCACCATTGCCAGTGTACCAAAGCCGGATAAAGGACTATGGCTGCGTTTACACAGGCAGCCAATTCTGATCTTTTTTTCACTAATTGGTCTTTTGACCAATCAGATCACTTCTGAAAAAGATCTGATGTGATTAAGACCAATTAGTGGGAAAAATATTAGAATTGGGCTGCCTGTGTAAACACAGCTAGTGTGGCTCAGCATAATACCATGAAGAGCAGGGGTCTCCAACTGTGTTCCTGGAGAACTACGTCCTGTAGGTTTTCGCTCCAACCCCAGTTGTAACTAACCTGGTTCAGCTTATCAACCAGCTAATTATTAGAATCAGGTGTGCTAGATTAGGGTTGGAGTGAAAACCTACAGGATGGTAGCTCTCCAGGAACAGGGTTGGAGAGGCCTGATGTAGAACCATCATTCAAAGAAATATGGATATTTTCTATCAATGTTCTAAATTTGTCTGCCCTTATGGATTCACAGAATATATGTAAATAAGCTTTACAGCGCTCTGTGGCATCAAACAGATGCTAGACATTCAGATACCCAAAGAATGTTTGTTTATTTGTCAAGATCTAAAATACAGGAGTGGGTACACTATTTCATGCTAACTCAAGAGAACTGGGTATTCAACAACAATGCTATGTGGTAAAACTAACATACACATTTCTTTATGAACAGTGTAGTACAGTTCAGTGTGTCCGAGTGTGTCTCAGGTGTAGACAGACAAGTGCAGAGAACAGTAGTTACATATTGTTACACACAGGGGTGAAAGTAGATTACATTTGTTACTGGTATGGGACACCCAACTGTATGGATTATTCTTTTTTTAATACACGCAAATATTATAGGGTAGCCTACGCTGCTGACACTGACAAACAGATCAATAAAAACAATGTTGTCTGATCCATATAATGGGCCTACGAAAAGGGGTGACACAAATACAATATGACGTCCATCTAACCTAGAGGAGGAAATTATTGCCCAAAAACAAACAAAAGTGGCACTGACCCAATGATAAAGACAGTGAATATGCACACTCACCGGCGATATGGCCGATGTTCTCCGCTGGTGCCAACAAGATAGGCTACTGTTGGCTGAATTAAATTAAGAATTTTGATAACTAAAAGACAAAATTGAGTTTTTTCATTGTCAACTCTTACAGCAATAGCCATTTGCTTTTCAAACAGTTTTTCGTGATCGTATTTTTAAATATTGCGATATGCCTGGCTGGGTCTCTGCTTTTCACTGACAGTCGCAACTCAACACTCATTTATTTGGTATTTGCAGCAAGCACTGCAATATAATTTGGATTTTAATTTGTAATTCACTGCAATATAATTTTGGCAATTCAATTTACTTTAGGGAAAGCTTAGCTTCCCCTAGACTTATGGACACGTCACATATGCCGTCCACTCACAAAATAATTTCAGCATACAAACCCCAACAGTGCACTAGCAATTTGATGAATGGAAAGAGACATCTGTTACTAAACACCAACATGAATTGTGTGATTGTCATTAGGCCTACACTTGCAGCCTGAATTAATGTATCCACTGTTGTCCACGTGCGCCTCGGTCTCGGCCACTCATCTCTGCCTTGTCGGCCACTCATCTCCGCCTTGATAAAATGTAAGTGTTCTCCTCAAACCACAACCCAATTTGGAGCATATACCACCCGGATTCCAGTCAATTCGCACATTTTTCATGCGGCTGACACGCAGTAATCTTAAATAATGGTATAAAAGCCTCTAGTTTTTTGGGCATGTTGTATTAATTGTGATAGGCTGACGTTTTACCATAACACCTTACTTTCACCCCTGGTTACATGAGGTAATGTGATTTACCCAAAGATTTTTGCAGACATCTTGTCTATTTCAAGTCTTCTCTCATTGATTGAGACATGTGGGTGTCCTCCTCAAAGTGCTTCGTGTCATGATGACAGAGACCTAGTCTCGATCAATGAGTGAGAAGACTCGAAATAGACATGATGGCACTGCACATATTGTTGGATTACTTATGGAGCAAAACCATTTTTGTTTTAATAACGGAGCAGTTCAAACTGACCCCCTGCAACTGGACACAGACATTTTATGAGACTCCTGTTTCCCCGAATGAACACAAAGACGGTATCAGTAAGGTTGCTTGAAAATTATCTGTGCTACAGCAAACAGTAACTATCTTGTAAATCTCAGTAATGGATACCAAAAATCTTTGGTTAAATCTGGTGTAAGAATCTTAAACTAAGATAAATGGTGATCAGCAGATGATGGGAGAGGTCATAATGAAATTGTCATTCGAAAAAAACACAGTAAGTTCAGGGAATACTTCTAAAACTGTGGGAGGAGTGTTATGATAGAGCTGCCATTCAACTCCTCATGAGTAATCTGCTTGAGTGGGATACATTTCATGGGATACAGTCCTGCTACAATGACACACAGGCAAAGGAATTCTGTTTCTGTATCTAGAATCTACTGCAGGAAGAAGCCCAGGCACCACATGAAATTGCCTTAAAGACAAAAAACTAAATAAATTATATTCTATTCTACAGTTTGAACAACAGTTGATCTGTGCCAGTGTAACATCAACATTAGGGTAAACTAGTTGAACATGCATACATGTGCACAGGCACTGTTACGCGGAGTGGAACAGGGGAACCCAAGAGCAGACTCAGACGAGGAGACTGGGATGAAGTAAACAAGGTATTCATTGAAACACAGGGGGCAGATGGAGTGCAGGTCAGGGGAAGCTCGGGCGAGTTGCTGGAAACCAGGTGCAGAGGCTGAGGCTGGAGCGAGAGGGGTTGAGACAGGGTAAGCAGGTCCGGAGGGGAATCCAAGGGAGTAGTAGAGTGGGGAATCCAGGACAGAGTAGCAGGATGACGAGACAGGGACTAGAGTCAGACTGGGCAGAACTGTAGCGGAGAGGAAAACAGCGTCAGACAAGAAAAACAGGCACAACAGGATAACAGGATCTGAAGAGTAACAAACGGCTAGAACCGTAGACTGGCTGAGCAGAGATTACGATCTGGCAGCGTGGAAGTGGCAGGGCTGAGTATTTGTAGAGGTCTTGATTATGGAACAGGTTGCAGCTGGTCGGGATCTGCTCTGACTCCAGCACAACTGTCTCCGCCCACACAATCACACACACAGAGAGAGAGGGAGAGGGAGAGTGGTACTGGGGGAGTGGCGGCAGGTCAAGGAGACACAGGATGAGCAGTAGAGGGCGGTGCAGGAGCAGATGTGACAGGCACAGAGATTACATTTACAACAATATCTAGCCTAATAGTGTCACGTGTGCTCCCTCTCCGGCCTCTAGGTCACCAGGCTGCTCGTTATGGCTCACACCTGTCACCATCGATGCGTGGACCCTTGCGTCATCAGACTCACCTGGGCTCCATCACTTCCCTGATTACCTTCCCTATATATGTTACTCCTGTTGGTTCCTTCCCCAGGCGTTACTGTTTCTGTTCCTGTGTCATGTCTGTGCGTTGTTTGTGTTTTCTTGTTTTGTATTATGTTACATTTATTTAAACACTCACTCCCTGAACTTGCTTGCCGACTCTCAGTGCACTCGTTACAAATAGAAAGAAATATGGCATAACCCTCAACAATTGAACAGTGACCGTACAAATGAGCATACTGTAGGTAGGTATGCAGACAGTATCTACCTACAGCCATGTCTATCAGGCATGCTTAGGCAAATATTCTTTATAGTAAACCAGCTTCAGTTTTAGAGATTTATAACTGTAAATTGTTGTATTATTATTTATCCTCATTGTTTGCTAGGTAACTTAGCTAGCTAGCTTGCTAGATATACAATACTTGTTATTTAAATCTGTTTGGAATCCTATCTTGCGTCATGCCTATAATTCTGTGAGATTGAAATGCATCCAAGGTAATAATCATAACTGATGTCAACCCTCGTCAATTATGTTACATAGCTAGCTAGTCAAATTATTTACAGTTGCTGATGTTACACTTGTTTGCTAACAAGTTACAGATACGAGCAGTGGTGTAAAGTACTTAAGTAAAAGTACTACTTAAGTCGTTCTTTGGGGTATCTGTACTTTACTATTTATATTTTTGAAAAATGTACTTTTACTCCACTACATTCCTAAATAAACACCCAAAGTACTTTCTACATTTTTAATGCTTAGCAGGACAGAAAAATGGTCCAATTCATGCACTTATCAAGAGAACATGCCTGGTCATCCCTAATGCCTCTGATCTGGCGGACTCACTAAAAACAATTGCTTAGTTTGTAAATGATGTGTCAGTGTCGGAGAGTGCCCCTGGCCATCCGTAAATTACACAAAGAAAAGAAAATTGTGCCGTCTGCTTTGTTTAATATAAGGAATTTGAAATGATTTATACTTTTACTTCTGATACTTAAGTAGATTTTAGCAATTACATTTACTTTTGATACTTAAGTAGATTTTAAACCATATACTTTTAGACTTTTACCTGAGTCAATTTTTATGAAGGTGTCTGTACTTTTCATCAAGCATGACAGTTGGGTATTTTTTCCACCACTGGATACAAGGCGTGGTGCATAACAAGTTAGCAGGCTCCAGGCTAGCCAACTCTAGGTAGCCAACTCCAGTCATGTGCTAACGTTTGCTGGTAAACCTAGCTTTAGGTGAATGGTTGTAAACATTGTAGCTTGCTGTTTAGTAGCTAGCCATATCTACCACTAAAAAGAGAAGAGGTTTAACAATCGAGATACAAAAGATATCTGATTATAAACCTCTTTTCTATTTTCTCTTATTTATTTTTATTTTTTACCCCCTTTTCTCCCCAAGTCAGTCTTGTACCATCGCTGCAATTCCCATAGTGACTCAGGAGAGGTGACGGTGTCTGTCAATTTCAGACCTTATGGCATTTTTCAAGGATGAGCATAAGAGCACTAAAAGGGGAGAAGACCCCTAAGTCTGGCCATGTGGAGAAGTGCAGCTATAGTGAAGGGAAACTTACCAGTTTGGTCAGGGCCAGCATGAGGGATAAAGTTGATCCTGTGTCAGTGAATAAGTTTGAGCATCTTAGCAATACAATGTGTTCTATACAGCTGTCAACATTCTATAAGAAAAGAGCCACTTAATCAATTACATAATCATTAATCAGATTACCCCGGACACCAGACTTAGATGAGTGATAACTCAGTTCTTGAACGGTATCATTGATGAGAATGAATCTAAAAATCTATTGACATTCAGAACTGACTTTGTTTAGACATCCAGCCTGTATTGTAGTTTCACGACCAGAGACAAATCTTCAGAGGCACAGTATTTATATTTTTGGAGTGGTACAGGCAGTCACACAGTCTTGATTTATAGGATCCTTCCCACGATATGATTGATATGTCAAGTGATAAATCCCAAGTTATCAATAAACAAATTCAAAGAAAAAACTGCACTAAATACTCTACAGCTGTAATGTCATCAACCAAATCCAACTTTATTTATACAGCGCATTTCTTACAACGAATGCATTTCAAGGTGTTCAAAGTCATGCATGGAAAGGCATGTGGCACTTAACATCCTTTCTCTTGGCAGGTCTCTATTGGTGACAAGGGGATTCTCTCTACCACATGGGAATGCCTCCGTGGACATCATCAGTGTAGCCATGCAACCAATTTTGGCAGTTCCCAATATCGGCCGTACAGATGTGGAGTGCGAGTGGAGGAAGCCAACCATGCCCAACCAGGTGCAGTCAGTTAGTGAAGGACCTGCACCCGGCTGAGGACTACAACCCTCTGTCCCGAGAGCCCACAGAGGAGGATCTTCAGTGGCTAAGGAACCGTCTCCGTGGCAGGTTCAGTGGAATATCATGTTTCCTTGAACCTGAGCCAGAACAACCTCTACCCTCTCTGTCATCATTGTCTGTACCGGACATTGTTAAAAAACAAGGGCACCTGAGGCATGGAGGCATCCTGGCTGGCATGATGCTGTCGGTGGAGAAGCAGGAGGCTATAGGGCAGATAACAGTTGGACAGAGCACCAACCCCAACTGGCACACCCAGAGGAAAGGGAGGTTGACGGCCAGCAATTATGGAACAGTGGTTAGGGCCAAGCGTGTTACTGCGTCGCTGCTAAAAAGGGTCCTTAGATCAGTCGTTGGATGAGGTGTTGTCTGTAAAGTGGGGCACAGATAATGAAGAGGAGGGCACCAGACCATCCAGTGAGGCATCAAGGCAAATGACCACATAGATGGATGTGCAGGAGTCAGGGATCACAGGGTCTTGGATCCGGTGTGCCTTGCCAGATGGTCTGGTGGACAACACAGCAGTGGTGGATTTCAAGTGTCCCTATGGTGGAAGGTACCTTACCATTGAAGAGGCAGTAAAGTCAAAGAATTTCTATTTCAAGGACGGAGGGTCTTACAGCCTCTGAAGACTGGCATTACTGGCACCAGGTCCAAGGTCAGCTCCACATCACTGGAAGGGACACCTGCTTCTTCGTTGTGTGTACCACCACATCTGACAGACTCATATTGCTCCTCTTGTCAGTACCCGTTTTCAGGGAAGACAATGGTCCAAAAATGTTCCACATAGTTCATACACACACACACTAGGCTCCCAGACTAGGTTATATTCCATACAAGTTTTGCTCAAAGCATCCAACTAAAGTAATGCAGTTAACGTAAGTTCAATCACAAAAGCTGGTCTGAGTGCATCTCAGTTTCATTCAGTAGTACAGAACAATTCACATTGTATTCTATCATGGGCACAGTGGGAATTTATATCTGTGATGATTAAATGATGTCTTTCCCTCAGAGTGAGAGAGTACATCACATCCAGGATACTTGCTGAGGGTGTGGTTAATCATTTCTCTTTCCCACCGGGAAATGACAGCTACAGACCCGAGTGTTGTCACTGGGTTTCCGGTCCACCCATCTGAAAGACAAAAAAAAAGTTACTTTTACTAGCTAGCTACGTTGATTACTAAAATGATAACATCTATACTAAAATACCATAACTCACAGACTTGACTATAGTAACGGTAAAATAGATTAGTCTTTGGTCTATCTGCACATCTACTATCCTACTATGTAGATTGGGATTTCTGCTGGGATGGAGGAATTATCTAGAATGCTCAACTAGATGATCAGGACAGTCTAGGGTACTACATGCCCGAAGAGGTGAAGTATTGTGATAAGCTATACGACTGTTCTTCTTATTCTACACTAATTCTCAAGAGGAAAGTTAAAATCCTCAGCCGTATGTGAGGTCACTGAGGAGGACCAACAGTGATAGGGGGATCGTCTGAAAGGGACTGACATGTAGGGATGTAACGTAAGAATTTTGGGCTATGGCCAGAAGATCACGATTTCCACATTCAGGTCCTAAATCTGTGGCATGCGATGTTTATGAAGGCAAAATTTCACTGCGGTGTCAGGCTAGTTTGACACATTGTCTACTAGCCGAATCTGAAAGGTACTAGCCTCGGGCTAGCTTAATTTCTATCTCTGCTGATATTTCTAACTGACTTCACAGGTCATTTGATTAGTCATGTACAACAGATGCACTTGTGGAACAAAACCGTTTCTGGGTTTTGTATGGGGAAAACATTGAGCCCACAAGTCCTTTGTGAGCTAGCTAGCCAACTTTAGAAAATGTAGCTAACTAGCCAACCAAGGTGCCAAACTAGTTAGCCCACCAGGCCATATTTAGCTAGCTAGCTAACATTAGTTAACCGTTTGTGTAATCACACACACACACGCTATCAGAGAGAATATTGTTGAACGGAATCATGCAAGCGCTGTTCAGTTTTTCATCAGTTGAAAAAAATAAGCATTTGCTTCAACTTAAAGTCCCCCAAAGACCATACTGACACACATGGCTTTTCTTTGAGGTGTGTTTGAACCCACAACAGGTAGTCTAAAATGTCAGGTTAGAAATCAGATTTCAAAGTATCTGAAGTTAGCTGAGGAATTCAGCTATCAGACCTCTTCCATGGTGATGGTCACCCTTGAAACAACACCCTCAATAGCTTCCTCCTCTGGTTTTTGACATTCAGGAGTAGGCTATGTTTGTGATCCATTCAGATATATCCTGGCCTTGGTTTGTCATAAACAATTTTCAGTGGGAATTTAGTGCATATTTTGGAAAGCTCGTGTTGGGTCATTGACGGACGCATATAGCCACTTTGTAAATAATATGCACATCATGGATACTTACCTCTATGCCTATGGAACCAACAGCCAAGACAGCCTAATCACAACTTTGAGGCCCCTGTAATGAATTCTAAAGCATCAAAAAGGCAAGATGGAGACAAATCATGAAGAAATAAACATTCATTTTACTGGAAGACAGAGAAAAACAATTTAAAAAAATTATCGACCAAAACTCGAAAGGATATACAGTGCCTTGCAAAAGTATTAATCCCCCTTGGCATTTTTCCTATTTTGTTGCATTACAAACTTTAATTTAAAATTATTTTTATTTGGATTTCATGTAATGGACATACACAAAATAGTCCAAATTAGGTGAAGTGAAATATAAAAAATTACTTGTGTCGAAAATAAAAAAAAATGTAAATGGGAAAAGTGGTGCGCGCATATGTATTCACCACCCTTGCTATGAAGTCCCTAAATAAGATCTGGTGCAACCAATTGCCTTCAGAAGTCACTTAATTAGTTAAATAAAGTCCACCTGTGTGCAATCTAAGTGTCACATGATCTGTCACATGATCTCAGTATATATACACCTGTTCTGAAAGGCCCCAGAGTCTGCAACACGACTAAGGAAGGGGCACCACCAAGCAAGCTGTCACGACTTCCGCCGAAGTTGGTCCCTCTCCTTGTTCGGTCGACGTCACCGGCTTTCTAGTCACCACCAATCCATGTTTCATTTTCGTTTTGTTTTGTCTTCATTGTACACACCTGGTTTCCATTCCATAATCAATGTTCCTTATTTAACCCTCTGGCTTCCCCTTTTGTTTTGTGCGTGATTGTTTTTGTCAAGTGGTTCCGTGTATGTGATCTGGATTGTTTATGTTTATCCTTGTAGGATTATTGTTGATTTTGAGTAAATATCGTGGCTTTACTCATACCTGTGTCCTGCGCCTGACTCCGCCTTATTCCATTCACCTAGAACATTGACACAAGCAGCACCACGAAGACAAAGGAGCTCTCCAAACAGGTCAGGGACAAAGTTTTGAAGAAGTACAGATCAGGGTTGGGTTATAAAAAAATATCAGAAACTTTGAAGATCCCACGGAGCACCATTAAGTCCATTATTAATAAATGGAAAGAATATGGCACCACAACATACCTGCCAAGAGAGGGCTGCCCACCAAAACTCATGGACCAGGCAAGGAGGGCATTAATCAGAGAGGCAATAAAGAGACCAAAGATAACCCTGAAGGAGCTGCAAAGCTCCACAGCGGAGATTGGAGTATCTCTCCATAGGACCACTTTAAGCCGTACACTCTACAGAGCTGGGCTCGACTGTAGAGTGGCCAGAAAAAAAGCCATTGCTTAAAGAAAAAAATAAGCAAACACGTTTGGTGTTCGCCAAAAGGCATGTAGGAGACTCCCCAAACACATGGAAAAAGGTACACTGGTCAGATGAGACAAAAATGTCGTTTTTGGCCATCAAGGAAAATGCTATGTCTGGTGAAAACCCAACACCTCTCATCACCCTGAGAACACCATCCCCACAGTGAAGCATGGTGGTGGCAGCATCATGTTGTGGGGATGTTTTTCATCGGCAGGGACTGGGGAACTGGTCAGAATTGAAGAAATGATGGATGGAGCTAAATACAGGGAAATTCTTGAGGGAAACCTGTTTCAGTCTTCCAGAGATTTGAGACTGGGACGGCGGTTCATCTTCCAGCAGGACAATGACCCTAAGCATACTGCTAAAGGAACACTTGAGTGGTTTAAGGGGAAACATTTAAATGTCTTGGAATTGCCTAGTCAAAGCCCAGACATCAATCCAATTGAGAATCTGTGGTATGACTTAAAGATTGCTGTACACCAGCGGAACCCATCCAACTTGAAGGAGCTGGGGCAGTCTTGCCTTAAAGAATGGGCAAAAATCCCAGTGGCTAGATGTGCCAAGCTTATAGAAACATACCCCAAGAGACTTGCAGCTGTAATTGCTGCAAAAGGTGGCTCTACAAAGTATTGACTTTTGGGAGGGGGGGTGAATAGTTATGCACAAGTTTTTTTGTCTTATTTCTTGTTTGTTTCACATTAAAAAAATATTTAGCATCTTCAAAGTGGTAGACATGTTGTGTAAATCAAATGATACAAACCCCCCAAAAATCAATTTTAATTACAGGTTGTAAGGCAACAAAATAGGAAAAATGCCAAGGGGGGTGAATACTTTCGCATGCCACTGTATTGCTACATCAGCCTTTCTCAAAACCTGGTCCAGCGCCTGTCCATGGAGGAATACTTGCTGGCCTGGGGCATATTTGTCTTGAATATGACAGCATATTTGAATCGAATAAATACTTGACATATGCCTACTTGCGCAATGCGCTGAACTATGCATTCTGCAGTCTAGGTTGAAGGTTGGATATATTTTGAACCTAGGCTGCAGTAAACAAATTGTGTTGACATTATGAAGTGTAGCTACACCAAACACACACAACAATGAACACCAAAAGGTTATTCGAGGAACCATTAAAGGGGGTCTTTGAATAATCCTTTTAAAGAGGTTTCAATTTGAAGAATCGCTAAAATATATTCCAGAAATCCTTTCTTTTTAGTGTGGCGCGGGACTGCTGCTGGGACCCGCAAGTGACAATGATTTATCAAGCAAACATACAATTGCCGCTTTCAAGATGTAGACATGGATCACATGCGTAAATTGATGAGGTCACATCTGAGCCAAACTCTGCTCAAATTCGAGGATTAGGTTACTTCCCCTGAAAATCTGATCCGCGCCAAATGATGCGTAATCCTTGTCACGGGTTATCGAGGATAAACTATTGCGCGCTCGTTTGAATGAGATGCGCCTTTCCACACTCTGGCTGTTCAGCAGAAAAAAATACACTCTAATAATTAAAGGTTCCTGGAGGTTCCTTTAGGGGTTCTTCAAATTGAAACTGTGGGGGAACCCCAATAAATTCTTCGAAGAATAAAAGGGGATGTTAATTGGTTGATGTTAATGTGTTGATGTTCTCCGTATCCATAGCCAGAATGACTGTGCAGAGCATGGTGATCGAACAGGTTTCCAGTTATATTCATGTGTATGGAGTTTGAAGTCTGTGAATCCCAAATAATAGTAATTATACAGATGATTAACAAAACATGCACACTACAGTATTCATACCTTGTTTTTTGTGGTAAATGGGAATGTAAAAAACTGTTTTGATAATGGTTTTCATACACATACCTTGTCCATAATGTAGAGGCCTATGGGATATTCATTGAAGAGGTAAGAGAGGAATATGGTAAATGTGATCTGCATAATAATATACCAATACCTATTGACATACCTTTGTATGCCTCCTCGTCTTCATACCTGCAGACACAGACACAAAGGTGAGCAGTTTAGTCATCTGCACTCAATACAGCTAGCCTTCAACATATTCTTACCTCTTTGTTGATTGATATCCATTGACTTGTGTCCATTTTCTGTTTTAGAAAGATTTGCACAAATATGAAAAGATGGTATCATCATAAAACAATATCAATTTAGATCATACAAGGGACACACCTTACCTTAAATTGAGGAGACTTTACATATTTCATTTAAGTGCCAGACCTACTGTACTTTCAAATCCAAATTTTTCAGTTGAGTAGTTAGGTTCTTGCAAGAACCCCCACCAACTAAGGAGGTTTCTCGATTAATCCCACCTCCTGTGGGGTTCTTGGAAGAACCTATTGGGGGCAATTTTCAGTGCCAAGAATCCTAAGGTTCTTTGAAGAACTTTGAGGATCTTAGAAGAACCCTTGTTGATCCCCTCATTTTTAGTCTCCCCGAAACTCAGCGAGATGGCAGTGAAGACGTTAATCCCCTTTTATTCTACCTTTTTATGTGAGACCAGCTTCTTCTCTCTTGCTGCAACAAAATATAAATGTTGCAGCAGACTGGCTGTTAAAAACACCTTGAGTGTCCCTCTTTCCCCCCGAGGTTTGAACTGCTGGTTTCCAGGAGACAGACACACCCGTCTCAATGATTAGGTGAGTCAAACATCTTGTACTATTCAATTTTTTTTGTATATATCGATAGAAGGAAAGATGTATTTGTTTATAAAGATTCAGTTGTTACATTGTTTTTATTGACAGCACAGGTAATATGATTGTGTATAACGACTCAGTTATTTCAGTATTGTCTTGTCATTTATAAACAGACAGCCCCAGAACACAGCCCATAAACAGAGCCCCTGAAGACCACCCATGAAGAAAGCACAGAGAGCGACACTGTCCATGACTCCAACACAGACAGACACAGGCAGGCAAAAAGATAGACAGACAAACAAAGAGGAAGCCAAGTAAATACATAATTCATTAATTTTTATAAAGAAAAAGCGAGTTTCCATAATGTTTAACCAAAGCGGTCCCCAGAGGAATAAGGTCATGGCTTGCTGGTCCCTGGGCCAAAAAAGTTTGAAAAAGGGCTGTTCTGACTAGCAAGAAATAAGTGGTGAGGGCGAGACAGTTACTTGTGTCAATCACACTCAGGCCCCTCCCAGCAGACATAACCATGCATAGAGCTTTTAAAAGGGAACTGCGCACAACTGTTGCAGGACAGAGGGGGCTCTCTGCAGGGCAGAAAGAACACTTCAATCTGGACTTACCACCAGCCCTGTGCTTTAGATAAATTATTTTATATTTACTTTACAATATCCACTCAACAAAAATGACTGCAAGTATCGTTTCTCCTTTATTCGACTACAACGAAATGAACAAGGTAATGAATGTGTATTGCTTGCTTCGAGCTGAGGGCTAGCTAATTGCTAGCTAACTTGGCTTCGCCTAGTTCATTTAACTTTTTCGGGATTGTTCAGCAAACGTTAGCGAGTGTTCTATGCACGTTTTGGATCATAAGTAACAAACTGATGACAAAGTATAAAGTGTTTACTGGCCGTTAACAATTCAGTACTTTAATAATTAGCTAGCTTACCAGGCAACGTAAGTTATCGCTGCTTCTGTCACATGTTTTTTTTCTTCTGGTCTTGAGTAGTTAGCGTCGCGAATGTATAATTTATTTTAAATGTTGGTATATGATTATTTATTAACTAAGTGATCGCGAAAATGCAGCACGTAGCTATCTATGAGTTCACATCCCATGACATGCCAGCTATTTGGTTGAAAATGTGCAACAGGCGGATTCAACCCTAGCTGCTACTAGTTTTCTTGCAACAATTTACGCGCTTGTGTGTGCAAGCTGTGCTGTCTCGCACGGATAACGTTATGGAAATCTCACACACAGTACGAATTGTAAACAGTTGTGCCTACGTTTGAAAATATTGTCTACAAAGGTTACATGTCAGCATTTGACTACTGTGTATCTATATAGCTATTGCTTTTGAATTAGATTACCCGATGTTTACTGGTTATCGTTTTTAATCTATTGTATTATCTAAGATGTCTAACTATGTAAAAGGCATTGGTGCCTATCACTAGGTAGTGCTTACCAGTTTTGCTGATTTCTAATCAATCACAGCACGTTTTTGGACACTCAGCAGTTATTACCCGATTAAGTACAATACCATTGGAAATTCATGTTGAAAGGTCATTTTATATTCTTAACTTAAATTGAAATGCTGTCGCTGCTTAAAAAAATACATTTTGATAAATAGCCCAATGTCAAGAGTTTAAAATGTCCAAATCAATAACCAATATGCAGAAAAGGTGAAACAGAAAGTACTATATTTATCTACACATATATGTGAAACAACAGTAATAATATTACATGTTTTTTTTAAACGAGCACATTATCACTGTTGGAGGACAAACTGCAGAAAAGTGAGCTACATTTTGGAATGTTGCATTTTTGATAGACGTCACCAAAAGAAAAGAAATGCAACACTGTTGTCAATACTCATATCGATTGTCATGTTAAAATCAATTAGATTCAATTAGCTAGAGGGGGGAAGATGAGTTTTCACGTCCTGTTAACTAACACCGCTCAAAAAGCCACTCGTAATCTGGAAATAATGTGTACATCACTTGTTGTTAATCACTTCCATCGATATTACGCTGAAATCAATAGAACAGGGGTAAACGTTTGGAGTGTAGTGCTGTTTAAATTAACACTTCAAAGGCCACACCGAAACATGGAATAACCTATACATGGTTGGTTAGATGAGGACTTTTGGAATGTCTGACGTTGATTTGACTTGACATTGGAAGAAGTTAAATGAGTGACAATGTTGCAACAGTTTAAGTAGGAAACATACTATCATCTTAAATTGACATGTTGAATTATTTTGACATATTAAATGATTTTATATTGTGCCAATTTCCCCTAATGTGGACTGTTTGTTTTACTACCTTAAACAAGCTTGCATTTTCAACCAATTAAGTTGAGTGGAATTATACATCCTTTTTACCTCAGATTGGTAGGCGTCATACTGGCGTATTTGGAAATAGCCACGGGACGGTTTTTCAATACTGTTGAAAGGCATACCTATCCATCCAGACATTTGTATCTACTTTAAGTAAATACCTGTAGTCAACTTGTGCAATACCTTGAGATAGAAGATAAAATTCATTTCACTGGTCACAATTTTTCATTTTGAAGTTAACAGGTAGTCAGTCCACCAGTCTCTTGAGTCACTCACTGTTGTGCAGCCAGGTGATCTAGTTACCGTGTAGAATTCAAACCAAAATCTTTACCAGCTAGATATCTTATAACTATTAAGTTACTGTCTAAAATGTGCTAAAATGCTCTGCAGTTCAGCATTTGGTTTGCTAATTTAGTAGCTAGTTAGCCATCTTGCTAAGTGGTTAACCATTTAGAGTGTTGGGAAACATGCTCTCAATCACAATGTATCTAGGTGCTTTAGATTAGAGCCTCTATAGCATCTGTGCAGCAGCCTGAGGGTTTGCGGTCCGTACTATCACTGTCGCGCCAACATGCTATGGCCATAATTGTTTGGCAGTGCTTTTTATTTGATTGACAGCTAGTTAGAGTAAACGGATTGCACTATTGTCTTTAACTTGTGACTTTGGAGACCAGTCTTTCTATAGTGCTGTTGAACTAGTAAGTATATCATTAAGATTCTGGATCTGCTTTTGTAATGAGTCTGGACTGTAACCTAACACGGCTAGCTCCAAACTTTTTGGGAGAAATTGACTAGGGGTGTTTATTTCAGTACTGATTGACATGGACACTTTTTTATTAAGCATGACTGTTCTTTTCTTTGCAGAACAATAAGATGTTTAACTACAACAACAATACTTTCGGTGGGCCCCACTCCACATCTGTCCCAGTCTGCACTGGTGCCAACAACCCTCCCTCTTGCCCCCCCACTGGTTCCCTGCTGGACAGGAAGGTAGTGGGGGCCCCCTCTGCAGGGGGTAGTGGGCTGTTCCAGCGCCGCCACTCGGTCACCCTCCCCAACGCCAAATTCAACCAGAATCAGTTCATCAACAGTCTCAAGGCTGACCCCTCCTCGCTCCTGATTGGTGGTGGCAGTAACAACAAGGAGAACCGCTTCCGGGACCGCTCCTTCTCCGAGACCGGGGATCGCCTCAAGCCGGGAAGCCAGCTCCAGTGCCTTGGCGGCGGGCAGGGCCAGCAGCAGCAGCAGGTCAACTCCAGCCGCTACAAGACGGAGCTGTGCCGGCCTTTCGAGGAGAACGGCACTTGCAAGTATGGCGACAAGTGCCAGTTTGCCCACGGCATGCACGAGCTGCGTAGCCTGAGCCGCCACCCAAAGTACAAGACGGAGCTGTGCCGCACCTTCCACACCATCGGCTTCTGCCCCTACGGCCCGCGCTGCCACTTCATCCACAACGCAGAGGAGCGCCGCGGCCCGCCGCCACCGTTCTCCACGTTCAACAAGATGGAGCGCCCCCGTCTCCAGCACAGCTTCAGCTTCGCCGGCTTCCCCAGCCAGGGCGGTCTACAGGACAGCCCCACCTCGGTCACCCCGCCACCCATCTTCTCCACAGAGGACCTGGGCGAGTGGCCCATCAACCCCTTCACCTACTCCAGCCAGGAGTTGGTCAATCTGTTTGGCCCGAGCCTAGTAGGGGGGCCCCCTGTCTTGGAGCCCAACCTGCTGGCCCCGGCGCCGCACTCCCCCACTACCCCCTGCTTCTTCCGGCCCATGTCGGAGTGTCCCCCCAGCCCCCCGGACTCTCTCTCCGACCAGGAGGGCTACCAGAGCAGCCTCGGCAGTCAGAGCGGTTCCGAATCCCCCAGCCTGGACGCCTCGCGCCGTCTGCCCATCTTCAGCAGGCTCTCCATCTCTGATGATTAGAGAGCCTACACCCCCAGTGCCTGGGATGGATGCATGGAGTGAGAAAGAGAAAGTGAGTGCCTGTCTCCCCACGGTCCTGTCCCCCTTGTCTCCTGGCCTTGTTTACAACCCAGAAGTGGACATGATTCTCTGTAGCAGTGTTGTAGCCACTGAGTCCAATCAGAACTCAGCTACCCTATCCCCCCCCCCCCATCTCAGATGACTCCAATTAGCCAAAAGAGGTGTTTTTGTTTTACCCAAACAATCATTCAGCCAAGTGGTCACTCAAGAATCGTGAGTAGCAAGTTGGCAATGGGTGAAGTGCTACAATAATGGTGAACAGTAGAAATCAGAGGGGATGGATAAGGTCTGTGGGAAGTTTCAGTATGTCCCAAGGCAGGATTCCCCTGTCGTTTTGTGTGTAGCGGTGCTGCATATCTTCACTTTGCCATTGCTGCCTGTGCCACAGCTATCTTCAGACATCCCATGCTTTTTCGTCTCGAGGACTTGTGACAAATTCGTGCGCCATTTTTTTTTTAAAGGGTCACATTTCTCTTCAAGTTAAACCATCAAAAAAATGATTGGACTACCAGATTAAATGAAGTGCCTTGGTGTTGTCCGATCAATGTGCGGGACTACAATTGTTACTTTTCCCACGTCCTAATGATTGCAAAAAAAATCTATATTTTCCGTATTTTTTTTTTTAATAAAAAAATATATATATTATGAGGACTGGACAAACACACAGGTGTTTTAAAAAAAAATTAGAATCAGGGGCTGGAAGAATTCTTTTCTTT
This sequence comes from Salvelinus namaycush, assembly GCF_016432855.1. Taxonomy (NCBI): domain Eukaryota; kingdom Metazoa; phylum Chordata; class Actinopteri; order Salmoniformes; family Salmonidae; genus Salvelinus; species Salvelinus namaycush. The sequence continues at coordinate 10,196,073 of NC_052335.1, forward strand.
TGGTGCTACTAAGAACCCTTAGTAAATGTCTGTTTGGTTTCTTTAGTTGTGTGGAAGGAGTAGGACTGTTCATCAATGTAAACTGGTCGTTCAACATTCATATTTGAGCTTGGCCTGTCCCCCCCTGTTCTCCTAGCTCCCACTCGGCTCAATAGCTGACTGAGATGTCACCGCTGTCAAATCACATGAGCGCCATGCTCTCCCATCGATTCCACCTTGTTCAACTATATTGTTTTGTCAAACCTTCAAACGGAAGGTTTGCTTGTCACTGCTTATTTAACTTATCAAAATGTATTTATTGCTGATCTTAAAGCATTTTTTTTTTTTTTGTATTTATCTGGATAATGAAACGATAGAATATATTTTCTTTTATGTTAAATTATGATCTTCCGTATTAATCGTAAGATTGTGAAGACTTTTTTTTTTTTTTTTTACAGGTAATATATTATACTGCAATTACATTTTTTGTTTTGTAACTACACTTTGATTTATTTTGAAAGTGAATCTTAATTTAAATACAAAAATGCAAATGTTTTGCATTTATATTTATTGTTTTTCCTCTTCCCTGATATTGGACTGCGGTTTTCAGGTTCTCTATTTTGATGTCTTAATTTCTCTTCCAGTTGTGGGCTGCAGCAGCTCTCGAAGGCCCTCTAGAATGTAGATGAAGTTGAGTAACAGGCCTCTTCCTGTTATTTCACTGTCCTTTTGACTGGGAAAAATATACATTTTAGTATTTAAGAAGTCACTTAGCCTATATAACCAGCATTTATGCTGTAAACGACAAATAGAAAGCTCTTATTTTAATTAGTTATGGACGCTCACCTATTCCGCAATACCATGCATACATTTACTAGCACTTTTAGTTGATGTGTTATTGGACCACTCGTTCCCATAAGTGCCTATCAATACATTCCAGGTATCCCCAAGCGTTGTGCCTTTATCACATGCTTTATAACACAGCAGATTTAAGGCCAAACTTGTAGTTAAGTATAAAGGTTAACAGGATTGACGCATGACATGAAAAGCAACAGTTGAATGTATTCTTTATAGCAGCTGTTGCTGTTCACTACAGTAATTTCATTGTTCTCATGTATTTTTTTTAATGACAGATTGCAGTTTAAACGTAACTAATAAAACCCATATTTCTATTGAACGTATGTCTTCCTGATTGACGAGGGTTGTTTGTGGCCGAGGTTGGCAACATTTTCGTTGTATTTATTATCACTGTTTATGTAATGATCATATACAGCAACCCTCACATCACATGACTAGGGTGAGAGAATATGTATCAGTGGAGAAAGCAGCCCATGTACTAGAAGCTGGCTCTATTTGGGCTGGGCATTGAAGGGGAACCATAGAGTTTATGTGGGTGAAGCGGCGCTATTGAAATCTTGAGCAAACAGCCCTGTTTGTTATCCTACCACATATCTTTGACTTATCTTGCTACAGTCTCTACACCAGCAAACTGGGGAACTTTGTTTGAAAGTTCCCATTGAAAAGCTACCGTCAGACCAAAAAATTACTTAAACAGTTTTCCAGGAAAACATTTCCAAGACAGGAAATCCAACTTCTGTGCTTTCTCTCTCTGAAACTATTGTTGGGGGTTGGTGTGCTGCTCTACTGTGATTTAAAGAAACTGAGGAACAGCAGCCATAACTTTCAGTGTTGCTACTTCTCGTCTTGAGGCCCTAGATCAGCCTTTCACCATGGTTACTGTAAGGTAGGAGACTTGAGCTTTTACAGTGTTGACTCTCCCATGTGTTTTGGCCAAGCTCTCTCCCAGTCCCTTAGTTAGGCCTGTTACAGCTGATGAACTGCAGGTTCAGTTCATTTGTTATTCCACACTAGGCAGAGCCAGGGCTGGTTCCCCTGAGGCCTGGACTTATCTCCAATTTCCTCACAGAGACAAGTTAGGAACCCGGCTGCTCCATTAGTTTAAGTCAATTCAAACTTAAAGCAAAACAGCGGGGCTGCATGGAATGGTACTCAGGTTTTCATTGTAGTATGCTAAGCTAAAACATCTCTTGTTTCACTTCTTACCTCATGATCCAGCTATGACCTTGTTGGTTAAGTACTCTCTCTGCTGCCTTAACCCTTTTGAATGTAGCCTAGAAACCAAACCACTACCTGCTAATGACAAACACCCAAGGCGTGACACTTTACTAGAGAGAAGTGTACTTGTTTCAACAAGTGGGTGGGTGTTGCCTGAGGGACAAGGTGTAAAATATTCTCAAGTGCTGCGAATCCTTAGCACATCAGTGATTTCTGATTCTTTTGAACAGAGACTCCTGCAGGAGGATCACTGTGCCTTTAATGGTGCAGTCAAAGTTGCTGTGTTGTATATATTCAACCAATATAAACACATGTGAAGTGTTGGTCCCATGTGTCATGTGCTGAAATAAGACTCCAGAAATGTTCCATATGCACAAAAAGCTAATTTCTCAAAAAAATACACTGCTCAAAAAAATAAAGGGAACACTAAAATAACACATCCTAGATCTGAATGAATGAAATATTCTTATTAAATACTTTTTTCTTTACATAGTTGAATGTGCTGACAATCACACAATTATCAATGGAAATCAAATTTATCAACCCATGGAGGTCTGGATTTGGAGTCACACTCAAAATTAAAGTGGGAAACCATACTACAGGCTGATCCAACTTTGATGTAATGTCCTTAAAACAAGTCAAAATGAGGCTCAGTAGTGTGTGTGGCCTCCACGTGCCTGTATGTCCTCCCTACAACGCCTGGGCATGCTCCTGATGAGGTGGCGGATGGTCTCCTGAGGGATCTCCTCCCAGACCTGGACTAAAGCATCCGCCAACTCCTGGACAGTCTGTGGTGCAACGTGGCGTTGGTGGATGGAGCGAGACATGATGTCCCAGATGTGCTCAATTGGATTCAGGTCTGGGGAACGGGCGGGCCAGTCCATAGCATCAATGCCTTCCTCTTGCAGGAACTGCTGACACACTCCAGCCACATGAGGTCTAGCATTGTCTTGCATTAGGAGGAACCCAGGGCCAACCGCACCAGCATATGGTCTCACAAGGGGTCTGAGGATCTCATCTTGGTACCTAATGGCAGTCAGGCTACCTCTGGCGAGCCCATGGAGGGCTGTGCGGCCCCCCAAAGAAATGCCACCCCACACCATGACTGACCCACCGCCAAACCGGTCATGCTGGAGGATGTTGCAGGCAGCAGAACGTTCTCCACGGCGTCTCCAGACTGTCACGTCTGTCACATGTGCTCAGTGTGAACCTGCTTTCATCTGTGAAGAGCACAGGGCGCCAGTGGCGAATTTGCCAATCTTGGTGTTCTCTGGCAAATGCCAAACGTCCTGCACGGTGTTGGGCTGTAAGCACAACCCCCACCTGTGTATGTCGGGCCCTCATACCACCCTCATGGAGTCTGTTTCTGACCGTTTGAGCAGACACATGCACATTTGTGGCCTGCTGGAGGTCATTTTGCTGGGCTCTGGCAGTGCTCCTCCTGCTCCTTCTTGCACAAAGGCGGAGGTAGTGGTCCTGCTGCTGGGTTGTTGCCCTCTTACGGCCTCCTCCACGTCTCCTGATGTACTGGCCTGTGTCCTGGTAGCGCCTCCATGCTCTGGACACTACGCTGACAGACACAGCAAGCCTTCTTGCCACAGCTCGCATTGATGTGCCATCCTGGATGAGCTGCACTACCTGAGCCACTTGTGTGGGTTGTAGACTCCGTCTCATACTACCACTAGAGTGAATGCACCGCCAGCATTCAAAAGTGACCAAAACATCAGCCAGGAAGCATAGGAACTGAGAAGTGGTCTGTGGTCACCACCTGCAGAACCACTCCTTTGTTGGGGGTGTCTTGCTAATTGCTTATAATTTCCACCTGTTGTCTATTCCATTTGATCAACAGCATGTGAAATTTATTGTCAATCAGTGTTGCTTCCTAAGTGGACAGTTTGATTTCACAGAAGTGTGATTGACTTGGAGTTACATTGTGTTGTTTAAGTGTTCCCTTTATTTTTTTGAGCAGTGTATATACAAAAGTATATGTGGACACCTCTTATAATTCGTAGGTTCTGCTATTTCAACCACACTCGGTGCTGGCAGATGTATAAAATCAAGCACACAGCCATGCAATCTCCATAGACAAACATTGGCAGTAGAATGGCCTTACTGAAGAGCTCAGTGACTTTCAACGTGGTACCGTTATAGGATGCCACCTTTCCAACAAAGTCCGTTTGTAAAATTTCTGCCACGCTGGAGCTGCTCCGGTCAACTGTAAGTGCTGTTATTGTGAAGTGAAAACATCTAGGAGCAACAATGGCTCAGCCGCGAAGTGGGAGGACACACAAGCTCACAGAACGGGACCGCCGAGTGCTGAAGCACATAGCGTGTAAAAATCATCTGTCACTCACTATCGCATTCCAAACTGCCTCTGGAAGAAATGTCAGCACAATAACTGTTTGTCGGGAGCTTCATGAAATGGGTTTCCATGGACGAGCAGCAGAACACAAGCCTAAGATCAGCATGCACAATGCCATGCGTCAGCTGGAGTGGTGTAAAGCTCGCTGCCATTGGACTCCGGAGCAGTGGAAACGCATTCTCTGGAGTGATGAATCACGCTTCACCGTCTGACGGACGAATCTAGGTTTGGCGGAGGCCAGGAGAATGCTACCTGTCCCAATGCATAGTGCCAACTGTAAAGTTTGGTGGAGGAGGAATAATGGTCAGGGACTGTTTTCATGGTTTGGGCTAGGCACATTAGTTCCAGTAACGGGAAATCGTAACGTTACAGCATACAATGACATTCTTTCCTGTTTCAGCATTACAATGCCCCCATGCACAAAGCAAGGTCCATACAGAAATGGTTTGTTGAGATCGGTGTGGAAGAACTTGACTGGCCTGCACAGAGCCCTGACTTCATCGCCCAATATCAGTGCCCGACCTCACTAATGCTCGTGGCTGTATGGAAGCAAGTCCCTGCAGCAATGTTCCAACATCTAGTGGAAAGCATTCCCAGTGGAGGCTGTTATAGCAGCAAAGGGGTGGACCAACTCCATATTAATGCTTATGATTTTGGAATGAGATGTTTGACGAGCAGGTGTCCACATACCTTTGGTCATTTAGTGTATTTCCACACTATGTGGTTGGAATAATACTGTGAAATTATAAAAATGATGATAATGCCCTTTTAGTGTAGGTCGCCTGACATTTCAGCCTATTTTGCTGGGATGGAGTTTTGGCCTGCCTGGCAGTTAATTAGTTCATAGACCAATAAGGAAGAGTTACAAACCTCTCTGCCAGTAGCCTATACGGAGTAGTCAGAAAACACTAATATACAGTTTTCAGGGATACAGTATTTTCAACCTAACTTCCATTTCCCCTGAAAAACGGAAGTGAGAACTCCGTTAAAGCGTCTTTCAACGCCTGCTACGCTAGGTTACTATGCCAATAACAGCTTGTTTTCAGTTTTCCCCTCCCCACTCAGACCACTGCCAGACAGTCCTAGCAAAATTCTTGCTTGAGAAATAGCTCTTTGCTAAGAAGCTATTTGTTTCATTTTTGACAATTTTAATTGAAAACAATTACAGTAAGGTACTTAATTGTTACCCAGAAATGATTTGATAATGCTCATAATCCTCATAATGCTGTATTTTCCCATGTATTTGAAACAGAGAACAAACCGAGCGAGCGAGAGAGACAGAGAGCTACTGGGTTCTCTCTATCAGACAGAGAGCTCCATACCTACTGGGTTCTCCCTATCAGACTAAAGCATTTGGCTCTACATACATTTAAATTTTTAATTTTACCCCCCTTTTCTCCCCAATTTCATGGTATCCAATTGTTAGTTACTATCGTGTCTCATCGCTACAACTCCCGTACGGGCTCGGGAGAGACGAAGTTCGAAACACAACCCAACCTTATGCGCCTCTTAACACAGCGCGCATCCAACCCGGAGGAAACACCGTGCACCTGGCGACCTTGGTTAGCGTGCACTGTGCCCGGCCCGCCACAGGAGTCGCTGGTGCGCGATGAGACAAGGATATCCCTACCGGCCAAACCCTCCCTAACCCGGACGACGCTAGGCCAATTGTGCGTCGCCCCACGGACCTCCCGGTCGCGGCCGGCTGCGACAGAGCCTGGGCGCAAACCCAGAGTCTCTGGTGGCACAGCCCTAGACCACTGCGCCACCCGGGAGGCCCGGCTCTACATACATTAATAGCACTGAGGAAGGCCCAGATTTAAAAAGATGAGATGAGCGCACACATGGGGTAAATTAGGGGGAAGGGGTGTGAGAAGTTGAGCTCTATTCGCGGGGAGTGAAGGGGACTTGGGAACATCAACTTAAAGTAACACATGAGTAGGCCTATTTGACTGACCGATTCACCAACAGGCCTATTTGAATGACTGACAACAGTACTTGACTAAGTTGAGTTTGCCAAAGCAAAGGCATGGATGCAGTTGATCATTGACAATCATTGACAAAAGTGAGGGAAATGTTTTTTAATTGCAGAGAGTCGTTTTACTTGACAGAAGCCCTAAAGATCCTGATTATAGCACCAATACTAAAAGCGGGAGCCTGACTCAGATATAAACCTTTAGTAAAGGTTTATTACACAAGCAGAGATAATAACAAACTAGAAAACCTAAACAGAGTGAATATTAGAGCAGAGGGGCCATGCAATCTCTATCTCCCGTCCAGGCTGTATTACATCCGGCTGTGATTGGGAGTCCCATAGGGCGGAGCACAATTGTCCGGGTTTGGCCATCATTGTAAATAAGAATTTATTCTTAACTGACTTGCCTAGTTAAATAAAGGTTCAATTTAAAAAATGAAATGTTCCATTGTCATTACCTTTCTCATTGGTTTGGAAACGGCTGTAGCGACAGGGATGAGCTGATAGGGACAGACGGAACGTGTTTTGCGTACTTCGCTCCCAGCCCCGTGACCCTGCTACAATTTCTCAGCCATTATATGACTTTTTCCAAGACTCCAGTGCTGTGCTGGCTAAGTCAACCTGCAGGAGCGGAGCCCGAGTCCAGTCACGTGGTTCTCCACCTCCCACAGGCCGTGTCATAAGTAACTCCTCGCTGCTGACTGGCTGCGAGTCAAGCCTACGACGACAGCATTGGGGGGATAAAAGCAGTTGCAAGGAGGAACTATGATTTGAGAAGTGCGGTTTTGGCACCGACTAGGGTCGTTTCTTGTTACAGGTGAAGGCGGGGTAGTGTGAGATACTGCTGCGGGGTCTTTCTAACCATCATCAGGGTGTGTGAAGGAAAAAACAAAGGCTGACACCCCCGGTGAAGGAGTGCTGTCTGTCCCTGAGGCTGTGCTGGGGCCCTGTGACTGAACACTTTTAGCCAAGACTGAACAGCACTACTTTCTCCAACAAACAGCTACAGACTGGCATACCTGTCATCACTCATCATAAAGACTAGCTGTGTGTATGTGCGTGCGGTACCTCACTGCTGTTCTTTTCTTTTCCATTAGAAGTGAAATAGTGGTGTGTTTGAACTTGACAGAACGTTCTAATTCGGTGAGTTGACCAAACAGAACATAAAACAGCGTGAGGACTACTAAGGGGAAAACTAAGGGAAACTCCCATTGCTCTTTGATTGGCGTGAAAAGAATGGCTCGAACAAACCGCATATGACTAAAAAGACAAACATACTGCCTTTTGATACTCATATGAATACTTTATTACGGTTCCTCCTCTCTTTGGCAGTGAGCTATAACACACACACAAGAAAAAGCATGTGACTACTGTATGATGTATGTAAAAGAACACACACACATAGGGAAAAACAACAGAAAAAGGAGGAACTACCCAAAATAACACCATTGTTCAGCTAATCAGCCAAACTTCCCATTAAAGCACTGGAGGAGCCATGGGAACAGAAGTCATGGGAACGGGAGGCATGGTAACGGCCTATCAAGTCCCATTCGAGTCAGCAGAAGATTGATGGGTTTTCCTCGAGCTAAAAGCCACTTAAAGGGTGTCAATTAGTAGCCGACTGAGAGGCACTTTTCAGTCTCCCGGTAAACTCTCCCAGCAGTGGCTGTGTGTACATGTGCGAAACCTGTCCAGCCTGCTCTCTCCTCTCGCCTAGTGCCCCAGGGGCTTGTAACCTGCTGAGCCACACAGCAGAGCACTGTTTAACCACAGACGGCCACAGCTATACACAATGAGCCATTACACAGCAGCCACAGCACACAGAGCGTCAGTACTTACATACCACCACTCTGCAAGCCAGGGAGAAACATCTGTATATACATTCAGGCCTGGTGGTGAACACTGAAAGGTCCAGAGTCCCGGATGAGTTAGTGCAATATGTTCTGTACTGTACTATACTGTGGGATGATGATGGTACAGTTGAAGTTGGAAGTTTACATACACTTTAGCAAAATACATTTCAACTCCGTTTTTCACAATTCCTGACATTTAATCGTAGCAAAAATTCCCAGTCTTAGGTCAGTTAGGATAACCACTTTATTTTAAGAATGTGAAATGTCAGAATAATAGTAGAGAATTATTTATATCAGCTTTTATTTCTTTCATCACATTCCCAGTGGGTCAGAAGTTACATACACTCAATTAGTATTTGGTAGCGTTGCGTTTAAATTGTTTAACTTGGGTCAAACGTTTCGGGTAGCCTTCCACAAGCTTCCCACAATAAGTTGGGTGAATTTTGGCCCATTCCCCCTGACAGAGTTGGTGTAACTGAGTCAGGTTTGTAGGCCTCCTTGCTCGTACACGCTTTTTCAGTTCTGCCCACATATTTTCTATAGGATTGAGGTCAGGGCTTTGTGATGGCCTCCCCAAAACCTTGACTTTGTTGTCCTTAAGCCATTTTGACACAACTTTGGAAGTATGCTTGGGGTCATTGTCCATTTGGAAGACCCATTTGCGACCAAGCTTTAACTTCCTGACTGATGTCTTGAGATGTTGCTTCAATATATCCACATAATTTTACTTTCTCATGATGCCATCTATTTTGCGAAGTGCACCAGTCCCTCCTGCAGAAAAGCACCCCCACAACATGATGCTGCCACCTGCGTGCTTCACAGTTGGGATGGTATTCTTCGGCTTGCAAGCGTTCCCCTTTTTCCTCCAAACACAACGATGGTCATTATGGCCAAACAGTTCCATTTTTGTTTCATCAGACCAGAGGACATTTCTCCAAAAAGTACGATATTTGTCCCCATGTGCAGTTGTAAACCGTAGTCTGTTTTTTTATGGCAGGTTTTGGAGCAGTAGCTTCTTCCTTGCTGAGCGGCCTTTCAGGTTATGTCGATATAGGACTCGTTTTACTGTGGATATAGGTACTTTTGTACCAGTTTCGTCCAGCATCTTCACAAGGTCCTTTGCTGTTGTTCTGGGATTGATTTGCATTTTTCGCACCAAAGTATGTTCATCACTAGGAGACAGAACAGTCACCTTCTTGAGTGGTATGACGGCTACGTGGTCCCATGGTGTTTATACTTGCGTACTATTGTTTGTACAGATGAACATGGTACCTTCAGGCGTTTGGAAATTGCTCCCAAGGATGAACCAGACTTGTGGAGGTCTACAATTCTTTTCTGAGGTCTTGGCTGATTTCTTTAGATTTTCCCATGATGTCAAGCAAAGAGGCACTGAGTTTGAAGGTAGGCCTTGAAATAATCCACAGGTACACCTCCAATTGACTCAAATGATGTCAATTAGCCCATAAGAAGCTTCTAAAGCCATGACATCATTTTCTGGAATTTTCCAGGCTGTTTAAAGGCACAGTCAACTTAGTGTATTTAAACTTCTGACCCACTGGAATTATGATACAGTGAATTATAAGTGAAATAATCTGACTATAAACAATTGTTGGAAAAATGACTTGTGTCATGCACAAAGTAGATGTCCTAACCGACTTGCCAAAACCATAGTTCGTTAACAAGAAATTTGTGGAGTGGTTGAAAAATGAGTTTTAATGACTCCAACCTAAGTGTATGTAAACTTCCGACTTCAACTGTATATACTGAATGGACAAAACATTAGAAAGACCGTCCTAATATTGAGTTGCACTCCCTTTTGCCCTAAGAGCAGCCTCAATTTGTCAGGGCATTGACTCTACAAGGTGTCGAAAGCGTTCCACAGGGATGCTGTCCCATGTTGGCTGGATGTCCTTTGGGTGGTAGACCATTCTTGATACACACAGGAAACTGTTGAGCGTGAAAAACCCAGCAGCGTTGCAGTTCTTGACACACTCAAACCGGTGCGCCTGGCACCTACTACCATACCCTGTTCAAAGGCACTTAAATCTTTTGTATTGCCCATTCAACCTCTGAATGGCACACATACGCAAAGTAGCAGCAGCATAACGGGGAGGGGGGGGGGGGGGGGGGGGGGGCAATGCAAATAGTCTGGGTAGCCATTTGATTAGATGTTCAGAAGTCTTATGGCTTGGGGGTAGAAGCTGTTTAGAAGTCTCTTGGACCTAGACTTGACGCTCCGGTACTGCTTGCCGTGCGGTAGCAGAGAGAACAGTCTATGACTAGGGTGGCAAGAGTCTTTGACAATTTCTTGGCCCTTCCTGACACCGCCTGGTATAGAGGTCCTGGATGGCAGGAAGCTAGGCCCCGGTGATGTACTGGGCCGTACGCACTACCCTCTGTAGTGCCTTGCGGTCGGAGGCCGAGTAGTTGCCATACCAGGCAGTGATGCAACCCGTCAGGATTCTCAATGGTGCAGCTGTAAAACCTTTTGAGCATCTGAGGACCCATGCCAAATCTTTTCAGTCTCCTGTGACATCAATAAGGGATCATCGCTTTCACTTGGTCAGTCAATGTCATGGAAAGAGCATGTGTTCCTAATGTTTTGTACACTCAGTGTAGGCTAGTCTTTGAGCAGTGTCCAGGAGGAAATCCGCCCAGTTGTGTATGAGAGGTTCTGTGTCTGGCTTTCACCTGTGTTCCTGACACCGAGTACCACTTCTATAAAACATTGACAGACCTGCCTGGCTGGTACTCCCATCAGTCTCCCCTTGAGCAAACTCTGAGCTAGCTTCCCTTCACTTCAGAGAAGCCAGCTAGTAAGACAGCGGCATTGCAATAGATCTATGACCAATCCTTCTTTCGCACACACAGGAACTGATAAGGGGTTAATACAACACTGACTTCAGTCTGGTAGGTTGGTGAAGTGTGTTATTTTAATATACAGTATTGTACATGGTATTTTGAGAACATTTTGAGAACAAGGGGAATGCTAAGTCACAAACACAGACAAACACACATACTGTAAGCAGACATGCACACACAAATTCAAACACACACAGGACTCTACAGTTTTTACAAGGAGCACATGTGGTCCTAAGCTGAAAAATGTAGGAGCACAATGACAAATATTAAAGAGGCAATCCGCAGTTGAAATGATAAAAGGCCTGTTTCTGTAAAAGGTTGCGGGATGGGGCTGGAGAAATGTAACCACATTCAAACGCATAGATAGAGCTATGGATGCAAGGACTAACAATCCATGATATCAAAACTTTCATTTTTTGTTTCGAGGCTATACAGTCTTTGTTTAAATTTACTTTGGGAAAAACAAGCTCATATTTTGTCTGCTAAGCTCATGGGGCATTTATAAGTTATACTCCTCAAGAATCAATGGGTTTACATTATTAATTTATAAGTTAAAAAAAATGGATGTAGGAACTGCAGATTGCCCCTTTTAATGAGAGGAATTGCCAGCAATTACAAAATATAGCCTACATTTATGGAATGGCGTTTGTTTATTTGCATGTAAAAAAAAACATAATAACACTATTTGCCTGGTCAAATAAGCTTTTAATATGACATGTCAAATAATACAATTCTATTGTAGAATGCTGTGTGTGCTGAATTTGCACGTGCAAGCCAAGAGCCACCATTATGATCACAGTCAAAGTTGTACAATACTGCGTTGGTAATAAGGAATTATTTGTTCGACCGAATGGGAAAACGTCTGTGTGAGCATTTGAAATTAGATCAAGTGAGCAGGATCAAAAATGTTTGCAAATATCTTTGATACAGATGTTATCAGCAACTTCTGGGGTAACTAGCTAGCTTTAGCGGTGTACAAGATCTTCAATTTCTTGGCAATTTCTCGCATGGAATAGTCTATTCTTGTTCTGAGAAATGAAGGCTAACGAGTTTCTGAAGAAAGTGCTTTGTTTCTGGCCATTTTGAGCCTGTAATCGAACCCACAAATGCTGATGCTCCAGATACTCAAAAGAAGGCCAGTTTTATTGCTTCTTTAACCAGAACAAGATGTGCTAACATCATAGCAAAATGGTTTTCTAATGATCAATTAGCTTTTTAAAATGATTAACTTGGATTAGCTAACACAACGTGCCATTGGAACACAGGAGTGATGGTTGCTGATAATGGACCTCTGTACGCCTATGTAGATATTTCATTAGAAATCATCCGTTTCCAGCTACAATAGTCATTTACAACATTAACAATGTCTACACTGTATTTCTGATCAATTTGATGTTATTTTAATGGACAAAAAAAAGGTGCTTTTCTTTTTTTCTATTTAACACGTTTTTCTTAACTTCTTAAAGCATTGTTGGTTAAGGGCTTGTAAGTAAGCATTTCACTGTAAGGTCTACACCTGTTCTATTTGGCGCATGTGACAAATACAATTTTATTTTTGAAGGCGAACTGCCAATTCCACTATTGTGGCTAAACCTTATTGTGGCTAGCTTCACATAGGTGGGTCCAACCACCATTAATCAAATAACAACTGTCTTATAAATTAGAAGTATTTTAGATGACACCACCTAGCTAGATAGTTATCTGGTTAACTATAGCTACTGAAACAGATGTCATTTTGCTATGTTTTTGGGGAAGAACATTGTTTGCATCCATCAGCTCGCTAGCTTTTTTATGTCCAGCAGTGATTGTGTAATCAATGTGTAATAACTACGTAAAACATTACTGAACATGTTAAATTATTATGGTCCTGATTGGTCAACAAGCCTATTTGATGTGTCAAATAGCGTTATTTGATACGTCAAATAATGTTATTTGACTTGTCTTTTTTGACACGCAAAGACCCAAACAGCGTTCCATATACATTGGGTCTATACGAATCCTCATCTCCTAAAAAAGCTATTTTCCTTTCTTTCTGTGCCACCATGTTTGCATACTACTGAGGCTGCGGAGAAATCATTACAAACATTATTACCTGGGTGATTTGTTTTCTATGGGCACTGGTATTCCCAAATTAAAATTCCTGTCCGCACAACAAAAATATTTAGCACTATTTAGCACCAAAATGGTAGCACTGTAGAGCCCTGACACACACACACACAGTTCCCAGAGTCAAAGACGCTTCAGGTGGCCAACGGCAGCAGGATTGGCTTGTGTCAGGTTGTAGTTGAATCCTGTCCGCACTCTGATCGGCTGGAGGCCCGGGTCTGTGCCTTGATGCAACATTTCCTGGTTATCATCATTTCCTAGAAAACACACAAAACACAATACAGGGCCCTTAACATGTAATAGATCTGGGTCCCACTGAACAAAAGAAGCGAGGTATTACATTACCAGTGTATATGGATTTTCTTATTACTCGTCCATCTGAGTTTTATTCTGAATGACAAATACCCCCTCATCACGAGTTCTCTCGGCGACAGCCTGGGGCTTGAGGAAATTGCCGGTCATTGGTTTGTTTCAATAGGTTACCATATTGGTAGGGAGTCAGGGACCGATGTGGGCTCGTGTGAGGTAAACATTTACAGAAAACGTTGATCCAAAACAGACGATGTAAAACAAAACCTGGCCCAAAGAAAAATAGGGGATGGATTACTTAGATACCTATGGATGTCAGAGGGTATTTTTATAAAATCTTTGTGTTGCCATAATCCTTATTCATTCCTCAAGGGGAGAGGAGCTGGGTTCAGAAAGCACAGGGCGGCTACAGACCATGACAAACAGCTGTACGTCTGTTTGACTGCATGAAGTGAAATGGGCCCAACTGACCAAATACATATTTAACTTGTCAAAGTGTACTGTATGCAGTTTAGACAGGTGAGGAGTAATCGTGGAGCTAGGCTAACTTTCCTTTTCATTCCTTATCCATGGTGTTTCTGTTAGGTATAATTATGGTATTTCTGGTAGGCAGGGTTGGGTAGGTTACTTTCTAAATGTAATCTGTTAGTTACTAGTTACCTGTCCAAAATTGTAATCAGTAACACAATTACCCAAACTCAGTAACATAACATCTGATTACTTTTCCCTTAAAAGGCATAAGAAGACAAAAAGGACCCATCAAACGCATTTGGTATGTCATCATAGTGTTTGGTCTCTGACTGGTCAGACTCGCGCCAATGGAACAAACTTAAACTTGGGCATTTTTTCAATACCGAATTGAGAAAACAGAAAGATGTCAATTTATTAATATCCTTTCTGATTTTACAAGTATCTGATTACAAACACACACAAATCTGCTAACATAACTGATTAGTTCGGATTACATATAATCAAAAAATTCAGATGACATATAATCAGTTTCTCCCTAACCCTGCTACTTCTGAGGTTCAAAAGGTGATAAACACCTGAATGTTTAGACTAGGCGTGGTTACAATGATGAAGAAGAACGATTATTTTGTTGCAACTCACCGCAAATTTTTCTCAAATCTACTGTATCTAACCTACTAACGAAGACGCCCTACCCAACCAGTGTACTGCCACCACAATGCCTCCCCGATTCACCCGGCCCACATTTAGCTTTAAGTAAAGATAAAAACTGTCTTCTTTAATCTCAAAAGATGATCTTGCTCCAGAAAAGGGCAGAAATCATAATCACAGGCGATTGTCCTGAGAACAAAAGGCCTTTTGGGAGAAGTCAATCCTAAAGGGAAGCAGCAGGACTGAGGACAATGAGGAGCCCAGGAGATTATTCTGAACCCTGCCTGGACCAAACCCAGCCGTTCCCCACCTGTTTCTGTTTCTATCACAGACGTCCCTAGACACCAGGAAGTAAGGAGCACTGAATCACTACCCTATCCATGGGAAATCCTGGTTTATAAATTATTGCTCTACTGTATGTCTGCTGATCGCTTTGTCTAATATTTGTCTTGTATAGCTACATCCATTGCTATAACTGTGAGATGGTCCACTTACAGTATGGGTCGTACAAGGCCCCTGGAGAATGCCCACAGGATACGCCCCGATTCGGATGCTGATTACATTTAGAAAGTAACATGATCACCGACAACAATGAGACAGCCTATAGGGAGGAGGTCAGAGACCTGGCAGTGTGGTGCCAGGACAACAACCTCTCCCTCAACGTGAGCAAGACAACGGAGCTGATTGCTGACTACAGGAAAAGGAGGGCCAAACACGCCCCCATTCACATTGACAGGGCTGTAGTGGAGCGGGTCGAGAGTTAAGTTCCTTGGTGTCCACATCACCAACAAACTATCATGGTCCAAACACACCAAGACAGTCATGAAGAGGGCACAACACCACCTTTTCCCCCTAAGGAGACTGAAAAGACTTGGCATGGGTCCCCAGATCCTCAAAAAGTTCTACAGCTGCGCCATCGAGAGCATCCTGATGGATTGCATTACCGCCTGGTAAGGCAACTGCTTGGCATCCGACTAAGGCGTACGGCCCAGTACATCATTGGGGCCAAGCTTCCTGCCATCCAGATCCTATATACTAAGCGGTGTCAGAGGAAGGCCCAAAAAATTGTCAAAGACTCCAGTCACACAAGTCATAGACTATTCTCTCTACTACTGCACGGCAAGCGGTACCGGAGCTCAAAGTTTAGGTCCAAAAGGCTCCTTAACAGCTTCTACCCCCAAGCCATAAGACTGCTGAACAATTAATCAAATGGCCACCAGACTATTTACATTGACCCCCCTTGTTGCTACTACTCACTGTTTATTATCTATGCATAGTCACTTTACCCCTACCTACATGTAGA
Source organism: Salvelinus namaycush (assembly GCF_016432855.1). Classification (NCBI taxonomy): domain Eukaryota; kingdom Metazoa; phylum Chordata; class Actinopteri; order Salmoniformes; family Salmonidae; genus Salvelinus; species Salvelinus namaycush. The sequence goes on from NC_052335.1 coordinate 10,212,017, forward strand.
AATTACCCCAACTAACCTGTACCTCTGCACATTGACTCGGTACCGTGTTACTTTTTACTATAGTTTGAGTAAATATTTTCTTAACTCTATTACTTGAAATGCATTGTTGGTTAAGGGCTTGTAAGTAAGCACTTCACGGTAAGGTCTACACCTGTTGTATTCGGCGCATGTGACAAATAAAATTTGATGATGCAAGAAACATACAGAACATTAAACAACTCCCTCTCACAGCCACACTGTTGAGTGGAAACTGTTGAGATGTGGGGGAAGTGGAGTAGACTGGTTTATGAGGATGGAGTGAAAAGTCTAGGAGGCGGGGCACTTGATAAGAAGAAGATAGAGGGGAACACATGAGTGTCATTCCAGTTTCCAGAGGAGATTTATTGACTTTGTCCACCACAGAGGCCGGTTGCACCAGTTGGTCGTAAGTGGGTCGCAACTCTAGGTCTGAAAAATTGGACCTGTTGCACCACCTGGGCATAAGCCCTTCTATGAGCTACACCTGGGCACAGTGGCGTAAAGTACTTAAGTAAAAATACTTTAAAGTACTACTTTTTGGGTTATCTGTCCTTACTTTTTATATTTTCGACTACATTCCTTAAGAAAATATTGTACTTTTCACTCCATACATTTTCCTTGACACCCAAAAGTATTCGTTACATTTTGAATGCTTAGCAGGACAGGAAAATAGTCCAATTCACGCACTTCAACCGGACTCACTAAACACTCACATGCTTCGTCTGTAAATGTGTGCCCGTGGCTTTCTGTAAAAAAAAAAAGAAAAAAAGAAAATGGTGCCATCTGTTTTGCTTAATATAAGGAATTTGAAATTATTTATACTTTTACTTGTGATACTTGAGCATATTTTAAACCAAATACTTTTACTCAAGTAGAACTTTACTGAGTGACTTTTACTTGAGACATTTTCTATTAAAGGTATCTTTACTTTTACCCAAGTATGACAGTTGGATACTTTTTCCACCACTGCCTGGGCGTAACTTCTACGGTTAGTAGGGAGCAGGCATAGGGTGTTCAATTGGGACCATCTTCTTTCATGATATGCACTGAAAATAATAGCGATCTATACATTTCAAAACAATGTGAGTCTCGTGTTCAGATTTCATAACCTCCGGGGGCTTTTCGAGTTGCCTATGCACGAGTCAATAATACACTTGATTTATGCTACATAGCATGTTAAATCTGTCTGATCAGATATTAGCAAACAAATAGATGAGCTGCCACCTCCAATTATTTGCCCAGACAGATCAAATAACCAAATATACATACAAAATCGCATTGATTGTTAGACAAGTCAAGGGCTTTTAGTCGGGATATAGCCCCTATAGGCTTACGCGAGTGAAAAGCAAAATAATCAACCTGTTATACTAGGCTAGCGTAGGCTACATAACTAGCTAACATGCTAGCAAACTTTTCTGATAACACTGTTAGAAGAGCAAACTAAACAAAAAATTCAAATCATGAACACTCACCTCATTGAGTTTCCATGACATCATTGTTACACGCCCCCTTATTTCAGTCCCCAGAATCTGACCTCTTGACCTTCCAAGACTCTATCATACAGCACGCTGCTATGCCCTCCCTGAGACAAATACACGCGTAGCCGAAAGATAAGCAAACAATAAATACAGACCAAACTAGTCTGGCGGTCCCCACATGCCTGGTAAATGTTCTTCTCTAAACAGCCCTCCGTGTTTCAGACCTCCATTTTTCTACCTAGACTTTCAAACAATGGTTGGGTTGTACCAAAGCAGTAGTGACTGCTGGGGGGCGACGAGGAGGAAATGGTTCACTCCAGCAGTGAGATAAACTTCATGTGAATTTAATGTTCCGTTTCACTGCCTCTCTCTGTGTGCTGCTCGGCCTGTTATTACAATCACAGTCCGAGTCATAACCGAGGCAGCTCAAATTCATTTTTACGCCGTTTTAAAGTAACTGTACAATGAAAATCTCACTTTTAAAAGTTCACATTCTGTTAATTCATTCCCAAATAATATTATTGACTCATCCTATTTGTGGCCAAAGCACTTCAAAAACCCCACTTCAAACTTGCATCTAAAAATGTTTTTATTGCTATTTACTCATCAAGGATGATGTCATCCTCCTGAGGAGGATGAGCTGGCCAATCAGCAGTCTATTCACAAGAATATTTGTAATGACCGGTATACGCCCACACCCTTCCAACACAGAAAAGCAGTTTAACATACGTAATTAATCATTTTTTTAAAGAAAACTATTTCCCTCATATTATAATGAATTATAGATCATATTTCATAGAAATCTGGAAACACTGGATAGTTCTTTCAACACGACCACACTCATAAACAGGCCCGGAGATGAGTCAAGATAGTTATGGAGGATTTGCTTATGACGGACTTTTTCCCCCTTCCAAAATGAAGCAAAACAAGACAAAATGGGTCAGTCGTAGTGAGGCACCAGAGAGAATAACAACTCGGATGGAGGAGGACAGATCCTCTCTTCTCCTCTACAGGGCATTGTGGGAAGCAGAGATTACATATTAAGAGGAGAGTGGAATTCAAGAAAAATTAGATGGTGTGTGTGTGTGTCAGAGGGAGATGAGCGATAGAAAGCGATCTGCAGGCAGGGGTCCATATCAGCGATAGGGGATGGGGAACAGAACAGGAGCTCTGCATCTGTCTGTCAGAGGGGGCTCCTGTATCCACCCCTCCACCTTTAAATGTATGGCCCCTCAGACGGAGACAGTCGGGATCAGAGAAGGAGATAAAGGGGAGTCTTGAAATGAACACCTTGGTAAAACCTGCCGCTGTATAAAGTAACGCAGGGCGGGGGGCCCTCCTGCTGGAGCTGAGCCAAGTCCATCTCCGCCCCAGCAGCCTCCGCCAAGCTCTCTGCTGGCCAGTCTCTGGTAACAACATGGGGCCTATAGGAGCCTAGGGCTATACTGTAGCAGGGTGTTAGCCCTAGGCACACACACACACACACAGAGAGGGGAACTAACAACACTCCCACCACCATCCTCCAAGCCTCTCTGCTGTACTGAGCACTCCGCCTGTTTGAAGTCTTACATAATAGTAAATAGCCCCTTCTCTCTCTCAGTTTCACAGGCCCGGGCCCAAGACAAACCTCACCAATAATCAAATCAAACTGCTAAATTACAGAGGGGCTATTACCACTCGGCACGCAGTTCAACTTCTCAGCGCAGAGATCCAGCCAGTCATGGGAGCTTGACCCTTGCGGAGCTCCAGAACTGCAGCAAGAGAGCAGCTAAAGGGTTCCAGATCCACAGCCTCTGATTGCTAATAATGAGTCAGTGTGCTTGGAGCTTGTATCCCAGGCAGCTAGAGACTCTTCTGGGCCGTGCGGTTGTGTTTTTCCCCCCTCCCCGGTACTCCCCTACCCCACTCCTCCCACCCTCTACCCCTTAGGCCCGCTGGAAACATTGAGTCAGCCAAGCCAAGGCCCCTTTTGTTTCATGTTTATCTATGTGCCTCTAATGGGAGGCGTTGGACCACGCTGGGTTACAGAAGAACATTGCAGCTCCGCTATGCTGCTGCCGTCTGTCTGGGCTACTAATAAGAACACCTGGGTTCAAGTACTATTCAGAAATCTTTTAAATATGTTGATTGTTTGCACTAGCCTGCCAGGTGGGTGAGGTTTGTACTTTAACTACTTTTCTATTGGTTCCATTGAGACAGGCAAGTTCAATCAAGCACAGATAAAGAATTTTAAATTATTTCAAATGGTATTTGAACCCAGGTCTGCTGCTAATAAACTCCTCGCTCCTCCTCAGCCCGAATTAAATAGGCCATCTTTAGAAAACATCTCTCCCTTCCGATGTCATGTTGAATCGGTTGTTGTGTTGTGGCTCATGGAGCAGCAGGGAGAAGAACAAAAGGGCCCATAACATAACGTGGCCTGGCTTTAGTGTACGAGGGCTGAGCTGATGCTCTCTCTGTGTGCCAGGCCAACGTAATGCTTAGGGTATAGTCATTAGTCACTGTGAAACAGAACAGGGCTGGCTCATCTGATTCAAATTAGAGCTCATCGAATGGGAGCCAAAATGAAACTAGGATGATTCATAAACGCTCCATTTCCCCTGTGAGTTTGGTTGTGTGTGAGTGTATGTGTTTTTACTGTCCTTGTGGGGACCAGAAGTCCTCACAAGGATAGTAAAACAAGGAAAAGTAGGGATATTTCGCCAGCCCCCCATAAGGAAAACGGCTATTTTAGCCTTTGGGGTTAGGTTTAGAGTTACAATTAGGGTTAGGTTTAGGGTTAAGGAAAATAAGATTTCGAAATGGAATCAATTGTTTGGTCCCCACAAAGACAATAAAATAAATGTGTGTGTGTGTGTGTGTGTGTGTGAAAGTGTGTGTGTGTTTGCTAACCCCCAAACACTGTGCCTAAATATGGAGAGAAAAAAAAGCGGTTGTGTAATTTCATTCAATTTATGTGTAACCTTTATTTAACTAGGCAAGTCAGTTAAGAAAAAAATCTTATTTACCATGATGGCCTAGCCCGGCCAAATCCGGTCGACACTGGGCCAATTGTGCGCTGCCCTATGGTACTTCCAATCACGGCCGGATGTGATACAGCCTGGATTCGAACCAGGGACTGTAGTGACGCCTCTTGCACTGACATGCAGTGCCTTAGACCTCTGCGCCACTCGGGATCCTATATACACTGAGTATACCATACGTTAGGAACACCTTCCTAATATTGAGTTGCACCCCCTCAGAACAGCCTCAATTCATCTGGGCATGGACTGTACAAGGTGTCAAAAGCGTTCCACAGGGATGCTGGCCTATGTTGACTCCAATGCTTCCCACAGTTGTGTCAAGTTGGCTGGATGTCCTTCGTGTGGTGGACCATTCTTGATACACACGGGAAACTGTTGAGCGCGAAAAACCCAGCTGCGTTGCAGTTCTTGAAAACAAACCGATGCGCCTGGCACCTACTAACATACTCCGTTCAAAGGCAGTTAAATCTTTTTAATTGCCCATTAACCCTCTGAATGGCACACATACGCAATCCATGTCTCAATTGTCTCAATGCTTAAAAATCCTTCTTTAACCGGTCTCCTCCCCTTCATCTACAGTGAATTAAGTGGATTTAACAAGTGACATCAATAACAGCTCATTGCTTTCACCTCGATTCACAAGGTCAGTCTATGCCATGGAAAGAACAGGTGTTCTTAATGTTTTGTATACTCAGTGTATAAACAAAGCATTGAAACCATCACCAATATGGTTTTTGTTTGACAGTTGACTATGAGTGAGTTTGCGCAAAAGACACCCACTTCAGAACTGACACATGCTTGTACTCAATGACAACATCTCATTCTGTTTTGCCCAAGGATGACAGATGACTAGATACTTACACCATTGTCATGTTCATTAGGCACCAAACAGATAAAAAAGTACTGAAACACGTCGGGACGACCTGGATTTCTCTAATAAGAAATGCTCATTTTTGTTTTTAAATTTTTACTAGGGTGTGAGGTAATGAACACTACCCCATGCTCATTTCCCCACATAACCTCTCTTGTGAAAGCACCACGATGTTATGTCCAGGTTCTGAGTCATATTTAACGGAGTAGGTGGTACATTTATTTGTCTTTTACGGCTGTGGTTATTAGTGTGTTAGTACATGTGATGCACTTGGCTGCCAGGGGAACACGCTGTCCTGGGAGGGTTGCAGCTGTGATAGAGGGTGACTCATTTTGGGGAGTGGGGTTCCAACTTCCAACACACACACACATATATATAAACACACACAAGTACATACGTATCCGAGGTGTTTGTCTGGGCACAGATAGATATTGACAAAATGTCTGAACACCTGCGTATGGCATAAATCACTGCTCCAGGAATGACTGAGAAGTGAACCGAAGCCATAGAGCCCAATGTGTTTAAATGCTGCTTTCACACACGTCTCTCCCTCTACCACACACACTTATGTCCCCATGACTATGTGGAGGGAATACTGAGCAGCAGCTGGAGAAGCTTCTGAGTCTAAACTGGAGAGCAAGCTAGCTACTGATGTGTAGTGATGAAAACCACCCATTCACACATCAGAGTAACACTAAATGAACAGCATGTGAGAGGTCACACACCCAGGCTATAAAAACACTCGTACTGTAAACAGAAGTGGTCAACACACTGGACGTACGGACCAAAGCAGCCTACAACACCGTATTGTGTGGGAGTCAGTACGTGAAACAGTACTCCCACTACAATCTTTCTTTCCTTCTCAACCCCAGGCTATAGTTATAACTATCCCTCCCCTTACTCCAACTGCAGTCTTCAATATCCCCTTTCTCTCTCCAGATTTTGACCCCGTTTCTCCTCAGTGCTCGTTTTTATGACCCCTCTATTCATGTCAGTGGAGTCTTAACTACCCTGCCCCTCTCATTCTCTGTCTCTCGCTTTCTCTCTCTGGCACAGGAGATTAAAGTCCACCAGATTCCTTGCGCTGCTAGGGGGTCCGAAAAGATTCTCTTTTTCATTTCCCCTCCCTCACCTTATTTTCTCTCCCAAGATAGTCTTTCTCAATATGCAGCAGCAGCAACCTTGGGACTATTCAAACCCTCGAGAAAATTAAAAAAGAAAAGGCTTTGGAGAGAAATATGATCTTTTGAAGTGTGAGAAGGAAAGGGGAAAAACTACAGAGGGCTTAGATAGAGAAGACATGGGGGAGCGCCCAATAAAATGAGTGTAGAAGTGTAGAAGTGTAACAGAACGAACGAGACGAGAGCTGAGACCGAGAGAGAGAGAGAGCAGAACAGAGATTGAGAGAGAAGGAAATAAATAAAAAAGGAGAGAAGGGGGGGGGGGGGGGGGGGCATTTCTTTATAAGACGAGGGAGAGGAGAACAAAGAGGTCTTTGTGTGGAGTGCTGAGAGAGTGAAGTGGAGCCAGGGCTTAGGGAGTGTTTAACAGTGTACACTGACTGCATTCCAGCAATGTGATTACGAGCCACTTTTAATTTATTCTCCTCCAGGAAACAGACTTAACTCTTCCCTGCCCTTCCCTAGACTTCTAGTCTTATTACATTTTCTCTTTCTCTTTTCTGTTTCACTACTTTCTCCATAACTTTTTCCCCTTCCTCTCCAAAATGTGTCAGTTCTGCTAATATGCTCAAGATTACATTTCGTCGGACAAATACTACACAGTGTATCTAACTCCACAGCACTAACACGTTGCATTAGAATTCACGAGGGCTCAATTGCTAATGGCAACGTCATGTACAGTTTTATAGTATTGACAGAGTGGAATGGAGCACAGTGAGAAGGACTCATATGTGATTGGAATAAAGCAGAAGACAAGTTGCCATTGGCCAATAAAGTCATCTTATGAACACAGACCAAGTCTCTCTATACCAGGGATCATCAACTAGATTTAGCCATGGGCCGATATTTTCTTGAGCGGATGGTCGGGTGGCCGGAATATAATTACAAATAATTTGTAGACTGCAAATTGACCCAAACAGATATATTTGACTAAAACGTAATAATTTCAAACCTTGAATACATTTGTATATGATCACGCGTCTCTCTACTATGTGTGGAAATACTTGGGAACAGATTTCCCAAATTAAGATCACTTGAAGCTGATTTCCTGGTGTTTTTATGTCCAACAATAAATAAATAAAGTTTTGGAGCTCTTGGGGTTTGGAGGAATGCCAGTTGGGGAACCCTGCTCTATACATCCCACTCTATATATTTCTAGCGCGCACACACACACACACACACACACACACACACAACTTGCAGTCCGGATATAGGACTTAAAAGGCATGTATACAAATCCCTTCTTATTACTCATAATCCCGTGGAGAGGACACACTGGCAACAGACTTCCTGACAGATATGTACTGCAGAACTGGAAGCAGGCAGGCAAGGGGAGGGCCATTCATCAAAACAAACACACTGCTTATGGGACAGGGGGAACACAGGTGCTCGTCTGGCCCCTTGTGTGTGTTGGTGTGTGTGCGTGCATATACAGTATGCAGAGGTGAAGAGGCGCTACTAGGCCTTAATTAAAACTTCAACACACTCTCCCAGATAAAACAGCATGCGTAATTAAAAGTCTGGTCATTGATCTCTGTGCCTCCTGACTGCTGACTCTGGTCTCCGCTCAGTACACAGGAGGGTTTCACTGGGATGTGTCTTAAGAGCCAGGCAGGCTGAAACTCATTCAACTATTTCATATTAACCACTTTAACAAATGACAAAAAAATAAAATAATCATAGCCTTGTCCCAGATTGGTTTGAGCTGTTTTACGTGACATTGACCACATAGGAGTTGGAAAGAGAGCACAAACAGATTCGGGACCAGGCTAAGAGAATCATGGCAAATTCAGATAGCCTTGACTGTAATTTACAGTACATAGAGAGCCTTACTAGAGACCTGGAGATCTAGGGCAGTGGTTTTCAAACCTCTCCTCGGAGACCCCCAGACTTTTTACAATTTTGTTGTAGCCCTGAGCTAACTCGCCTGGGCTTGATGATTAGTTGACAAGTTGAATCAGGTGTGCCAGCTTTGAAGTAGTTCAAATACATGGAACGTCTGGGGGTCCCAGAGGAGAGGTTTGAAAAGCCCTGATCTAGGGCGCTCAGTCTCCCCATTCTAGAGCCAAAAGTAGAGAAACAAAAAGAGGGGATTACAACATGAGTACCTCAAGGGAAACATAACCAAATCTGTAGGAGGAAGTGAAAGTGTTTTCATTTCAGAGAGCGATTCATGTTAATATACTGGTTTCATATCATTTTTATTGTTTCTAAATGTGTCGTGTTAATATCACTACACTCAGTGTTCTTCTTTTAGAAGCCTGGTGACACATCTATTTGTGCTGTGTAGCCAATCCCTATGAGTTTGGCATTAACAAAGACCATGTAGGAGTTGGCTATACTGCACAAACAAGTCTGGGAACAGGCTACTCTTTTAGTGCTAATACGACCAAGGAAGTTGCTTATACTGCACAAACAGATGTCGGACCAGGTTACTTTTTCAGCCTGACCATGACAATAACAATTTCGGAGTTGGCTATACTGCATAAACAGATCTGGGACCAGGTTACTCTTTTAATGCTAATGCTATGAAAAAAACACTTATTGCGGAGTTCCACAGTGAGTCGGCAGAATGAGTGTGAAGTGTAGAATGTGACAGAGATTAGGTGTAATGGCTGCCCCTCCCCCCCCTATGACCCTGTCACAGTTTCAGACATGATGGTGGACCACACACAGACAGAGGCAGAAACAGCCATAGCAGAGTAACCCACATCCCTACAAGCCCTGCGCTTGCAAGTCTCACCACACAGGGTGACTGAAAAAGAGGGTGGGAAAAGAAGAGGGGGAGAGAGAAGGCATGGGGGAGAAATAGAGAAAGAGAGAGCAGGGGTGAATCAAACCGGCCCAACCGCCACTACCCCGGTACTCTCTGGCTGGTGCCTTCCTTTCCATCCAGTACCCTTCTCTGGACAACTGTGCTGTCACCAGCCAGCTGTTAAGCATGAAGAGAGAGCGGTTGGTCGGTGGAACGGAGTGAGAGGGGAGGAGGAGGGGGTGGTGGGCGAGGGAGAGGGCAAGTGAAAGTTGGCCCAAATAAAAAACCCTTCTCAAAGGGATCAAAGCGGGTGCATGGCAATTTAATTCCGAGAGGATATTGGTGTTCCCGTAGGCTTCCCCTGCTTCCTGCCCCCCCTACCCCTACCCTCGCTGCCCCCGCGCTGAGTCTTAAGTCGCACAGCCACAGACCAAACAGGGGGACCATTATTCCCCACCCTCTGGCCTGCTTCGCTCCGCTCCTGCACCTACTCCCCTGTTAACTCAGAGTCTCTGACATACAGTACCAGTCAAAAGATTGGACACACCTACTCATTCAAGGGTTTTTCTTTATTTTTACTATTTTCTACATTGTAGAATAATAGTGAAAACAAAAAAACTATGAAATAACATATGGAATTGAAGTAAACGGGAAAAAAAGTGTTAAACAAATTATTCAAAGTAGCCACCCTTTGCCTTGATGACAGCTTTGCACACTCTTAGCATTCTCTCAACCAGCTTCATGAGGTAGTCACCTGGAATGCATTTCAATTAACAGGTGTGCCTTGTTAAAAGATCATTTGTAGAATTTCTTTCCTTCTTAATGCATTTGAGCCAATCAGTTGTGTTGTGACAAGGTATGGGTGGTATACAGAAGATGGCCCTATTTGGTAAAAGACAAGTCCATATTATGGCAAGAACAGCTCAAATAAGCAAAGAGAAACAACAGTCTATCAATACTTTAAGACATGAAGGTCAGTCAATACGGAAAATTTAAGTAACAGACACATCTCAACATCAACTGTTCAGAGGAGACTGTGTGAATCAGGCCTCATGGTCGAATTTCTGCAAATAAGCCATGACTAAAGGACACCAATATGAAGAAGAGACTTGCTTGGGCCAAGAAACACGAGCAATGGACATTAGACCAGTGGAAATCTGTCTTTTGGTCTGATGAGTCCAAATTTGTGATTTTTGGTTCCAGCTGCCGTGTCTTTGTGAGACGCAGAGTAGGTGAACGGATGATCTCCGCATGTGATTCCCACTGTGAAGCATGGAGGAGGAGGTGTGATGGTGCTTTGCTGGTGACACTTTCTGTGATTTATTTAAAATTCAAGGCACACTTAACCAGCATGGCTACCACAGCATTCTGCAGCGATACACCATCCCATCTGGTTTGCACTTAGTGGGACTATAATTTGTTTTTCAACAGGACAATGACCCAAAACACACCTCCAGGCTGTGTAAGGGCTATTTGACAAAGAAAAAGAGTGATGGAGTGCTGCATCAGATGGTCTGGCCTCCACAATCATCCAACCTCAACCCAATTGAGATGGTTTGGGATGAGTTGGACCGCAGAGTGAAGGAAAAGCAGCCAACAAGTGCTCAGCATATGTGGGAACTCCTTCAAGACTGTTGGAAAAGCATTCCTCATGAAGCTGGTTGAGAGAATGCCAAGACTCTGCAAAGCTGTCATCAAGGCAAAGGGTGGCTATTTAAAGAATCTCAAATATATTTTGATTTGTTTAACACTTTTTTGGTTACTACATGATTCCATGTGTTATTTCATAGTTTTGATGTCTTCACTATTATTCTACATTGTAGAAAATAGTAAAGAAAATTAATTGAATAGGTATGTCCAAACTTTTGACAGGTACAGTACATGGAATGAGATTCACAGCACAAGACCTCTACTATGGGAACTAGGCTGCTGATGCTTATGGGTCAAAGTTCATAGGTCACAGGAACACAAAGCAACTCAGGTGGCCCTCAGAACCAAACTGTAATCAATGTCTCTTACAATGAAATGCAGTAGTGAGAAACAAAGAGGACATGCTGTTTCCATTGGCTCCCAGCAGAGCCCTATAGCCGTTTCATCACTACGGCCTTCTCAAGTAAATACATTACATAATGCCCATTGAACATTGAACTGAAGAAATACTGAGAGTTCAAAAGGCGCCGCTGGTGCTATTGTGTGGCTGCATCTTTCCTGCCCTGGCGTTTAATAGCTATAGGCTCGTTTTCTCTCTGTGTGGTTGACGGTGGAATTAGGAAGTAGCTGCTGGCCAACCTGTGTACAGTATGTGGGTGTGTGTCTTGTCGGTGTGCATGTGTCCCTGTGTGTGTGCTTGTACGTGTGTGTGTTGGCTGGGGGTCCTCCAGAGGATGTGGCCAGGGCAGGCGTGTGGTGTGGGAACGGGGCTGCGTGTCAGCTGTCAGGGCTGGAAAGGTCAGGCCGCAGGAGCAACACAGGGCAGCACTGTCTGTGTGGCAGGGCCGAGGGAGGGAGGGAGAGAGAGACAGACACACAGAGAGAGAGAGAGAGAGAGGATACTGAAAGACTAAATAAGAGTGGGAGAAGAGTCAGCTAGACAGAGCGTGAGTGAGTGTGTGTACATGTGTGTGTGACTGTGCGTTCCTACATGTTTGTAAAGGAGAGAACCAGAGAGAGAGAGAGACAGCTAATCCCAGTGAACAGCTGCTGGCGCCTCAGACACATCAGGAACAACAGCACCACTCCAGCCCTCAGACAGACACCACTACTAAAGGTTAATGAATACAAAGGAATAGGGCCACAATTAACCAACCCAACACCCTCAATAGGTACAGTACAGCATGTGACTGAATGACTGACATAAAACATCAACCACAAACAACACACTGTGTTCTGGTCTCCACAGTGGGAGGCAAGACTAGGGTTGCAAAGCTACCAGTAATTTACCAAAGTTACCGGAATCTTCTGTAATTTTTGTAATTAACAGAAAAACTATTGCAATCCATGGTAACTTTGGTAATTTATACTTGAATAACTTGTGTATATATAATGTATTCATATTTAGAATTCATTTTGTATATATGTGTCCATATTATCCATGAGTTTCTAGAGGACAAACCATATGGATCAAGAAAATAGAGTCTAATTAATGAAGAAAGCATCTAGTCAACGGCATTATCTGCAACTTTTCCAACTATTAACTTTTTTCACAAATGCCACCAGTTTGATGCCAAAACATTGACAACAAATAAACTCAGCAAAAAAAAAAAACGTCCTCTGACTGTCAACTGCGTTTATTTTTCAGCAAACGTAACATGTATAAATATTTGTATGAACATAAGATTCAACAACTGAGACAAAAACTGAATAAGTTCCACAGACATGTGACTAAGAGAAATTGAATAATGTGTCCCTGAACAAAGGGGGGGTCAAAATCAAAAGTAACAGTCAGTATCTGGTGTGGCCACCAGTTGCATTAAGTACTGCAGTGCATCGCCTCCTCATGGACTACACCAGATTTGCCAGTTCTTGCTGTGAAATGTTACCCCACTCTTCCACCAAGGCACCTGCAAGTTTCCTGACATTTCTGGGGGTAATGGCCCAAGCCCTCACCCTCTGATCCAACAGGTCCCAGACGTGCTCAATGGGATTGAGATCCGGGCTCTTCGCTGGCCATGGCAGAACACTGACATTCCTTTCTTGCAGGAAATCACGCACAGAACGAGCAGTATGGCTGGTGGCATTGTCATGCTTTGTCAGGATGAGCCTGCAGGAAGGGTACCACATGAAGGAGGAGGATGTCTTCCCTGTAATGCACAGCGTTGAGATTACCTGCAATGACAACAAGCTCAGTCCGATGATGCTGTGACACACCGCCCCAGACCATGACAGACCTTCCACCTCTAAATCGATCCCGCTCCAGAGTACAACGCTCATTCCTTCGACAATATACGCAAACCCGACCATCACCCCTGGTGAGACAAAACCGCGACTCATCAGTGAAGAGCACTTGCTGCCAGTCCTGTCTGGTCCAGCGACGGTGGGTTTGTGCCCATAGGCGACGTTGTTGCCAGTGATGTCTGGTGAGGACCTGCCTTACAACAGGCCTACAAGCCCTCAGTCCAGCCTCTCTCAGCCTATTGCGGACAGTCTGAGCACTGATGGAGGGATTGTGCATTCCTGGTGTAACTCAGGCAGTTGTTGTTGCCATCCTGTACCTGTCCCGCAGGTGTGATGTTAGGATGTACTGATCCTATGCAGGTGTTGTTACACATAGTCTGCCACTGCGAGGACGATCAGCTGTCCGTTCTGTCTCCCTGTAACGCTGTCTTACATGCTGACCAGACCGGACACGTCACGTGCGCGGGCATAGCAAAATAAATGTAGAAATCCATGTTATTCAATTATTGCGCCAACGAGCGTCTGCGATGCCAAGGGCTAAAATAGAACTCCTTTCTATTTCTGACGCAGATCACGCTGCAAGTCCTGCCTCTCCCATCTCCTCATTGGTTTATAGAAGCAGGTACCCACGTGCCATCTCATTGGTTATACCCACGTGGGTGATTGAAAGACTAAATGTTTTGCCGGTTGTCGTGGTAATACTATGAAAGTGTAGATGCCAATCACCATTTAAGTTCAAAGATGAAAAAGCCTGGAAGGAGGAGAGCTGACTAGAAACGATTCAGTTGGCCGTTTTATGTGTGGATTAATTGTCAGAGTAGAGGACCTTGTGCATTTCATGTAAAATAACAACTCAATGTTTATATCCCAGGACAAATTAGCTAGCAACAGCAAGCTAGCTAAATAGGACAAATTAGCTAGCAAGTGCAAGCTAACTAGCCATACATGTTTAATGGTTAATGGTTTTCGACCTATCCCCAAATTCATGTCATTGGTTCAGAGTTGGTTTTGATATTTTAACCTGCGTGTCGTGATCGCGTTTGGTGTAGGGGGACAAAATAAATTAATGCACGATGGAGCACGCGCGCAGCCGGTTTGGGTTCCGTGTTAGGCGTCTCACAGTACGGACATTGCCATTTATTGCCTTGGCCACATCTGCAGTCCTCATGCCTCCTTGCAGCATGCTTAAGGCACGTCCACGCAGATGAGGGACCCTGGGCATCTTTCTTTTGGTGTTTTTCAGAGTCAGTAGAAAGGCCCCTTTAGTGTCCTAAGTTTTCATAACTGTGACCTTAATTGCCTACCTAAGCTGTTAGTGTTTTAACGACCGTTCCACAGGTGCATGTTCATTATTGTTTATGATTCATTTAACAAGCATGGGAAACAGTGTTCAAACCCTTTACAATGAAGATTTGTGAAGTTATTTGGATTTTTACAAATTATCTTTGAAAGACAGGGTCCTGAAAAAGGGATGTTTCTTTTTTTGCTGAGTTTATATACTGACATGGTAAAATATACTGAACAAAAATAAAAAACGCAACATGTAAAGTGTTGGTCCCATGTTCCTGAGCTGAAATAAAAGATCCCATAAATGTTCCATACGCACGAAAAGCTTTTCTCAAAATGTTGTTTACATCCCTGTTAGTGAGCATTTCTCCTTTGCCAAGATAATCCATCCACCTGACAGGTGTGGCATATCAAAAAGCTGATTAAACAGCATGATCATTACACAGGTGCACCTTGTGCTGGGGACAATAAAGGGCCACTCTAAAATGTGCAGTTTGTCACACAAGACAGTGCCACAGATGTCTCAAGTTGAGGGAGCGTCAGGAATATCCACCGGAGCTGTTGCCAGAGAATTGAATGTCAATTTCTCTACCAATGTCATTTTAGAGTATTTAGCAGTACGTTCAACCAGCCTCACAACCGCAGACCACGTGTATGGCATTGTGTGGGTGAGTGGTTTGTTGATGTCAATGTTGTGAACAGAGTGCCCCATGGTGGCGGTGGGGTTACGGTATGGGCAAGCATAAGCTACGGACAACGAACACAATTGCATTTCATCAATGGCAATTTGAATGCACAGAGATAACGTGACAGAGATCCTGAGGCCCATTGTCGTGCCATTCACCCGCCACCATCATGATAATGCACAGCTGCATGTCGCAAGGATCAGTACACAATTCCTGGAAGCTGAAATGTCCCAGTTCTTCCATGGCCTGCATACCCACCAGACATGTCACCCATTGAGCATGTTAAAGATAAACTGGATCGACGTGTACAACAGCATGTTCCAGTTCCCACCAATATCCAGCAACTTAGGACAGCCATTGAAGAGGAGTTGGACAACATTCCACAGGCCACAATCAACAGCCTGATCAACTCTATGTGAAAGAGATGTCACGCTGCATGAGTCAAATGGTGTTCACACCAGATACTGACTGGTTCTGATCCACACCCATACTTACAAAAAATATATATATCTGTGACCAACAGATGCATATTTGTATTCCCAGTCACACGTAAATTAAATACACGGCTGGAACGCCGAATAATGTCCTCATCATTCGAAAGATGGATCAGAAAAATCAGGTGTTTTAATAGGCATATGCTGACTTCGATTTTGACCTGAAGCAGATTAAGATAAAACAGAGTAAGGTGTTTATATGAATAATGCGGAATCTGTCTACTGCCATAATCACTTGAATATCTAATTATTATTGTGCATGTAAAAGTACTCAGTGACCAAATCTGGGAACAGCCTTAGACGTTGACACAGTGTGACCTCAAGCCTCTATTGTCCCACAAACAAATCTGGGACCAGGCCGTTATCGTCCCACACGGACTAAACAATGCAGACAACCTGGCATACCTGATCGGGCAGTGGGTCCACCATGGTCTACCTGATATAAACCACTGAAAACACAACTACTGATAAGAGAGATATTGGGTAAATTACAGAGAGTGGTTGCCAACGGTAATCATGTTTCACTCCTCAGACGAGGAGAAATATGTAAACAGTGCATTTCTATGTAAACTGGTCAGGACGGGCTGGCCGCTGACAAACACACACACACACACAAAGAGAGAGAAAAATGGCTTCTCACAGACAAACAGCACTCAAGACTGTCATCAAACCATGGATGCCTCCATTCTAAACAGAGGAAGAGCCGAACCAAAACCCAGAATCGGATTTCAAACTTGGAGATTAAAATATCTTGGATGTCATCCATCCGACATTCCAGGGGTTTTTACATGTGTTCAGCAGTTGCATTGGGTTCCTCTGAAAAGCAGAGGAACTCAATGAACTGAACCGCAAGAAATGAAAGAGGGAGAATTGCAGAGCAGGAAGGGTGGAGGGGGGATCAATAGAGAGTTCAGATGAAACTCAGACCTTACAAACAATCCCTTTGGTCATAACTTTGTAACAGAATGACAGGTCTGGGACCAGACCATACAAGACAAGAACCCAGGCATATTTGCACTGCTAATCTGATCAAACAGTATTTCTGAAAACTTGTTGGGCAATTATAATATTGCCCAACAAAACCAGGCACACAGACTTGCGAAGCCTGTAATGTTGCAACCCGGCGTGTCAACACTCCAACTTTAGCCACCTCCTCCATCCTCCTGGGTAGGCGTTCACAGTAAACCAGGTCGGTGAAGGGCAATATAATGATAAAAGTACCGGGTACCGACACGTCGTAAACAAGGGTAAGCCCCTATGGCTACCTCATCTGAAGGTGTTATGATAGCGGAGTTCACAGTGTACTGTAGGTGGGTGGAGATTAAGAGAGAGAGTACAGGACAGGGTCTGGTATCATCTATCAGTAGCGGCCTGGGTCATGTTCAGTAGGGAACACAGTTTCAAGACGTTTTGCAACAAAAACAAGCTCAGAAACTAGCTCCCGGTTTCACTCCATATCTTCCTGGAACGAACCTGATCTCATCTATCAGTAGGGGCCCTGTTCAGGCAGTATGACGCCATGAGGTTGTTCAATACACTGTACCCTATATACCCACTGGGATCACTCTGGTTACATGGCCTCACATGTTCCACCCGATCCCCAGCTACAGATAACATGCACATTAAACAACAGACGATATTCAAGTAAGACCTCTCACTGTCACAATGATGTAAAACGAGGCCCAGACAATAGGTTGACATAGTGTTGGGTTTACTAAGATTACAGGACAACAGTGGGGAATCAGAGAAGCATGGTTGGGTCTTGGTTGACTGAAAGGGACAGGGGAGGATAGGGGGTCTGTGTCTTAGGTTTAATCCTCACCTCAGGGCTGGAAGGTGAACCTGAATACGTCTCCTTTGTCACACACGCACTCGACGACCTATGTCTTTGACGCTTACACAAGTCTGAACATGTGGATGTCACACCGCTGGGACCGGATTGGCAGAGAGCTGTCTGATGGGTTACACAATAACTTGTCATCATATATCCAGTCCTACTTAAGATTCTCTAAGTCCGCCTTTCTTAAAGGGTCGCGACCCAAAGTTGGTCGAGGACCTGTTAATGGTGGGTCGCAACGTGTCAGTGTACATTTATAATTGTTTCATTAATTACTGGAATTGATTTGGCACTTTGTATCTGCGCTCTCTGTTCAAGCAGCAGTCTCTGCTCAGTTTGGCAGCTGTGCGAATGTGAGAGGGAGATGCCTGTGTGCTTTGCTGTTTACCGGATCTTTTTTCTGCAGTTTTCTTGAAGATCACTCCGCGACACACGAGATGCAGCGCTGTCGTTCAGGCAGCAGATGATGCGCTGTCAGCCACTGACTTGTCATTCCCACTCGCCATCACTCACTCATCAAATGGATTCATGCTAGCCACAAGTTCTGACCTCAATCGCCATGAAACGCAAATACAGCGATGAGTTTCGCTTCTCTTTCATACAAACTTATAACGAGGAGCGCCCACAATGTGTTTTGTGCGGGGAAATGCTTAGTAATGAGACTCGCATAACAAACAAATTAATAAAAAGACATCCTGGCCAAACATCAGCATGATGGTAAACTCAGGGAGTTATTTCAGAACATGGCAGAATGCTTCAGGAAACAGTGCTTCGACAGTGGAAAAGTCAGCTAGCAAGGCATTGTTGTCCTTTTATAACGGGTGATGATGAGCAGTAATAAGGGAGTACTAACTAACTCTCATAGTAGTAGATGTGAGTTTCTCTTTCTAACAATCCCCTGGCCTTGTACACAGCTAATACCTAACATTCGCCACAGCAAGCTAGCTGCAACCCTAAGTAACAGTACAGATGAAGATGAAAAATGATCAGGCCTACTGTACATTTAACTGTAGAAATTATTGTTGAAAACTAGTCTAGGTTGGAACTGTTGCTGTTAAAATACAAGTCATCATTTTTATTCTGAACTGGAATAAAATGATTGAAGTAAGATGCTTTTTGAGGCAAACACACTCACACAGTTCTGGGTTGCTCATCTACAGCAGGAAGTGGTCTCCTGTCTGACTGAGGAAGCAGTAGATGTTCTGATCCAGTTTGGCACCACATACCTATGCGAGTCAGGGTTCTCAACTCTGACATACTTAAAAAACAAGTACAGAAACAGTCTCAATGCTGAGCATGACCGCAGTGTTGTACTGTCAGAAACTGAGCCCAGAATAGACATGCTTGATGAAAACTTCAAACCAGCCACACACCTCTCATAAGGACTGTGTGTGGGTGTTTTCTGGTCTACAAATGTGATCAATCAGTTTATTCCAGTTCAGAATAAAAAATATGTATTGTAATTTAACAGCAACAGTTCCAACCTAGACTTTCTTTCAACAATAATTTATACAGTAAGATGTACAGAAGTCCCGATCATTTTTCATCTGTACTGTTACTTAGGGTTGCACTATGAAAAAGCCTGTGTGAGTGTTCTGCTATTCATCTGTGTGATGTGATCAATCAGTTTATTCCAGTTTGGGATGAAAATGATTTGTATTTTAACAGCAACAGTTCCAACCTAGACAGATATGTAAGAGTGTTTTTAAATGGGGGAAAATAATCATGAATACATATTTATATGGATATTTAATTTCATTGT
Source organism: Salvelinus namaycush (assembly GCF_016432855.1). Classification (NCBI taxonomy): domain Eukaryota; kingdom Metazoa; phylum Chordata; class Actinopteri; order Salmoniformes; family Salmonidae; genus Salvelinus; species Salvelinus namaycush. Next base: position 10,231,303 of record NC_052335.1, read on the forward strand.
TACTTGTTTTTGTCTATTGCATTTGTTTTAGGCATAAAGGCAATGAAATGTACCGATATTTATGTATAGTTGCATATTTTCCTAAGCTTGGGTCCCAGGAAAACACAGAATTTCTCATTTGAGTCCCAGGCAGAAAAAGTTTAAGAACCCCTGCTCTAAGTGTATAAGTAAACACGATATAAGTGTTTCTTCTAATGGAACCAACACGGAAAAATCTGGAGAATCTCTTACTAGCTCATATTCCATTGTCATCTGGTTTGTGAGTCTCTGAGTGTCTCTCCTGCAGAGACTGAGTGTCTCTCCTGCAGAGACTGACTGCTTAAGCTGTAAAGTGGCAGTAACTTCATAGGACCGTAGGTGACCAAATGGAATGGCACAGACATAGCACAGCGAGCTAGCTGAGATAGGGTCCATAGCCTTATAGAGTTACACAGTTACTCAGGGTTGTGCAGTGACAGCACTTTTTCGCCCGTAGTGAGCTGCCAGGTTGGCCCATAAGTAATCCTGAAAGCAATAACAATAAGTGAATTCCCAGGCATGCGGGATCTTGTGGAGAGAGGAAGGTGCTTTTTCTCTGTCTGATGCTCTTTTCTCTCTCCAATCCCCCTATCCTCCTCTCTTTTTCTATTATCTAACCCTCTATCCTCTCAAGCACCTGGCTCGGGTTTGGTTCCTCTCTTTCTCTAGAGAGAAGCCCTTTGCTTTTCAAATCATCATCATCAGACCCGTCAGGGGATTTGCAGTTCCCTCACAATTACCCACCTCAACTCTTTTCCACCGACTTGAAAACGCACGGTACACAGATAAAGCTAGCAGCTAGCCCAACAGCAACGGTGCCTGAAATATAGCCTTCCACACAGGTAGACTACACTTGTGTGTCTGTTCCCACTATCTTTGAGCTATGCTGGGAATGGTCTTTTTTTTGTCTTTTGTGGCTTCCAAAGCCCCTGATGTGCTGTATACTTCCACATTAGTTTCCCAGATGTTGCCTTGTGTATCTATCAGAATTCAGACCTGGGCTCAAACACTATTTCAAATAATTTCACCGACTTTAGCCACGTTTGATTGAGTTTGCCATGCGAAAAGGACCCAATACAATAGTTCCAAAAATGTAAATCAAACCCCTATGGCTCTCCAGGCAGGCTAGAGAAAACGCTCAAAGTATTTGAACGATTTCAAATAGTATTTGTACTCAGGTGTACTAGTGTCTGTGCATGGTCTCTTCTGTCTCTCTCTCTCTCTGCGTGAAACAGAAACAGAGAGCCCATCTGACAGGCCCGAAGGATGAAGGGGTTGACTTTCTGGCAGGGCTAGTCCCAAACCCCAGTCACGAAACCATCTCCTGACAAAAGCTGAGGGGAAGGGAAGTTACGTAATGCCCAGGGATAGGATAGCTAGCTGCTGCTGCTCCTAATGAAAGCAATGTGCGATGGATGGATGGAATGGTAATGAGATCATTTAATGAGACGCAAGGAGAGGAGAAAGGGAGCCAACCGTCCACTGCCTGGCTAGGGGTGCGGAGTGTCACATTTAACTTTCACACACACCAGTTGTCCAATTGGATTGGACGGGCAGATGTTCTTTTTTCCAGTAAAGCACACTTTCCCCTCCTTGCGTAACCATGTTGTACTTCTAAAAAAAAAATTAAAAAAAATAACCATTTGCCAGCTTTTTGAGTAGGCCTAGCTAATATTTTATTAAAATCTACTGGAAATGTAACGCAGGTTTCCAAACCAGTCGGGTCATAGAGGTTGGGGTTAAACCAGGTATTATTCATGACAAAATTGTAATTGTGCACCATTATCATCGGTAACGCCAACAATCTACAACATGCTGCCATTGAGAACTGCAAACAACCTAAAATTACAGAGATATATCATCTCAAGCCATGTCCTTTCTCAAAGCAGCTTTCCCAAATGATGGTGATGAACACGTGAACAGCTAAACCCGACAGGGTCAGTTGTGTGTGTCAGCTACTTAGTGCGTGCATCAAGGGGACCGGTTGTTGGCATGACGATGCGATGGCAGGGTCAGAGTGAGTGAGCAGTGAACACTGAGGGCGAGTTTGTACCCACTGCATCATAAAGCCAAATCAAAGCCCTGGTGTATTCAGTGGGAAAAAGAAGAAACCACATTCTGGTAGGAAAGCTCTATTTGGAAGCTGGCAGGAAGCAGTGCTCACATCACATCAAAGACACACTTGTGAGGAGAAGGCCAGATTAACACGACCCATTCACTGGAGGAGCGGGTGAGGAGAGAGAGAGAGAGGAGCCTTTCAAAGAAAGCCATACTGGAATACGACAAGAGGATACTAACTCTAAGGCTGGGAATTGCAAGAGACTTCACAATATAACGCTATCACGATCCTTCGGTGCCGATACGACATTTTTTGCGATTCGGTACTGCAATTTGATTGCGATTCGACGTTCCAAACATATTGCTCACCATGTCTACTGCTGAGGGATAAGAGAGAGCCAGAAAACGAGCTTTGATCAGTCATGGAAATAAAAGTGCTGAAAACATGTTAGCTTTTACACATAATTTACTCGCATAAAAAGATTGGATGGAAACCTGGTTCGAGACAAAACAACGCTCACTTACAATGGGGTCCGGAATTATTAAAGTTGTCACATGCACAAGTACAGTGAAATGCTTAACTTGCAAGCTCTACCCAACTGTGCAATAATCAATGTCAAAATAGTATAACTATATACATATAGTACCTGTCAAAAGTTTGGACACACCTACTCATTCAAGGGTTTTTCTTTATTTTTACTATTTTCTACAATGTAGAATAATAGTGAAGACATCAAAACTATGAAATAACACATGGAATCATGTAGCAACTAAAAAAGTGTTAAACAAATCAAAATATATTTTCAATTTTCAATTCTTCAAAGAAGTCACCCTTTGCCTTGATGACAGCTTTGCACACTCTTGGCATTCTCTCAACCAGCTTCGTGAGGAATGCTTTTCCAACAGTCTTGAAGGAGTTCCCACATATCCTGAGCACTTGTTGCCTGCTTTTCCTTCACTCTGCGGTGCAACTTTTCCCAAACCATCTCAATTGGGTTGAGGTTGGGTGATTGTGGAGGCCAGGTCATCTAATGCAACACCCCATCACCCTCCTTCTTTGTCAAATAGCCCTTACACAACCGAGGTCTGTTGGGTCATTGTCCTGTTGAAAAACAAATGATAGTGGGACTAAGTGCAAATCAGATGGGATGGCGTATCGCTGCAGAATGCTGTGGTAGCCATGCTGGTTAAGTGTGCCTTGAATTCTAAATACATCACCGACAGTGTCACCAGCAAAGCACCCCCACACCACCTCCTCCATGCTTCATGCTGGGAACCACATGCAGAGATCATCCGTTCACCTACTCTGCGTCTCACAAAGACACGGCTGTTAGAACCAAAAATCTCCAATTTGGACTCATCAGACCAAAGGACTGATTTCCACTGGTCTAATGTCGATTGCCTGTGTTTCTTAGCCCAAGCAAGTCTCTTCTTATTATTGGTGTCCTTTAGTAGAGTGGTTTATTTGCAGCAATCCGATCATGAAGGCTTGATTCACGCAGTCTCCTCTGAACAGTTGATGTTGAGATGTGTCTGTTACTTGAACTCTGAAGTATTTATTTGGGCTGCAATTTCTGAGGCTGGTAACGCTAATGAACTTATCCTCTGCAGCAGAGGTAACTCTGGGTCTTCCATTCCTGTGGCGGTCCTCATGAGAGCCAGTTCCATCATAGCGCTTGATGGTTTTTGAGACTCCACTTGAAGAAATTAACTAAGTTCTTGAAATGTTTCGTACTGACTGACCTTAATGTCTTAAACTGATGATGGAATGTCGTTTCTCTTTGCTTATTTGAGCTGTTCTGGCCATAATATGGGCTTGGTCTATTACCAAATAGGGCCATCTTCTGTATACCTTGTCACAACACAACTGATTGGCTCAAAAAGCATGAAGGAAAGAAATTCCACAAATACATATTTAAGAAGGCATACCTGTTAATTGAAATGCATTCCAGGTGACTACCTCATGAAGCTGGTTGAGAGAATGCCAAGAGTGTGCAAATCTGTCATCAAGAAAAAGGATGGCTATTTGAAGAATCTCAAATATATTTTGATTTGTTTAACACTTTTTTGGTTACTACATGATTCCATATACGTTATTTCATAGTTTTGATGTCTTCACTATTATTCTACAATGTAGAAAATAGTTAAAATAAAGAAAAACCTTGAATAAGTAGGTGTTATAAAACTTTTGACCCGTAGCGCACGCGTGCGTGTATAAGGGCTGTCAAAGTTAACACGTTAATAACGGATTAATGCTTAAATTTTTTAATGCCGTACATTTTTGGGACGCAATTAAAGCATTTTCTTAGTTTGACCCCCTGAACCATGCATTGTTCAAATTAAAACCCCGGCAGCTGTTGCGTTAGTTTGACAACACCTTTACTAGCTAGCTAACGTTACTTGTATGACTGAATGATGGAGAATGCTAGTGAGGGGCTTTTAAATGGCTAATTACATTTCAAATCCCTCCCAGATGGCTCTCTGGATAAAACTCAAAGTAATTTGCATCCACTGCAAGGCTGAATTTGTTTATCACTTCATTAACATTATTTGTTACTTTTGTTTTCTTATTTTTTTACTTAAACACATATTTTTCTTAACTGCATTGTTGGTTAAGGGCTTGCAAGTAAGCATGTCACTGTAAGGTCTACACCTGTTGTATTCGGCGCATGTGACAAATAACATTTGATTTACAAGCGAAACATACCGTTGATGCCGGCAATACAAGTAACGTTACTAGTAGCAATGGAGGACATCTTCGGCAGGCTAAGCTAGAAGTGTGTGCGCGCGAGAGGCCTATGTCGTCGAGCAGCAAGCAATACCAAGAGGCTAGCTACAGCTTGCAGGCCAGTCCACATTGTGGAGGACGAAGGCTTGAGGGATATCATTTGGATCACATCAAACGACTCAACGTACGAGATACCCGAGAGCCACCGTCGTTACAAGAATATACAAGCTGTATGAAAGCGAGAGGACTACGAAAGCAGAGGAGTTGAAGCATGCAACGGTTGGAAACTGCATTCACACGCTCTGGCCATAAGGAAGACAGGAGAGAGGCACTGCTGAAACGTGCCAGAGCATTTCATGGATCTAGCAGTAGAACATTGATAATAAAGTTAGCTCAATTTGTACAGACAGCGCACGGAACTTGATTACAGCTGCGAGACATCGGCCTTTTGAACACATGCACTCAATCAGTGTCCCTAATACAGCGGGTTCGACAATGCCCTAGCCAAACGCACGTAAAATGGTTGGGCATTTCAGCCCACCAAATGCTGCAGAGCTAGGACAACATCAAGTTGCAAATGGGCTAAAGTAGGAATCACTTGCACAAGATGTCACAGCAAGATGAAATTCTACTCTGGAAATGGTAAAGCATGTTCCACAGAAACCAACAAACACAGAGATGCTCTGGCCCAACAGAAAACAAACATCACCATGCCAACCACAGCTGAACTGGAGAAACTGCAGAAGCTGGAGGCACTACTGGAGCCCTGCAGGTAATCTTTATCTTACTATTAGTGTTACGATTTTGTGTTTAAGTGTGAGAGAGTGAGTGTGTAAAGTGTATGTGAGAGAAAGTCTGTGTATAACAAGTCTCTCACAATTGACTGAAGTGATTTTGAAATATCTTTCACTGCAGGTACTTGACTGAACTTCTGGGAGGAGAGAAGTACATTTCCTGCTCAGTTGTGTCACCTGCTTTGTGTCATCTCCTTTGAGTGATGGAGTGCTCTGATGATGACCCTGCCTACATGGTAAGATTCAAGCTGACATTCACATGGCTGAAGATAGCCACAGCACTCAACCCAAGGTTTAAGGACTGTCCACTACAGTGGTGGTCACAGCATGCAAGGGCATACACCAGGCTGGCCTGCATAGCACTAAGGTAACTGGCAACGCCTGCCACATCAGTACCTTGTGAGAGGTTGTTTTCACACCGGGCATATCGTGCAAAAGAAGAGAGCAGCTTTATCATCTGAAAATGTCAACAGGCTTGTTTGTCTTTGAAACTGGCTCAGTGAAAAGAAATAGGAGGACGACTGAAGTGTATGGTCACAGGTTTATGTTCTGTGGAATTCATGACATTGTTGGACAGGTTTATGCTCTTTGTTCTTTGTATCCATAGATCCAGTTCTTTTTTTCTTATAGCCAACCCTCCAAATCAGTACTTGGGAGAACAATCATTTGGAATGGCTGAAGCTTTAACTGTGTGTGTTAGAATTTATGAGGGAACATTAGTAGGCCTACTGGGAGCATTATTAAGTTACCGGACTTTTGTATTGCTTTACTTATGGTGAATATGCCATTAAAAACTTTCTGATACAGAATAGATTTGTGTTTGAGTCAATACATGCCCGCTTAAAAAAAAGTGAATGTTTTCATTTAGCACCAAATTTAAACAAATAAAAAATGTGGGATTAACAGAATTTAACACGATTAATTATTTGAATAGTTTGACAGCCCTAATATCTATCTACCTATCTATATAAAGCAAGAAAAAAAGAAAAGGAAGCTATATACAGGGACAGTTGTCACGATCGTCGTAATGAGCGGACCAAGGCGCAGCGTGATTGAAGTTCCACATCTTTATTACTGTGAAACTTTAAACAAAAAGCAATAATGAAAGTAGTGGTGCACATGCACAAAACAATATCCCACAAACACAGGTGGGAAAATGGCTACCTAAATATGATCCCCAAATAGAGGCAACAATAACAGCTGCCTCTAATTGGGAACCATACAAAACACCAACATAGAAATATTGAGCTAGAACACCCCTAGTCACGCCCTGACCTAATACACCATACAGAACCAAGGGCTCTCTATGGCCAGGGCGTGACAGTACCCCTGCCCCAAAGGTGCGGACTCCGGACGCAAAACCTGAAACCAAATGGGGGGGGGGGGTTAGGGGGGGTGACTAGTGTTGGTGGCGGCTCCGGTGCGGGTCGTAGCCCCCCCCCAGACCCCGGATCCGACCATGGTGTCGGGCTGAACGCCGTGCCTGGACTGGGCACCGGCGCAGAGGAGGGCTCCGGCCCTGGAGCTGGGTTGGACGCCGTGCCTGGACTGGGCACCGGCGCAGAGGAAGGCTCCGGCCATGGCGCCGGGCTGAACGCCGTGCCTGGAATGGGCATCGGCGCAGAAGCCTCCGGCCTAGGACCTGGGTTGGCCGCTGCGCCCGGACTGGGCACCGGCGCAGAGGAAGGCTCCGGCCTTGGAGCTGGACACCTTGCCTGGACATCGGCGCAGAGGAAGACTCCGGGCTGGGGAGGTCAGGGCGTGACAATGCCAATAACACATTTTCTGGAGTAGTTTGAGGTAGATATGTACATGTAAGCGGAGATTGGGAGAAAGTGACTGGTAACAGGATAATTCTTCCATTTAAGAATGTTGAAGGCCACTGTGTTCTTGGGGACCTTCAATGCTGCAGAAATCTTTTGGCACCCTTCCCCAGATCTGTGCCTCGACACAATCCTGTATCAGAGCTCTACGTACAATTCCTTTGACCTCATGGCTTGGTTTTTGCTCTGACTTGCACTGTGAACTGTGGGACCTTGTATAGACAGGTGTGTGCCTTTCCAAATCATGTCCAATCAACTGAATTTACCTCAGGTGGACTCCAGTCAAGTTGTAGAAACATCAAGGATGAGCAATGGAAACAGGATACAGCGGAGCTTAATGTCTCATAGCAAAAGGTCTGACTACTTATGTAAATAAGGTATTTTGTTTTTTTATACACATTTGCAAAGATGAATAAAAACCTGTTTTCGCTTTGTCATTATGGGGTATTGTGTTTAGATTGATGAAGGAAGAAAATTATTTTATCCATTTTAGAAAAAGGATTTCATGTAACAAAATGTGGAAAAGGGGAAGGGGTCGGAATACTTTACGAATACACTGTACATGTACAGTTGAAGTCGGAAGTTTACATACACCTAGGTTGGAGTCATTAAAACTCGTTTTTCAACCACTCCACACATTTCTTGTTAACAAACTATAGTTTTGGCAAGTCGGTTAGGACATCTACTTTGTGCATGACAAGTCATTTTTCCAACAATTGTTTAGACAGATTATTTCACTTACAATTCACTGTATCACAATTCCAGTGGGTCAGAAGTTTAAATACACTAAGTTGACTGTGCCTTTAAACAGCTTGGAAAATTCCAGAAAATTATGTCATGGCTTTAGAAGCTTCTGATAGGCGAATTGACACCATTTGAGTCAATTGGAGGTGTACCTGTGGATGTATTTCAAGGCCTACCTTCAAACGCAGTGCCTCTTTGCTTGACATCATGGGAAAATCAAAAGAAATCAGCCAAGACCTCAGAAAGACCTCCACAAGTCTGGTTCATCCTTGGGATCAATTTCCAAACGCCTGAAGGTATCACGTTCATCTGTACAAACAATAGTACGCAAGTATAAACACCATGGGACCACGCAGCCGTCATACCGCTCAGGAAGTACTTTGGTGTGAAAAGTGCAAATCAATCCCAGAACAGAAAATTACCTTGTGAAGATAATGGAGGAAACAAGTACAAAATTATCTATATCCACAGTAAAACGATTCCTATATCGACATAACCTGAAAGGCCGCTCATCAAGGAAGAAGCCACTGCTCCAAAACCACCATAAAATAGCCAGACTACGGTTTGCAACTGCACATGGGGACAAAGATCGTACTTTTTGTAGAAATGTCCTCTGGTCTGATGAAACAAAAATAGAACTGTTTGGCCATAATGACCATCGTTATGTTTGGAGGAAAAAGGGGGAGACTTCACAGAACACCATCCCAACTGTGAAGCACGCAGGTGGCAGCATCATGTTGTGGGGGTGCTTTGCTGCAGGAGTGACTGATGCACTTCACAAAACAGATGGCATCATGAGGGATAAAAGTGATGTGGATATATTTAAGCAACATCTCAAGACATCAGTCAGGAAGTTAAAGCTTGGTCGCAAATGGGTCTTCCAAATGGACAATGACCCCAAGCATACTTCCAAAGTTGTGACAAAATGGCTTAAGGACAACAAAGTCAATGTATTGGAGTGGCCATCACAAAGCCCTGACCTGAATCCCATAGAACATTTGTGGGCAGAACTGAAAAAGCGTGTGCGAGCAAGGAGGCCTACAAACCTGACGCAGTTACACCAGTTCTGTCAGGAGGAATGGGCCAAAATTCACCCAACTTATTGTGGGAAGCTTGTGGAAGGCTACTCTGAAACGTTTGACCCAAGTTAAACAATTTAAAGGCAATGCTACCAAATACTAATTGAGTGTATGTAAACTTCTGACCCACTGGGAATGTGATGAAAGAAATAAAAGCTGAAATAAATAATTCTCTACTATTATTCTGACATTTCACATTCTTAAAATAAAGTGGTGATCCTAACTGACCTAAAACAGGGAATTTTTACTAGTATTAAATGTCAGGAGTTGTGAAAAACTGAGTTTAAATGTATTTGGCTAAGATGTATGTAAACTTCAAGTGTAAATAGGAGTAAGTGACGAGTAGCAGGATAAATAGATAATCAATAATCCTTTTAGCAGCAGGGTAGGATACACCAGTACTGCCTGCTGGACGGGAGCATGGCGAACAGTCCATGTCTCAGGTGGCTGGAGTCTTTGGCAATTTTTCGGGCCTTTCTCAGACACCTGGCATGTATGTCCTGGATGGCTGGGAGCTCACCCCAAGTGATGCACTGGGCCGTCTGCACCACCCACTGTAGGGCATTCCAGGCGGTGATACAACCAGTCAGGATGCTCTCGATGGAGCAGCTGTAAAGGTTCCTAAGACTAAGAGGCCATGCGTCCTGATCGAGAAGAGGCACTGCAGAGCCAGTCAGGATGCTCTCAAAGGAGCAGCTGTAAAGGTTCCTAAGACTAAGAGGCCATGCGACCTGATCGAGAAGAGGCACTGCAGAGCCAGTCAGGATGCTCTCAATGGAGCAGCTGTAAAGGTTCCTAAGGATCTGATGGGCCATGTTACGGACCATGTTACGTCCTAAGTGATGTGGACACTAAGGAACTTGAAGATCTTGACCCTCTCCACAACAGCCCCGTCGATCTGGATTGAAGTGTGCATATGCCCGTTTCCTGAAGTCCACGATCAGCTCCTTGGTCTTGCTGACATTGAGGGAGGGGTTGTTGTCCTGGCACGACACTGCCAGGTTGCTGACCTCCTCTGTAGGCTGTTTCATCGCCGTTGGTGATCAGGCCGACCACCATCGTGTCGTCAACAAACTTGATGGAGTTGGAGTCGTGTGTGGCCACACAGTTGTGAGCTCTATTTTCATATTGACACCCTTGATAAAGATGAGCAAAAATGACTCCATAAAATACATTTAAAAAACTTACGCAATAATGCCTGAGAACCCTGGAATTATCGTGTAACAACTCCCGACAAGGGAGAATTGTCTTGCTGGGAGATCCATTCCTGGATAATAAAAGACAATAACCCCAAGCACACATCATAATCCACAAAGAAATGGTTAATTGGCCACAAAAATCTAAATTTTGCAATGGCCATCTTGGTCTCCGGACTTCAAACCCCTTGAAAACATGTGGTTTGAACTGAATAGGGCAGTCCATAAGCGCAGATGAAGGATATCAAGGATCTGGAAGGATTCTGTATGGCAGAATGGTTTAAGATCCCTCCCAAAATGTTCTCAAACTCATAAAACATTTTAGAAAAAGGCTCAGTGCCATTATCCTCGCAAGGTGAGGTATTGAAAAAAAGGGGGGGGGTCAATATTTTTGACCACTCCCTTCAAGAAAAGAAGATGACTTGTTACACAAAACATCTTTCTCTGAGCAATTGTATTATAAAATAATATAAAATGCCCAATCTTTTGATCATACAATATAGCTCAGTATTTAAATTATTTATTTTTTACTGTCATTTTTGCTCACCTTCATCAAGGGTGTCAATAATTTGGATCCTACTGTACATTCACACATGGATGAAGATAGGTGGAAACAAGTCACGGGGAGTACTTCGTAGACATTCTACATCTCCTTGTGAAGAATAAGTACAACTAGGCCTATTTTTTTCAAATGCAATGCTCAATATACTAAAGTGTGGAAAAAACAGTATAGTGTACCCCCCTCCCTTAACAGAATGTTATTTTGTGATATTACATTTCCTATAAAACTTTAGCGGTGTCTAGCACCAACATAGATCAACAGGAGCCTGAGGGCTTGTGGGTAAATCAAACGGTTCCAACTAATGAACTCTGACAGCGAGGCGGTGGGCGTGCGCAGGTTAAACAGGTTACAACTCTGAAACCCCACATACACAAACACCAAAATACGCCACACACACACCAAAATGCCTCCACCCCCAACCCTCACCACACGCTCTTTTAGGCTTTGATTTATGTTACCGTGTTCCAATAAGATTTCAGGTTTCAGATTCGGAGTGAAAACAGCCCAGTGAGTTATGGCGAGCAGCTTGAAGGGCACATCTGTCCTGAGGGGGAATCTATGGTTTATTCAGTGGTCAGATACTACAGATGGGGAAATGAAGGGGGGCAGGTGGGAGCGAAGGAGCTCCTCTTTCACTCCCCTCTTCCTGTTCTCCAGTTCACTGAATGTACTACTGGAATATGCAACAGTAAGAGAGAACAGAGAGCTGCTCTAAGGTAATATTTCCATATGGAGAAAACCTGCTCTCAGTTTCCTAAAATCATAGTCATATGACTACAAAGCCCTGAGGTGGGCTATTTGCCCTTTTTAACCCAAACGCGAGACAAGGTCATGGGTTTTGTACATTGGGTGAAGATGAAGTCAACCAGAAAAAGCACTGTTGTATAAAATACAGTAAGTGCCCCCATTGGCTGGGAAGTCAGCTTCATTACAGGGAGGCCATCTGTATGGCCAGCTGACTGACTGTTGACTCACCCTCTAGACGGATGCCCTCCTTCTGGACGGTGTAGTTTAGAACAGCAAACGGGGCCACAGGTGACTTCGCTATCACAATCTGTGAAAGGGAGAGAGAGACAGAGAGAGATTAAGTGAGAGAAGAGAGGAAGATAGAGATACGAAGGTGGGTTCACTGGGTTGTCAGACAGTCACATTCTTTGACAGAGCGTAAAACACATAAGAGATGTTACGCATCATGAAGAGAGAGTTTCAAGTGTCGTGTTGGAGATCACTCTGAGAGGACACTCCCCACTAGCACTCAAACAGAGCGTCACAACCTATTGTCATGCAGGCAGTTTGAAAGTTAGGCATCGTCGAGCAAAACATGACAACGGGGCACTTCGCCAATGGGTAGGGTGTTTTTGATTGGGCACAATGGGATAAGAGGAGAGGGGGAGTGAAAGGTTACTCCGATGCTGCGAAGAATTTGCGTTTAAGCCACTTGAAGATGCCAACGTGCCCAGATCTGTCCCTTTTGTCCCCTAGCCACAACGCTGATATTGTTCAGATTCAGTGTTTAATAGTCACATGTACAGGGTTGCAGGTATGATTGCAGGGTACAATGAAAATCTTAGGCTCCGAGCTTCAACATGCAGGACTAAGTGAAATAAAACAATGAAAATGGTAGCTAATAAAAAAACAACCATATCAATAGAAATACTGTAGCAGTGATGAATAAATAAATATCCATTGGGATAAAAGACTGTAGAGGGTAAAGACTGTAGAGGGGGTAAGGGGGAATGGCCATAGTGCGAGCAGCAGTCAGACTAAATTACCATTGAGGGGGTGTGGGGACCAAGTGAAGTAAAAAATATACTAAACAAAATATAAACACAACATGTAAAGTGTTGGTCCCATGTTTGAGATCCCAGAAAGATCCCAGAAATTTTCCAAATGCACAAAAAGCTTATTTCCCTCAAATGTGCACATATTTGTTTACATCCTTTTTGTGAGCATTTCTCCTTTGACAAAATAATCCATCCACCTGACAGGTGTGGCATATCAAGAAGCTGATTAAACAGCAGGATCATTGGACAATAAAAGACCACTCTAAAATGTGCAGTTTTGTCAGAACACAATACCACAGATGTCTCATGTTGAGGGAGTGTGCAATTGACATGCTGACTGCAGGAATGTCCATCAGAGCTGTTGCCAAAAAATGTAATGTTAATTTCTTTACCATAAGCCGCCTCCAACGTATGCCACCGCAACGGTATGTTGCATTGAAAGTGGGTAATATACAAAAGTGTGCAGCTTAGAGAGAACATTGTCTTTGACTAGCCTCTCGATGACTGAAGTGAGTGCTACTGGTCGATAGTCATTCAGTTCAGTTACTTTCCCTTTCTTGGGCACGGGGATAGTAGTGGACATGAAGCAGAAGGGTATAGTCGCCTGAGCTAGAGAGAGAGATTAAAAATGTCAGAGAAAACAACAGCCAGCTGGTCTGCACATGCTCTGAGGGTACGACTAGGGATGCCATCTGGGCCGGCAGCCTACCGAAGGTTAACACGTTTGAATGACTTCCATACGTCCTCAGTGGGGACAGCGAGAGTATGTAGCCCACGTTGTCATCAGGGGCTTTCCTCGGCAGCTCAGGGTCATTGTGCTCGAATTGTGAGAAAAATGTGTTTAGCTCATCCGGTAAGGTAGCATTGGTGACCACAATGTGGCTGGCTTTCTTCTTGTAATCCGTGATAGTCAGGAGCCCCTGCCACATACGCCTTGTGTCCAACCTGCTAGATTGCTCCTCCACTTTGTCCCTATACTTGTGTTTCGCAATCTTGATCGATCTGCGTAGGTCGTATTAGTACCAAACTATTGTCCCCGGTCACCTAGCCCCATTTACAAGCAGCATCTCTCTCTTTCAGTTTCCCTCCAAGGCTGCTATCAATCCACGGTTTTTAATATGGGTATGTTTTTAAAGACACTATCGGTATCACATCATCTATGCATTGTCTGATGAATCCGGTGTATGAGTCAGCGTATTCATTGACGTCATCTCCAGAAGCGATCTGGAACATATTCCAGTCCACATGATCAAAACAATCTTGGAGCGAGACTTCTGATTGATCAGGTCTGTACAGCGTTGGTCCGACCACCGGAACTTCCCTCAAGTCTGTTTGTAGGTGGGGAGAAGCAGAATGGAGTCATGGTCAGATCTGCCTAAAGGAGGATGGGAGAGGGCCTTATACCGGTGTCGAAAAGGCGTGTAGCAGTGGTCGAGTAGAATTTCCGAGAGAATTTCTGCGTGTAGCAGTGGTCAAGAGTAGAATTTCCGAGAGTTAGACGCGTGTTGGTAATAACTCAAATTACTTTTGTTAAAGTCGCAACAAGTTTGTTCAGGGTCCAATGAAGAACTTTGAGAGCATTGTTGGTGTCGGCTTGGGGCGGGATGTACACAGCCATGGCGATAATCCCGGAGAACTCTTGGAAGGTAAAAAGGGCAACATTTGATGTCAGAGTATTCCAAGTCGGGGGAGCAGAAGCTTGCAGGTTCCTGTACATTTCCCCTATCTCATCATATGTTGGTCATAAAGCAGAGCCCACCACCTTTGCTCTTACGAGAGAGAGCCTGCTTCAAAAAACTGTAAAACCAGCTGGTGGTATGTCAGAGGAGAACCAAGTCTCAGATAAACTGAATATCTTGCAGAGTCCCTCTGGAAGGAGATCCTCGCTCTGAGTTTGTTCATTAATGATTGAACATTGGCGAGTAGTATGCTCGGTAATGGAGGACGGGTTGCCCAGCATCTTAATCTCACTAAGACTCCGCCACTGCGTCGGCATCTTCGCTTCCTACTCTCCGGTAGAACTCCCAAGCAGCTAGGCGCCTCGACGAAGAAGCTAGTCCATTGTTCCGCCATCTCAGGGAATTCTGGGAGGTTGGGTAGACGTTGAGTACCCAATAGTTCTACCCAGGTGTATGAAGTAATGCACGAAACAAACTGAAAAGTCTGAACTTGCAATGTTTTATTGAAGCTCGAGTCAAAGCACCCTCCGTCAGCGCCATCTTAGCCATGTGGCATGGTTTGTGTGGTGTTGCTTTAGCGTTAGTCTCAATAGACAGTTGGGTTGCCTCCCACAATGTACCAATGCTCCAGCTTACACGTCTGTAGAAGAGACAGTTGGGATAGAGAGGACGAGTCAGAAATGGGACACGCATCACCAGTTACGTCACTGCCGTATCCGCTTGTTGCCCTAGCTAAACATGAGCACAATTCCATCCCACATTTTCAGCTCCGCCTACCCAACCTATTGATTTATTTGGAGAGTTGTCTGTCTGAAGAGGACCCACCCTGGAATAATTTTTCTCCCCTTACGAAATGTCCAAGAGAATGAAACATCCTCCCCAGACTTTGTGCGGTTGCTCCAAGCTCTGGGATTTCCGATACTACTTAAGCATGGTCCCAGATCTCTTTGTGCCATCTTGCCAATTCCAGGTCATTCAGTACAAACACATTTGGTGCCAGACTAGTGTCGCATGGCCTGGCTCAGTTCAAACCAGCCTGGGCCTTTTAGCTACCACCATCTCCTAAACTCAAAGAAAGAACTAAGCGAAAACAAGACGGTTGAGGTTGCTGCAGCATAAATAGCTGCAAACAGTGCATAAGTAACGAGTGCAGCGTCAGTGTTTTTGGAAGCGCGTTGAATCACGGCTGTGATAAATGTTATTGTGAAATCACCCGTCAAAACAAGGAAGTGACGTTTTCTCAGTGTTCTTGTTTCATCAGGCTTGACAGACTCTTGGTGGGTTGAACGAGAGGTCATTCTAGCCATGCTGAACCTCTATATGAGCTTTAGACATAGAAAAGTAGAGACTGGGAGGCAAAAGTGCAGACACGGAATAAAGATACAAATCACCCTACAGTTTTCTTTGGGACAGCATTAGCTGTGAAGCGCTATGTGTCTACATACTCATTCTACAAGCTTTAGCCATAGGTCTACTGATCGTTCTTTACCTTCAGTGAGCTCACTCACTGTGCATCCAGTCAGTTAAACATTTACTATGAGGGGGGGGGAACCTCAGATTTGCACTAGTGGAAAGAAACAATCCCAATGGCATCTAAGAATTTTAAAAGTTTTTTCCTGAGGTGCAGTTTCAACATTTGAGCATATTTCTCTACTTAGGGCCTAACCAGCTACAGATGTCTGCTTTAACTGCTGTTGCTTAATTTCAGTTAAAAATAAACGTGAGTGCTATTTCACCGAGGGGATTAGATTACCTGTGGTCGGTAATCAGTCATTTTCACTAAACCCACTTGAATTAGGACCAGTGTGAATAAATGCCGTCTCAGTGATTTTCACAGGCATGCACGGCTCTGCGGACCGCAGCGACCAGTCAGCTCCCTGTTTTCAAAACCGCCGCGCCCACAATAACATGTCATTAACTCTGACAGAGACAAGTCTCCCTGCATAAAGCCATCTCATGTTTTCGCAAATCAGTTATTTTATTAACCTTTATTTATACAGGCAGTCACATTGAGATAAAACTCTTTTACAAGAGAGCCCTTAAATCTACAAGGAAATCGTGGTGGAGATGAACGTTTTGGAGGATAGATGACTGTCCTATGTTCATTTGAGCATGGGCAAACCGACAGAGCAGCTGGAGCATATAGGCAGACAGGCAGAGGCACACACACAGCGTCAATGAACCAGCCCGAGGACCCAATGGACCCAGGCACCAGACTGAAGCCTTAATGGACCAGCAGTTGAGGACCGCTGCTTTTCCTTTCATGCTGGTTTTCTTTAGGGGGATTTGGATCGTAAAAAGAAAAACAGAGCCTTTCGTTTGGGCCTCCGAGGCTTTTTGGGAGTTGACTCTGGAATGCACCCGCAGCTCTGAGTCGTGCAGGATGAGACTAAAGGGAGAGTAGTGTGTGTGTGTGTGTGTGTCTGTCTGACCACACTATTTCCCCAATAGAGAACCTAAGCATGGCCATAGTTCAGTTGTTTTAAACGGTGTGTTCTGTGAAAGTTGGTTAATAACAGTTTTGGATAAAGCCATAGGACATAGGAAGACACAGTTCCTTTCCCATAGTTAGTAAAACTAAAATGTTATCCTCCGTGACATATCGTATATCACCTGTCTTTGGTGTGCATCTACATACTGGACAATGAGGCGGGTGTTGACGCTATGACTCCATGTGTTCCCCAGCGCCGCCGTCACATACCCAGAATCCCTCTCATCAGATGCTGCAACACAAACAAACATTACAGGGATTCAGTTCAACTTTGAACAGCACTCACACTTGTGTGATGTGTTATCTTTATTTATTTCATACAGGGGAC
Source organism: Salvelinus namaycush (assembly GCF_016432855.1). NCBI lineage: Eukaryota > Metazoa > Chordata > Actinopteri > Salmoniformes > Salmonidae > Salvelinus > Salvelinus namaycush. The sequence goes on from NC_052335.1 coordinate 10,248,587, forward strand.
ATTCCATGTCATTTCAGCAAGCCATGACACCCACCATCTCAGATTGTTCTGAAATAGTTTCTGTAGTTAGAAACAAATAAGATTAGTATTCCTGAAACAATTTGTTGAAATAAATTTGCTCTCTGAGAATTAAGCTAATTCATTGCACCCAAAATTGGCCATTATAATTTATAGGATTCATATAATATTCAAAGACTATAATACCTAACATCCGATTTGGACCATAATTCTTCCTAACAATTAGTAAGACATGATGAATCCAATACCATGATCAAAAGCCACTCACGGGCCCCCCACCCCAACAACCAGTATACAGTATCAGTTCTCTATGTCTGACAAGCTGCTGCTTGGAGTATTGCTTCTTCAACTTTTGTTATGTACTCCCTGTGAATCTGGTGATGTTTTTTTTCTCCCCCTGTTCAGAGAAATCAGCCATTGAAGCTTGCATTCTATACAATAAAATAGTGTGAAAGTACCACGTTTTGCTCACTAGATGCCGCTGTACCTGCTACTGCGACAACACTATCAATTTGGCTGGTCTCTTGTGTTTATTAAATGGATTACAACATTTTCTTTGCAACTTTGGGTAGAAAACCAATAGCTTTTGCTCATGATGAAAATAAATTGTGGTAAAGAATGCAAGCTACTAATTTTTTTTTTTTAAATGCCAATTTGTGTGCAATCAATGACCTTCATTTCTGAGATCAAATTATATTTCAACAAAATAATGTTTCAGGAATGCTAATCTTATTTGTTTCTAACAGAAACGATTTCAGAACAATCTGAGATTATGGGTGTTGAAATCCTCTTTCTTGTGCTTTTTGAGTTGGAACGACTCACTGACTGTACAGAAACTTGGCAAATTGAAATCAATTTGGAAACTGCAAATTCAAAACAAACTGCCTTGAAGCCTGAAAAACATATCACTATACAGTAGGTAATGTAAGTATCGTCATTGATTCATCCCCATGATTCATCATTATTCCCAATTTCCACTGTGTGTGTGTGTGTGTGTGTGTGTTTGACCCTGCAGGCTATGTAATGACCATTAACCAGAAGACAGCCCCAGCCGCCTGACACACTGTTATTATCGCTTGCTTTTGTGTGACCATGGTTCCCTCTGCTCCCATGACACCAATAAACCTTGGCTGGGCCTGGGATGCTAATTCTGTCTGCTGAAGGATGAGCCCTGGCGGGTGGCGGTGTGTGTGTGTCTGAGTGTGTGCATGTGTTCGCGAGTGTGCATGTGTGTGTATGTCCGCAAGCGTGTGAGTGTGTGTGCGTACCCACGTGTGTGTGTGTGTGTATGTTGCCGTGTCCTTTTCATTCTCTTCCTTGATGTATTTTCCATGGAGTAAGCAGGGATTCTGCTCGCACAAGTGTCCTATCAGCAACTCTCACTTCCTCAAAACATTTCCTGTGGAAACGTGTGCAAGGCAGAGAAAATAAAATAGCTGCACGACCATGTGACGGAAGTTCTCCCGGCTGGGAAGAGCAGCAGCAGCAGTAGAGAGAAACGATCAATTTTAATATCACAATATACTAGGTAGGAGGCATACAGTAGACTAGAGTAGTACTACAAACACTGGTTAAAGGCAATTAAGTTGAAATAGGACTGAATAAACTACGGGACAAAGACAAAAACACACAGTACTAGAAGACCAGCAGTTTCAGAGTCAAACCAAAGCGGAATATAAAAAAGCATTGGGCCTTAGTGCATCTAGCTGCATCTTTCTGTACAGCACTTTGAGATACCAGCTGATGTAAGAAGGGCTATATAAATACATTTGATTTGATCTAGCTAACCATTAGGGCTCTTTCACTAACATAATCAGTGTACAACTGGCTCACGAGTTTGGGAGCTGAGGCAAAAGAGAAGGAAAGAGAAGGCCGGAGGGACTGAGAGGCAGACTAAACAAACTCCATGTGCGCTGCAGACATCTGCTGTACAGCTCCCTGGAGAAGGATGGGGGGGGGCACGCTATCAGCCTTTTTCCCCTGCTTAGCTCCCTCTGCCTGTTAGACAGGCCTCTAACACAAACACCCAAACCATAACACACACGCCTTCATTCTATACCCCTAACCCCCATCCTAAACCTCCCCTGATCCTACAAAGCCAGCAGCCCACACATTTTCCCACAACTGGCCAGGAACAGAGAGCAGATAGTGTAGAGTCCAAAATCCTGTCCAGTGTTTCAACACACTGTCTATGTCACGACTTGTGCTCGCTGGATGGCTCCTCGAGTGCCACAATAAGTCCTAGTGCAATAAAAGTGTTGTAAAACAACATTCAAGGACATGTGTTACTAGTACATAGCTAAAAGGCCTTGTCCAGCTCGTGTATGACAGAAAACCATACCGCGTTTGCCTCTATGCTAATAGAGAGAATGGATATCATATGGATAGCCATCTCTGATAGAGCGAGAGCTCTCTGGAAAGGCTGCCCCGCTGTGCAGAGGAGGAAGTGGCTCAAATAAACATGTCCAGTACAGATTTCAACCTCCCCATTTTCCCCCTCTCAACAACTCTCTCGCTCAGCATCCCATTCAACTTTTCTCTAGTTGTTTCTCACAATCTGTTTATCTCTCTCGTTCTACAACCCTCTCTCCCCCTCTGCCTTCTGTTTTCCTTTACCCTCTGTCCCTTAGTAAACCCTATTGGTCTAGTGGCTGGAGAGCTCTGTGCAGTGTGGCTGTGTGTGACCAAGCCTCGAGGGTAAGACGGGCAGTCGATTAGGGCGACCGGTTGGGGAGGAGGAAAACCCAATCATGTAGATAAAGTGAGGGCATGGAAAAGTGTCTCAGTGTGTTGCTGGCTGGCTGCACACAGTGGCTCTCCTATCAGAGGCAGTGGAGGAGCTGAGGGGCTTGGATCACTGCAGCCTCAGTCACACACAATCAATGAAGGAGCCCTGCTGTTGACAAAGAGAGGCTGTCTGTATGTCTGTCCACTGAGCCCTGCTGTTGATTGAGTGTCTGTCTGTCTGTCTGTTGGGCCCTGCGCTTGACAAAGAAGCTGTCTGTCTGTCTGTTCATTGCTGACCTGGGTTCAAATATTATGTCTGCTTTAGCCTGCCTGGAGTGCCAACTGGGTTCGGTTTGCACTTTTGGGAATATTCTATTAGTTACATTGCACCAGGCAAGCTCAGTCAAACACAGCTCAAGTATTTGAAATTATTTCAAATAGTATTTTGAACCCAGGTCTGCTGTCCTCTGGGCCCTGCTGTCTGTCAGTCAGTCTGCTGGGCCTGGCAAACAGAGGCCAACTGTCTGTCCGCTGGTCCCTGCTCTCCCACAGTGACTGGCCTGTGGCCCCCTCACTCCAATCTAACCCTAGAGGGATCACGGGGTTAAACCACACCGGATGGCCCAGTTTAGCCTCTATTAAAGGCTATTTTTATTTACACACAAACACCCCACACAGAGGCAGGTGTGCACACTCATACACACACGGAACACTTCACAGGAGCATTCACACTCCATGCACGGAGTGACCATATCATTACTTAGCAGTGTTAAGTAATGAGCTCACTTCTCACACAAAGATTCCCTTAAGTGGTTGATTCCTCTTTAGTCCCTACCCATATTTAGATGATTCATACGCTTCAGTATAATCTTGGTTACCCAGAAGTAAAATTCACGTGAAAGTTGTCACTTCCACGAGAGATTAGCTTCAACACTACGTTTACTTTTCATCATGAAGTTTATGTTATGACAAAATAAACGCTTGTCACGATGACCTCTCTCCCCCATTACACTAGGAACACCAACCCTCATCCATAACTTTATGCTTTACACTTGCTATTGTGAACAGCTAGCTCAGCCAGCTAAGGGTTTGGGGGATTTTCTATGCCTTGCCTTGGGCATCGCCTGTTTCAAATGCTGGCACCAAACTACTGTTGGCACTGGGCTGGCTATTGAGTTGAGTTTTCATCAAAATGAGGTCAGAGAGAGCTTCAGTTGGACAACTGCAGTTTCACTAGATTAAACACAGAGAGCTAGGACAGACCTCATAGGCATCCAATGTCCCTCAGCGACTGAACTCTTTTCATCTCTAATATTACAAATATCTACAGAAATAAATCTTTCCGACATGAAAAAAAAAAAGGGGGGGGGGGGGGGGGTTCCAATAATGAAATGCTACCCATTCAGCTTCTGGCACATAACACTGAAGACAAGCAAAGGATGATAGCAATAATCAGACATACTAATTCAATAATACATTCTCTCTGTACTGATAGCTGGGCTAGAGAATGTGTATAGGTCAGTCCAGCAACCAACCCATCTCTACCTAGTAGTTTCTCTACACACTCATCAGGCCTCCGCAGTACCAGAGGCTACCTGAAGCCCACTTCAGGTCTACCTGAGTCACAGTACTGATCCTAGACCAGGTAGAAACCAGACTCCCCCTTTCCCTCTCCTCAGACTAGACAAAGGGCCTTTTCAGACCTTCCATCATGCGCATCATGCTCGCAACCCCAGCCAAATCCCAGGAGACCATCGATGGGAGAAACCCAAAGGCGACGGAGGCTGACATTTGACTGGAAACCCGAGACGCAGGGATCTCTGGTTGAAAACAGCATAGGTAGAAACCTGCTTGCACGAGACAAAAGGGGGAGAAAAAAGGTGCGGGAGAAAGAGAGGGAGGGATGGCGGGGCTAGAGAAGAGTCAGACCCAGGGAGAGGAGATGTGAATCTGATTACATTAGCAGAGAGAGGGGTGAATCAGATACACCCTACTGTCGAACTCTCGCCCGCCTCACCCCTCCATCCAAGGACATATGGAGAGAGAGAGAGAGAGAGAGAGAGAGAGAGAGAGAGAGAGAGAGAGAGAGAGAGAGAGAGAGAGAGAGAATTATAGAATGAGAGTGAGAAAGAAAGAAAGCGAGAGAAAGAAAGCGAGAGCAAAAATTGAAAGAGAGAAACGAGAAAGAGGCAGTCTTTCCTCGAGGGGGAATGACTGTATTTAATGAAAGAGTGTAGTTGGTAAAAGAGAGAAAGAGAGAGTACAGTTACAGGTCAATGCCATGTATCTATTAGATAACGTAAGAGAAAGAACCCGTGTCCCTTTACTCAAAGGCTAGCTTCAGCATAATGTTGCCCCAACATTCATTGGTCCGACTACACCGCCGAGACACAGATCCACACACAGGCTATGCTAAGGGAGTGATGAAGACGGGGTCATTATAACAATACAGGACACAGGTCATAGAATAGCTCTGTTACCAAGGTGATGGTAAACAGTGAGATCAAACAAATCTCTGTGACCCATCAGAGACGCTCCATGTGTTTCAAAGAGTCACACGCAAGGCGACCTGCTACAAACATCCTTGGTGCATCACTACATTAGTATGTGTTGAATCCAATGTTTCATTGGATGGTTAGTATTGCAGTTACATTCAGATGTGATCAGTTAACATGGAGGCTATTTCGTTTGTTTACCTCCCCTGAATGACGCAGCGCCTCTCTCTCCTCGATCGCCCACATGCGTCGTGATCTGGTTGGTCAAGACCACCTAGGAGGGAGAAAATAGAGAAGCATGAAGAGAATATCATGACATTAATACCTTCCACAGAGTGCTGGTATGCCATGCTAAATGTTCATTTCAAGGTTTTTAGGCAATATCTCAAAGCAATATACCTTAGACTATGAACACAAAATATACCCCAAAAAAATTGGGGAGAAGTTCTGGTAAGTTATTTCTTAAAATGTGTTTTACTTGTCCTCAGATGACTGATGGTCAATAGTAGGTTGGAGGTCATCAACATTAAACGATATGGGTGGTCAATATGTATCCAAACCCAACCAAGCCGGAGACAAAAGTATTCTGAATATCATCCAGTCCAAGTCTGACACAGCAGAATTTTGAGTAAATTCCCTCGAATAATCAGTGGTGGTGGCTCAAAGTAGCACTTGGTGAATCAAATTGGCCTTGATGAAATACCAACATGATAAAACTGTTGCCAATACAACAGACTCAGAAAAAGGAGAGAGGCCCTAGGCCTACCGTCACATGAGCTATAATTGTCCTTTAAGCCTCCAGCCTGACAGAGCTACACTGTGCATGTGAGCCAACTGCGGCTGACATGAGTCAAAGTCCATATGTCAACAATAAGGCTACAATAATAAACTCATGTTTGGGCAGGCAATGAGCTCCCATGTGTTGTTCTAACTAGGAGAAATCCAGAGAAACAACACAGTTAAACTATGAAACCTTGGCTAGGCAATAGATGTAGGATCTTAATTTGATTCAGTTTGGTACAACAGGAAAATAACCTGAAGCACCAGGAACTGAATTATAATTATTGAAAATTGTGTAGGGGTTGATACATTTTTTGTAACGGAAAATATGTCTGACATTTCAAATACATTTTAAAACACAAATACACTACAAGTATTACATGTCCTGAATTTCACAAAAGTTCTCCTGCAACAGGGTGATCAAATCAAGATCTTACATCCAGTAAACTCACACCAAATCAACAATTCCACACAACCTAGGAGCGGAATGGAAGCAAAGGGCTCCAATCTACCACAGTCATCCAGTCTCGCAAAATTTGGCACTGTGTCATACATTAAAACAAGAACCAGTAAATTTAACAACCTGGTTGGTTTGGCCCTGGGTGCTAATAACAAAAGTCTTTACTTGTTTAATCATGATAGCCCTTATAAAATACTCAGTGGGCCACTAGCAAGGTAGGCTATCCTCACTGTGGTTTCTTGTCAGGGCACATTTCAGTTAATAATATGGAGGAGGTAAAGGCAAAACGCTCTGTCAAGTCCAGACAGCCCTCACATGAACCACAACATGCTTGTACGCCAAAACACGGGTGTGGAAAATAGCATTTGACTTACACCGAAGCCTAATGATTACACAAAGGCACACATACAAAATAAAAGACAAGTTAGCTGGCAAATAGGTAATGAATGAGTTTAGATGTTTAGTATAGCATAGGAAAGGCTTAGCGCCCTCAAATTAGACACACAGACCTCAAAGCCAGTTCCGCTGTGTTTATTACTATTTATTTTGTTCATTATTCGTCTCTAATCGGGCTGATTTAGACCTACGACACCAGGTGGGTGCAATTTATTATCAGGTAGAACAGAAAACTAGCAGTTGTCCAACTCCAGACCTCGCTCGTGGGGTAAGATTTGAATACCCCTGGCAAAGAGTATAGTATAGTGTATTATAAACTGGGTGGTTCGAGCCCTGAATGCTGATTGGCTGAAAGCTGTGGTATTGGCTGATAGCCACGGGTATGACAAAACATTTATTTTTACTGTTCTAATTACGTTGGTAACCAGTTTATAATAGCAATAAAGCACCTCAGGGGTTTGTGGTATATGGCCAATATACCAGGGTTAAAGGCTATTTCCTGGCACTCCGCATTGCGTCGTGCATAAGAACAGCCCTTAGCTGTAGTATATTGGCCATATACAACACCCCTCATGCCTTATTGCTAAAGTATAATATAGTATTAGGCAGACGCTTACAGTGTTCAGTAACTGTCAGGATGATCTTGTTGCTATGTAACGTCAAGGTATGTTAACGTGTACATACAGTCATGACATTCTGACGTGGCCACTGCATCCTTTGCAGACATATAAAAATAGCTACCAGTAAATAAGCTGTCCATCACTACTATACACGGACAAGCGCCAGACTCTTAGAGCCCCTGGGCCACAGCTGTGAGAAAGGCAACCTGTTCACCTCTGGCTGAGTCCAGAGTCCTGTGTTACTAGCGGGGAGATGGATGTAAGAACTCAGACACACACCCAGAGGACTGAGGAGGAAAGCTTGAGTAACACCGGCCAGGGACTGAGGTGGTGACTTAAGATTTGTATCTAGTGGAAAGTTCAGGGGAAAGTTGGGTTGGTAGACTAGAAACTGATTTTAATCCCCAGTGCTAATAGCCTGGCTAGGCCAGCAGTTGTAGTAGGGACCTAGTAGGTGAGGTGATACACCTTCAGTGCTTTCCTGCCCTCTAGTGTTGAACTGTGTTACTGACACGAACAAGGATGCACTGGGGTCAAATAGGGCACATGTATTATTCCTTGTGAGATATGGTATGGATTAGATATTTTATTCCATTTTAGATTTCAGGAAAACATTTCCTACAGAGTGCAATGCACTATTGCCTTTCGCCCTTTCCTTCCAAATCCCACACATAGGGCTGGTTCCTTTGTCTTGGATTACTTTGTGATAACGCTAACATCTAGTGGCCGAATGGCAGTTCTGCAATATATTAGGCAGTCAGAAGTGGTATTAAGGGACTAATGATGTGATGGGGGAGGGGGGGGATTACTTTTTAAAAGGATAATTATAATGCAAAATTAAGGTAAATAAAATTACGCTGATATCTAAAATATAACAACCCCCTCCAGAAATGAGCCCAATAACATATTGGCCCATATCATCAGTCAGGTGTGCTACTTAGCAATAATCATTATCACCTGATGTAGCCCATCGGATGCAGCATAGTGTCTATAAATGAATAAATAGGCTGAGGGTTTCCAATCTGCATTTACCCCATCGGTCTAATCATTAGCTAGATCACAAAATCCAAACATTAGTCTCTCTTGTTGCTAGTTAGCAACATATTGATGACTTGAATGTCCCCCCCCCTCCCCCAAAAACATTCCACTGGCACTCATCCAAGGATCAGGTACTGTGAATATAATGTTGGTCTACCTGTTACACCTGACCCTTGTTACATTTAGCACTGGTCTTCCCTATGCATTCAACCCAATGGCCAATGCTAACGCGAGTAAACCATGCCGCTGCTAAAAAACCCTGGTTCTAAAATGGTGCATTTTAGCCTTCTCATTTCTTGGATTTGAGATGTGTAGCTTAGTAACACTTCAGAAATCGGTGATTCTCCTCTTTTAATAGTGGCCATCAAAACTGCTTTCAAAGTTGTTGTTTTTCACCGCGACTGCATTGAGAATGTTGTACAATGACTGGGCATGCATATTTCTTCCCCTGTGCGGCACTCACAATTTGAATGTGCATCGAGATTAATATTACTTTCTCGCATAGAATGCGACAGGCTGAACAATTGAATAAGTAAACTATTCTACTATGGGGTTGTCTAATTTTGGCGTTACTTACTCGTGTTTTTGGCTGTGGAAAATGAAATGTGGAGAACAACTACAATAACCAAAGCAGGTACCAGGTCTCAGCTCCGCCTGGCTCTCATTTGGATCATAGGTGCCGTGTCTCAGATCCGGCCCAATTTAATCCCTGCACACACACTCACAGGGATGTGAAAGGCCTGAGCCAGGTATTTGAGGGTGGCAGCCTCCTGGCCCAGCAGGTTGCTGCGGTGAGTGAGGTTCCCAGGCAGTGTTGTGTCATACTCCTTCCTCACCACTGAGGCCACCGAGTCAAGAATCACCAACCCAGCCTTGGAGGAGATGATGTCCTCCTCCAGCCTCTCCAGTCTGGAAGGAACCAAAACAAAACTTTATCAATACCAATATCAGTATTAGAAATAGTCCCTTTCACACAGTTCGCCATCACCCAAAATGCTTCATGGGTCCAGAACATGCTTGAGGTAAGTGAGAGGAGACGATTGAATGACACATTTCAGACAGACTGAAAGCAACATGGCGGCCTGTACCTGTCCAGGACATCCTGACACGTGAGCTCCCGAAAAAGGTGGACACGTCCAGCCATCTCCAACACACGCTCCTTCTCACAGAAGTAGTCTGGAAACCTGCTCTGAGCAATCTCCACTAACCTGGAAGTGCCAAGAACAAAACATTTTAGGCCACACAATGCATTTATAAGACACGGAAGATAAGATTATAGAAGACATTACATCATAGAAGATTATAAAATATATGACAAGATAATAAATATGCAGGAGAGGAGAAGAGAAAAGGAGGGTGATGAAAGTAAGTCCCAATCACCTCTCTGCTGAGAAAGCAGACTCCGTATCTATGTAGATGACTCCGCTGTCGAGGCCACCCATGTACTTTGGCAGAGTGGCCAGCACACTGAGCATCATACACACCTGGCTCTTCCCACAACCTGAGGGGCCAGTCACCTGAAAGAAGGAAAGGAAGTTTATGATACATTTTCTCTCTCTCCATCTCCTTCACCATTATAAACCTCATAACCATCTCTATACTCAGTAAGGAAGGTGTACAACCTCTGTGAGTGTCCCCCGTGGTAGCCCTCCCTGAAGCAGTCTGTCCAGGGCAGGTAGGGATGTGGAGAAAAACAGGTCAGCCCTCTGCTTCCACACCTCCAACGCCTGAAGAACAATAACAATTTCATTAGACAGAACAGTGAAGTATGACAGTGACAATGGTGATGTTGTTGACTTACGGTGGTCATTGAGGGGGCACAGGCCTGGCTGACTGATTGCAGCAGCATCAACACCTGCTGGTAACTCTGCCCCGCGAGGCGCATCACCTCTAGAGGTGTGAGGGACAGCAGGTCCTGGTGACAAGGAGCATAGTAGTCACAGTTGCGAAAGGCATCTCGTTTCTACTCCATCTATTCTTTGATGTGAGAATATTAGATAATGGTAACATTTCACATGATATAAACTTGTAATCCACAACGCTAACAGCAACACCGAATGTAAAAAAAAAACTAAAAAAAAAAAACTCCAGAAATGAGCCTGAGCCCAACCGTTTACCTGGCAAGTTTCAATTTGGTGGCGCTTGAGTCGTTCGCATACTTCGAGTGACACACCTGTTCTTCTGAGCTTTTTACTTGCCATAGTTAACTAGTTAATACGTAAAACATATATTATTTTTACAAAATGAGAAACTCAAAGATACTGGTTTTCCCTTTTGTCTGTGACAAACTTGTTATGTTAGCTAGTTAGCTAACTTCAGCAACAACGAGTGGCTAAAGTTCGCTCCGCAAGTGGCAAACGCTAGAAGCTATTTGCTCTAGCAAGCAAATTATGGCTAAAATATAAGAAATTCCACGTTTTGCAACATAATTAAATTTATTTCACTGCCCTGCTAGCTAGCTACATGAGTTCTGTTACCTTGACAGCAGTGTGGCATAAAAAATACCCCCATTTCTGCTTCTTCTTCTTCTTCTTCAGTGGAGTTTAAAGAGGGTTAGCGTCCAATATGTTGCATTACCGCCCCCAACTGAACTATTGTATAAATCCATTACACTTGGTGATCAGTGGTGGAAACAGTACCCAATTGTCATACTTGAGTAAAAGTAAAGATACCTTAATAGAAAATGACTCAAGTGAAAGTAACCCAGTAAAATACTACTTGAGTAAAAGTCTAAAAGTATTTGGTTTTTAATATACTTAGGTATCAAAAGTAAATGTAATTGCTAAAATATTTTATCAAAGTAAAATAACAATTATAAATAATTTCAAATTCCTTATATTAAGCAAAGCAAACGGCCACATTTTCTAGTTTTTTATTTATTTACAGATAAACAATTTTCCTGTCCTGCTAAGCGTTCAAAATGTAACGAGTACTTTTGGGTGTCAGGGAAAATGTATGGAGTAAAAAGTACATAACTTTCTTTAGGAATGTAGTGAAGTAAATGTAAAAGTAGTCAGAAATATAAATAGTAAAGTAAAGTACAGATACCCGGGGGGAAAACGACTTAAGTTGTACTTTAAAGTACTTTACACCACTGTTTGTGATACAAAATGGGAAAGGGGAAGTGGGAAAAATATTTTTTTTTTATTACCCTACCAACTATATTATTCCACTACTTTAACCCTATCTGATCCTACCCTAGGGCAACAACCTTAGAGGACAGGACACTACCACTCAACACACCCTGTGAAAACGTCTGATGTCGATGCAGCTGCCACCACAACTAGTGATGCCAATTTAGCAATTTTGTTGCTAGATTTAGCAACTTTTCAGACTACCCTGGCAACTTTTTTTTCAAACAGCACCTAGCAACAAATGTAGCTACTTTTCAAAATGTATTTTGAACTTTTAGCAACTTTTGAAAAGTGACTCAAACGCTAAAATACACGCATTTTCCCTCTAAATGACACACAAACGATTTTCTCTGTCACACACTCAGTCACAACACACGTGCCTGGCTGCAAAAGTGCATTGTGAGTGACGTCAGCATCAGGCGCTCAGCTCGTACACAGGCAGCAGCAGGCCAGCAGCAATTTCAGCAAATTGCAAATCATTGTTGGCTGACTGCAGCAACAGTAGTACGTGTTCGACGAGCCAAACCCAATGAATATAGTTGGTCACGAATGTTTGATCTTGAACAGAACTTACAACATCAATCAACATGTCTCAATCAAAATTATACAGCCATAAGTACAGAAAGGAGTGGGAGTCTGTCTGTACCTGAACAAATGTCAAATCATATTTTTTGCCGAGATGGCCAGTCAATTTGAGTAACGTTATTGTGTATTCTAGTAATGACGCAGTTTTACGTTATCACGCAATGACATCACAATGTCATTTAGCAACTTTTAGCAACAAATCAACCTGCCTCTAGCAACTTACCCTGAAAATGAGTTGGCAACACTGACCACAACATCTATTTTCTGTGACTTATGTTCCATATCTGCAGTACAGTTGATAACCATTGCTATGAACACTAAGAAACCCACCTTACTGAAACATATATAACTCATTGGCCTATCCCTCTGTTCTGGCACAGATCTACTATTGACAGGGACCCTCTCAGAATCCCTCACCCTTAATCCACCCTCTACTTTCTTCACTGCCTCAGCATACGACTTCTTCTTCACTACTCTGACCCTGGCCACCTTAACCTGCCTCTCTCGCACCGGACACCTCCGATCCCCAGCAACATGGGCACCCCTACAGTTGACACACACAACTTTTCCCACCAAAACTACACATTCCTCTGTCCCATGTCCTCCTGCACACTTTCTACATCTTGGAATATCCCTCCTACACACTGCTGCGACACACCCGTAAACGTAACACCTATAACACCGCAGTATATTCGGCACAAAAGCTCTAACAGAATAACTCATATATCGTGACATTACTTTGTCAGGTAAAGACTCTGAATCAAAGCTCAAAAGAACAGACTGTTTCCACCTCTGTTTCACCACGCTCCCCACCGGATCTGCGTCGCACCAGATGGCGGACGTCACAAACACCACGAATCTTCATCTTAAATTGCTTCACCTCCACACTTAACGCTACCGCAGAAATCCCTCCCGTTAATGGTGCCTTGTACCTAAACACAGAGCAAGATACAGATCTTTCCCCAAGTTGCGTTGCACAGAGCGCCTGCTCCCTCTGATCACAAACAAACATCACAAGTCCGATTTGGGTTGCCTTCACCGACTCAACAGCACCCACCATCTTTTCCACCCAACCTGAAACCACCCATGCATCAGCCAAAAGTCCTGCTTCCACCCTCTTCAAAAATATCACTTGCACTGGACCTAACTTATCTTTATCATAACCATGTCCATCAATGCAAGGCTCAGGTGCCAAGCTCCTCACAACACCTTCTACCCTTTCCATTTCACCTCCAGAACTTAAACTGTCATCCAGCTCACTCTGTTTAAACTTGACACCAATCTTCCTCGTTGTTATTACTGGCTTCAACAGATTCACACCCATCGTCTGCTTCCCTCAGTCTTTTCAACCTCCTCTCTCTTTCCCTCCAATCCTCCTCCCTTAACCAATTACCCGACTCCTTCTGAAAATATTAAACTTTTCCAAGCCTTAATCTCTTTTTAGCCTCCTCGAGAGACATGTTAAGCCCTGTACTCCGTCCACTTCAAACTCGTCTGACCCATACCGCCACTTCGCTTTGCATTTTGGTAAATGTAGTCATATGGGACTGTCAAAACCACTGCACTGGGTCCCGATGCAGTCTTTTTAGGCCTGGGTCAGCTTGATGCATTTCTCATGAAGAATTAATAGAAAACAAAACACATTCTTTCAAATAAAATATATTGAACATTTTGTGCTATTGTGATGTGGTGAGACTGTAAAATAGACAGCAGTAGCAACCATCACGACGTGAAGCAGTCTCACAGGGCTGTGTGATGAAATTACAATCTCAAATAAATTATATCTTGCTTATCGTCTCTCTTTCTCACTCTCCCTTTCTCCCTCTGTCTAGACCCCATCACTCCATCTCCCCCAGCCTGTGTCTGTATCAGTCCGTCTATTGTTTGGAGTGTGACTAGTGCAGGATGGAGGCCCATGTAAGGCCATAATGGCAGGGTTCTCCCTTATCACCAGAGAGATAAGAACCGCTTCTGCACCCAGAGGTTGGGAGCCGTGTCCCTGTCTCTGAAGTGGCCAGTTAAAATAGAGGATGACTAAAGAGTACTGATAAGAATACCGGTAGTTTGCTCTGCCAAGTTATCCCTAATGGGAAAGGGGCAACACAACGGACTATTGGGACAGTTTTTGTAACACGTGTAAAACAACATAAGGACACTGGGACTTAGGTAGGGTTCAATATGGAGTGTGTGGCAGAGGATAGGTAGAGACAGATGGAGGACCATGGGAGAGATCAGTCTGGAGACTGGGGAACGGAGCTTGGGTGAGGTCTGATCGTCTGCTATCGAGACAAAAATGTCCCTAACACCAGTTCCATCCATTCTTGGTCACTGAGCCAAAAAATGAGGTCCTGGACAGACCATTCTGAAGGGGTTTATTTTATGATTAGTGCATTCCCAGGCTCCAGAGGGAAAGCAACAAAGCTGTTTCCATCTACATTTATTCTCTTCATGTGTGTTTATCTTATTATAAAAATACAATATGCATTAGTTGGATTTTAATGGAATGGTATTTTTCTTGGAATCAAATCAAGATTTCATGTAAATAATTGTGAAAAATGAGGTGGACTATCTGTCAGAGTCTTCTATAAGGCTTCTTGGTCATGCCTCGTTGCCTTAGCTTAACTTCTGAACCCCCAAAAAATTCTGAATCTTTCTCTCAACTCTTTTGAACAAATATCCATTATTATATTAATATGGCATCATTTAGAAAACAATCCATTTAAATCCCTTCTCTTCTGAACAAATTCTAAAGCATGACTGTAACAATGATGGGCGGATTGGCCGTCTGGCAATTCTGGCAAATGACAGCCTGGCCAGACCATCTTTTATTAAGGTGGGCTGGTCGAAATAGACAGGCCCATTAGCCTGTTTTTTTAATGAATTTTGTGCTATTTCTCTGTTGTCATAATCTTCTATATTAAGCATTTGTCTGAACAGTGGGCAACGGCCGGCCCCACTGCCAAGATGGACCATTTTGTTGATTGGCTGAGCTGAGGTGATGCAGATTCACATCCAAAGTCAAACGCGCATCATCAAAGAGAGTGAGACCCATTCTGACTCTGTCAGTCACTCAGTCAAAACAGAAAAACGGAACGGTGGTGCCGAAAAAGTGAGAGACCAAAAAGGCTGATGCTGCTAAATGTGTGAAATTAACCAGATTATTTGCTAAAAGTTCTGGTTCTGCTGGTCTGAGTGCTGAGTTTGTGAGAAATGATAGATACACTGCCATGGTGCAGTCGAGATAGGAAGAAAACAGAGAAAGACACACTCACAACACTGATATAGAACTGACAGTTAGGCCTAATATTTTGCCTGTATATTGTATTAAATATGTTTCATACCTACTATAGGCCTGGTAGACTAATTAGGGAAGGGGTATTCGGGGAACATTTAGACTCTAGGCTACTTGCAATATAGCCTAACAAGTCAATATTGGCTGTTATAACACTTAGGTAAGGCAATAGCCATCTGCTAAACATTTATTTATACAGTGCTTTTTGCTAGTCATCATGTATTCAATAAAGGTAAAATCAGGGAGTGTATGTGTATTTGAATTGTTTTATCAATGTATATTCGCTTAAGAATCTCAGTCTCTTCAGCCAGGTGAGTTAGTCTATGAGCTGTAGTAACAAGCGACTCTGGTGTCGGATTACATTACATGGCCACTGCAGTGAGTGCTGGAAAGTCCTGCCTATCTCCCACTTATTTCATTCGATGAAAGGCCTGTCACTTTTGGGTAGAAAGATACTTAATGTGTGCAGCACAGTCAAACAAAGCACAACGCTGGAAATCTATTCGCATCCATATAAACTAGTCCGGCATCGTTATTTGACAAACAGATTGTTTTATATTGAATTCAATAGAAGAAAAGGGAGAGAGGTACAGAGAGAAATTGGCAGCTCCTTAATGTAGCCATTGGCTACAGCCAAAACATTAAGGAACAGGTTGTCTGTCTCCTCTGTCTCTCTCTCTGTTTTCTTCTATTGAATTATATGTAGCCTAATACTTAAACACTTATCTAAAGTGAGCAGGGGGAACACTTGAAATGCACTATTTTTAAATATGTAGTTAGGCTGTTATAAGCAAATGGCTATCTATAAGGCATTTATTCAGTGATTTTCTTCTTTGTCTAATTTATGTGTTTATTCATTCACGACTAGGATGGGTAGCACTTTATTTTAAGAGTCCATAATAAGTAATTTATAAAGTGTGTGTTCACCATTTATTAATCATCACACCCACATTCATAAACCATTTACTAATCATTAGTAAAGTATTTTTGCATTCCCTAATCTAAAGTGAGTGCTATTTTACTGAAAGACCAGTGTAATTTCTCACAAAATTGGGATGCCATTGGTAGACAATCCTGCTGTACCTGGTAAAAGAACAAGCACACAACATAGGAGGCTTAAGGAAATATATGTACATGTGTGAATAACTTGCTTACTAACATTTACAAATGTGGGAGTAATGAGTAATAAATGTTGAACAAACGGTTTGTAAATGCCTTATAAATGGTTTACTCTGGACCCTTCAAATAGTGTTAACCTGCCAGTTTATTCATATTTTGGCTATATATTATATATGTAATAGAAATGAACCCTTAGGATGGGACATTTTTATTCCTTCACAATTAGGATGCTGCTGGGCCTAGCACAGGCTAGGAACATACAGACCACATACACTCACTGGACAGTTTTTTAGGTACACCCATCTAGCATTGGGTCAGACCCCCCTTTGCCTCCAGCGCAGCCTGAATTCTTTGGGGCATGGATTCTATAAGTCGGAAACGTTCCACAGGGATGTTGGTTCATGCTGGCGCGATGATATCACACAGTTGCTGTAGACGGGATGATGGTACACCACCGCACCAGCCTGTACCGTTGACACCAGGCAGGATGGGTCCATGGACTCATGCTGCTTACGCCAAATCCTGACTCTGCCATCAGCATGACGCAACAGAAACCGGGATTCCTAGGACCAGGGGATGTTTTTCCATTCCTCAATTGTCCAGTGTTGGTGATCGCGTTTTCACTGGAGCTGCTTCTTCTTGTTTTTTTACTGATAGGAGCTTAGCAGTGTGTGGGTAAAATCACTGGGGAAGCAAGTGTCATACAGAACACCAGGGTTCCCCCAACTGGCGCCAGGTTTTATTTGGCCTCCCAAGTTTTCTGTAGAATTTTCATCGTTTCATTGGACATAATATATGGTAAAAACACCAGGAAATCAGCTCCAATAGATTTACATTTGGGAAACCACTGGGCCAGTAACTGAAAGGTTGCTGGTTCAAATCCCCAAGCCGACGAGGTGAAAAATCTGTCTGTGCCCTTGAGCAAGGCACTTAACCCTAATTGCTCCTGTAAGTCGCTCTGGATAAGAGCGTCTGCTGAATGACTAAAATGTATTTTCATGGATAGTAGAGAGACACGTGATCATATACAAATATAAGCAAGGTTTGAACTTATTATGTTTTAGTAAAATATTACATCTGTTTGGGCTTCTTGCGGTGAATTTGCAGTCTACGAATTATTTGGAATTATGCCCCCCCCGCCACCATCTGAAGAAATCGACCCGTGGCTGAATCTAGTTGATGATCCCTGCAGTACACGCTTTTATTTTTTGTTGTCCTCGGCTACCTGAATAAAATGCTTGCTCGCTAGCCTAACTTCCAGCGTTAGCTAGTTAACATTAACCTTCTACATCTAGCTACATATTGACCTTCCATACTCTCAGGCCAGGGGCACAACAATGTATGAATTAATAGTTGGATGAGAATCGGCGTTATAATCATTTGCCAGTATGGAGAATTAAGTAAAACCCCAAGTCCAAATCCCTGTCTCCATCCATGGCTAATTTAGGAAATTTTAGCAAGCTGGCTAGGTGGCCACTGGAGGACAACAAAACAACGAGACGCAACAAGTACATTTTTTCTGTTAATGATGTAAACTCTCAATGGGATTTGATAGGAGTGACGCCACATCCAAGCTGGCTTCCCTTGACACTTTTTTTGGTTCACCAGGACCATTCACAGTTGAGCACGCTCAGTTTAGCTCAACGCTGATAGGCTAATTTTTTATACTTTTTTGTCAAGGGAGGCCAGATGCTAGCTGACTTCCCTTGCCTTCAATGCTACAGGCGGCAACAATGTCGTACTCTTTATGACCAGACAGCATCAGATTGATGGCCTACACATAGAGAGAGGGGCGCTGTTTCACTCGCTCGGACGCTTTCTCCTGTGAGATACATTCAGCCTATTGTGAATTGAAGGGAAATTCTGAAACACAGAGAGACGAAAGAGAAATTATAGTTTTTTTTATTTTAATTAATTGGTCAATTTTTGGGGGAAGCCTGGCATCCATTGGCATCCATGAATAGACAGCTCAGAGGTGAGTGCAGTGGAGGTAGGCAGAAAACAGAGAGATACAGATGTATTGCCAGTTCCTTAATATGTTGGCTCTATATGTAATAACAATGAACACATACAGACGGACAGACAGAGACAGATTGTCTGCAGAGAAGATGTAGAGACAGACTACACAACAGGGGGGCAACAGAGGCACATCTATAGCAGTGAGGTGTATCACCATGAGCTGGTTAAAAAGAGCTGATTCAAAAAGGCAAAGGACTATGTTTTTTCACCGGTCAATGGTACAGGAAAAGTTGAGTAATGCTGTACTATAAATGCCTATGTTATGTGTCAGTAGCATTACCGACTGTGTGTGTAAGTAGCTGGGGTGCGCACGGTGCGTGAAGTGATGTGGGCTGGTGTGGCTGAAATGCCAGGGCAGATTTAGTTGATGGCAGATTTTTTGTCCCAGTCCACCCTGGTAACAACTGTAACAACTGTCATGACTGTAAGGACAGGTACAAATCCTGTCATAGAGTCAGTCTGAACTTTTAATGAGACCACAAAAGGATTAGATTGTTTAGCCTCTTTAGGATTCAAGATCATTTGTAGCAAATATCTAATGTACATTATATGAATGCCAAGAATCCACAGTAGCCTACAGTATCTACAGTAACAGCATCCTTGGGATTTGTAGAGCGTCACTTAACATTCTGTCTAAGTAGGACAGGGATAGGCCTATAAGAGAGTATCCTAACAACCACATGAAGCTGAAACAAACAGAGACATCCAGTGTTGGGAGCGTAGAGGAACTGTCCCTGTTACGTTCCAATGTGATTAATCGAGTTCACATACAGGGACACCTGATATAGAAGTGATGACATCCACTCTCATGGAAATGATTCACAGTAGCCTGCTGTGATGCCACATTTAAAATTGGCTCCCAAATAAGAAACAACCACAGATATACTGCTGCTACTGGGTATATTTTGGTTTAAATATGTATAACGTTTATGTTAAATCTCTGTCCTCGTGGATTAGGTTCTAGTCTGCTGTGCAGTAGCCAAAGGAGCCATTTTACAGTATTGGGACGAGGCCAGAATCAGCAGCTCTTACGTCATCATAGAGGAGGGGCTATGTAAATTTAGCAGAATAATGTATGGGGATGCAGCCTGCTATTTCCACTTGCCCATCAATAAAATCTAGGGGGGAAATCGTCGATTCAAATTGCTCAATTAAAAAGAAAAAGGATATCATATTCTCTCGTCTCCAGGCATTAGTCCAGAATATATGGAACATGGCATCGAAATGTCCTAAATGCGACAAGACGGTTTATTTTGGTAAGTGCATTTTTCATATGATCATATAGCCTATCATCCCATGTCTGTAGTGTGTGGAAACCCCCCCGAGTGTGCTATGTAGGCCTAATTACTTAGGCTATTGTAGACACCGTTACAGCTATTGTTTTTTAAAATATAAACCCACTGTCACATTATAATTATACAGTAAGCCTAGACAATATTACCCTACAGATTGGGGAAGACCTAATTGGAAATTGTACTGCCTTTGATCTATTTTATTAGAATGAACCAGTAGGCTATTTACTTTAGGTATGGCGGCGTCAGACTAGCGTGCCTATATAGGCTAAACCAATTAGGCCCGGGTCTCTGATTGTACATGACTTCGGAAGTGATGTGTGGTATAGCCTACATCTGCTTAAACCATGCAAGGAGGTGGGATCATTTCTTCCTTCATCAGGACATATAAGAAACCTACGTCCCACGAGTATTGGCTAGCCTATACATCGATCAGAATAGTGAAAATATTCGTAATATCAGTCCAATACAACGCCCTGCAGACGGGTGAGGGCCAAGTCTACTTTCAGCGCACACCGCTAACCTGCAACTGACCAGTTGGGTTTTGGAGGGATATAGCCTGAGGTGAAAACATCTGTCCCCAGATTAATGACATAAGCAGCCTTTTCCATTGATGGCTATTAGATGGATTTAAAAGTAATACATTTCTCCTTGACTGATAGCCTATTTACAGTAGGCCTATTCAGGGAATGTGTTCATGGTTTTAAAATAATTGAGATAGCCAGCCTAGCTGCTTGGCACAATAATCAGATTGAGCTAAACCAATTAATTAGGCATGCTGCTGCGCTGATAGATAGGCCCTACCTTCCATATAAATAATTCATTTGTTGCATTGACTTTGCCCTGGCCTACATGATCAAAAGTATGTGGATGCCTGCTTGTCGAAAATCTCATTCAAAAGTCATGGGCATTAATATGGAGTTGGTTCCTGTTTGCTGCTATAACAGCCTCCATTCTGGGAAGGATTTCCGCTAGATGTTGGAACATTGCTGCGGGGACTTGCTTCAATTCAGCCACAAGAGCATTTGTGAGGTCGGGCACTGATGTTGGACGATTAGGCCTGGCTCGCCATCGGTCTTCCAATTCATCACAAAGGTGATCGATGGGGTTGAGGTCAGGGCTTTGTGCAGGCCAGTCAAGTTCTTCCACACTGATCTCGAAAAAACATTTCTGTATGGATCTCGCTTTGTGCACGGGGGCATTGTCATGCTGAAACAGGAAAGGGCATTCCCCAGACTGTTGCCACAAAGTTGGAAGCACATAATTGTTTAGAATATCATTGTATGCTGTAGGGTTAAGATTTCCGTTTACTGGAACTAAGGGGCCTAGCCCGAACCATGAAAAACAGCCCCAGACCATTATTCCTCCTCCACCAAACTTTACAGTTGACACTACGCATTGGGGCAGGTAGTGTTCTCCTGGCATCCGCCAAACCCAGATTCATCCTTCAGACTGCCAGATGGTGAAGCGTGATTCATCACTCCAGAGAACGCGTTTCCACTGCTCCAGAGTCCAATGGCGGCAAGCTTTACACCACTCCAGCCAACGCTTGGCATTGCGCATGGTAATCTCAGGCTTGTGTGCAGCTGCTCGGCCATGGAAACCCATTTCATGAAGCTCCCGATAAACAGTTCTTATGCTGACGTGGCTTCCAGAGGCAGTTTGGAACTCGGCAGTGAGTGTTGCCACCGAGGACAGATGATTTTTGCACGCTTCGCGCTTCAGCACTCGGCGGTCCCGTTCTGTGAGCTTGTGTGACCTACCACTTTGTGGCTGAGCCGTTGTTGCTCCTAGACGTTTCCTCTTCACAATAACAGCACTTACAGCACTTACACTTACATCCTATGACGGTGCCACGTTGCAAGTCTGAGCTCTTCAATAAGGCCATTCTACTGCCAATGTCTGTCAATGTAGATTGATGGCTGTGTGCTCAATTTTATTCACATGTCAGCAACAGTTGTGGCTGAAATAGCCGAATCCACTAATATGAAGGGGTGTTCACATACTTTTGTATATATAGTGTATCTCTGGAGAACAATAAGAATCTGATTTCAGCACTAACTGGCATGGACAGCTCCCAAAGAAGGAAATGGAGTGGAGCCTCACGCGAGCCAGCCGACCAACCAAACCAATGGCAGAGTGTGCATGTGAGTCCGAGACACTATAAACGACAAGCCGATTCAACATGTTCTCTCATATGGCCTACCAGACCTGGCTGTAGGCCTACTGTATGTTGAAACATACATGATTCAATCTAGTCTCTGTTATTTATTTCCCACTCCCCTGTAAAAAGTAGGCCCCTATACACAATAGTAAAACAAAAGAAACGATCAAAGAAAGAGATTGTTTTGATAGTTCTTCTTAGACTATATTACACTATTTTTCATGAGTTAAAACAGTAAGTGTAGGTCTATGATAGTCATCGGCAGTGCATCAGAATAAAACCTCTGGAAACCTCCTCGCAACACTTTTCCTTCATCTTGAAGCATCTGTTTCTTCTTACCTAATTAGCCCAAAATGGGCAATGTCTTGGGCTTTCTATCTGGTAATAAATGAATGAATGAATACCGGATAAAACTTGAAATCTGCTTACTGTCTATTATCTTAATACTTTCCCTTATGGAATGTCCCTCTGACCCGTGCTTGTGTAGCGTGTCACCAATAAAGAGGCCAATGCCACTCTTTTTGTGTTTATTCGCATATTCACACGCTGCCCCCTGAGGCTCCTCATTTCTAAAGTCTGTGTCTGCTTTGATGCGATCATTGAGTGCTGCTAAATCTGCAGTGTTTACTTCTCTACTCCCACTCTCATTATGAAATACTGCATATTCTCTCTGAGTCCTTTTGCCTCAGGAGTTTAGATGATGTTTGATGTACGTTGCGTAACTCCTAGTCTTTGATTCGGCCCCCACAAGATCTCCTCTCTCATTTCAACACTCTAATCTGGGCCATTGCATAATCGTCATCAGCCATATCTCTGAAACTGTACTGACTTCATGTGTCATTTAGTTGCTGTTCCTGTCCATGAAAGCTGATAATAATCCTCCATCCTCCCTGACTGTCAGAGTCATAGCCTGTGCCCCCAATGGTACCCTGTTGCCTATGTGGTGCACTAAATAGGGAAAACACTCTTTGAAAAAAAAGGTGCTATCTAGAACCTAAAAGGGTTATTCAATCAAATGTATTTATAAAGCCCCTTTTACATCAGCAGATGTCACAAAGTGCTATACAGAAACCCAGCCTAAAACCCCAAACAGCAAGCAATGCAGATGTAGGAGCACGGTGGCTGGAAAAAACTCGAAAGGCAGGAACCTAGGAAGAAACCTAGAGAGAAACCAGGTTCTGAGGGGTGGTCAGTCCTCTTCTGGATGTGCGCCGGGTGGGGATTATAACAGTACAGTGGCAAGAAAAAGTATGTGAACCCTTTAGAATTACCTGGATTTCTGCATAAATTGGTCATCAAATTTGATCTGATCTTCATCTAAGTCACAACAATAGACAAACATAGTGTGCTTAAACTAATAACACACAAATGATTGTATTTTTCCTGTCTTTATTGAATACATCATTTAAACATTCACAGTGTAGGTTTGAAAAAGTATGTGAACCCCTCGGCTAATGACTTTCCAAAAGCTAATTGGAGTCAGGAGTCAGCTAACCTGGAGTCCAATCAATGAGACGAGATTGGAGACGTTGGTTAGAGCTGTCTTGCGCTATGAAAAACACTCACAAAAATTGAGTTTAAGAAGAATCCTAGAGAGTCAGCTAAAGACTTAGAGAAATCTCTGGAACATGCTGACATCTCTGTTGACGAGTCTACGATATGCAAAACACTAAACAGAATGGTGTTCATAGGAGGACACCACGGAAGAAGCCACTGCTGTCCAAAAAAAACATTGCTGCACATCTGAAGTTTGCAAAAGTGCAGCTGGATGCTCCGGCAAAATATTCTGTGGACAGATGAAACTACAGTTGAGTTGTTTGGAAGGAAGGAACACACACCACTGTGTGTGGAGAAAAAAAAGGGACAGCACACCAACATCAAAACTCCATCCCAACTGTAAAGCGTGGTGGAGGGAGAATGCCCCAGGGCCCGGACAGCCCACTATCGTTGACGGGAAAATGAATTCTCAAGACATTCTGCAGGAGAATGCTAGGCCATGTGTATTATTCGGCTGTCCCCATAGAATAACACTTTGGAGAACCCTTTTTAGTTCCAGGTAGACCCCTTTTGGGTTTCAGGTAGAACCCTTTTCACAGAGTTTTCTGCGGAACCCAGAAGGGCTCTACCTGGAACCGAAAAGGGTTCTACCTGGAACCAAAAAGGGTTCTCCTATGGCGACATCCAAGGAACCCTTGGATGCCATTCGGGATCCTGCCATAGAGTCCTGCTCTCACACTGCTACTGGATGGATTTCATCAACAGATACAGGATGAGACATAGTCACATATTGTACCAGAGGGGAAACAAAATACCCTTAATCAACCTTAATTATTTAGACTGAACAACCCCCACAGCCTTCCCTCTTTCTTTCTCACTTTCTCACTCTGTCTTTATCTCTTTCTCATTTACTCTCTTTGTCTTAGTGTGTGTGTGTGTGTGTGTGTGTGTGTGTGTGTGTGTGTGTGTGTGTGTGTGTGTGTGTGTGTGTGTGTGTGTGTGTGTGTGTGTGTGTGTGTGTGTGTGTGTGTGTGTGTGTGTGTGTGTGTGTGTGCGTGTATGTATGTATGTGTGTTTGTGTGCATGCTTGTATGCCATCTATGCAGCTGGGAAATGTAGAGAGGGAGAACAAGAGAGAGCGAGAGAAAGAGAGAGACCGACACAGAGAGCGAGAGAGAGGGAGAGAACACTCTGCAGGGACAGACTCTCATGACTCTCAAAGCAAAGTGGCTATTGTCTGTCTGCAGAGGTGACTATGTGGTCACTGCCTCCCACTTAACTCTATCTTGCATTAGTGACAGGTCGCCAGTCTAAAAAGCATGGGATATCTGGGTGTGCCAGAGGCATGTGGCCTGCCTCGGTATTCTGGGCTATATCTAACAGAGGTTAGAGATAAAAGCCTCATTGAGTAGCTTGTTCTATGTCCTCTCTCTCTCTCCTTGCAATCCCACAGCAGCCAGGGAAAGGCATTAGACATTGGACAGGAAGCATTTTCAGCATATTGTCTCCTCTTTTACTGTAGTCTAATTTGCAGGCAGATTGTGACTGTGCATGCGTGCCAATGTGTGCGTGTGGGCGTGTGTGTGTCTGACAGAATGATGGCCAGGCGGAACGGACAGAAGTGGGGCAGAGGCTTTGGGATTTGAGATATGAAACAGGCTTTTGAATTACAATGGTGAATCATGCTATGGGTAAGTCTGGCACAGCGGGGGGCCAGACACCAAAAGATACACTGACCAGAAAAGACTGGAGGCACAATGGAGACGTGGAGAAAATGGTGGAATCAATATAACATTATCATCAACATGAAAGAGAATCTACTCCTCTGTACAACAGAG
Organism: Salvelinus namaycush; assembly: GCF_016432855.1. Taxonomy (NCBI): domain Eukaryota; kingdom Metazoa; phylum Chordata; class Actinopteri; order Salmoniformes; family Salmonidae; genus Salvelinus; species Salvelinus namaycush. The sequence goes on from NC_052335.1 coordinate 10,274,061, forward strand.
ATAACCAGACTTCCGTTCAGAAGGCAATGGACAGGGTGGGGTTTAGGTTGATGATGAAATGAATGACTAACACAATCCAACCGCCAGAGAAATGTTCTTTCCTACTGAACTAGCTCACTCTGTAGCATTTCATACTCAATTGACATCGACATGTGTAAATGCAACCACAACATGTCCTTTTCCTCTACAGTAATGTAACACCCCCCCCCCCCCCTCTCTCTGTCTCTCCTCCCCCCAGCGGAGAAGGTGACATCCCTGGGGAAAGACTGGCACAAGTTCTGTCTGAAATGTGAGCGCTGCAACAAGACCCTGAACCCAGGGGGCCATGCTGAAGTAAGAGGAGTCGGTAGCTTACCCCACACAGAGACAGTCAGTGGACAACCACAGGGGGCTTTGTGTACAATAGAGAGGAGTAACTGTGCAGACATTTTTGGCTCTGTTACCATAGATCTCTGGGAGGGTTAGAGAGGGTTAGGGCCTCATGGGGAGAGTATCAGCATTCTGACATAGCCTATTCATCAATATGGGCACTGTACAGTACTGTACAGGAGGCTAGGCCAGTTACGAACAGATAGGATTGGTTTCTATTGAGGTTCATACAGGCTACTAAAGGATGTGGTTTTTTGTGTAGTGTACAGTGCAATCTGAAATCCATTGGGTTCCTCTCTTATTTGTGGAATGTTTGTTTAAAAGATCCAAAGATCCCTCCAAAGCTACATCAGCCATTTTAAACTCAAGTCAGTCATGCAGCCCTCAATACTGGAATGGACATCAATATGTTATAGGGCTATTTTTGACTTGAGTTTAATACCGAAATGAAGCCCAACACAGTCCAATGTGTTTGTTCCCAGATACCTTTGCTCATTATCTTTCCTTCTGTTCACAGCATGATGGAACACCTTACTGCCACAAGCCATGCTATGCTGCCCTCTTTGGACCAAAAGGTGAAATACATCACCTTTATAGTCAGCCATTATTTTGTTTTGTGCTTATGTGCTAATAAAGTGTTTAATTACAGTGAGCCCTTAAGATAGGCCTAATTTATACTTCTCCAGAGTCTCATAAAAGGAAACCGCTTTGGTTAATGTGCTCGCACAGTATGTAATAAAGCCTCTCTCTCTCTGTAGGTGTGAACATAGGAGGTGCTGGCTCTTACGTGTATGAGGCTCCCGTTAACGATACCCCTGCCAGCGTTTCCACGGAAACAGGGGCCAAATTCGAGGAGAAGAAAGCTCACGCCAGAGGCCCAGTGAAGGGTAAGGAACATGACAGAAAAATAAAACGAAAAAAAGAGGACAAACTCAAAAAAGAAGGATAGAGCTACTGTCATGTGTTATCCCATATGGAGAGGGTATTCAGTGTGTTTTGACCACTGGTTGTGTAACAGTCCTGTTCTCCTCCATCTCTTTCTGACACAGCTGCAAGCTTCTCCACTTTTTCTGGAGAGCCCAGTAAATGTCCAAGATGCAGCAAGACAGTGTATTTCGGTAAGCCTGTTATGTTATTGTCCACGTCATTTTGTATGTGCCTATGTGTATGTATCTGTGTATGTACAGTACGAGTCAAAAGTTTGGACACACCTACTTGTAACGTTTACGCTGGGAGGCTGGAAGCAAGTACAGGGAGTGCAAATTGAATAATAAATAGAACATAGTACAAAACAAGAAATACTAAAAGCATACAGACATGAAACAGAAACTGAGTCATAACGCCTCAGGAAAGAACCAAGGGGAGTGACAGATATAGGGGAGATAATCAGGAAGGTGATGGAGTCCAGGTGAGTGTCATGAGGTGGCAGGTGTGCATAATGATGGCGGCAGGTGTGCATAATGATGAGACAACTGGCGATTTCGATGCGCCGGAGAGGGGGAGCGGGAGTAAACGTGCCACTCATTCAAGGGTTTTTCTTAATTTTTACTTTTTTCTACATTGTTGAATAATAGTGAAGACATCAAAACTATGAAATAACACATATGGAATTATGTAGTAACAAAACAGTGTGAAACAAATCAAAATATATGTTATATTTGAGATTCTTCAAAGTAGCCACCTTTTGCCTTGATGACAGCTTTGCACAGTCTTGGCATTCTCTCAACCAGCTTCATGAGGTAGTCACCTGGAATGCATTTCAATTAACAGGTGTGCCTTGTTAAAGTAAATTTGTGGAATTTCTTTCCTTCTTAATGCGTTTGAGCCAATCAGTTGTGCTGTGACAAGGTAGGGGTGGTATATACACTGCTCAAAAAAATAAAGGGAACACTTAAACAACACAATGTAACTCCAAGTCAATCACACTTCTGTGAAATCAAACTGTCCACTTAGGAAGCAACACTGATTGACAATAAATTTCACATGCTGTTGTGCAAATGGAATAGACAAAAGGTGGAAATTATAGGCAATTAGCAAGACACCCCCAGTAAAGGAGTGGTTCTGCAGGTGGTGACCACAGACCACTTCTCAGTTCCTATGCTTCCTGGCTGATGTTTTGGTCACTTTTGAATGCTGGTGGTGCTTTCACTCTAGTGGTAGCATGAGACGGAGTCTACAACCGACACAAGTGGCTCAGGTAGTGCAGCTCATCCAGGATGGCACATCAATGCGAGCTGTAGCAGGAAGGTTTGCTGTGTCTGTCAGCGTAGTGTCCAGAGCATGGAGGCGCTACCAGGAGACAGGCCAGTACATCAGGAGACGTGGAGGAGGCCGTAGGAGGGCAACAACCCAGCAGCAGGACCGCTACCTCCGCCTTTGTGCAAGGAGGAGCACTGCCAGAGCCCTGCAAAATGACCTCCTCCACGTCTTGCTAATTGCCTATAATTTCCACCTTTTGTCTATTCCATTTGCACAACAGCATGTGAAATTTATTGTCAATCAGTGTTGCTTCCTAAGTGGACAGTTTGATTTCACAGAAGTGTGATTGACTTGGAGTTACATTGTGTTGTTTAAGTGTTCCCTTTATTTTTTTGAGCAGTGTGTATATATATATATATATATATATATATATATATATTTAAACTTGATTTAACTAGGCAAGTCAGTTAAGAACAAATTCTTATTTATAATGATGGCCTACCCCGGCCAAACCCGGATGATGCTGGGCCAGTTGTGCGGGTCTCCCAATCACGGCCGGATGTGATACAGCCTGGAAGATAGCCCTATTTGGTAAAAGACCGTCCATATTATGGCAAGAACAGCTCAAATAAGCAAAGAGAAATGACAGTACATCATTACTTTAAGACATGAAGGTAAGTCAATACGGAATATTTCAAGAACTTTTAAAGTTTCTTCAAGTGCAGTCTCAAAAACCATCAAGTGCTATGATGAAACTGGCTCTCATGTGGACTGCCACAGGAAAGGAAGATCCAGTGTTACCTCTGCTGCAGAGGATAGGTTCATTAGAGTTACCAGCCTCAGATTGCAGCCCAATATATGATTCACAGAGTTCAGGTAACAGACACATCTCAACATCAACTGTTCAGAGGAGACTGCGTGAATCAAGCCTTCATGATCGGATTGCTGCAAATAAACCACTACTAAAGGACACCAATAAGAAGATGAGACTTGCTTGGGACAAGAAACACGAGCAATGGTCATTAGACCGGTGGAAATCTGTCATTTGGTCTGATGAGTCCAAATTTGAGATTTTTGGTTCCAACCACCGTGTATTTGTGAGACGCAGAATAGGTGAACGGATGATGTGTGGTTCCCACCGTGAAGCATGGAGGAGGAGGTGTGGTGGTGTGGGGGTGCTTTGCTGATTACACTGTCAGTGATTTATTTAGATTTCAAGGCACACTTAACCAGCATGGCTACCACAGCATTCTGCAGCGATACGCCATCCCATCGGGTTTGCGCTTAGTGGGACTATCATTTGTTTTTCAACAGGACAATGACCCAAAACACACCTCCAGGCTGTGTAAGGGCTATTTGACCAAGAAAAAGAGTGATGGAGTGCTGCATCAGATGACCTGGCCTCCACAATCACCCGATCTCAACCAAATTTAGATGGTTTGGAATGAGTTGGACCGCAGAGTGAAGGAAAAGCAGCCAACAAGTGATCAGCATATGTGGGAAATCCTTCAAGACTGTTGGAAAAGCATTCCTCATGAAGCTGGTTGAGAGAAGGCCAAGAGTGAGCAAAGCTGTCATCAAGGCAAAGGGTGGCTACTTTGAAGAATTTGTGTATCTGTATGTATCATGTGTCTGTGTATGCATCTGTGTATCATGTATCTGTATCTGTGTATGTGTATGTGAGTGTGTGTCTACAATGCACATGGTGGCTGGCAACTGTAAGTACTAGAGGAATGTTGTTTCCATGGTGATATGCCTGAAATTGTGTGTGCGTGCGCCTGCTTGTGTGTGCAGCTGAGAAGGTAACGTCCCTGGGGAAGGACTGGCATCGACCCTGTCTGCGCTGTGAGAGATGCTGCAAGACCCTGGCCCCAGGAAGCCACGCAGAGGTGAGAGACAGAAAACAGGAAGAAGGGGTAGGGAAGAGGGAGATGTGGGGAGTGGAGAAAGGAGAGAAAATAGAAAGATTTAAGGAGATGCCCTGTCTGTGCTCTCTGAATCTGAATGACATTTTCCACGTACTCGGAATTTGACTTAGTGGGAAGGTGCTGCTAGTGATAGACAGACAACACATAATCTACATACAGTACATACAAAATAAATACAATAAACAAAGAACAATTACACATGATAGGAGAGTATGCAAATTTACAGTTGAAAATGTACAGAGAATATACTAAGAATATACTTATAAAATGTACAATTTACAGTGGGAGTGCAACGTAGTGCAGTTCTAGTAATTATATTGCATGTGGCAGGAACTGTCTGGGTACAGTAAATTCTATTAATTCCATTCTGTTTCAGCATGATGGGCAGCCCTACTGCCACAAACCGTGTTATGCCACCCTGTTTGGGCCCAAAGGTATGCTATACTCACTCAAGACTTTCTTCCTCTTAACCATATGAAAGACCAACCACCCTATTGCTATGCTTTTACATGTATTATGATATTTCATAGATATCACCATAGTCAGATGTCCATTGTTCCATTCCAGGGGTGAACACCGGAGGTGTTGGGAGCTACATCTATGATGAACCCAGCGCTGAGGCAGTGGCAGAGACTGAGGCCCAGCCTTGAGTCTACCCATATCCCCCACCACCTCCTCCTCCAGCCAGACCTCTTCAGCATTGGCTCTCTCACCTCATGCCTTGTTACTATCCCCAGTCTTAGATAGGCTGAGTATATCTGTATTTCCAACCTGTCCCTACACTTTCTACTCTGCCTCTCCATTAGGTTATTCAGCATCTACAGAAACCAAGTGTCAAATAGTACACATTGTAGGCTTAACTCACAAGAATGGATATTTAGAATGTTCAGTTGTATTTCTAGATTATTTATACCTCTACTTTTTGTATTGCGATGAATCTTTTTTAGCGAACATCTCCCCTGTGAAATGTACAGTAGGTTCATCGATGTCCCCTTCCTCGTTGTTCATGTCTCTCCAAGATGCCAAATCAGCAGAAGTGTGTGTAAGATGACCAGTACAATGTGTATTAAATGAAAGCCACCATATGGTTTGACTCTACACAGTACAGCACAGACCTAGTGAGGGAAAGATGAGGTGGGGGTCGGCCTTCTATTTTTCATTCCCTGAAAATAATGTAATTTACCTGTGCACCTACAAATACATGGCATACACAACTGGCATGATGATTTCCAAGCTTTCTGCTATAGGCCTATTCAGTATGTTCTTGCCAAGTTCACCCTGCGTCTAGGAGAACAGGATGATAGTGTAGAAACAGAATAGATAGAGCATCCTAGGAATGTGCATTATTGTTAGCCTATTGCTGTTGGTTGTGCATCAAAGGTGTGTGTTACTTAAGAACATGGGTCATCAGATTTTCTACAATAAAGTTGTGAGAACATGAAAGGTTGTTTTGTGTCTTATTTGGGGAAAAGTGTAAAGGGTTATTTACAGGAACCTGTTACATATTGGTAGTTATTACAGTGTAGGCTACAACTCAGACAAATATAAATTATTTAAAGATATCTGATATAAAGAATTATAGTAAAAAGCTTTGGAGCACCTTAAATGAAATTTGTGGCAAAAAGGCAAACTCGGCCCTATCATTCATTGAATCAGATGGCTCACTCATCACAAAACCCACTGATATTGCCAACTACTTTCATGTTTTTTTCATTGGCAAGGTTAGCAAACTTGGGCATGACAAGCATTGAAATGTTGAATTCTGTAAAGTGAGTGTGGAAGAGGAAAAGCAATTATTGTTGTCTAGCAACAATGACAAGCCTCTTGGGTCTGATAACGTGGGTGGAAATTTACTGAGGATGATAGCGTACAATATTGCCTTTACTAGTTGCCATCTGTTCAATCTAAGCCTCCAGGAAAGTTTGTGCCCTCAGGCCTGGAGGGAAGCAAAAGTCATTACGCTACCGAAGAATAGCAAAGCACTCTTTACTGGCTCAAACAACCGACCAATCAGCCTGTTACCAACCCTTAGTAAACTTTGGGAGAAAATGACAACGCTATTTCACAGTAAACAAATTAACAACAGATTTTCAGTGCACTTATAGGGAAGGGCATTCAACATGTATGGCACTTACACAAATTACTGATGATTGGCTGAGAGAAATTGATAATAAAAAGATTGTGGGAGCTGTTTTGTTAGAATTCATTGCAGCTTTTGACATTATCGATCATAATCTGCTGCTGGAAAAACATATGTGTTATGGCTTTACATCGCCTGCTATACTGTGGATTGAGAGTTACCTGTCTAACAGAACACAGCCTCTACAGGAATTGTGGGTCCCCCTTGGGATGGTTGGGCTAATGTACACTACCATTCAAAAGTTTGAGGTCACATAGAAATGTCCTTGTTTTGGAAAGAAAAGCTCATTTTTGGTCCATTAAAATAACATCAAATTGATCAGAAATACAGTGTAGACATTGTTAATGTTGTAAATGACTATTGTAGCTGGAAATGGAAGATTTTTTATGGAATATTTACATAGGCGTACAGAGGCCCATTATCAGCAACCATCACTCCTGTGTTCCAATGGCATGTTGTGTTAGCTAATCCAAGTTTATCAATTTAAAAGGATAGTTGATCATTAGAAAACCCTTTTGCAGTTATGTTAGCACATCTTGTTCTGGTTAAAGAAGCAATAAAACTTGCCTTCTTTAGACTAGTTGAGTATCTGGAGCATCAGCATTTGTGGGTTTGATTACAGGCTCAAAATGGAGAAATTGCCAAGAAACTGAAGATCTTGTACAACACCGTGTACTACTCCCTTCACAGAACAGTGCAAACTGGCTCTAACCAGAATAGAAAGAGGAGTGGGAGGCCCAGGTGCACAACTGAGCAAGAGGACAAGTACATTAGAGTGTCTAGTTTGAGAAAAAGATGCCTCACAAGTCCTCAACTGGCAGCTTCATTAAATAGTACCCGCAAAACACCAGTCTCAACGTCAACAGTGACACTCTAATGTACTTGTCCTCTTGCTCACTTGGCACCGGGGCCTCCCACTCCTCTTTCTATTCTGGTTAGAGTCAGTTTGCGCAGTTCTATGAAGGGAGTAGTGGCTCAAAGTAGAGGAGAGATTGACTTCATCACTACTTGTATTTGTGAGAAGTATTGACATGTTGAATGCACTGAGCTGTCTGTTTAAACTATTAGCACACAGCTCAGACACCCATGAATTACCTACGAGACATGCCACCAGAAGTTTCTTCACAGTCCCCAAGTCCAGAACAGACTATGAGAGGCACACAGAACTACATAGAGCCCTGACTACACGGAACTCTATTCCACATCAAATAACTCATGCAAGCAGTAAAATTAGATTTATTTATTTATTTTTATAAAAAAATAGATAGATAAAAATACACCTTATGGAACAGTGGGGACTGTGAAGAGACACACACAGGCATAGACACATGTGTGGCCGATGTGAAATGGCTAGCTAGTTAGCGGTGGTACGCGCTAATAGTGTTTCAATCGGTGACGTCACTCGTCCCGAGTCCTAGATGTAGTTGTTCCCCTTGCTCTGCAAGGGCCGTGGATTTTTGGGCGCGATGGGTAACGATGCTTCATGAGTGACTGTGGTTGATGTGTGCAGAGGGTCCCTGGTTCGAGCCCAGGTTGGGGCGAGGAGAGGGAGGGAAGCTATACTGTTACACATGATAACATGTACTATACACACATGTACACATGGATTTTGTGTTGTAGATATGTGGTAGTACACTAGTGGCACACACTTAATGTGTTGTGAAATCTGTTGTGAAATATACTGTAATGTTTTTAAAATTGTATAACTGCTTTAATTTTGCTGGACCCCAGGAAGAGTAGCTGCTGCCATGGTGATCCATAATAAATACAAATACAGACCATTGTCTACCAGCAGGGTGCGACTATTTCTTATTTAGCAAGGTGTCACGAGGATATGGCCTTGCGAAAACACCGCAGAGGCTTGTGGGTGTTGTAGTTCTCTAGCTCACGCATATATATTTTGTAAGTGAAACCTAAAGACCTCACTGTAATGTCAGCTGCGATTCTTGTGCCCGCTGTTGTCGGTGGTGGAATATTGCTAATTGTTTCCGAATGTTTTCCCCTGGAAGAAAGCGGTACAGTTGCTCCGTACCCGGCAGATATGATGGGTGGAATATGATGGAGGGAAAGACGGTCATTTTGACCGGAACGAACAGTGGCATATTGAAAGCCTTTGCCCGGAAGCTGCACAAACCAGTGTTTAGTAATGAAGGTAACCTTTCAAAGTGCGCAATGGTGTGCTGTCCAACGGGCTGAAACAGTCACGTGTGTACACAGTCGCTTGGTATTTGTTTACAAAAGCTAACAACGTCAATTAAGTTTTAAATAAATTCAGTACAGGGATTAGTTATCCTAATTACAATTCATTCACTGGAAATCACTTGCAATGATTGTAGTTTATTACAAATTATATAGATTTAGATACATATATAGAGACCAACACGACACAGTCATCCAGCCATCATTAAACAAAACCTCTATGTTAATCATTCACTATGTGTGCCTCTTACATGCCTGTTTTCCTTCTGTCTCCCCACATTAGGAAGAACAAAAAGTTGACGTGCTCATCTACAACGCAGGCATCTACCAGTGTCCCTACACCAAGACTGAGGAGGGTTTCAAGATGCAGCTGGGGTTCAACCACCTGGGTCACTTCCTCCTCACCCACCTCGTCCTGGACTTCCTCAAGCTCTCCTCCCCCAGCCGCGTGGTGGTGGTCTCCTCCAATCTCTACAAGTATGGCAGCATCAACTTTCGAAGACCTCAACTGTTGTGGTTTGTTGAAGTTATTTTGTGTATATTGTATTCCTTAGCACAAACCAGTTTGCAACGGAAAATGAAAAAAACGAAAGTTTCTTATTTGACAAGAGTTCAGGTTAGTCCTTTCCTGTTTGACAGTTTTCTTCAATTTGGTGCCTCATGAATACAACCCTTGTGTAATGTCTTTTGTGTTTCTATGGATGATTTTCCCCTTGAGGGATAATAACATTTTCTACTTCTACTACCACTCCAGTGAGAGCAGCTGCAACAAAGCGTCCTGTTACAGCCAGAGCAAGCTGGCTAATATTCCCGTGAGCTGACCCGGCGCTGGAAGAGGAGGGCGTCATGGTCAACACACTCTCCCCAGGCATGGTGAGGACCAGGCTGGGGAGGCACATCTACATCCCCCTTCCTGGCAAAACCTCTCCTCTACCTGGCCTCGCTGGCCTTCTTCAAGAGCCCACTGGAGGGCGCTTGGACGCCGCTCTACCTGGCGTGTTCGCCCGTCATGGAGGGAGTGGTGGGGAAGTGCTTCGCTAATTGCGAGGAGCTGATGCCCAGGGTAATGGATGATCACTCGGTCAAGAGGCTGTGGAACCTGAGTGAAAGCATGGTGGGGATCAAGTCTCAGTAAGGGACCTGGGATCCAGACACTCTTCTAGAGACGATCCAAAATACTTTTCCCTGTGAATCAAGTGAATTGGGAGATGATTGATTGAGACTGTTTGGGATTTCATTGGAACTGGGATCAGTGGGTAAAGTTCCCAATGTTTTGGTGTGCGTGTGTGTGCATCTGTGAGAGATGTGCAAATATTGTGTGGATGGAGTGTGAGTGGGATTGGAGTTGTGCATGCCGAGAGTGCTAATAATGTGATCAATGTGCCTCTGAAACAGAGAAGATCCATTGAGAATTTCTACATGCAGTGTTCCATGAATGTGTAACTAAGTATACCAGTTCCCATAGGAACCTACTAGATTATATGTACTGTACTTTTCACCAGTGTTTACAGAATCACAAATTCACACAATCAAAGTGGAGGGGAGCTAAATCCTAGTAGCGATTATCAAAGGGAAGCTGGACTGTCATATTTGCTTTTAATGTGTGCTTACATGTTTGGTTATAGTGCTATCGAAACATCCCCGGGGGGGTTTGAAAAGCAAGCAAATGGATATCTAGTTCACCAGCTGTATATAAATGCTAAGGCAGCTTAGCTCATGCATACCGCATCGTGCATTTGACGGTGGCAAAAAGGAATAGAGGAGTGGTTGTGTTGTGTTGCCTAATCCAGTTTTCCTCTCATGAAGTGTTTGAATTGTAAATGCGTTGCCTTCTGCTGTGACTGGATGCACAGGAACAATTAAGTTTACAACGAGATTCAGATTCAGTTGGATGCTGTTGCGACGTTGATGCTGTGGTGGCTCCCTCCTCTGGATAGATGTAATCTCTCAAGTAATTCCCTTTTCGCTCCTGAGTGAGAGGGGGAGTGTGTTTTGAATGTCAATGCGGAGGTATGGCTTATGCTATACATTAACAAAATAGTCGACAATCCAAAGATAGTTTCTCTACATGTGTGCGCACACAGTTTGATTTGAATGCTTTTAAAAAACAATATTGTTTCTGCAATCTTTTTAGGAAATGGCATAATTATTATCTTCCATACACACGCACACACAAACACACACACCAACACTAAAACACTTTAGCAAACCTTGGAGCATCTAAATGTGTAGTTTGTGCTTTATTAGGTTAAATGAAACACAACAGAAATATAGAAACATGCATCATTGTGTGATAGAAACAGATTTGTGTTTGCTTGATGGGGGTATGGGCATGGGAATCTGAGGTAGAGTGGGACAGGAAAACGTCTCCAAGGGTTATAGAGCAAAAATAACATCAACGGGTAAGACAAATGTTTACATCTCAAAAGAAGTCCATCAGTAGCAAAATAATACATACTTTGAACGGTCTCTTTAAGCGCTCTGGATATTTCAAAATTGTGTCAAAGCAAAAACTGAACGAATCAATGGAACTGCACTCAAACGGGTTTAGGCTAGGGGCATCTCTATTTTTGAGTAAAAACATCTCTTAGTACTGCAACTTTAACCCATTCCCCAGGCACCTCTTATACTGTAAGGTACTGCAACTTTAACCCATGCCCCATTGTCATACATATTTTACTCTGCACAAATGCAGCACAGTATTCAGTATTCAGCCTGTGATTGACAATAAACAAATCTTAATGTGCAATTTTGACAGTCTTCTTTAACATTCCAACTATCTCTCTTTGATTGGCAGATGCTGTTAACCAGACATATTTACAATGTGTTGGTGTCCACATCTGATTGAATTGTAGTCATTTCTTTACAATCATCAGTTTTATATTTTCTTTTGAATGCAGCTACAAACAAAATATGTCTTTGAACACTCAATTATTGTAGTTGTAATTAAATATATTTATATATTTCAACAGTTACTTTAAATACTTCCTTCATCCACATGGAGCAACTGTGGTCTCTGGTACCTCCAAATACTATTTTATGTACCAAATGTACCAAAGGTAGCAGAGTCTTTTCCTATATTCCTCACTCATTTGGCACAGTAATGAATTGTCAATTCACCTGACCCAGACAATCTTACACATTCATTGTAGTGATGCGAACCACACTTTCGTCAGTTTTTCACAGCTGTGGCAACAATCTGATGAATTCATGCTTAACCTACTGTATTGTCAAAATGTCCTATCAAAATGAATGTCCTTCAACTGAACGGCTAGACTCACACTAATCAATGTGTTTTGCTGGATTCACCAAGACCTCTCACCTCACATCCCACCAGGGAAAGAGATGAAGAAAGAGAAAGACCAGTAAGTCAGAGGACGAGAATCCCTTCTTCTCTCAGTTCAGAAGTGTTCCATACAGCTGGGCTTTGGTGAGACTGTCCTTTCTGGAGAGTCCTAACGTGCCAAATGTTTGGTATTGCGGGGGAGGGGGACAAGGTGGTAGCGGGGGCGGTGGTGGACTGCCCTGGGGGGGCGATGGATGCTGCATCTCGGTCTGGTAGTGCTGCTGCAGCTCGGCAGCCATCTCCAGGGACCTTTGGTTTAGGGACTCAGTGGAGCTGTTTGGGCTGACGTCCTGGTACTCCTTGTTCTGCCCTCCACCTCCTCCCCCGGCCCCTGCTACACCGACACTGCCCTCCCTGTCATTGGAGCTTGCTGAGTGGTAGAGGCTGTGCTCTGACTCCTGGCTGTCCTCCTTTCCCCGGTAGAGATGGGTCTGGTGGGCCTGCTGGCTGTGGGACGGATGGGACTGACGGAGTCCCCCCACAGGGCTACACTGGGGGCTGGGCGTGGAGAAGCACACCGGGGTTTCCATGATGGGTCCTACCCCTGCCTGGTAGAAGTCTGCCCCTTCCTGGAAGCTGCTGTAGAGGGGTCCCAGGCGGATCTTGGCGGGCCGAACGGAGAAGTGCTGCTCGGAGAAGCTGTAGGGCGAGGCCCGGCCGGGCGAGTGGTACGAGTGGGCGCTTAGGTCCTCCACACTCAGCTGCCTCCAGCGGCCAATCAGCTCCTCCTCCTCAGGCGCCAGTGTACTGCCGCGGCGGCTGTCTCCATAGACGACGCTTGGCGAGGAGGAAGGAGGGAGGGGTTCGTAGGGCTCGCTGAAGCACGAGGACATGGTGCGGCTGTAGACAGGTGAGCTGCCGTTCTGGTGGTGTGCTCCGCCGGCCTGCTGGAAGACAGCGTGGACCTTGGCGAAGCCGCCCCCGCCAGGACTGTCCCTCTCCCAGGAGGAGTCACTCTTCCTCTCATAGTCTCCCCCATTCCTCCAGTCCATGTAGAGGGAGTGGTGGTGGGGAGAGGAGGCCGTGCTGCTCGGTGGGCCGTTGCCCTTGTCGTCCGAGCCCCCTCCGCTGAAGCTGGAGTAGGAGCTGCCTGAGGTGGGGCCCAGAGAGGTGGGGAACTTGGCAAAGCACTCCTGGGAGAAGCCAGACCTCAGCCCCAACAAGGGACCCTCCTCTGGGTTACTATCTGTGGAGTTCTGGGGCCCGTAGACCAGCTTTCTCTGGCCATGGAGGTCCATGCTTGGCCTGCGCTCACGGTTCTGATCAACCGGGCAGTACAGAGCTGTGTCGCTGCTGTACAGGTCTGACTTGTAGGCTGCCCGGAGGCCAAGGCGCTCACCTCTGTCCAGGGTGTCCAGGAGGAAGCCTTGGTCCTGGAGCTGGGGGCTAGGCGAGCTAGAGGCTTGGCTGCCACTGCAGGCCTCGTCGGGCTTCTCCAGCACCTTGGCGATGACGGAGGCAGGGACGGAATCGGCATAGGCAGTGTGGCAAAGAGGTGTGCCCTCCATGTGCATGGTCACGCGTTCCTGGAATTCAGCAGGCAACTGAGAGAGAGAGAGAGAGAGAGAGAGAGAGGGAGAGAGAGAGAGAGAGACTGAGGTATAGATCATGGTGATACAGAGACAAACCATGAGATTAGTGCATGGAAGTTCATGGAAGATGAAAAAATTAGGAAACAGACTCTACAAACATTGTTTTCACACATTAGCAACAACATACTGATTATGGCACCATATGGAGATCAGGCATGAAACTGAAAACTATAACTGAGGAGGTGGAACCTGGAGTTATTTCATGGATGGTAAACATAGGTACATCATGAGATCATTAGTTTGATATGTTGCTGTTGCCTCTGCCTCTCCATAGCAACAATAATTAAGCTTTTGCAGAAGGAATCTAGTCAATTATCGTTAATTGGCAATGAGAAGCTAGCTAATTATAGCTTCATGCCTAAAAGGAGCCAAGACAAAACTGAACATTTGTACAAACATCCTTTCATAGCAGTTGTATCACACATTCGCTTTAACCAATGTAAATACCCAATTACCATGAGATATTTAGATATTGTTTGCACATATTTCCAGGGCCAATTTTTCAAAGAACATTTTCATTTTCAACGGCGTACACCAGCCTAACCTGGACGATGCAGGGCCAATTGTGCGCCGCCCTACGGGACTCCCAATCACGGACGGTTGTGGTACAGCCTGGATTCGAACCAGGGTGTCTGTAGTGACACCTCAAGCACTGAGTTGCAGTGTCTTAGCCCGCTGTGCCACTCGCGAGCCATGCTTGTTATGCAGTGGAGCAAGTGACTAACGCACTTCAATCATGGCTGGAAACTGATGCATCATTTCTCTGTGTTGCACCACATTCCATTAATAACCTTTTGATTACTCTCCAGTTCACAAACAAACAGACTGGAGGACATAAGTAGATCTATAACCTTTGACCCCATTGCAGCAGTGGACAGTATATGCCCAAGGTGTCATCAGTTTATCTGTTTCTTTCACTCCATAGAGGAAAACACACACACACACACACACACACACACACACACACACACACACACACACACACACACACACACACACACACACACACACACACACACACACACACACAGCATTAATTTATGACCATTACGTAACTGATGAATCGTGTTTGCATTGATATTTCCACTCAGGCGCATGGTGCCAAATGTGCTGAGGCATTTTTTAACGGTATTGGCAACATGCCAGCTTTAAAATCTGCTCCTGCCACGCGGGCCGGGCAGGGGGCCCAGAGCTGATACAGCTGAAAGCCTTGCCAATCTGCCCTGGCACTAACGCACTCATCAATACTCGCTCGTTCCTCTCCCGCTGGAAAACAAAAGCAGCATGGGCACTGTTGGGCATACTCAAATCTCCATCTCCTTATGTATATAGTGTCTTAGCGCTCTGCAACCTTCCATCAATTACTCACTCACCTGTCACATAATGTAGCTCTAGTGTTCCATTGTTAATCACTGTCAAACATTTACCTCCTAACCAATCCATCAATGGAGTAATCACCTTATGATTCCAACTGTTGATGTATTGGAAGTTTGGAACTATTTCAGCTCAGGCCGAGGGCCCAGGTTTTAGCCCGTAATCCTGGCTCATGCATTGATCGATGTGAATGGATCAAGACGTGTGCTAATATTTGCAGCACTGCACATCGTGCCCATACCTCAAGTCAGGTGGATTCAGCTGCTTAGATAAAGGAAGAATGTTGTTTTATCTCCTGGGGATTTTTATCCAAGTGAATTTCCCTCCCTGTGTAGCTTCACCAACACCATCCAATGGCTGGGGTTGAGGAAGTCGTGAGACCGTAGCTTCAGCTTAGCATTAGCTTTAACTTAGCCAGTGTAGTATGCTGATAATAGGCAGCAGCAGACTTGGGTTCAAATAGTATACATTCTCTTTCAAATACTTTAGCTGTTCTAGATTGCCTTTGCCAGGTGCAATGGAGCTAGTAGAAAAATCCCCAAAGGTCAAATCCTGCCTATCTGTCACTCTGACCAAGCTCAACCAAGCGCTTAAAGTTGGAAAGAAAACAAAGTACTATTTGAACCCAGGTCTGATAGGCAAAGAAGTTGGGGAAATATAAATAGAATAACTAATCCACTGCAATTTTCCTGGACTCTTGGGTACATTCAATGTGGCTGTTCAAGTAATTATATGTCTGTGGTTGGGGGAGGACTCACCTCAGAAAGCTGAGTCCTGTAGTGGGACTTGTTGCACTGGAGCAGCTGGGCAGCCAGGTTACAGTCCTTCCTGTACAGATCCTACAGGACAGACACAGTGTTGGAATGTGTTAGAAGAAAACATGCTCTTAAGAAATCATCCATTCTAAAGAAACACACTGCATTGAATTCAAGGATGAGCCAGAACCGGGACTTGAACTCAGGTGTTGTTCGGTCCAACACCTAATATAACGAGCTCCAAAACTCTTGGCGAAGATGCTAGGTGTTGTATACTAAGGTTGCTACAATTTGATGACCTATAGATCTGACCTCATAGAGTGCCCTTACATTGTCCTCCCTCAGTTTCTCAATGGTCAGCTTGGCTTCCATCAGGTGGTTGTTGAGCACGATGATCTCTCTGCTCAGGGCTCTCTTCTCGTCGTCATGGTGCTGAGACTAAGGAGAGCAAAGACTCATGTCAGACTCACGTTGCAAATACATTGTTGTTTTTTCTTTGATTTCAGTGGCAGTGCAGGACAACCCAGCCGGATGCCATACCCTACATATATTTGCTTATAATCATATCATGTGTAACCGTGCTTAATTAATCACACATCACTTAAAATGGTCTAAAAGTGTGTTCCATCATTCTCTGTGCCTCAGATCACACAGGACGCAGAATTCTCAGAGGCCTCAACTCGTGACTATCTTACCTTGAACTGGTTGAAACGGCTGAATTTCACTCTCTGTTCCAGACAACATGACAAAGTAGCAGAAGTCTAACTATTCTCATTGTTCAACTGAACTTTTGATCAGTTTCATATCAACCAACATCTGTAATGATGCATGTACGTAATTCAGCATTACTATATAATCTTAAACCTCAGAAGAATAATTTGCCTTTTTTGCTATTAGATGTAAATTCCCCTGTTTTGGGGACCAGCGTGGGTCTGGTACCGGTTCGACCAACATTTTTTGCTTATAAATAGATATGTGAACACCATAGATGGAAATGGCTTGCTTGAGTGGTAGCCATGATTCTCATTGACACTGGAGTATGTCTCTTCTGCCTGTGTGAAGCAGGATGTGAAATCTAAAACCACTCGAAACTGGGATGTCCCTCCTACCATTTAATTCGCTCTTCCAACTGTCCATCAACTCCTGGCTGAACCCTACGTCACAGACACTAACAGCGCATATGCCTGGAATCCTTACATCTCAACGCAACAGGAGAGAGTGGTTTCAGAGATAGATTTATAGCAAGTAATCTAAAATAATTCATAGATTTTAAACAAAAAACACGTTATATAATAGGAGATGAAAGGCGAGTTCCTAACGAGTTCAGGAAGCCAAGCTAGAACTCTGTGAGACGTTCACAGCAATTGGGGCAGACATTTTGAACAAGAGAGACCTTCAGAAAATATGCACATTTCTAGCACTAAATATACAAATATGTATTTTACACTTATAAGGAAGGTGAAATGTTGTAGTTAGTTATTTTATAAATTGATTATACTATATTTAGAAAAAATATATAAAATTGTTTCAAGCCTTATTCATCTAGTTTTGTGGAATAGGAAATACATCATATGAGATTTGAATCTTTCTTTGAGTATGCAGCATTACTAGTTATTTTTTATGGCCCTCTCATGATAAAAAATTAATTTTGGGGATGACAACGATTACATTTTCGATTACGTTTAGTTACATTTAAGAGGATTTATACCGTCCTGTTGGTGCTATTAGCATCTGGTGCTATTAGACTCTGGTGCTATTAGACTTTGCATTTTCACGACTACCTGTACCTCAAAGCTCTGTGGCCTCAATTCTTCTCTCTCTCTCCAGTCAAGTCAACTTATCAGAAATTACAGGTCTGCCGGCTTCACCATGAAGATTTATATTCTAGGTGAGTAAACTAGGTGAAAGTCCACCAAGATGGCCCTTGCCTAAACTTGGCATTGTGTGCAGCTGGTCCCCCCAGAACGAATTATCCACACATCAGTTGAAAATTGAGTTGCATCTTCTAGGTGCTTATACACTGTACCACTGAACTGACTGGGGCTTCTGTCCTTGCCACTGACTGAAGCCGACTGTCCTTGCCACTTGCCAAGACGCTCTGGCACTCCCTTGAAGAAAGATGGCAGAATATGGCAAAATCCTGGTTACCACTGGAGATTTTGAATTGTTCCAGAAGCTTAAACTGTTTCGACTATGCCGGCCAAACCTCATCCTCCCAGTCCTATTCGCTAGTTTTATTTTTGTCCAAACAAACCCAAATCAAATAAAATGTTATTTGTCACATGCTTCATAAACAACAGGTGTAGACTAACAGTGAAATGCTTACTTACGGGCCCTTCCCAACAATGCAGAGAGAAAAAAATAGAAATATAAAAAAACACAATGAGTAACGATAGCGTGACTACAGTGTTTACACGGGGAACCAGTTTCGAGTTGATGTGCAGGGGTACGAGGTAATTGAGGTACAGCAGATATACAGTTGAAGTTGAAAGTTTACATACACTTATGTTGGAGTCATTAAAAATCGTTTTTCAACCACTCCACAAATTTCTTGTTAACAAACTATGGTTTTGGCAAGTCGGTTAGAACATCTACTTTGTGCATGACACAAGTAATTTTTCCAACAATTGTTTAGACAGATTATTTCACTTATAATTCACTGTATCACAATTCCAGTGGGTCAGAAGTTTACATACACTAAGTTGACTGTGCCTTTAAACAGCTTGGAAAATTCCAGAAAATTATGTCATGGCTTTAGAAGTTTCCGATAGGCTAATTGACATCATTTCAGTCAATTGGAGGTGTACCTGTGGATGGATTGCAAGGCTTACCTTCAAACTCAGTGCCTCTTTGCTTGACATCATGGGAAAATCAAAAGAAATCAGCCAAAAGTTGTACACCTCAACAAGTCTGGTTCATCCTTGGGAGCAATTTCCAAACGCCTGAAGATACCACGTTCATCTGTACAAACTATAGTACGCAAGTATAAACATCATGGGACCACGCAGCAGTCATACCGCTCAGGAAGGAGACGTATTCTGTCTCCTAGAGATGAACGTACTTTGGTGCGAAAAGTGCAAATCAATCCCAGAACAACAGCAAAGGATCTTGTGAAGATGCTGGAGGAAACAGGTACAAAAGTAACCTGAAAGGCCGCTCATCAAGGAAGAAGCCACTGCTCCAAAACCGCCCTAAAAAAGCCAGACTATGGTTTGCAGCTGCACATGGGGACAAAGATCGTACTTTTTGGAGAAATGTCCTCTTGTCTGATGAAACAAAAATAGAACTGTTTGGCCATAATGACCATTGTTATGTTTGGAGGTTAAAGGGGGAAGCTTGCAAGCTGAAGAACACCATCCCAAACGTGAAGCACGGTGGTGGCAGCATCATGTTGTGAGGGTGCTTTGCTACAGGAGGGACTGGTGCACTTCACAAAATAGATGGCATCATGAGGAAGTAAAATTATGTGGATATATTGAAGCAACATCCCAAGACATCAGTCAGGAAGTTAAAGCTTGGTCGCAAATGGGTCTTCCAAATGGACAATGACCCCAAGCATACTTCCAAAGTTGTGGCAAAATGGCTTAAGGACAACAAAGTCAACGTTTTGGAGTGGCCATCACAAAGCCCTGATCTAAATCACATAGAAAATGTGTGGGCAGAACTGAAAAGTGTGTGCGAGCAAGGAGGCCTACAAACCTGACTCAGTTACACCAGCTCTGTCAGGAGGAATGGGCCAAAACTCACCCAGCTTATTGTGGGAAGCTTGTGGAAGGCAACCTGAAATGTTTGACCCAAGTTAAACAATTTAAATGCATGCTACCAAATACTAATTGAGTATATGTAAACTTCTGACCCACTGGGAATGTAATGAAAGAAATAAACGCTGACATAAATCATTCTCTCTACTATTATTCTGACATTTGACATTCTTAAAATAAAGTGGAGATCCTAACTGACCTAAAACAGGGATTTTTTACTAGGATTAAATGTCAGGAATTGTGAAAGACTGAGTTTAAATGTATTTGTCTAAGGTGTATGTAAACTTCCAACTTCAACTGTATATATTACCATTCAAAAGTTTGGGGTCTCATAGAAATGTCCTTGTTTATGAAAGAGAAGCACATTTTTTGTCCATTAAAATAACATAAAATTGATCAGAAATACAGTGTAGACATTGTTAATGTTGTAAATGACTATTGTGGCTGGAAACGGAAGATTTTTCATGGAATATCTACATAGGCGTACAGAGGCCCATAATCAGCAACCATCACTCCTGTGTTCCAATGGCACATTGTGTTAGCTAATCCAAGTTTATCAATTTAAAAGGCTAATTGATCATTAGAAAACCCTTTTGCAACTATGTTAGCACAGCTGAAAACTGTTGTTCTGATGAAAGAAGCAGTAAAACTGGCCTTCTTGATACTAGTTGAGTATCTGGAGAATCAGCATTTGTGGGTTCGATTACAGGCTCAAAATTGGCCAGAAACAAATAACTTTCTTCTGAAACTCGTCAGTCTATTCTTGCTCTGAGAAATGAAGGCTATTCCATGCGAGAAATTGTCAAGAAACTGAAGATCTTGTACAACGCCGTGTACTACTCGCTTCACAGAACAGTGCAAACTGGCTCTAACCAGAATAGAAAGAGGAGTGGGAGGCCCCGGTGCACAACTGAGCAAGAGGACGAGTACATTAGAGTGTCTAGTTTTAGAAACAGACGTCTCACAAGTCTTCAACTGGCAGCTTCACACAGACACTGGACAGAGTATGAATAAGGCTGTTTTAGAAGGTTGGAAGTACAGTACCAACATACAGTAGCTACTGTCGTAGGTCAAAGCTGTGTGCTGGAAAATCTTGGTAGAGCATGGGTGGAATAGGCATTGTGGTGCTCATGTGAATTTCCTTTCTTTTTCTGCTTCAGACCAATGCCTTTTCTCACTTAAAACAATGTATTTTGTTTTTAATTTCCATTTTTACACCGGAAAGGGATTATATAACACCATTATACAACATTATAATAATACAGCATAACACAGCAATAAACGTTAAGTAAGATCAAACAACAAATAAAAATGGCAACAGAAATAATGTAATTGTTAGTATTCATCTAATATTAACAGCTGATTTTCCAGAGGAGAGCGAAAAACCAGAAACCCTTTTAAGCCAATATGGAGTAAACTGGAAACATTTCCCCTGATCTCTCTTGAGACAATTGAGCAAGCTCCTGGAAAATACACAAATAATCAACATGTACCCATGAACTATGTACAAGTTTACGGAAGAAAGTCATACTACTACAATACCTGTAAACAAAAGTGAGTTATCACTAAATATAACATTTACAACCAAATGTATCAGATATAGTCAACTTTGTAAATACAATTCACGGATGGCCACAATTGCTCTTGAGAAGCTATAGGTTTATGCAGGCTTCTCTGTTTAAGCCCAGTTCTACCACACCTGATCCTACTAGTCATGGTCTCGATGAACAGCTGAGTGGTAGAATCAGGTGTGGTAGCACTGGGCTTAAACAGAGAAGCCTGCATAACGGTGTGGATCGTCAAGAGCAAATTTGATAACTCCTTTTACAAACACTACAACAAATGACAAATTGCTGAGAAGCACCTGTAAAATACAGTCATTAGACAAGTACAAAACTCTTAAGAGAAATGATAGACATACAGTTTTAACAAATCTGAAATTGGACCGGTGCTCTAAATCCTTGAAAACAAAACTTCAGCTACAAAAGTCCTAAGTAATGCTGTACACAGCTGTCCAACTCCAGTAAAACAGCACAATGTCCTCATTTATAAATGGCAGTAAAACATGAAAACAGGTGGGAGTGGGAGTACTCACAGATTTGGAACATAACACACATCTTAAGTATTGACAGTGGCAAAGTACCATGTGTACTGTGTGCATTTAAATTGGTATAAGTCATTTGTCAGTTCCACATGGGCCAGCTTGCATTTCTCTGTGACAGGAACATGCCCACAATCTGCCACTCTGCCATAAAGCACTGTGTCCCCGGGCAGTACTGTAGGGATGGCGTGCATCTCACGGATGAGGGCAACGACCTCTTTCTTCCTTGAGAGTCTGAGTGATGGTCTCTCCTCCGTTCTAGAAAGAGGCACGCAGTTGTACACACCACCACACTCACTGCCACTTCACAAACCAAAAGGCGCTTTTAAGAGCCACCTAATAAATGCAAAAAGCGCTGTGTGTCAAAACTATACACTAAAGAGAATAAGTAGTTGCAAAGTAGCAAGTAGATGCAAAGTTGATAATTAGCTAAAATGCTAAAGCTGTCCATGATGAGATTGGAACACTCAACCTTTGGGTCCTAGATGGCAACGAAAATGAAAACCCCAAAGATATTTCAAAATATGTTTCATAATTCTATGGTAGCCTTTATACCAGTAATGCCTGTCCTACTAGTGACATATCTGCCTTTCTAGACTCTGCCAAAGACTATGCAAAATTCAGACTTCCAAAAGTCTTGTGATGAAATTATTTATATTAATGAAATTTAAAAAAAATGGATCAGCAAGTTAAAATTGAACAAATCTCCAGGGAATGATGGCCTTATTAGTGAATTATATAAATATTTTCAGGAGGATATTGTTGTATTTATATTTAAAGTTTTTAAGGAGGCTATTGACTTAGGGGTCCTGCCTGTTTCTGTGACACAAGGCCTCATTTCTGTAATCCCCAAACCAAACACAGATCCTATGATGTTAGAAAATTTGCATCCATCTTTGCAGAAAGACTTAAAAAAGGTCTTGACCAAATCATTGATGATGATACCCAGACTGGTTTTATGAAGGGCAGACATATATATATAATAATATTCGACTAGTATTGGACTTGATAGACTACAATGAGCACATTATGGAAGATAGCTTTATTTTATTTGTAGACTTTTACAAGGCTTTTGATACAGTTTAACATTATTTTATTTTTGAGACTCTTCGATTTTTTGGTTTTGGTCAATATTTTCAAAGTGTAATTTAGACACTTTACAATAATAGTAACAACTCTGTTAAATTATCCCATGGAACTTCACAAAGATTCAACATTAGACGCAAAATTAAACAAGGATGCCCAATTTCTCCTTTCTTATTATTATTGGTCACACAAGTTATGGCACTTCATATAATTAAGGATAGTTTTAGGGGTATTCCGAAACAAGATAAAGAGATAAAATGTTCACAATTGGCTGACGACACCACCATTTTTTTTAAAGATCATAATGACGTCAGGAAAGCTATTGAGTGTATTAATGCCTTCTCACATGTATCAGGTTTATCTCTGAATATTAGGAAATGTGAATTATTTGATGTGAATTATTTAATCTTTAAGATCAAATGGATACAAAACAATTTAAGAAATAAGGATTGCATTTGGAATATAATCCCTAATTTAATATTCCAACAGATTGGTGGTCTAGAAGTCTTACTCAAATGCAACTTTGATGTTGGTAAAATCCCTATTAAGCTTGCAAACTTTCATAAACAAGTACTTCTAACTTGGAACCTCATGTACAAACACAACTTTCCCCTCATAGGTATACAATCTGGAATAATAAAGACATAAATTACAAAAACAAGTCTTTGTTTCTCCAGAACTGGTTTGACAACAACATTATTTGGGTTAAACAATTATTGAATAATGATGGTCAACTATATGATTATCCAGAATTCATGAGAACACACAATGTTACATTCACTCCTGAGGAGTATCAAATTGTTGTCCCTAAAGGTGCTATTCTTCTTTTAACAATACTACAAGTGCAACTGTTGAGGATTTTGTAGCCTCAATACAACTAGAAGGAATTTACATTTTAAACTGTAAATGTA
This sequence comes from Salvelinus namaycush, assembly GCF_016432855.1. Classification (NCBI taxonomy): domain Eukaryota; kingdom Metazoa; phylum Chordata; class Actinopteri; order Salmoniformes; family Salmonidae; genus Salvelinus; species Salvelinus namaycush. The sequence goes on from NC_052335.1 coordinate 10,297,822, forward strand.
ATAGCATGTACATAAGAAAACTATGTTAAAATGTTACTATGTTAAAAAATGTACTGGAATACAGCCATAGGACTAGTGAACTGGAACAAAGTTTCGTTGTTATCTGGTAAATATTGTATATCTAATAAGGTGAAAGAAGTATCATACAAACTCATTCATAGAATCTACCCTGTAAAGACCTTTATTATACACAGATTTAAAATAGCTATTGATAACAAATGTGTATTTTGTGATTGTGACCCAGAGACTCTTGACCATTTATTTTGGAACTGTTCTTATGTCAGAAGATTTTGGAGTGAGTTAGAAGATTTTATTTGAAAAGAAACGACTATTAGAAAAAGAAACGACTGTTAATTTGAAAGACTCTGATATTATGTTTTATTTTGATTCAAATGATATGGACCCTGACTTAACTTTCATTGTTAATTTGTTTATCTTTCATGGAAGATTCTTTATCCATAAAATGAAGTGGGCAGAGAACAAACCTCTCTTCACATTATTTAAGATAGAATTGAAATATTATTTTGAAATTATCAGTAAATGTAAAAATCAATACGCACCATAACACTTTTTGACAAATTGAAAATGTATTCGAGATGTAATATCCTTGTCTGTTAGGTTTATGTACTCTTGTTTGTATATTTCTGTTTTTGTATTTGTTGTGTTCATAATATTTTTAATTTAAAAAATATATATAGTATGTATAAGCTGGAAATACAGGCCTAAGCATTGTTGTTAACTAGTTTGCTCCAATTGGGGGAGGGGTGGTAGGGTTGGAGGGTAATAAAGGAAATATATATATTTTTTAAGATGTGTGTGTATATATATGTATATTTATATGAATGTATGTATGTGTATATGTATGTATTTATATGTGTATGTATGTATGTGTATATATGTATGTATATGTGTGTGTGTATATGTAAAAAATATATATATGGGGGATTGGAAGTGAAGCAGACAATTACAATGATGGAAGCTACACTCTTTCTGCAAAATTAAAGCTGATCTATCCCCTAAAAGAAAATTCTACAGTGGATGAAATATTTTGTTCCCTCATCAATCTACACACAATACCCCATAATGACAAATGTATAAAAAATTCTAAACTGAAATACCTTATTTACACAAGTATTCAGACCCTTTGCTATGACACTCGAGTTCGAGCTCAGGTGCATCCTGTTTCCATTGATAATCCTTCTACAACTTTATTGGAGTCCACCTGTGGTAAATTCAATTGATTGGACATGATTTGGAAAGGCACACACCTGTCTATAAGGTTCCACAGTTGACAGTGCATGTCAGAGCAAAAACCAAGCCATGAGGTCGAAAGAATTGTCCGTAAAGCTCAGAGACAGGATGGTGTCTGCAGCATTGAAGGTCCACAAGAACACAGTGGCCGCCATCATTCTTAAATGGAAGAAGTTTGGAACCTCCAAGACTCTTCCTAGAGCTGGCTGCCCAGCCAAACTGAGCAATTGGGGGAGAAGGGCTTTGGTCAGGGAGGTGACCAAGAACTCGATAGTCACTCTGAATCAGTGCAAATTTTATAAAAAACAGTTTGGGTGTTGTGGTAGGGAGATTTAATACTGAGCTTCAACCGATACCTATATATTATGGGGACTATCAGCCCCACAATAATAAGTGTATTGACGATGTCGTCCCCACAGTGACAGTATGTACATATCCCAACAAGAAGCTATGGATTACAGGCAACATATGCACTGAGCTAAAGTCTAGAGCCGCTGCTTTTAAGGAGCGGGACACTAATCCGGACGCTTGTAAGAAATCCCACTATGACCTCTGACGAACCATCAAACAGGCAGAACGTCAATTTATTGGCCATGTACCACTGGTCACTCCTCACTATTGTGTTCTGCGGCCTTTCATTGGTTGGCGGTGCTCTGGTTTTCCTGCTTCCTGTTACCAGGAGAACAGAACTACCTGACTCCACAGATGAAGCGGAAGGGAAGTGATTGTGACCATCATGAAGAATGCCAGCAATCTGAATCTGAAAGTAGATGATAGTAACAGTTTAAGATCAACCGAACTGTAGATCATGACCACGGAGGTTTCACCGTGGGACATTCCGGTTGAATCTTATATAACAAATAATCTCTTGTGGGAAGACTACATGAACATAAATGGTGATGTAGATCTGCCATGATTTGGTATTTTTGGGGGGTATTTTATTAGGATCCCCATTAGCTGTTGCGAAAGCAGCAGCTACTCTTCCTGGAGTCCACACAAAACATAAAACATGACACAATACAGAACATGAATAGACAACAACAGCTTAAGGACAGAACTACATCAATTTAAAAAGGGACACGTAGCCTACTTATCAATACATACACACAAATATATCTAGTTCAAATAGGGGAGAGGCGCTGTGCCGTGAGATGTTGCTTTATCTGTTTTTTGAAACCAGGTTTGCTGTTCATTTGAGCAATATGAGATGGAACGGAGTTCCATGCAATAATGGCTTTATATAATACTGTACACTTTCTCGAATTTGTTCTGGATTTGGGGACTGTGAAAATGTCTGGCCGGTTAAGTGTGTGTCAGAGCTGTGTGTACGTTGACTATGCAAACAATTTCTTATAAGCGGAAGAAGTGATGCGGTCAGCCTCTCCTCAACTCTTAGCCAAGAGAGACTGTCATGCATAGTATTTATATTAGCCCTCTGATTACAATGAAGAGCAAGACATGCTGGGCCAGCTGCAGCTTAACTAGGTATTTCCTTGCGGCACTCAACCACACGACTGGACAATAATCAAGATAATAATCTTAAAGACAATAATCAAGAAGACAAAACTAGTGCCAGCAGGACTTGCTTTTTGGAGTGAGGTGTCAGAAAAGCAGAGCATCTCTTTATTATGGACAGACCTCTCCTCATCTTTACAACCATTGAATCTATACGGTTTGACCATGACAGTTTACAATCTAAGGTAATACCAAGTAATTTAGTCTCCTCAACATGTTCAACAGCCACACCCTTCATTGCCAGATTCAGCTGAGGTCTAGAACTTTGGGAATGATTTGTACCAAATACAATTCTCTTCATTTTAGAGATGTTCAGGACCAGTTTATTACTGGCCACCTATTCCAAAACAGACTGCAACACTTTGTTAAGGGTTTCAGTGACTTCATTAACTATGGTTGCTGATGCATATATGGTTGAATAATCAGCATACATTGACACACACATTTTGTTTAATGCCAGTGGCATGTCATTGGTAAAAATAGAAAAGGGTCTAGAGAGCTGCCCTGCGGTACACTACATTTGACATGTTTGACATTGGAGAAGCTTTCATTAAAGAAAACTCTCTGAGTTCTATTAGATACATATCTCTGAATCCATGATATGACAGAGGTTGAAAAGCCATGACACATGTTTTTTCAACAACAGGTTATGGTCAATAATATCAAAGGCTGCACTGAAATCTAACAGTACAGCTCCCACAATCTTCTTATTATCAATTTCTTTCAACCAATCATCAATAATTTGTGTCAGTGCAGTATATGTTGAGTGTCCTTGGTAGTTACAGTCGTCTCATTGCTGCAACTCCAGTATGGAATCAGAAAAGGCGAAGGTCGAGAGCCGTGCGTCCTACAAAACACAATCCAACCAAGCCGCACTGCTTCTTGACACAATGCCCACTTAACCCGGAAGCCAGCCACACCAATGTGTCGGAGGAAACATTGTACACCTGGCGACCGTGTCAGTGTGCACTGTGACCGGCCAAGGAGTCGCTAGAGCGCGATGGGACAAGGACATCCCTGCCGGCCAAACCCTCCCTAACGACACTGGGCGCCGCCCCATGGGTCTCCCGGTCGCGGCCGGCTGCAACAGAGCCTGGACTCAAACCAGGAACTCTAGTGGCACAGCTAGCACTGCGATGCAGTGCCTTAGACCACTGCACCACTCGGAAGGATTCATTTATTTTTAATACGTTTGCTAAAATAAAAAATAAAAACTGTTCTTGCTTGGTCATTATGGGGTATTGTGTGTAGATTACTGAGGATTTATATATATTTTTTAATCTATTTTAGAATAATGCTGTAACGTAACAAAATGTGGGAAAAGGGTCTGACTACTTCCCAAAGGCACTGTAAGTCACAGATTTTGACTATGTTTAAGTTTTGCAACGGCAAATTATTTAAAACCATTGAACTGCAATACATTCAGATTGGGGGTTTGTAAAGTGTAAAAAAGTGTTGATTACATACTGAGCACAGGATAATTACATCATCGACTTGATAACCGCTAAAGCGGGAGCATTTGAGCTGAATAAATATCCAACTGATAAGAATTCACAGTTTGATAAACAATGAAACCCTTTGATAAATGATTCTGTCCCTTTACGTTCCATGAAACGAAGACCCTCTCCACTCCTCCTTGCTATCCAGCCAGGTCACCTGGTAGGTCACCTTGATACAAGTCAGTATTCAATGTCCATCCACGTATGAGGACGTCGGGAGGTGATGTGTAAACCGGCCACTAAGGGAAACAGTGAGCGCTGCTACCTTCAAGTAGGTTTTGGTTTTGCTAGGTTGTTGTGGACAGCGATGTTGGATAGGCGTAAGCATCTGCCTCTGATTCCGAGGGTTGCAAGTTTGAATCCAGCGATAGAAAGTTTTTTCTGATACTTTTGTTAAAGCCTATCCCAAAACTTAACCCTTACCTTAACATTAACAGAGTTAATGCCTAAACCTAACCTTAAATACCTCGACATTTTATGTTTGAAACAATTTCAAAATCGAAATTCTGACATGAGACAGTGAGAGCTGGTTGTGCTATCAGCCTGCAACATCTTAATGTTACAAACTCTTAACAAATTCAGAGAGGGGACATATTCAGCTGTCTATTCGTAGTGAGGAAGAAGACACATGATGATCATACAATGCTGGGATGGCAGGCTGGTTAATTGTATGCTTCCTTTAGAAAAGCTGCATCGGACAAAAGATGTGAGTCGCAGGGCTAGCCCAGAACAATAGGCTCACTATCATCCTGCCATAGGAAGGAGGACAAGCTATTGTAAAAAGCTGTAATTAACGTCAATGGTACCAACAGCTAGTGTATTCATATTCAAATCCACTGCTCAGTGCTTTTCACTACCTTTTCTAAAGAGTAAAGACCACTGCTTGCTTAGACACGTGTGCATGTACACACACACACACGCACATACAAGTGTACACAAATATGCATGCACTTTTGCACATGCGTGCTCTCTCAGACACACGCGCACTCACACACGTAAGCATGCAGACACACACCTACAGGTATACACAAACATGCATGCGCGTATGCACACACACATACACACACGCATGCATGCACGCACGCACGCACGCACGCACGCACACACACACACACACACACACACACACACACACACACACACACACACACACACACACACACACACACACACACACACACACACACACACACACACACACACACACACACACTTCACTTACATTTCTATGGATCTTATCCTCCAGGTCCTGGTTGATCCTCTGCAGTGCTGAGTAGCTGCTTTGTATTCTACCAGGAGACACACAATGACACCGGCTTACTAACTCACACTATTAATAATTGAACACTTTCTGCACCCATTGGATTAACGATGTCTCTGCTATGTATCCATCATGATAATGTACCACCGTGTTAGTTTTAAGGCTTTACCCTTAAGAGGTATTCAAAGACTTCTTGTGAATGTGACTATAACATGGGGCATATTTCCCGAGAGATGAACACACAAATCAATGCAATGAGATCCGTGAGGGTGTGGTTTTGCAGTTTGGCACACCTGCGTAGTTTGTCGGTGAACTTGTCGAGTTCCTCCTGGGCGCGGCGTAGCTCTGTCTCCAGGTACTGGCGGGTGGAGTCAAACTCGCTCTCTAGCAGCTCCAGCTTGTGGGTGGTGTAGGACAGACGCTTCCGGAGGTCCTCCTTCTGCTCCTGCAAAGAGCTGCGAGGGACACAAACACACACCAGGCATCAGACATAGTTGAAGTAGCATATTACAAGGGTATACTTCATGTTATATTATATGCATATACTGTATATTTGATGATACATCGAGTATAAATAAGATATAATGGGAGTCGTGTGTGATGATTCATGAACAACATGCATCATACAGTGGTGATGTATAAATGAGGAGTAAGCCCATTAAAAGCAGAAAGGATATATATCTTGTGTAAAGGAGGCACATGAATAATGCATATGAGACTTCACGTTATGATTCTATATGCAGCTAAGGTACAGTACATTAAGGTTTGGATGCCTTTGGCTTCCCAATAACATTCAGCTCTAATACCTAATAATCTACAACCTTGCTGCATAGCACAGAACACCACCGTCATCAGCCAGAGTGGTTACAGTGACTTCCAGGATCACTTTCAACTAAGGCTTCGTCCCAATTGGAACCCTATTCCCTACGTAGTGCACTACTTCTGGCCAGAGGGCTCTGATCAAAGTAGTTCATTCTCTGGAATGGAATTGGTGTTCTGTATATTTGACTGTGATATGTGGTTGTCTCACCTAGCTATCTTAAGATGAATGAACTAACTGTACGTCGCTCTGGATAATAGCATCTGCTAAATGACGAAAATGTCCTAAGTAAATATTTTACATTCATATCTCATATTACTGTGTTGATAATTTTTTTTGTAAAAAACAATATATATTGATGTCACAAATGTTTGCACTGTTTTTTAATTGAAGTTGTAGTTATTTACCATATATAGCGTTTTGCAAAAAAACATGACTATTTGTCTCTCTGAATTGAAACCAGTGATAGATTTCAAACAAATACAGTGAAGTCCGAAATGATTGACACCCTTAATAAATATGAGCAATAATGCCTGTATAAAATAAATAATTCAAATATTGAACAATATTGTATGCTCCAAAAAATTTGGAAAATATATTATTTTATACTAATACAATTGCTCAGAGAAAGATAAATGAATGGTAAATAATGTATTGTGAATCATTAATAATGATGAGTGAGAAAGTTACAGAGGGTCAAAGATCATACCCCCAAGACACACTAACCTCCCTTGTTATTGGTAATGGTGAGAGGTTAAGCATGTATGATCTTCTAGCTCATCATTATTCATGATTCATTCAGGGTTATCGGTCATCATGGTAGCATCCACATTAATGTAGAAGTGTTTAGAAACATATTCTATTCTTATTCATAATAAAAGTGACTCCAAAATGACACAATACATCATATACCTTTAGTTTCTATTGGGCACAAAATAATTTCAAACACAACCAAAACAAACTGCAAATGCATCCAACAAGTTTGTCGAGTCACAAGCTTGATCTAGTGATTGCGTGCTAGGAATATGGCACCAAATCCTACACTTTTGACTACTTTATTTCTAAGAATCTCTAGGGATGTCAATAATTTTGACCCGTCACTTTTTGAGAAAAAAATGATCTCTTTCTCTGAGCAATTGTAGTAGTATAAAATATTATAATTTCCCCATTTTTTTGGAGCATACAATATATCTCAGCATTTTAATTATTTATTTTATACAGCCATTATTTATCAAAGGTGTCAATAATTTTAGACCCCACTGTGCATGTTTGTTATTGAACAACACCATGCCATGATTAGATTAGAAAATGATTAGATTAGAAAAATCACACCAATCTCTTTCATAAATTCTTTATACAATAAAAGCTAAATTACCAACATTTCTGATAATGAATATATACCGTTTTGGAATTCAACTTTTCCAATATGGCTCTATGAACTGTAATCTATCACAGGAATATATGTTGACGGCTCAGATTCACGGGATAGTGATCTCCAATGTGTAATTCACTGAGACAGCACCCTGTGGACTATTTATAGAGCCTCGGCACTACCTGGGATTCAATGTTATAAAGGGTAAGTGTGAGAGGTAAAAGGAAATGTATCCCTCCCCCTTTTGATGGATCTGAGTGTCCATGGCAGGCTAATGGGCCTGTATTGATGGACAGATGGAGGAAGGATGGTAATGACTATCTGTCGGGAGATCACAGATAACGGAGAGTGAGAGAGAAGGCGAGAGAGAGAGAGCAAGCGGTGAGAGATGTGGTCACCCCGCTCTCATCCCTCTATCTACTGAACAAGATCATAGAAGGAGGGAGAGGTTACGGGTTCAGACCAAGATAATGTAAGAGGATGAAAATGAAGATGTTTCCTTTCAACAGTGAAGTCCCTAAATTAAAGGGTGATACAATTTGCATTTAAATGTTGTTCAATCATGGAGACGTCAGTATCTTGAATTAAAATGAATAAAGTGACTGTGTAAATTACATAAATTCACACGACCAAGGCAGACACATAAACAAAACAAAAAACGCTCCAATCTACATTCCAAACACACAGACACACACACACTACTACAGCACACACACACAAAACGCAACCACCAAAGCCAGACGATACACATGCAAAAAAGCTCTATAGCTTCAAATTCCCATTAAGGCAAGCAGAGCGTGAACTTAACACATGAGAGAAAACTAAGCTATTGGTTCGGAAATAAAAACAAAAGTCAGTGGACTGATAATGCCATTATTCACTCCTAATTGCCTAAAGTGTTGAATATGAATCATTTCCAGACAACGCTCCGGACACCATTGCACTTGCTCCAAGTCTCACACCTAATGGTTTCTGACTAAATGGAATAACAATACCCTAATATTTGAATAGCATCCCAATCTCAAGTCAATGGTTACTCCAATGTGTTTTTGGCAGTGTTTGAATGCTTTCCATGCCATAACAACCCCCCCTTGCAAGGTACTTGCAACACGATACATGGCACAACACAGGTGTTTGTTACGTGACAAGAGCACGAGCTTATAACGCCAATCACACATTAGTGACCTCTGGATATGGCCACTGAGTCACACGGTAATGAGTGCTGTCATTTCAATGGCAGTCGGCGATGAGAGAACGATGAGGCGGGATAATGACTCTGTTTTGGAGAAAGAACACTTGAATTGTTCACCACCACTTGACAAAGATGGGGGGGATGGAAGGACCCCAGTGGGCGGATGGAGGGATGGAGGGATGGAGGGATGGATGTTCTGCAGCATTCTCTCTTACCTCTTTTTCTGATGTTTACTGCCATTTCGGGAAACTTTTAGGGCCGTTTTTCCGACATATATCTTTTTCATGGTTTGTCTGCTGTGTTCGCTCCCTCTCATGTGCTTTTTTGTTTCAAATCGTCGTTGGGAGTGGGGCCTATTTTTCTCGTCGGAGGGGGTCAGTTAAGTTTGCCCTGTTGAGTGAGTTGTCTGAGTGAGTTTTCTACCTCTGCTGTTCCTGTCAACAGAGCAAAGAGACAGTTCAGCAGCCATTAAAAACCACAACAGTGATTAGACCGAATCATCCAAACAAATTCATTTCTCAAGTGTACGTGCAGTGCATACTGGGAGAAACGGACACATCTTCACTTCTTCACTCTCTAGCGTTAAAGCACTATGACAGGGGTAATGGACTTGCTCCGGCAGGGCCCACTTCTGTAAATATTTCTGCTCCCGTCTCGAATGGGTCCACAGCACAGGTGCAGCTGTCATCAGGCAGACAAATTGTGCGGGTGATGAGAGGAGACAGACTTTGGCTTGATCAAAGCACCTCCGGGTTTAGAATAAGATGGACTCTCAAGCCGTGAACACAGCGAAGCTCAAACACAGCCACAGTGATGGAGGGCAAGAGTCTTATAAACGTCATACTAAGGCTGTCACATAGATGCATACACATACATGCACGTGTGTACATACAAACATATACACAGATGCACGAACACACACATATACTGTCATTGAGAGATCATTTGTTATGCCCCTTGAGTTGAGGTGAGTCAGGGAGACATATATTCCTCCAGATGGTGACAGCTCACCCTCACGACTGGGGCCTTATCAACTCCAGCTGCTCCCCTCTGAGTCATCACACACAATGTGTGGGTGTGTGTGTGCGTACGCGCGCGTGTGTCTCTGTGTGTGTTTGCTTGTGCACATACATTTGTGTGCATGTGTCTGTGTGTGTGCATTTCTTAATGTGTGTGTGTGTGTGTGTGTGTGTGTGTGTGTGTGTATGTGTGTGTGTGTGTATGTGTGTGTGTGTGTGTGTGTGTGTGTGTGTGTGTGTGTGTGTGTGTGTGTGTGTGTGTGTGTGTGTGTGTGTGTGTGTGTGTGTGTGTGTGTGTGTGTGTGTGTGTGTGTGTGTGTGTGTGTGTGCGTGTGCGTGTGTTTCCTAGTGTGTGTATCTCACCAAGACTCCCACTAAATCTAAGCCTCGCTGGGAGAGAAATTAACAATGTTTTCTAGCTGGGAGGTAACGCACAACTTTCACTGACACACGCACACATTTCTCTTGGTGTCAAACTCCCTCACTAAGTCTCCTCTGAATGCCCTTTATGACCCAATCCTCTCATATCAGAGAAAACATACACTGTTCTCGATTCAGATGGAGCTGCAGCTGCCTCCCACTCATGTGCCATGCTGACATTTCAGAGGAGGGCTGAAAATGAAGGTATTGAGAGCAGCGAGAGGAGGAGGGGGTGATGAGGGGATGAGGTAGGAGGGAAGAGCGAGAGCAGGGGCTGCAGGGGAGGAGAGGGCCTGCTTTTCAGATCTGCCATCCTGCAGTAAAGAGGAAGAGGGAGAGAGAAAGAAAGACGGAGACGGAGGGGAGAGAGAGAGAAAGAGAGAGAGGTGATGAGAGAACGAATAAATGAGAAAGACAGAGAAAAAGAGAGAAATAACGAAAGGGAGCAATGAAAAGAGAACCAAGCATGGCTCCCATCACTCCGTCTCTCCCTGCACTCGTCTACCCCGGTAGACCGATTAGCTGGCAGGAAAGCCCTGATCGCAGGCCCAGACTCAGCATTAAAGCGGAAGCCCTGAGTGGCTGCCTGGCTTACTCATGTGGCTTGCCTTTAGACAGCCAGAGTATCTGCCCTAACCACACAGCCACAGCTCTACTCTATGTCACAGCCAGACCACCATGGAGCCAAAGCTCTATTCGGTCCCGCAGGAGGTAGACAATCTGCAGGATCTGCCATGAGGGGTTTCCTTAACACATGACTTGACCAGTTAAAGCAGGGCTCCAGGACCTATAACCAAGGGCCAAGACTCTTTCCTGCCCACATATCCAAAAATGTGGGCACAATCAGAATGTGGACAAGATCAGGACAAAGGACGTATTTAAGAACCAGGTATAAATGGGGCTGTAGTTTCCATTTCCAAGCCACCACATCCTACTACTTCCTTACCAACAGCATTGGGCTAATTACTGGGAGAAGGGATTTCATGCACTGTTGATGGCACTTAGCTAGGAGAAGGGGTTATAATCAAGCCACAGATCCTGGGAGGAATTTGAGATCAGCGGAATGTCGAAAACCTGATGGAACCAATGTCGTAAAAACGACACAAGCAAAAAAACGACACGAGCAAGTGTGCTTACACACCCAAAATGGAAAACAACACACGCACACACACACAGAGAAAACAACACACACACACATACACAAAGAAAACAACACACACACAACGGACGGAAAACAACACACAAACACATGCTGTTCCGAAATCAAAACAGCCTCTGCCCGCAGGCATATAAAACATGTTATGGTGCCAAGCAACCCTACAGGGAATTCTCCATTCTCCTGGAATTTGATTTGTTTCCCCAAAGTTACACTTAAACTGAGATGTAGAACTTTTCTGGCAGAGTAACACTGAGTCACAGATTGTAAAAACAGGTCATTTTTTTCAAAAGGAGGACGTGTTATGGTTGACTTTGTCACACATTATGAAAGCAAAAATAATTAATAATTCATTCAAAAGGCAACATATCGTGGAAAATATTCAATACTTGGACAGACTGAGACAAACAGTTTAGAAAACTGGTTCAAGTCATACAAAATACAACATACTCAACACATTGTTTGTGACTGTAGCTGAAATGGACAGGGAGTGATTAGGCACATTGCTCGGCGGCTTGTGTGTTTATGTGTGCGTGCGTGCTTGTGTGCGTGCGCGTGCATGTGTGTGTGTGTACTGTATGTTCACGTGTCCACACACAGGATACTGTAGGCCCCAAAAGAAAAGACAGCTTAGGAAAAAGAGGATGCCTCCATAACAAGTCGTCATCCTAACCCAGGAACAAAGGATGTTAGTCTCTCCATACACATTAAACCTAGTCCAGTACAAAACAGCTATTTCAATGGAAATTCTCCATGGAGCATGATTTCTAATCCAAGTCTAGGCTTAATCTGAGTTTGGGAAACCAGGCCGTTGTTTGAATAACAATACAAAGAAAATAAATGTCAAAAACGAGAGGATCAACATCTCCTTCGCAACCTATGTGTAGGCCTACATTATTAGTGAGCCTACCCTTTCCTCATGTACACCAGCATCCCACAGTTTTAACCAATGTTGACCACCCGTTTAGGGTGGAGGGGAGACAGAGAAAGAGAGACAGAGTGAGAGAGAGAAAGAGAGAGGGAGCGGGGAAGAGTAATGATGGTATTGAGACACAGTAATGCCCCGCAGTGGATCCGTCAATATCTCACATATTATGAGTGAGAGAGAACGAGAGAACGAGAAGATTGAGAGAGAGAAGAGAGAGAGAGAGCGAGGACCAAACAGTGACAGGTCTGTCTTCTAACGCACTGAGGCATGTTTGAGAAGCTCATTAGCGAATAGCCATCTAGCCCAGTTCAGTCCGTGAGACAGTCTCTACCCAACTCACTAATTCTGCATTCAACACTGCATAGCTCCTCACTCCTACAAACCATGACAGGGCCATAGGGCCATCTCTCGATAAAATGTACATCTACTACGTCCGGCTGAGGCCAAAATACATACAGGAAATTAGAGACAGAATGAGGACACACAGTGGAGAGATTTCAACACGTTTCATACTTTTTTGACTGGGAGACTGGGGTCACTGGCACGGTAGCACTGAGTGAGGCACTCTGGGGGTTGGAGTCAAATCTGTCTACTTTTTTCCCCTTTGCCCTGCTACTCTGTCTCTCAAACAGAGATTTGTGAGATGATAGGAACAAATGGTATGTCATGGAATGAAGGGTACCGTAACAGTTCTGTGCAGGTTGATGTTTATTGTTATGAGTCTTGTCTTGGAGGCATAACTGAGTGATTTCCCATTAGATAGGCCAGCTGGAAAGAAAACATTTGCTATTTATGGTCTTAATGTAAGGTTAGGGTTAGGTATTAGGGTTAGCAGTGTGATTAAGGTTAGGGATAGGTTCAAAATCAGATTTTATAACTTTGTGGCTGTGCCAGCGAGTGACCAGTCTGTAGAGCTGCCTCCAGAACAACATTAATGATGAAAAGTACTAACCTGTGATTTCTGTGGGTTTATTTGAATCCTGCCCACATGCCCACACCTGGCAGCACCCAAGTAATCATCAATTCGGAGCGCAGCTGCACGAGACCTGATCGTAATGCCAATGCTCAATTTGGTTTGACATTCGATATCTCTATGGGGGGTAGTTAGGGACCATCAGTAAATTACACAATGTACATGGGACAATATTTAAAAATTCCAATCACTTAAAAACCTCAAACACAGTAACTACAAGGTCCGGACCTTATAATCGTAAAAATATATATATTTTCTACACACTAAAGAAAATCTACTATTTACATAAGAATTATATTTATTTTAAGTAAATGGAATACCTAGTCAGTTGTACAACTGAATGCATTCAACTGAAATGCATCTCGCACATTTAACCCAACCCCTCTGAATCAGAGAGGTGCAGGGGGCTGCCTTAATCCACATCCACATCTTCAGCACCCAGGGAACAGTGGGTTAACTGCCTTGCTCAGGGGCAGAACAGCAAATTTTTACCTTGTCAGCTCGGGGATTTGATCCAGCAACCTTGCGGTTAATGGCCCAACACTCTAACCACTAGGCTACCTGGTTAGTCAGGTTGGATGGGTGGGCATATAACACAAATGTCCAGCAATTCGTAACATATCATATGTTTTGCAAATTCGTAACATATTGTACGAATTGTAATTCGTAACATATCATACAAAATGGATGATAGACTTCCACTAATTAATACATATCAGACCAAATGTAACATATCATACTAATTGGAGTGTCCCGGATTTACTTTTACTATGTTACGTCTACGCCAGTGTGCAGGTTGTTTTAGCAGCACATCCACCCCTCTCTCAAACGGCTAACTCCGCCCTCTCGTGGCTCAGGCTGAGGGCCTGAGACATGAAATGAACTACCCCAGCTCGGAGGAGGCTCAAGTAGGTAACTAGAGATGCTGCTGACAGTGTTTTTGTGAGATGCTGGACAAAAGGCCATTTTAAGATGCTGGACAAAAGGCCATTTTGAAACCGTCCTGAGACTCCTGACATGTCTACAGACATCCCCAAACAAACAGAAACACAAGTCTCTAAGAATGGGCGCACAACTGGTAAATAGTCGTTTATAGATACAGTCAGTCAGGTGACTAGCTACTGGCAGAGACTTCTATTGCAGTAACGTTGAAGGACTCTGGCTAGTATTACTTAGCCAGCTAATTGTATGTGGAGGTGTATTTTACAACTGTTTAATAAATTCAATCAATCAACCAATATAACATTGCAGTAAGAAGCTAGAGACAGAAAAAGAGAGAGAGAGACCGAAAGAGAGCAAGAGAGAGTGAGAAAGCAAGCAGGGAGATGGTCACTAACAGTTACCACAGCCACAAAGTCCTAGTTATGGCTAAACCCCACCTATTTTTACAATTCCTCTTTTTGATATCGGATTTTAAACCTAACCTTAACCACGCTGCAAGCCTTTTTCCTAACCCTAACCTTAATTGAAGACCAAAAAGCACAATTTTGTTTTCATGAATTTTTTCGATTTATAGCCAATGTTGACTTTGTGGCTGTGGTAACTAGTGACAACCGGTACCCTGAGAAAATCTGTACTATTCTTATCAAAAAAGTTAGGAAGATAATAAAATAAGATATGATTCAATATGAACATCTCCACATGGTCTATCTTCCCTATAGGTCTACATTAAAATGCAATCAACATGCAAACAACCATACAGTTCTAAAAATGTCAAATCAGGAAGTGCAGCCCTTTAAAGATAGGGGGGAAGAAAGAGGGGATAAGGCCACAATCCCTGCTCCTGATTATGAAATGTTTCTTTATGTCAATCATGTGTTGTGAAGCCAAAGACGAGAATAGAGTATAACTTTATCGTCCAATGTAATGTAGATTTGGCACTTGTGATGTTGTACTGTATAATTAAAGTGCCAAACAGTTAGCGGCTAACACCAGTCACAGAGGTGACAATAATCAATACTGTTGGGCTGTTGGTGAAACAGTCCATCAAATGAATTTACCCTCCCTGGTGTTTTGAAAAGCAATTTAACCTCGTAAATCTTAAAAATCTTTACACAGTATATTATAGCCTAGGTATATAGAACTACGTGTTGCAGCAAATCAACCAAAACGAAAGAGAAGACTAGCTGATCGTAGATGGAAATGTAATGAAGATGTTGCATTAAAAACTATATAATTGAGGGAGGAACAATAACATTTTAGAGAGGTAATCAAATTTACCAGGACTAATTTAATAACATGAGAGGGGTATGAGAGGTTTATAAGGAATGTTCATAGGACAAGAATACTTTTAGCTAGGTATCACTATCAATCAATTCATTAAATGTATTTTTCACAAAGGTGCTTTACAGATACAGAGCCAGAACCCCAAAGAGCAAGCAGTGGTTGGGAAAAACTCCCTAGGAGGCAGGAACCTAGGAAGAAACCTAGAGAGGAACCAGGCTATATAGCTCTTGTTCTCCCTCTAAATGACAGTGCACTGAAGAAAATGATTTGTGGCTTCCCTGAAACCACAAAAGACTTCCCAGAACAATATTAGAATATCAGAGTGCTAAAACACCACTGACACATCCTAGTTCACACAACAAACCTTTAAGCACCTTATTAGCAAACCTTTTAGCCAAGCCTTTTCTCTCGCTTTCAGAGGAGGACAGTAGGATGTGTCTGTTGTGTATTGTTTAAATACAATATACGCCACTTCTTATTTGACATGTTCACTGTATTGAACAATAAGCCAGAAAAACAATCGGTGGTATAACTGTACCAGTGTAAATGCATATAAGTGAAGCTACATGCTCTAATGAGGCATTCTAATAGTATCCTTAGCAAATCACGAACTGTATGATCATTGCAAATGCTACTCAAGCTCTAAGCTACACCGATGTGAAGCAAACTGAAACTGCGCAAACGTACAGTACCAATAAATGACACACAGACAGACACACACACCATGCCAACCCCAAATCCCAAATCAAAGACGTTCCCTCCGTTGAAGAAGCAGTACCTTCCGCTGGTGCTCACACAGAGCCTCATTGTGAATCGCTGGTCCTGGTGATGATGACACAGAAACCTGGCTGCCTGCTGCCTTCTGCCTCCGCTCCTCGCTGTATGTGTGAGGGGAGCAGTGCTGAGGGTTTGTGTTTGTGTGTGTGTGTGTGTGTGTGTGTGTGTGTGTGTGTGTGTGTGTGTGTGTGTGTGTGTGTGTGTGTGTGTGTGTGTGTGTGTGTGTGTGTGTGTGTGTGTGTGTGTGTGTGTGTGTGTATATATTTGTGTGTGTGTGTGTGCTAGGGCTTCTGGTGAAAGCCCTGCTGTGTGATCCAGAGCTGGCTTACTCAACTCCGATAAGCGTGGAGAAACCCCCAGTTGCGGAGGAGAGGAGAAGTGGAGAGAGGGAGGAGAAAGAGAGATAAAATAGAGGGATGGAGAGAGAGAGAGAGAGAGAGAGAGAGAGAGAGAGAGAGATAATAGAGGGATAGAGAAAGGAGAGAGAGAGAGGGAGGGAATATAAAGTGATAGAGACTAAATGAGAGAGATGAGAGAAAAAGAGTCAAATATAGAAAGAAAGAGAGAGAGGGAGAGAGAGAGAGAGGGAGGGAGACAGAGAGAGACGGATCTGAGGGGGCTGCTTCGTGCTTCGCAGGCAGGCAGGGATAGAGGCAGGCAGGGAAGAACAGAGAAAGAGAGCGTCATTTTACCTTATGGTGTTCATCTGCTCATCAGGAACCTACAAGGAAATCACAGGAGATTAGATGAACGGACGAGTCCATTGGCCCTGTAGACTACTGCCAAAAGCATTGCTAGTCGCAGTTGAGTAGCAACACACTCAATCACACACATTTCATTTCACACTCGCACTCTCCGTTTCCATCTCTGCTCTCTCGCCCTCACTCACTCCCGCTCTCTCTCTTTGTTTTCTAAATTCTCTCTCTCCTTTCCCCTCTCTCTCTCCTTCTCGCTATCACTCATGCAGAGAGCACGTCAGGCTATATCTGCATTTAGCAAAGGTGTGAAGAGAACAATCCTGTCATATTAAGAGGGAGAGAGAGAGAGAACGAGAGAGAGAGAGAGAGAGAGACTGCAGATACATAGCAACCCCCCCCCCCCCCCCCCAATAGACACTGGCATTGACTCAATATCTGTAATGAGCTGAAGGGAAAAGAGAGAGAGCGAACAAAGATATAAAGAAAGAGAGGGGGGAGAGAGAGAGGAAAGAGGGAGAGAGAGAGGTGGAGGGAAACAGGTGGCCCCATCTGTTGAATTTCACATGTTATGTCACCAGGCGGTGGGGAGGAATGAAACTCTCATCTCCACTGCAAGCTGGTTGGATTCTCTAGGGGGGAACCCCCCACCCCACTCTCTCTTTCTCTCTCTTTTTCTTTCTCATCTCCATCCGCCCCTCTCTCTCCCTCTTTCTCTCCCTCCCCCCTCTCTCTCTTTCCGTAAATATCTCTCTCTCCTCTTTCCCTCTCCCCCTGTCTCTCTCTCTCCCCTCTTCCCTCGCTCAATCGCTCTCTCTTTCTCTCTCTCTCTCACCCCGTATACATTATGTAACAGGTGAGATCATGCTATACAAGGAATTTTCATCTCCATTCAGATTTAGAGTTCAGTGCTAACCAAGTGGCAGGGACATTCAGCGATATATTATTGAGCTATCTCATGAATAATAGTAGAACTTCATTGTCTATTGTTTTCAATGAGGAAAAAATATAGTTTAATATACCACGTAATAAAAACTAGGGTGTATTCATTGAAATATACTGAACTAGACAGTTCACACAATAACATTTATAATGTAGTTATATATGTATCTAATCCGAACAGAAAGAGTGGGAGGCCCCGGTGCACAACTGAGCAAGAGGACAAGTACATTAGACTGTCTAGTTTGAGAAACAGACGCCTCACAAGTCCTCAACTGGCAGCTTCATTAAATAGTACCCACAAAACACCAGTCTCAATATCAACAGTGAAGAGGTGACTCCGGGATGCTGGTCTTCTAGACAGAGTTGCAAAGAAAAAGCCATATCTCAGACTGGCCAATAAAAAAAGATTAAGAGGGGCAAAAAAACACAGACACTGGACAGAGGAACTCTGCCTAGAAAGCCAGCATCCCGGATTTGCCTCTTCACTGTTGACGTTGAGACTGGTGTTTTGCCAGTACTATTTAATGAAGCTGCCAGTTGAGGACTTGTGAGGCGTCTGTTTCTCAAACTAGACAGTCTAATGTACTTGTCCTCTTGCTCAGTTGTGCACCGTGGCCTCCCACTCCTCTTTCTATTCTGTTTAGAGCCAGTTTGCACTGTTCTGTGAAGGAAATATCCTTCATTTTTTCAGAACAAGAATAGACTGACGAGTTTAAAAAAAAAAGTTATTTGTTTCTGGGAATTTTGAGCCTGTAATAGAACCCACAAATGCTGATTCTCCAGATACTCAACTAGTCTAAAGAAGGCCAGTTTTATTGCTTCTTTAATCAGAACAACAGTTTTCAGCTGTGCTAACATAATTGCAAAAGGGTTTTCTAATGATCAGTTAGCCTTTTAACCTTTTGAGGACAGAGGGTGCTATTTTCACTTTGGGGGAAAATCGTGCCCAATTTAAACGGCCTCGTACTCTATTCTTGCTCGTACAATATGCATATTATTATTACTATTGGATAGAAAACACTCTCTAGTTTCTAAACGTTTGAATTTTGTCTGTGAGTAAAACAGAACTCATTTGGCAGCACACTTTCTGACCAGGAAGTGGAAAGTCTGAAAATGATGCTCTGTTCAAGGGCCTGCCTATAAATGGGCATGATACGTATGAGTATACATGCACGTCATACACCTTCCCCTAGATGTCAAGAGGAAGTGAGAGAAGAAATGAAGTGTTTATCTTGGTCTGAGGTGGAATAAATCCTCTTGGCATGACGAGTCATCCATTTCCTGTTTTCTGGAAAGCGCGAAGATGGACCTGGAATTGCCTTCTGAAAAGCTGTCGTTATAGGCGACTACTATCTCCGGCTTTGATTTTATTTGATACATGTCACAATATCATCGTAAAGTATGTTTTTTCAATATAGTTTTATTAGATTATTGAAATTTTTTCGGGACGTTAGGCGTGTTGCGTTGTCTGTGTTTGTTGACGATGGAGAGCTTCGCGCCACTTGGCCAGTGTGCTTGCTAATTCAAGAGGGAAAAACGATGTTCTAAATCCAAACAACGACTGTTCTGGACAAAGGACCCCTTGTCCAACATTCTGATGGAAGATCACCAAAAGTAGGACCCATTTTGTGATGCTATTTCATATATCTGTCGAACTGTGTACTAGTAGTTTTGCGCCCAGGTTTTGGCCACTCTCTCGCTATAACATAAGCCTTATGTCGTAATGAAGATATTTTTAGAATTCTAACACTGCGATTGCATTAAGAACTAGTGTATCTATCATTTCCTATACAACATGTATTTTATTGTAATGTTTATGAATAGCTATTTGGTCAGAATAGGTGAGAGTCTAATAGAAATATCCGCACATTCTGGGAAAAAGAAGCTACGTTAGCATAATGGATAACCACTGATTTCAGCTCTAAATATGCACATTTTCGAACAAAACATAAGTGTATGTATAACCTGATGTTATAGGACTGTCATCTGAGGAAGATTTATGAAGGTTAGTGAAAATTAATATATTTTGCTGGTTTATTCGCTAACGCTAACGTGCCTATTGCTATCGCTAACGTGCCTTGATGAATGAATGCGGTAGTGTGGTAGGCTATTGTAGTAAGCTAATATAATGCTATATTGTGTTTTCGCTGTAAAACACTTAAAAAATCTGAAATATTGGCTGGATTCACAAGATGCTTGTCTTTCATTTGCTGTACACGATGCATTTTTCAGAAATGTTTTATGATGAGTATTTAGGTATTCCACGTTGGTCTCTATAATTACTCTGGCTTGACGGTAGCTGTGATGGTAGCTGCAATGTAAAACTGATTTATAGCTCAAATATGCACATTTTTCGAACAAAACATAGATTTATTGTGTAACATGTTATAAGACTGTCATCTGATGAAGTTGTTTCTTGGTTAGTTTGGTTGGTTCTTGGTTAGTTAGGTTGGCTTTGTGCATGCTACCTGTGCTGTGAAAAATGTCTGTCCTTCTTTGTATTTGGTGGTGAGCTAACATAAATATACGTGCTGTTTTCGCTGTAAAACATTTAAAAAATCGGACATGTTGACTGGATTCACAAGATGTGTATCTTTCATTTGCTGTATTGGACTTGTTAATGTGTGAAAGTTAAATATTTCAAAAAAATATTTTTTGAATTTCGCGCTCTGCCTTTTCAGTGGAATGTGGGAGGAGTTCCGCTAGCGGAACGCCGGGGCCAGACAGGTTAAAATGATATACTTGGATTAGCTAACACAACTTGCCATTGGAACACAGGAGTGATGGCATCCATACACTTATGTAGATATTCCATGAAAAATCTGTCGTTTCCAACTACAATAGTCATTTACAACATTAACAATGTCTACACTGTATTTCTGATCAATTTGATGTGATTTTAATGGACAAAAAATTTGCTTTTCTTTCAAAAACAAGGACATTTCTAAGTGACGCCAAACTTTTGAACGGTAGTGTATTTCTATTCACAGTACCAGTCAAAAGTTTGGACACACCTACTAATTCAAAGGTTTTTCTTTATTTTTACTATTTTCTACATTGTAGAATAATAGCAAAGACATCAATACTATGAAATAACACATATGGAATCATGTAGTAACCAAAGAGGTGGTAAACAAATGAAAATATATTTTATATTTGAGATTCTTCAAAGTAGCCACCCTGTGCCTTGATGACAGCTTTGCATTCTCACAACCAGCTTCATGAGGTAGTCACCTGGAATGCAATTCAATTAACAGGTGTGCCTTGTTAAAAGATAATTTGTGGAATTTCTTTGTTTCTTAATGCGTTTGAGCCAATCAGTTGGGTTGTGACAAGGAAGGGGTGGTATACAGAAGTTAACCCTATTTGGTAAAATAAGTTCATATTATGGGAAGAACAGCTCAAATCAGCAAAGAGAAATGACAGTCCATCATTACTTTAAGACATGAATGGCATGCAATACGAAAAATGTCAAGAACTTTGAACGTTTCTTTAAGTGCAGTCGCAAAAACCATAAAGCGCTATGATGAAATTGGCTCTCTTGAGGACTGCCACTGGAAAGGAAGACCTAGAGTTACCTCTGCTGCAGAGGATAAGTTAATTTGCTTTACCAGCCTCAGAAATTGCAGCCCAAATAATTGCTTCACAGAGTTCAATGAACAAACACATCTCAACATCAACTGTTCAGAGGAGACTGATGGGAATCAGGCTTTCATGGTCGAATTGCTGCAAAGAAACCACTACTAAAGGACACCAATAAGTAGAAGATCCTATCTTCTGCCAAGAAACACAAGCAATGGACATTAGACAGGTGGAAATCTGTGAGTCTAAATTTGAGATTTTTGGTTCCAATTGCCGTGTCTTTGTGAGACGCAGAGTAGGTGAACGAATGATCAGACATAGCATTTCCCTTGATGGCCAGAAAACTCAATTTTAGTCTCATCTGACCAGAGTACCTTCTTCCATATGTTTGGGGAGTCTCCCACATGCCTTTTGGCAGACACTAAACATGTTTGTTTATTGTTTTCTTTAAGCAATGGCTTTTTTCTTGCCACTCTTCCGTAAAGCCCAGCTCTGTGGAGTGTACGGCTTAAAGTGGTCCTAAGGACAGATACTCCTATTTCCGCTGTGGAGCTTTGCAGCTCCTTCAGGGTTATCTTTGGTCTCTTTGTTTTGGTGGGCGGCCCTCTCTTGGCAGGTTTGTTGTGGTGCATTTTTTAATAAAGGATTTAATGGTGCTCCGTGGGATGTTCAACGTTTCTGATATTTTTTTATAACCCAACCCTGATCTGTACTTCTCCACAACTTTGTCCCTGACCTGTTTGGAGAGCTCATTGGTCTTCATGGTGCCGCTTGCTTGGTGCTGCCCCTTGCTTAGTGGTGTTGCAGACTCTGGGGCCTTTTAGAACAGGTGTATATATACTGCGATCATGTGACAGATCATGTGACACTTAGATTGCACACAGGTGGACTTCATTTAACTAATTATGTGACTTCTGAAGGTAATTGGTTGCACCAGATCTTATTTAGGGGCTTCATAGCAAAGGGGGTGAATACATATGCACGCACCACTTTTCTGTATTTTATTTTTTAGAATAATTTGAAATAAGTAATGTTTTTCATTTCCCTTCACCAATTTGGACTATCTTGTGTATGTCCATTACATGAAATCCAAATAAAAATCCATTTAAATTACAGGTTGTAATGCAACAAAATAGGAAAAACGGCAAGGGGGATGAATACTTTTAAAAGGCACTGTAGCATAGCACTCTGCAGCGATACACCATCCCATCTGGTTTGCTCTTAGTAGGACTATTATTTGTTTTTCAACAGGACAATAACCCAACACACCTCCAGGCTGTGTAAGGGCTCTTTGACCAAGAAGGAGAGTGATGGAGTGCTGCATCAGATGACCTGGCCTCCACAATCACCCGACCTCAACCAAATTGAGATGGTTTGGAATGAGTTGAACCACAGAGTGAAGGAAAAACAGCCAACAAGTGCTCAGAATATGTGGGAACTCCTTTAATTAAGACAGTTGGAAAATAATTCCAGATGAAGCTGGTTGAGAGAATGTCAAGAGCATGCAAAGCTGTCATCAAGGCAAAGGGTGACTACTTTGAAGAATCTCAAATATAACATATATATTTGATTTGTTTAACAATTGTTTGGTTACTTCATGATTCCACATGTGTTATTTCATAGTTTTGATGTCTTCACTATGTCATAACTCTCCAGAATAGTCACAGACACGACAACTATTATTCTACAATGTTGAAAATAGTAAAAATAAAGAAAAACCATTGAATGAGTAGAGGTGTGTCCAAACTTTTGACTGGTACTATATGTGTAATATATCTGTTTAATTACTGTAATAAAATGAAAAACACATTTATTGTGTTGTGCAGTCAAAAAAAGTAGTGATAATGTAAAAAACACATAGTTAAGGAATTCAGTGGTTATTTCACAGGAAGTGTGATGAGAGCAGAAGGCCATGTGCATGTCATGATGGGACTGTGATGGATGTGACAGCACTGCTCTCAACCAGCACCATGTATTGTACAAGGGCTCCTGTGAAATACTACTGAGAGAGAAATAAACTTCACAGCTACACACACACACACACACACACACAAACAAGCTCACATACACACTTGTCTCTCAGCCCCCTCACCGCCCACCTTTTTTCAAGCAGTTGCTAAGGTGACGGCAAAGACTGAAATTTAATCAGACAGTAAATTGGGCAATGTTATTTTCTCTTTCATTATTGAATGTCTGTGATACCTATGGTGAGATGATGTGTCAGACATATTTAGGCTTTTGAAAACCTTGAAAGTAAATGTCATATGATCCTTACTGCATAAAGGCAGAATGAGACATTGAATATTTCCCTTGTTGCCAATGAAACCCATATTAAAACTTAAACAATTCTGATTTACAATGCACCTAGCAACAGCAGCAATATCTGTTGTAATCTCTCGTGGACAGATGCAAGTAACATAAAAAAGTAGCAGCATCTGTCAAAAGACTGTGGGATGCAACAACTAACAAAGACCTTTGTTCCATTACGGTGATTTTTCTTCACTGATTATTAGGAAAAATCACAATTTCTCAGGTGCATGCAACTTTCACATTTTGGAAGGGGAGGGGACATTTGGCTCACAGGGAGAATCTTAATCGCACACTGCGCTCCTCTTTCTCGAAGCACATTGGATGAGAAAGGCAGAGGTCCTGCCTCTCTGAACTTCTGCTCCAATGGGGTTTAAGAAGGAGGCAAGGAGAGAGGACACGAGGAGTATGCAGTTGACATTCTCCCAGAGACTTGCTGGTCTCTTTAGTATGAACTCTAACCCGTCTCTCCCCAGAACTTAATCAAGTATCTGGCGCAATTACGCAAGATTTTCCTTCTGGTGTCCAACTCGATAACTGTTGGATAACATATATTAATATTTTGATGTCATATTCTTTATCCACAAATAATGTCAGAATGATGTTTTATTATACAATATAACACTTGAGAGTTGCATAGATGTCAGAAATCAGACGGACAGAATGGTGGACAACTCTGTTCGGCTACACAACTCATCGCTCATACACCCTACAGCAGGGGTCGGCAAAAGGCTAAAACCGGCCCACAAGTGTGTGGGGGGGTTGTCGTTTTTGGTCAAGAAAGCTATGTTTAATTTCGGGAAATCTCTTCCCAAGTATTCCCACAAATTAAGCGACATGTGGATCTTGTCTCATTGTAATCAAGGTATGAAATGTTTGTGATTTTCCAGTATAATCTCTTTTTGGGCTTAGTTGTGGTCAATTTGCAGTGTACAAATTATTATAATTATGTTCTGGCCCTCCGACCATTCGCGGCGACAAAAATTGGCCCGCGGCTAGTCGCCTACCCCTGCCCTCCAAGGTAACAAACAGTACAGAGAAAATCCATTATTGTTAACTTGCTGATATTGAATAGTCTGGACAGGGAAAGCCAGAGCGGAAGCTGCAAATGCATGACATTCCATATTGATTTAGTGATTGGCAAGCTTTTTGGTTGACTTGGTATAATGGCTATAGAGAGATGTGCATAAATTCTAGTGTTCTAGGTCTATTTTTATGATAATAGCTATGCCTCGGTTTAGGGTCAAAGTATCTTTGAGGAGGCCACCATTTGTTGTTGTTGGAGTATATATCTGCCTGTTTAAGTTAGTTCTATGTTTAAATGAGTTATACCTGCAAGTACGCATTTCATTGCACTTTGTACACCATGTACAGTATATCATGTGTATGTGACGAATAAACAATCTTGAATTTGAACTTGTGAGTATTTGCAAACCCATTCCTTCCTAGATTAGGCTACATGCTGAGATAAGCAATAATAATAGCCATTTATCTGAAGCTTTTATCTAAACAGTCATGGGTGCATACATTTCCATATGTATGGTCCCAGCAGGAATCTTACCCACAATCCTTTGTCCCGTATGGCTCAGTTGGTAGACCACGGGGGTGAGTATTAAAATGTATGCGCTGACTAAGATAGGAGCGTCTGCTGAATTTTTTTTATGATAATGTAAATCCTGGACCTTGCAAGCACAGTGCTCTACCAACGGAATCACTAATGATAGATGCCATACATAGGGATGTTGGAAAATGTGTGATTGACAAGATTGTAATATGGTTGACTAGTTTGTGTGAGGAATCTGGTTAGTGCTATCTGTAATGAAATGCACATGCAAATACAGTGTAATGTGATTGGTTCTTAGCCGTCTATGGTTAACATGGCAAAAGCTTCTAGGTCTAGGATAAGACACAAACCGTCATGGTCCATTATCTACTATGGTTTGTAGCGATGAATAGAGTTTGAGTTCATGAATTACTTCTCATTTCACATTGCAGTTAATCAGTCAAATAAAAGCATGTACAGTCCATTCATCAAATACAGTAGATGAATCACGTGAGATATACATATTTTGTCATTTTTCCCGACCCAAGTAAACTGTAGCAGTATACACATAACTTTGCCAGTGCATGTCATTTGAAATACTAGACTTTATCTGTTTTCGACATGATTTCGTTGAAGATAATCTGAAATGATTGTGCATCAGGCTTTTTGAAAATTAGTTTATTGGCTTTTGCTAATGTCACAGATTATTCTACGCGCTATTGCGCAATCACAGTAATGTATTGATCGTGCTCAGAAGAAAAGAATGATGGGTATAAAAAAAAAGTCACACCACACCAGTGTAAGATTAAGAAACAGAACGATTTGTCACTCACCATGCCGATCCCTCTGGGTAGAGAGAAGGATCGGTAGGGGTATCTCATCACCAGTCCCTCATCCCACAAAACTGGACTTGGACTCCTTATTCTTCCCAAAGTTTTCTGCCGCAATTCTGGAGGAGCTGCTGTTCCTACCACACCCATTTTCCTCTCCCTCTCCAGAGTTGACAATGTGTTCTCGTTCTTGATCTTAATGTCCTTCAGCTCATCCTCCCTCCGGACACTGTCAATGTCCGTCTCCAGGTAAGCTTTCCCCACAGGCATTTCTATGGGACCCTGCTCCTCCTGCATCCTGCCCCGCTGCAGTGACGCTGAGCAGGGCAGACTGCTCCTCCACCGGTACTCCACTTGGATCACGTCGTCTCCCGACCCTGTGGTGGTGCTGGGGCAGTTTCTGGGGCTGAGGGAGCTGGATCTCTGGGGAGGAGGGGGAGGCGGTAGTTTCTGGAAGGCCTCCAGGCTGCCTGGGACGAGCACTCTGCCACCGACGTCGTCCAGGAAGTTTGAGAACTTGAGTTTGGCTTCGATCTTTTTCTCCAGCCAACAATAACGTGTTGATCGTATTGCCGCTGTTGCTGCTGCTGCTGGTGGCTGTTGTGGTGTCCTGGCTACTGGAGGTCAGGCTCTGCACGGAACCAGCACTCCTCCCCCTCCCTCTCCCCCACCAGGCTCCCCCTCCCAATGCTGCCTGTTCTGCCCCCTCATGCAGCTCCACGAGGCTGCACGGCCCTCCCTGGACTCCGTGGGGACGAGCTCTGCTGTAAGGCCCTCTGGCTGAGCTGGAGCTGTTGAGTCTGGCCTGGAAGGCCTCCTGGCTGTGCTTCTTGATGGAGCTGCTGAGCAGGCAGACCTCCCCGGAGCTCCAGCTGTCTAGGCTGGCGTAGGCCTCACTGCTGCTTATGATTCTGCTAGGGCTGGGGCTGGATGTCAGGCTGCATGGGAAAGACCTGCTGGAAGTGGGGGCTGAAACATCAGATTCCTCCAACTAGAAATGCATGAATCCAGGGCAGGAGCCAGAGGTGGTGGAGCCTGGGGATAGCTTGCTCAGCCCAGCCCCCTGAGAGAGCAGGGATGCTGGGGAGGCTGTCCCTGTCCGGTCAGCCAGCATGGAGCTTCTCTGCATGGTAACTACTAACTAGATAATTTTGGTAAGTGTTGCAGCACTCCCTCACTCTCTCAATCAGCATTAATGACTGGACCATTGTTCAGTGCACGTCACTGATTTTAAAGTGTTCAGGTCCGATTCTGTCCTGTTCTGCCAGTCAGGTTGACCTAGGACCAGTCTGGTTCGTTAACACCCCAGGACCAACGAGTGGCCCCCTACCATGCCAATCTGTTCCAGGACCACCCTAACTCAGATATTAAACTAGGACCCCCTGTGAGGGGTGCCACATTGCCCGTACATGCCAATCTTACAAAATGATCACTGTAGCCTAAATGTGTGGCCCACATACTATAACCCCATCCCCCCTGTAACAGCCAGGCTAAACTGAGAGCTGTGTTAGTTACTACCCCAAAATCCACCCTATAAAAAGGCTGAAACTAGCATAACAGAAAAACTGCAAAAATACAGTTTCCTCTAATTATATCCCACAAAAGCAGCAAGCCAAGCAACCTTGGAATATCTAAGTTTAATATGTTCATAGGAAGTATCAAGCAGTTCAACAGGCCCTGCTCTGAGAGCACAGTCAAAGTCCTTAATTAGACCATCTATAGATAGCATAGGAGCCAATGAGACATTTTATGCCTTTTCCAGGTCAGTGGCTCCAACAGGGCATTGGTCACAGATAGAAACACATGGCAATTGATGGGGAGAGAGAGAATAATGGGACGCAATGTGAGAGAGGGAGACACTAATGGATAATAATCAAGTAAACAGTCACTTGTATGGCATACAAGCTACAGGCTACCGTGGCCTATATTTTCGCAGTACAAAAAGCACAGATCTGTCTAAACAATACTGTAAACCTTATTATAATCTGGCAGCTTGATTTAATTTTTAACTTTTCTTCTACAAGTGGCATTATGAAGGCGTTATGAGGAGGCGCTGACGCTGTCGTACACATCGATCCAGAGCATCCCAAACATGCTCAATGGGTGACATGTTTGGTGAGTATGTCGGCAATGGAAGAACTAGGACATGTTCAGCCTTATAATGCTGAAACATGGTGTGATGGCGGCGGATGAATAGCACGACAATGGGCCTCAGAATCTCGTAGCGGTAACAGTGCATTCAAATTGCCATCGATAAAACGCAATTGTTTCCATTGTCCGTAGCTTACGCCTGCCCATACCATAACTCCACCGCCACCATAGGCACTCTGTTCACAGCGTTGACATCAGCAAACCGCTCATCCACACATCTGCCCGTTACAGTTGAAACCGGGATTCATCCGTGAAGAGCACACTTCTCCAGGGTGCCAGTGGCCATTGAAGGTGAGCATTTGCCTACTGAAGTCGGTTACCACGCCGAACTGCAGTCAGGTCAAGACCCTGGTGAGGACGACGAGCACGCAGATGAGCTTCCCTGAGACAGTTTCTGACAGTTTGTGCAGAAATTCTTCAGTTGTGCAAACCCACAGTTTCATCAGCTGTCCGGGTGGCTGGTCTCAGACTGAAGAAGCTGGACGTGGTGGTCCTGGGCTGGCGTGGTTACATGTGTTCTGCGGTTGTGAGGCCGGTTGGACGTATTGCCAAATTCTCTAAAACGACATTGGAGGCGGCTTATGGTAGAGAAATAAACATTAAATGTATGTCCACATGCTACAGCACAAGGTGCACCTGTGTAGTGATCATGCTGTTTAATCAGCTTCTTGATATGCCACACCTGTCAAGTGAGCGGATTATCTTGCCAAAGGAGAAATGGAAAGGAGAAATGCTCACTAGCACAAATTTGTGCACAACATTTTTGAGAAATAAGCTTTTGTGCGTATGGAACATTTCTGGGATCTTTTATTTCATCTCATGAAACATGGGACCAACACTTTACATGTTGCGTTTATATTTTTGTTCAGTTTACATAGGGAATTGTTGACATGCTGTCAAATTTTTATTCTCGATTAAATGTTATTTATACTTTTTTTAATGCATTTTTCATACCTTTCTTTAATATTTTAAAGATAGAAAGATGATCGGCTATGTGTAAGTCCGGTTTGCGAGTCTCTTAACAAAATGAAATCAAAATATTTAGGCTGACATCATCCAGTGTCCCAAAATGTGTATTTGTGTGATATGCAAATATGTGCATACTTAAATATAATATAAAATTAAATTAAATATACCTAATTTTCATATTTATTACAATATTTCCGGAAAATGTTTAATACAAAAAAGTATTATATTTGTGTCCACGTTCAACTGGTAAAAGTTGACTGTGATATGATTAAGAAAAAAACGACTTTTAGGGTGTAGCATTAAATCACACTGCCAGATTATAATGAGGTTTACGGTACTTTTTGCACAGATCTGCACTTCTTTTGCACCACAAAAATGTCACCCTATTTTCTACTTGTCAATCCCTATCTTTGTAATTCCTACCCTTATCAGGGTTGGGGTGAATTCCAATTCCACATTTTCCTCATTGAAAAGCATGGAAGAGAATAGGAATCGGAATTTCAGTGTACTTCTTGAATTGTCTGGAATTGACCCCAACCCTGACTCTGATCCTTAAACTTGGAGGGATAAGCAAAATCTACATCAACAGGCATGAGTGAGTATAAGGGGAATACTGAATATACTGTGCATACTCTATTCAAATGAGAGAGCCATAGCTGTGATGTTCATCAATATTCAGCACGTTACATAACTTGGTCGATAACGCCTCTGTTCCTCTGTGTGTGTGAGAGCAGAGGGGTGTGTGTGAATGATTATGATTGGCTATCGAGTGGCAGATAGTCAGACAGCAATGAACTCTACTTATTGCAATGGAGCAGCAGGCCAATTGAGTCACATTATACTCATCCCTGTACCAAGCTTTCCAATTTGCATGCACCCTAACTAGGCAGCCATTTAATAACATACCCCACCCAAAATGCTCGCTCGGAGCTCGTATAATGATGCCTGCTACAGTCAGCATAATCACAGAGGATGCCCTGGATCAAAGAGCCGAGATCTGAGATCAGCACGACAGCCTAGCCTAGCCCCACAGTGTATCCCTATGAAGTCAACTTAGATACAGCCATAGAGATACAGTATAATAGTGTTCTAGTTCATTCTGTGGATACAGTATATTGTGGTTTAGCTAGTATGTCTGTATTGTAAGTCTCTTGCTGGGTAAAACCCAGACTCTCCCAGTCTCCAGGGTGGTCATTAGTGGTCCATCCGTTATGTAGGGCTTGAGCGATGGCTGTGCTGGGGGGGCCATGCGCATGCGTGCCCCCTGGTGTTGGGCCCCCACACCCTGCCTGCTGCTTCAGCCCAGCCGGTCCAACGGGCCCCGAGGGGCCACCAGCCTGTCTGCTGCTGGGGAGGACAGTCAAGCCTGGCCTACAGTACATGGGGCTCTGTCTCTATTTCTCTCTCTCTCTCTGCCTCTCACTCTCTGTCTGTCTGTGTTTCTCTCTGTGTTTCTCTCTGTGTGTCTCTGTCTGTCTGTCTGTCTGTCTGTCTGTCTGTCTGTCTGTCTGTCTGTCTGTCTGTCTGTCTGTCTGTCTGTCTGTCTGTCTGTCTGTCTGTCTGTCTGTCTGTTTGTTTCTGTCTCTCTCTCTCCCCCTACCTATCCCCAGACTTTTCTCGACAGTCTCAGCCTCTCTTATGATAAATGTTTTTAATAATCTCTTTTCAATCTCAGGAGGAGATGGGAGGTAGCCAATTTAGAAGTATCGTCCTGACAGAGAGAGACTGTCAGCCCGTGGCTGCTGCTAGGTAATGTTCCTAAAATGAATTCCTGCTATACAGGCAGTAGAGGTGGAGATAATTGGGGGATGCTTGTTCAATGGTTGCACTGTATTTTGCTCCCCATTGTCGACTGGTTCTGGGGCTCCGGGCCTACATGGACCTGCCTGGCTGGTCAGGGGGTCTCTTGAGGGAGGAGTCGGCGACAGCCGGTCGACTCGTACTAAGCCCTTGTTTATTGCAGGGAAAAGGCTGTGTGTGGCTGTACAGTATGTCTCCAAGCAGTTACTATGGTATTGTCTTGTGTCTGGGAGATACGTCAGGAGACCTATTAGGTCCCTCTCCCATTCTGTCAGTCATTGATCTGTCTCCCTCTCTACATGCTGGTTGGAATCTCTAGGGGCGACCCCCCCCCCCCCCCCCCCCTCCCTCTATTCAATTCAATGGGCTTTATTGGCATGGGAAACATATGTTTATATTGCCAAAGCAAATGGAATAGACAATAAAAGGAAAATAAACAAGGGAAACAGTGAAGAATACACTGTTTTAAAAGAATATAGACATTTCAAATGTTATATGACTGTTTATGTACAGTGTTGTAAGAATGTGCAAGTAGTTGAAGAATTAAAGGGTAATTAAATAAATAGATAAATATAGGTTGTATTTACAATGTCGTTTGTGCTCCACTGGTTTCCCCTTTCTTATGGCAACGGGCCACAAATCTTGCTGATGTGATTCCACACTGCGTTTTTTCACCTAACAGGTATGGGAGTTTATCAATGTTTGAATTGTTTTCAAATTCTTTGTGGGTCTGTGTGATCTGTGGGAAATATGTGTCTCTAATGTGGTCATACATTTGTCAGGAGGTTAGGAAGTGCAGCTCAGTTTCTACCTCATTTTGTGGGCAGTGGGCACAAAGCCTGTCTTCTGCCAGGTCTGCCCATGGCGGCCTCTCTCAATAGCAAGGCTATGCTCACGGAGTCTGTACATTATTTTCATTGATTAAATTAAATTAATTTTTTTATGGGTGGATCAGCTTTAATATTGCATATATATTGTTGCTTCCATCAATGTAATTGTCTGCATCATTTCCAGTGCCCCATATATTTATTTTGTAAATATACTCTACCGTTCAAAAGTTTGGCGTCACTTAGAAATGTCCTTGTTTATGAAAGAAAAGCACATTTTTGTCCTTTAAAATAACATCAAATTGATCAGATATACAGTGTAGACATTGTTAATGTTGTAAATGACTATTGTAGCTGGAAACGGCAGATTGTTTTATGTAATATCTACATAGGCGTACAGAGGCCCATTATCAGCAACCATCACTATGTTCCAAAGGCACATTGTGTAAGCTAATCCAAGTTTATAATTTTAAAAGGCTAATTGATCATTAGAAAACCCTTTTGCAATTATGTTAGCTCAGCTGAAAACTATTGTGCTGATCAAAGAAGCAATAAAACTGGCCTTCTTTAGACTAGTTGAGTATCTGGAGCATCAGCATTTGTAGGTTCGATTACAGGCTCAAAATGACCAGAAACAAAGAACTTTCTTCTGAAACTCATCAGTCTATTCTTGTTCTGAGAAATGAAGGCTATTCCATGCAAGAAATTGCCAAGAAACTGAAGATCTCGAACAACGCTGTGTACTACTCCCTTCACAGAACAGCGCAAACTGGCTCTAACCAGAATAGAAAGAGGCCCCGGTGCACAACTGAGCAAGAGGACAAGTACATTAGAGTGTTTGAGAGTGTTTCTAGTTTGAGAAACAGACGCCTCACAAGTCCTCAACTGGCAGCTTCATTAAATAGTATCTGCAAAACACCAGTCTCAACGTCAACAGTGAAGAGGCGACTCTGGGATGCTGGCCTTCTAGACAGAGTTGCAAAGAAAAAGCCATATCTCAGACTGGCCAATAAAAATAAAAGATTAAGATTGGCAAAAGAACACAGACACCGGGACAGAGGAACTCTGCCTAGAAGGCCAGCATCCCATAATCGTCTCTTCACTGTTGACGTTGAGACAGGTGTTTTGCGGATACTATTTAATGAAGCTGCCAGTTGAGGACTTGTGAGGCGTCTGTTTCTCAAACTAGACACTCTAATGTACTTGTCCTCTTGCCACAGTTGTGTACCGGGGCCTCCCACTTCTCTTTCTATTCTGGTTAGAGCCAGTTTGTGCTGTTCTAGACCCCAAACTTTGGAACGGTAGTGTATATATACACTGCTCAAAAAAATAAAGGGAACACTAAAATAACACATCCTAGATCTGAATGAATGAAATATTCTTATTAAATACTTTTTTCTTTACATAGTTGAATGTGCTGACAACAAAATCACACAAAAATTATCAATGGAAATCAAATTTATCAACCCATGAAGGTCTGGATTTGGAGTCACACTCAAAATTAAAGTGGAAAACCACACTACAGGCTGATCCAACTTTGATGTAATGTCCTTAAAACAAGTCAAAATGAAGCTCAGTAGTGTGTGTGGCCTCCACGTGCCTGTATTACCTCCCTACAATGCCTGGGCATGCTCCTGATGAGGTGGCGGATGGTCTCCTGAGGGATCTACTCCCAGACCTGGACTAAAGCATCCGCCAACTCCTGGACAATCTCTGGTGCAACGTGGCGTTGGTGGATGGAGCGAGACATGATGTCCCAGATGTGCTCAATTGGATTCAGGTCTGGGGAACGGGCGGGCCAGTCCATAGCATCAATGCCTTCCTCTTGCAGGAACTGCTGACACACTCCAGCCACATGAGGTCTAGCATTGTCTTGCATTAGGAGGAACCCAGGGCCAACCGCACCAGCATATGATCTCACAAGGGGTCTGAGGATCTCATCTCGGTACCTAATGGCAGTCAGGCTACCTCTGACGAGCACAAGGAGGGCTGTGCGGCCCCCCAAAGAAATGCCACCCCACACCATGACTGACCCACCGCCAAACCGGTCATGCTGGAGGATGTTGCAGGCAGCAGAACGTTCTCCACGGCGTCTCCAGACTCTGTCACGTCTGTCACATGTGCTCAGTGTGAACCTGCTTTCATCTGTGAAGAGCACAGGGCGCCAGTGGCGAATTTGCCAATCTTGGTGTTCTCTGGCAAATGCCAAACGTCCTGCACGGTGTTGGGCTGTAAGCACAACCCCCACCTGTGGACGTCGGGCCCTCATACCACCCTCATGGAGTCTGTTTCTGACCGTTTGAGCAGACACATGCACATTTGTCTGACAGTTTGATTTCACAGAAGTGTGATTGACTTGGAGTTACATTGTGTTGTTTAAGTGTTCCCTTTATTTTTTTTGAGCAGTGTACA
Organism: Salvelinus namaycush; assembly: GCF_016432855.1. Classification (NCBI taxonomy): domain Eukaryota; kingdom Metazoa; phylum Chordata; class Actinopteri; order Salmoniformes; family Salmonidae; genus Salvelinus; species Salvelinus namaycush. Next base: position 10,332,289 of record NC_052335.1, read on the forward strand.
TACACATATATACAGTATATAACATTCATACATATACACATATATATACCTACAAACACATACACATATACATACTTTTTAAAATATACCTTCCTTTATTATTCCCCGCAAACCCTCCCCCAATTGGAGTAAACTATTAAACAATAACACTTAGGCTTCTACTTCCAGCTTATACATACTATACACATTTTACAGACACAATCTATTTTACAATAGTTATTATATTTTGTTTGTTTTTAGTCCTGGCCTTCCTCTCCTTCTGATGTCCATCCAGTTTGATTTCTGTTTGCCATATATTTGTAACTGTACTATTTCACAAAAGTTCTGAACCTATATACATCTTACAGACCCCGTATGTTTTACATTTGTTATCTTGTTGTTATTAGTTCCACTCTTCAGCTCCATTCAACCCCTCCTATCTATCTCTGAACACCATCCATTTTGGATTTATATTTGCCATATGTTTTTCAACTGTGCTGTGATGCTTCACAAAAGTACTGAACATTTTCATTCTCATAGTTTCTACAGATTGTAAAATAAAGATGAACATTTTTGCTAAAATAATTATTATATTATTGATCGATTGACTATGGCTTTTCAAATCACCCAGTATTGCTATCTGCAGCTTTAGTTCTAGGTAAATGTTGCAGTCTGTACATTCTTCATTTGAGATCAGTCACAGTGGTCAGGTATTCTGCCACTGTGTACTCTGTTTAGGTCCAGATAGCATTCCAAATAGTTCTGTTTTTGATTTCTCATAATTTGGTTGGGTCTAAATGCGTTTCTGTCCTGGGGCTCTGTGGGGTCTGTTTGTGTTTGTGAACAGAGCCCCAGAACCAGCTGGCTGAGAATACTCTTCTCTATGTTCATCTCTAGGCTAGGGCTTTGTGGTGGACTGCTTGTGCATTGCTTCCTTTTAAGTGGTTGTAGAATTTAACGTCTCTTTTCTGGATTTTGATCATTAGTGGGTATCGGCCTAATTCTGCTCTGCCTAATTCTGCTCTGCATGCATTATTTGGTGTTTTACGTTGTACACAGAGGATATTACTGCAGAATTCTGCATGCAGTCTCAATTGGGTGTCCCATTTTATGAATCTTTGGTTGGTGAGCGGGCCCCAGACCTCATAACCATATAGGGCAATGGGTTCGATATTTGATTTAAGTATTTTTAGCCAGATCCTAATTAGATGTTGAGTTTTATATTCCTTTTGATGGCATAGAAGGCCCTTCTTGCCTTGTCTCTAAGGTCATTCACAGCCTTGTGGAAGTGACCTGTTGTGTTGATGTTTAGGATCAGGTAGGTGTAATTCTTTGTGTGCTCTAGGGCAACAGTGTCTAGATAGAATTTGCATTTGTTGTCTGGACCTTTTTAGGAACACCATTACTTTTGTTTTACTGAGATTCCGTGTCAGGGCCCAAGTCGGACAAAATCTGCGCAGAAGATCTAGGTGCTGTTGTAGGCCCTCCTTGGTTGGGGACAGAAGCACCAGATCATCTGCAAACAGTAGACATTTGATTTCTGAGACCAGTGGGGTGAGACCGGGTGCTGCAGACTGTTCTAGTGCCCTCACCAAGGGTGGGGCTCAAGCTGCATCAAGGGTGGGGCTCAAGCTGTTGATAAGTATTTTGGTAAGAATTTCTTGATTCGTTTTTTACGTTCTTCATCAAACCATTTCTCATTGTTGTTAGTTGTTTTAGGTTTTCTGCCGGAATGTTAGTTGATAGGTCAAATATATTGTTCAGGCTTCCTCCTCTTCCTAAGTTTATACCTTCACTATTGCAGGAAACCATCTTGTCTAGGAGGGATTGGATTTGTTGTTCGGGAGACTCTGGGTTGTGGTCAGTGATAAAGTAGTCTACAGTACTACTGCCAAGAGATGAGCTATATGTACAGTATACGTACCGTAGGAGTCCCCTCGAAGCCTACCATTGGCTATGTACTGCGACAGAGCTGCAGGAGTTGTGACCTGTTTTTGTTGGTTATGTTGTCGTAGTTGTGTCTATGGGGGCATATGGGGGAGGGAATGCTGTCACCTCCCGGTAGCCGTTTGTCCCCCTGTGTGCTGAGGGTGTCAGGTTCTTGTCCAGTTCTAGCATTTAGGTCACCACAGACTAGTACATGTCCCTGGAGCTGGAAATAATTGATCTCCCCCTCTAGGATGGAGAGCTGTCTTCATTAAAGTATGGGAAAATACAGTGCCTTCGGAAAGTACTCAGACGGTTTGCCTTTTTTTCACATGTTGTTAGGTTACAGCCTTATTCTAAAATTGATTAAATCGTTTTCCCCCTAATCAATACACACACAATACCCCATAATGACAAAGCAAAAACAGGTTTTTAGAAATTGTTGCTAATTTATTTAAGAAAAAACTGAAATATGACATTTACATAAGTATTCAGACCCTAAAATACAGTAGAATAGAATACAGTATATACATATGAGATAAGTAAAGCAGTATGTAAACATTATTTAAACATTATTAAATTGACTAGTGTTCCATTATGAAAGTGGCCAGTGATTCCAAGTCTATGTATATAGGTGCAGGGTTGCGTAACCAGGTGGAAGCCGGCTAGTGATAGCTATTTAACAGTCACCACACCAAGTCTGATGGCTTGAGATAGAAGCTGTTCAGTCTGTTTCAGTCTCTCGGTCCCAGCTTTGATCCACCTGTACTGACCTTGCCTTCTGGATGATAGCGGGGTGAATAGGCCGTGGCTCAGGTGGTTGATGTCCTTGATGATCTTTTTGGCCTTCCTGTGACATCGGGCACTGTAGGTGTCCTGGAGGGCAGGTAGTTTGCCCCAGGTGATGCGTTGGGGAGACCACACCATCCTCTGGAGAGCCCTGCGGTTGCGGGCAGTGCAGTTGCCGTACCTGGCGGTGATACAGCCTGACAGGATGCTCTCAATTGTGCATCTGTAAAAGTTTGTGAGGGTTTTACTGGCCTGGTTGTAAAGGCTGTTCAAGTCCAGGGTGGAGTGGTGGGCCAGGTGAACATTCGGTTTATAGGCACAGTCACTGGAAGTACTTACGTTTACCCGTTTTATGGTAGCAGGGTGGAAGTATTTTTGTGGTAGCAGGGTGGAGATAACCACTTATGCGTTGGGGAAGTTAGAAGAAGCTTTTTCAATCATTCCCTTTCCTGCTGTGCCCACCCTTTCCTGCTGTGCTCTCAGGTCGTTTGTGCCTGTGTGTATTATTATGTGGCTGGGTGATCCTAGTTGGTCCTCAGACGGTAAGGTCTAAGGTCTCTCTCTCTCTCTCTGTCTGTCTGTCCTAACGACCACTCTACCACAGGCTGGTGTTATTTGAGAGCCAAACATCTCTGAGTTTAAGTTATGATTTCGAGCAACATTGTGTGATAGATAAGATAAATCTCCAACCCTGAGACACAAAAGCAATCATCCTCACCACTGTATTCTCACACTCAAGAGCAGTTAATGCTATTCCTCCCGAGATAGATCATATTTTGTCAGTGAACACTACTAGGACACTTTCCCTCTCATCTCTAGGGCTAAGTGTCTTATCAACAAAAATCCTGCTTCCTCCATTCTTTAAAAAACACTGGCAAAGCAACCATTGATTTTAGCTTGTTTGCGGCAGTCTTTTAGGGATTCGTTCACCTGTTTCTTTTCTTTGGGCTTCAAATTTGAATTGGATCTTACGAATGTGTGTTTCTTCACTTTGCTGTGGGTGTCAATAACAGGTGATTTTGTGAAAGACATGATGGTATAGACCTGGCAGTCAATATGACATCAATAACCCATCTCATGCTGTCGATACCAGCAAACGGCTATAGGGGCCTTTCCGTGAAAGCTCACAGTGCAATGGAATGAAACACACGGATAAAGTGAATAAGGTAAGACCCATTCTGGAGAAAGTAAGATTGGTTTCCTGGGATCTCAGTTGAACAACGCCGTTAGGTCTGCAATAACATCAGTTTCCGACCAATTACAGTCCTACAAAACGGAGAACTTGGAAAACAAACATCTATTGCTTAGAGGAGCAGTGTGAAGCAGCAGGATTCGAACCGGATTTGCAGAATTCAAGGCTGTTATCCCACTGAGCTAAAGCCTGGGCAATAACTCAGGGAGCCAACGCAAGTCTTCAGGTCTCAGTTTACTCATCACACCCATACAGTAAAGCAGGCCCGGACCCAGAATGAATCATTTGGACGGGCATTTGATTTCCATGGGGGGGGGGGGGGGGGGGGGGGGCGTATTTTTTGGGTGGGGTTGTAATTCCCATTGTTATAGAGCATTTCAAACCCGTAATAGAAAGCACAACATGCATAAGCCTACCCATGTCCACGTTCCACGTGTTGACGTGGCTTGCCGCCGATCGGCTTCGGCATTACCGGTACGTTGATCTCTAACTTCAGCACAATGGACAATCCCGTATATTTGTATCATGCATGGCCTAGTACCTACATGACATAGGAAACACATTGACATTTAAATTCAATTCAGATGCTTTTACTAACACTCATCGCAGCTGCTTAAATCACCTTTATAATAGGCTAATGCAAATCTTTGATCGCATTTGCAGAGCAAGGAAAGATGAATTCATGACAGTAATTAGCCAGCCTGCCAGCTTAGTGGAGTCTGACACTAGTATAGTCAGTGTAGTCAGCTCAGCTATCCCCATTGAGACTGTGTCTGTGCCTCGACCTAGGTTGGGCAAAACTAAACATGGTGGTGTTCGCCTTAGCAATCTCACTAGGATAAAGACCTCCTCCATTCCTGCCCTTATTAAAAGAGATTGTGATACCTCACATCTCAAAATAGGGCTACTTAATGTTAGATCCCTCACTTCAAAGGCAGTTATAGTCAATGAACTTATCACTGATCATAGTCTTGATGTGATTGGCCTGACTGAAACATGGCTTAAGCCTGATGAATTTACTGTGTTAAATCAGGCCTCACCTCCTGGTTACACTAGTGACCATATCCCCCGTGCATCCCACAAAGGTGGAGGTGTTGCTAACATTTACGATAGCAAATTTCAATTTACACACAAAAAAAATTACGTTTTCGTCTTTTGAGCTTCTAGTCATGAAATCTATGCAGCCTACTCAATCCCTTTTTATAGCTACTGTTTACAGGCCTCCTGGGCCATATACAGCGTTCCTCACTGAGTTCCCTGAATTCCTATCGGACCTTGTAGTCATAGCAGATAATATTCAAATTTTTGGTGATTTTAATATTCACATGGAAAAGTCCACAGACCCACTCCAAAAGGCTTTCGGAGCCATCATCGACTCAGTGGGTTTTGTCCAACATGTCTCTGGACCTACTCACTGCCACAGTCATACTCTGGACCTAGTTTTGTCCCATGGAATAAATGTTGTAGATCTTAATGTTTTTCCTCATAATCCTGGACTATCGGACCACCATTTTATTACGTTTGCAATCGCAACAAATAATCTGCTCAGACCCCAACCAAGGAGCATCAAAAGTCGTGCTAAAAATTCTCAGACAACACAAAGATTCCTTGATGCCCTTCCAGACTCCTTCTGCCTACCCAAGGACGTCAGAGGACAAAAATCAGTTAACCACCTAACTGAGGAACTCAATTTAACCTTGCACAATACCCTAGATGCAGTTGCACCCCTAAAAACTAAAAACATTTGTCGTAAGAAACTAGCTCCCTGGTATACAGAAAATACCCGAGCTCTGAAGGAAGCTTCCAGAAAATTGGAACGGAAATGGCGCCACACCAAACTGGAAGTCTTCCGACTAGCTTGGAAAGACAGTACCGTGCAGTATCGAAGAGCCCTCACTGCTGCTCGATCATCCTATTTTTCCAGCTTAATTGAGAAAAATAAGAATAATCCAAAATGTATTTTTGATACTGTCGCAAAGCTAACTAAAAAGCAGCATTCCCCAAGAGAGGATGGCTTTCACTTCAGCAGTAATAAATTCATGAACTTCTTTGAGGAAAAGATCATGATCATTAGAAAGCAAATTACGGACTCCTCTTTAAATCTGTGTATTCCTCCAAAGCTCAGCTGTCCTGAGTCTGCACAACTCTGCCAGGACCTAGGATCAAGAGAGACACTCAAGTGTTTTAGTACTATATCTCTTGACACAATGATGAAAATAATCATGGCCTCTAAACCTTCAAGCTGCATACTGGACCCTATTCCAACTAAACTACTTAAAGAGCTGCTTCATGTGCTTGGCCCTCCTATGTTGAACATAATAAATGGCTCTCTATCCACCGGATGTGTACCAAACTCACTAAAAGTGGCAGTAATAAAGCCTCTCTTGAAAAAGCCAAACCTTGACCCAGAAAATATAAAAAACTATTGGCCAATATCGAATCTTCCATTCCTCTCAAAAAAAATGGAAAAAGCTGTTGCGCAGCAACTCACTGCCTTCCTGAATACGAACAATGTATACGAAATGTTTCAGTCTGGTTTTAGACCCCATCATAACACTGAGACTGCACTTGTGAAGGTGGTAAATGACCTTTTAATGGCGTCAGACCGAGGCTCTGCATCTGTCCTCGTGCTACTAGACCTTAGTGCTGCCTTTGATCACCACATTCTTTTGGAGAGATTGGAAACCCAAATTGGTCTACACGGACAAGTTCTGGCCTGGTTTAGATCTTATCTGTCGGAAAGATATCAGTTTGTCTCTGTGAATGGTTTGTCCTCTGACAAATCAACTGTACATTTCGGTGTTCCTCAAGGTTCTGTTTTAGGACCACTATTGTTTTCACTATATATTTTACCTCTTGGGGATGTCATTCGAAAACATAATGTTAACTTTCACTGCTATGCGGATGACACACAGCTGTACATTTCAATGAAACATGGTGAAGCCCCAAAATTGCCCTCGCTAGAAGCCTGTGTTTCAGACATAAGGAAGTGGGTGGCTGAATACTTTCTATTTTTAAACTCGGACAAAACAGAGATGCTTGTTCTAGGTCCCAAGAAACAAAGAGATCTTCTGTTAAATCTGACAATTAATCTTGATGGTTGTAAAGTCGTCTCAAATAAAACTGTGAAGGACCTCGGCGTTACTCTGGACCCTGATCTCTTTTTTGACGAACATATCAAGACTGTTTCAAGTATAGCTTTTTTCCATCTATGTAACATTGCAAAAATCAGAACTTTTCTGTCCAAAAATGATGCAGAAAAATTAATCCATGCTTTTGTTACTTCTAGGTTAGACTACCGCAATGCTCTACTTTCCGGCTACCCGGATAAAGCACAAAATAAACTTCAGTTAGTGCTAAATACGGCTGCTAGAATCCTGACTAGAACCCAAAAATGTGATCATATTACTCCAGTGCTAGCCTCTCTACACTGGCTTCCTGTTAAGGCAAGGGCTGATTTCAAGGTTTTACTGCTAATCTACAAAGCTTTACATGGGCTTGCTCCAACCTATCTTTCCGATTTGGTCCTGCCGTACATACCTAAACGTACGCTACGGTCACAAGACACAGGCCTCCTAATTGTCCCTAGAATTTCTAAGCAAACAGCTGGAGGCAGGGCTTTCTCCTATAGATCTCCATTTTTATGGAATGGTCTGCCTACCCATGTGAGAGACGCAGACTCGGTCTCAACCTTTAAGTCTTTATTGAAGACTCATCTCTTCAGTAGGTCCTATGATTGAGTGTAGTCTGGCCCAGGAGTGTGAAGGTGAACGGAAAGGCTCTGGAGCAACGAACCACCCTTGCTGTCTCTGCCTGGCCGGTTCCCCTCTCTCCACCGGGATTCTCTGCCTCTAACCCTATTACAGGGGCTGAGTCACTGTTTTACTGGTGCTCTTTCATGCCGTCCCTAGGAGGGGTGCGTCACTTGAGTGGCTGATCTTCCTGTCTGGGTTGGCGCCCCCCCTTGGGTTGTGCCGTGGCGGAGATCTTTGTGGGCTATACTCTGCCTTGTCTCAGGATGGTAAGTTGGTGGTTGAAGATATCCCTCTAGTGGTGTGGGGGCTGTGCCTTGGCAAAGTGGGTGGGGTTATATCCTTCCTGTTTGGCCCTGTCCGGGGGTATCATCGGAGGGGGCCACAGTGTCTCCTGACCCCTCCTGTTTCAGCCTCCAGTATTTATGCTGCATTAGTTTATGTGTCGGGGGGCTAGAGTCAGTTTGTTATATCTGGAGTGCTTCTGTCTTATCCGGTGTCCTGTGTGAATTTAAGTATGCTCTCACATTATCTCTTTCTCTCTTTCTTTCTCTCTCTCGGAGGACCTGAGCCCTAGGACCATGCCTCAGGACGACCTGACATGATGACTCCTTGCTGTCCCCAGTCCACCTGGCCGTGCTGCTGCTCCAGTTTCAACTGTTCTGCCTGCGGCTATGGAACCCTGACCTGTTCACCGGACGTGCTACCTGTCCCAGACCTGCTGTTTTCAACTCTCTAGAGACCGCAGGAGCGGTAGAGATACTCTTAATGATCGGCTATGAAAAGCCAACTGACATTTACTCCTGAGGTGCTGCACCCTCAACAACTACTGTGATTATTATTATTTGACCATGCTGGTCATTTATGAACATTTGAACATCTTGGCCATGTTCTGTTATAATCTCCACCCGGCACAGCCAGAAGAGGACTTGCCACCCCTCATAGCCTGGTTCCTCTCTAGGTTTCTTCCTAGGTTTTGGCCTTTCTAGGGAGTTTTTCCTAGCCACCGTGCTTCTACACCTGCATTGCTTGCTGTTTGGGGTTTTAGGCTGGGTTTCTGTACAGCACTTTGAGATATCAGCTGATGTAAGAAGGGCTTTATAAATACATTTGATTTGAATGAAGTAGATTGGGAAGCATCCAAAATGGAATTGCCTCATAACAATACAATTACAATAATCACTCTGTGAAAATTATAGGCTATAACACAATTTTCTGTAAAATGTTTGAACCAACTTGTGCGCTCAAGACCATTCGTGAAATAGTCACATTATGGTTATTTTGAACAGATCACCACCGCTTGGGTAAAATTATAGTTTAACAAATAAGCCTATACGATCAAATTCATTGCTTCCAATAATAACACGAAAAACAACTGCTTTAAATACAAAGATCACCTTATTTCAACATACATCCGGAAAGTATTCAGACCCTTTGACTTTTTCCACATTTTGTTACGTTAGTCTTATTCTAAAATGGATTAAATACATTTGTTTCCCCCATCAATCTATACACAATACCCCATAATGACAAAGTGAAAACAGTTTTTTTTTAATTTATTGCAAATGTATTCAAAATAAAAACAGAAATATCTTATTCGACCTTGAGATGTTTCTACAACTTGATTGGAGTCCAGGTAAATTCAATTGATTGGACATGATTTGTACAGGCACACACCTGTCTATACAAGGTCCCACAGTTGACAGTGCATGTCAGAGCAAAAAACCAAGCCATGAGGTCAAAGGAATTGTCCATAGAGCTCCGAGACATGATTGTGTCAAGGCACAGATCTGGGGAAGGGTACCAAAACATTTCTGCAGCATTGAAGGTCCCCAAGAACAGTGGCCAGAGACCGGACTTTCTGCCAAAGTTGCTTCAACAAAGTACAGAGTAAAGGGTCTGAATACTTATGTAAATGTGATATTTCAGTTTTTTTTTTATACATTTGCAAAAATTTCAAAAAAACTGTTTTTGCTTTGTCATTATGGGGTATAATCCATTTTAGAATAAGGCTGTAATGTACATTTTTTGGGAAAAGGTCAATGGGTCTTAATACTTTCCGAATGCACTCTATACGAAGTAATCCGTTGAGAATGTCCATGTCATATCAATAAAGACTAAATTATTCCATATCATTGCTGTGTTGTGGCCAGATGTTTTAAGACTACTTGTTGCAGCAGATTAGGCATTCTTTTTAGCAAACCAATTTCTAATATTCATTTTGACCACGATGAAGAAAACAAGTTAAGGTAGCCTACTCTTGAACATGACATTCTGAACGATCACAAGGCTGTTTACATAACGCTCCACCCACTATTAATTTGACTCATCAAAAAGAGAAATGAGCTTCATGATGCATTTATGATAGGTCTAAATCCCTGTCAGACATCATTTCTTGAGCCATATTTATTTTAACAAGAAAAAAGGTTTTGCGGTAATTAAAACTTTAAATGGCCAAATATCCTACATTAGTGTTATAGCAACAACAACAAAAATATAAGTCATGCAAAGTTTCATTCAACCATGTATTTTATTTGGACGGGCTAGGAGGTGCGGTAGGGCGAGCATGGCTCCCTAAGGCCCACCCACAACGCCAGGCCTGCAGTAAAGTAATATATGGTGTTAAATTTAAAATGCACTTTATTTACATTTGATATTATGTTTATGAAATAGATAAATAATTTTTTTGATATTTTGGAAACATATGTATAAATAATATACCCATCTGTAAAGTATGTAACATAGAGAAATGCACAAGCGATGGGCTTGTAAAGGATTCCAGAAAACATATCAAAGCTACGTGAACATACAGACTTTTAATAACTTCTCTATGCCGAAATCTTATTTTTTTGTCTTTTAAAATGCTGAAATATCAAATGATCCCTCCTGGAAAACGACCTGTGAGACAAAAAATAAATAGCTTAAACATCACTGCAACTTCAGCCAGGCGTTGCTGTCAATTAAAGCTAATTGAATGAATCGTTGCGGAAGGATTGTTCAGTGTCGAACCTCAAAAGGGTAAAGTGCCTGGGCCAAGTTTCTGCCTGTCAACATCGAATGGCACAGTCATCGGTGCCATGAGTGTTGCATGTTGGGCAGGGAGCAATCCAGGACCCTGGTATGGAGGCGTTGTGGTGATCCCACCAGGGTAGAATAGCTTGGGATACCTGCCCCCTAGGCTTCCATTATCTGCTGTTAGAAGGAAAGGTGTTAGCAGGAGATCATCAGAGAGGGCTATCAATGCCTGGCACAGTCTGGGAGTTAAACCTCGTGTAGTCTAAAGCACTATTCACCTGCTTTCATGGAATAAGGATTCACTCCTTTGGGGAGACTAGAGTTCCCCAGATACATCCCCATCGGTGGAGGAGGTAGAACAGGCTTGTTCTGGAAAACACATCAACAAATTTGCAAATGTATTAGTAACGCTCTTACAGTTGAAATACAATGGTCATCCACTGCTTTAATGACGTGAGTTAAAGTGAATACCTCAGTCTTGGGCATGGGACTTGCGTCAACCCATCTGTGCAGGTTTTGATCCCAGACAATCTTAAGGAAGAAGATAATAAAGACAATGTGAATAAAGACACGGAGAAATAGATGAATCCACTAGAGTGTCTCTGTATACAATATACATAACAGGTTCCTTACAGAATTATGCTTGTCATCTGGTATCCTTGTCATCTGAGGAACTTCTTCCTTTTCACCGAAGAACCACCTGATCCAGCCTCCACTGTTTGGTGTTTTCTGTACTTGGGTTGCTGGGTACTGAGGTTTAGCCACCGGCCAACTGCCGGCCTGGCTCTGAGGGTTGGCCTCGAAATGTTCTGGCTTGGTGATGGTCATTAAAGCAGGATCCGCCACATATCTACTCCGGATATCTGTGACAAGTGGGAGAAATCAAGCACTCTGCTTGTCACCGTACAGAACAACCACTAGCTGACAGTGTAACTTGCAATGATACTTTGTTACAACCCAAACACAACTACAGGCAAATGGATGAATTGAGTTAAACCTGTTTAACGTAGACACTTAGACACCACACTCATAAGATAAGGCTTTTCTTATTACCTTTTCTCCTGGCATAGAAATCTCCACAACGTGGAGCATTCAATCCAGCATCCCAGGATCCCACTATGGGGATGATGGGAGGTGTAGGTGGTCCATGAAATTCCATCTGTTCCATTCCATTGTTTTTTATTGGGATGATGCCTTGTTGGAATGATTGGTTCTTGTTGGGATCCTCCCTCTGGATGATTCCTATCGGGAGGATTCCGTCCCGCTGTGCAGGGGTGATGTTTTTCGGTTGGATCCCCTCCGCTTCAGGTGCCACAGGCATGTTGTCATCAAGGAGCTATCCAGTACAGGTGGAGTACAGGAGTTACAAAGACATAGTTACCATTACCATTCCAGTCATCATCATCATCACAATCCCAGCCATCATCATCAATCTTCATCATGATTACACATGACTCATTCTACTCTTGCTGAGACTAATCTACTACCTGAGAGAGGGCACTCTGCAACTCAGTAAACTGCTTCCACATGGAATTCAGCTGCTCATGCATGTGGTTCATTGACTGCTGCAAGTTGTTCACCTGGTTCTGGGTTCTCTGCATCTCATCCCTAGCGGTCATCAGGAAGTTAAAGATGACTTTAAGATAAAGAGACTTCACCATGTCCATTGGACCATCTTTAGGATTCTTTCTCACCCAATTCCCATTTCATTAGGATTGCACCTCTGTGCAGATGTTACATTGTGTTATGTAGAAAACCCTTACCCTGACATGGGCTCATGGACCAATGGGATCATTGGTATGTCTCCCTGCTCCTGGTTAACTAAACAAAGAACGCGAGGAAGATTAGAGGACAACGTCTTGGTTCAGCAATGGCACATTCAGCACACCATGACTATTGGACTGTACAAATGAAGTCAAATCTTGCTCCATTGGTAGTTTTGGGACAATTACCAGCATTTTTCAACCTTACATCAGTCCAGTCAGTGCTTACCTTCAGGAGAGTTATCCATGGTTAGCTTTCTCAGAAAAAGACAATCCTTGTGAAGTGCACTCCGTCTGGGTCAACAATACAATGATCCACAGCCTTCAGGAAACTTTCTGTCGTGTGCCTGAATGACAGAACCACAGAACTAGAACGTGATTCTGTTTCTATGGACAGAACAGCAGTGGTATTGCTCAGTGTTCTGACCTATTGAGTCATAATCATGACTAACAGTTCATCTAGGTTAACAACGTCATAGTAACCAGAGACTCTTCGATTGATTGTGACATAATCAATCCACAGTTCCATTTATTTCCATTATCACGTGGAATTGAGATTGAATAAGTGACATGTAGGCTATAATCCTATGAGGATTATTATGTCCAATGCCAGAATCAGGACACATGAAACCACAAGGCCTAGTGGAACACTGCCGTTTGCACTGCGGAAAAGTGAAGTCATTCTAAAACCCACTGAAACTCAATACATCTAGTTTTTAAATATAAACAGAACCATTTTGTTACACTAGAAGTCTATAGCAGAGTCCTTGCTGAACATCTGCTTCCAACTCTGTGTTATAGGCCAATGCCTGGTAAAAAATGTTACCACTAAACAACTGAATAAATTCCTCTATAAATAGACCAACAATAAGTTACAGTGAGTTGATAGTCATTTGGTTGAATTACAGTATTTTAGGCCCCTCCCAGATTTTGGTGACCTGGATAATGTTGCTGCTGTGGGAATCATCCTGCTCCTTCTTGTAAGGAACGGGGCCAGCTGACCTCAATACATGTCATTATCATATCACAGTTTCCTGTTGGCAAGAAGCAGCCGTGTCACTGTGTGTGTGTCAGTCCTACGTAACACAGCCTAAAGATGTGCCACATGCTAGCGCCCTGGCAGCACGATACAGTCAAGTGCTGTTGCTGTTGTTGACTTCCCTGTAGACACCAAAACATCCCCATCCCATCCCGACACACACTTATCACTAACAGACAGCGTTCATACAAACCCTCTTCAAAGATTATCCGAAATAAACCCCACATAGCCACACGCCCCAATCCATCTCCCATCGTTGAGACCCCCCCCCATATACCTTCTGTTTTCGTCCACAGACATGATAATACTCCGCTTCTTCTTCTTCTTGATGTTCTTGGGCTTGAACTCATTCTGGGAAGCACAAACACATACAGGTCAGTCCCAGACATCTATGGCAGTAGAGCAACAACCACAATCAACCATCTGTTGCATAGGTAAGTGCATATTGGTAGTGGATGAGGTGAACTATCTATTTTACAAAGTAAAATGCTTTGAATAAGCACCATGATCTCCACCTTCACACAAGCATACACCCGCACACGCGCACACACAGCTAATTATAGTGCCTGTGTGATGAGGACGAGGTGTATCTCATAGAACCCAGCGGGGGTACTTTGTGCCTCTAATCCTTTGTTATGATTTGTGTCTTAAACAAGCAGTGCCTACTCAGTCCTCCTAGTGTCAGCACCCAGAGTATCCATGGCAACTGCAGGCTGGGCCCAGCTCATGGAGATGCAGTCTGTTGCCCAACAGGCAGAAAGATACCTCGTGTACACTAAATAGTGTGAATGACAGTGCTCTCCTATGGGGCGTTCCTCCATGTGCATGGAAGATAGGGTTTTGATCAATTCTGGTTCCAGCAGGGGGAGGCTGATTGATGCAAGATTTTACTCCAGGATCTGAATGAGTTTTCTACATTTGATTGCTATAGTTCACGTAAGAGCAAAAAATGCTAAAGCGAAGGCCAATGTAAACATCACAAACCAGTGAACAAAACAATTCAGCTATTTTGTAGCCATCAGCACCATCTATTGGTGAGATTTGATAATAGATAAAAACAAATCGACCATTCAAATCTATTTCTAACCTTTATTCAATCTCGCTGCAACACCGTACTGCTATACGCACATGATAAACCCTTTATTCTCAGATAAAAGCAAAAAAACAATCTTGATATTCTTAAATATAGAAATTATAGTTAAAAGGTGAACAATTCCTCAAATATGTGTTATGTAAAATAATGTTTTTTAAATACATGTGCAACATGAAATGGACTTTCCTTTTGCATAATGTTTATTTCAATTTTAAACTGTAAGCGTAACACCTGACATGTAACATTTTACAAGTGGAACAGTAGATATGGTCAACTAGCTTTCTTGATATTTTGATAGAGCCTCATACAGCTTTACCTGCAAGTTGAGGTTAATTGCATTTAAAAAGTCATGTTTTTTTTATGGAATAGGAAAAACGAATATATTAGAAACATGAATGGATAGTAAAAAGTGGAATAGATATTAAGTGTAAATAAGTGTAATATAGCCTGTTTTATATGGTAGCCTATGCATGAAAACCAAAATGCTTCATTTTCATATCAATAAGTATTCTACAGTTGAATTCGGAAGTTTACATACACTTAGGTTGGAGTCATTAAAACTCGTTTTTCAACCACTCCACAAATTTCTTGTTAACAAACTATAGTTTTGGCAAGTCGGTTAGGACATCTACTTTACGCATGACACAAGTCATTTTTCCAACAATTGTTTACAGACAGATTATTTCACTTATAATTCACTGTATCACAATTCCAGTGGGTTAGAAGTTAACATACACTAAGTTGACTGTGCCTTTAAACAGCTTGGAAAATTCCACAAAATGAGGTCATGGCTTTATAAGCTTCTGATAGGCTAATTGACATCATTTGAGTCAATTGGAGGTGTACCTGTGGATGCATTTCAAGGCCTACCTTCAAACTCAGTGCCTCTTTGCTTGACATCATGGGAAAATCAAAAGAAATCATCACAAAAATTGTAGACCTCCACAAGTCTGGTTCATCCTTGGGAGCAATTTCCAAACACCTGGTACCACGTTCATCTGTACAAACAATAGCACGCAAGTATAAACACCATGGGACCACGCAGCCGTCATACCGCTCAGGAAGGAGAAGCGTTCTGTCTCCTAGAGATGAACGTACTTTGGTGCGAAAAGTGCAAATCAATCCCAGAACAACAGCAAAGGACCTTGTGAAGATGCTGGAGGAAACAGGTACAAAAGTATCTAAATCCACAGTAAAACGAGTCCTATATCGGCATAACCTGAAAAGCCGCTCAGCAAGGAAGAAGCCACTGCTCCAAAACCGCCATAAAAAAAAACAGACTACGGTTTGCAACTGCACATGGGGACAAAGATCGTACTTTCTGGAGAAATGTCCTCTGGTCTGATGAAAGAAAAATAGAACTGTTTGGCCATAATGACCATCGTTATGTTTGGAGGAAAAAGGGGGAGGCTTGCAAGCCGAAGAACACCATCCCAACCGCAAAGCACGGGGGTGGCAGCATCATGTTGTGGGGGTGCTTTTCTGCAGGAGGGACTGGTGCACTTCACAAAATAGATAGCATCATGAGGCTGGAAAATTATGTGGAAAAATTGAGGCAACATCCAGACAGGAAGTTAAAGCTTGGTCGCAAATGGGTCTTCCAAATGAACAATGACCCCAAGCATACTTCCAAAGTTGTGGCAAAATGGCTTAAGGACAACAAAGTCAAGGTATTGGAGTGGCCATCACAAAGCCCTGACCCCAATCCCATAGAACATTTGTGGGCAGAACTGAAAAAACGTTTGCGAGCAAGGAGGCCTACAAACCTGTCTCAGTTACACCAGCTCTGTCAGGAGGAATGGGCCAAAATTCACCCAACTTATTGTGGGAAGCTTGTGGAAGGCTACCAGAAACATTTGACCCAAGTTAAAAAATGTAAAGGCAATGCTAGCAAAAACTAATTGAGTGTATGTAAACTTCTGACCCACTGGGAATGTGATGAAAGAAATAAAAGCTGAAATAAATAATTCTCTACTATTATTCTGACATTTCACATTCTTAAAATAAAGTGGTGATCCTAACTGACCTAAGACAGGCAATTTTACTAGGATTAAATGTCAGGAATTGTGAAAAACTGAGTTGAAATGTATTTGGCTAAGGTGTATGTTAAATTCCAACTTCAAATGTACCTTGTAAAAACTCCCTTTCATTCCTTTACTATGCACATATCCTTAACGTTCCTCTATGCAAAGGATTTCAAAGCTATGATAAACCGCAGTACACAAAACCATGACATGCATGGGCAGAAGTCTAGACGCAGGAGTGTTGAGAATATACAGGTCAAAATAAAGGAAACACTCAAATAAAATGTCTTAATAGGCCGTTGGGGCACCACGAGCCAGAACAGCTTCAATGCACCTTGGCGTAGATTCTACAAGTGTCTGGAACCCTATTGGAGGGTCGAGACACCGTTGTTCCATGAGAAATTCCATCGTTTGGTGTTTTGTTGCTGGAAAACGCTGTCTCTGGCACCACTCCAGAATTTCCCATAGTTGTCCAATTGGGGTGAAATCTGGTGACTGAGACAGCCATGGCATATGGTTTACATAGTTGTCATGCTCATCAAATCATTCAGTGCCTACTTGTGCCCTGTGGATGGGGGCATTGTCATCCCATGGGGGCATAGCGAGGGTAGGCAAAATAATGGCATGCCCAGCATTTTTTTTAAATACAGGATGGGATGCTAATTGATTCATTAACTCAGGAACCACACCTGTATGGAAGCAACTAATTTCAATATACTTTGTGTCCCTCATGTACTCAACTCTTTTCATTATTTTGGCATTTAACTGTAAAACACATGTTTGTCTCTGCAGCAAATGAGACCAAATATCATTCTCTAAAGATATAAAAACACTTCCCTGTGTGAAATGTGAACACACTTCATGACATACATTTTCACACAAAAACTAGATACTACATTCTGTAATTAACTGGAATATGATGACTATTTCAGAAAAGTATTCTCCCTTTTCTTCTTATGAAAGAGAACATTTGGTGACATTGTAAACTTGTTTTATTTTAGCAAAAATCCCTGAAGTGAGTAGTACATTTTTACTACAGTATATTCTGATAAAAATATTTTAGTAGAAGTGGCTTTATTTTTTTTAATACAAAATCCAGCACAAAACAAAAGACTGCTGAAGACAGGGTTGTGCGCAACTATTTGCATAATGTATGATACCTTCCCACCCCTAGGAGGCTCACTACATCATGTCTTTGGCAGGCTGCTCAATAAATATTCCCTTGTTGTACTTCTGTCCAATCCCATAAGGCACGTGTGCAGCGATAGTCCCCAGCTCCTTGGCACCTTCAATGTGGAACATCTGGTCATCAAAGAAGATGTGAGGCTGGATCTTCTGTAGGAGGGGCCCTTTAGGTGCTCCGGCTAGGAACAGGGCCTCATCGATCTCCAGGCCCCAGCTCCTGAGTGTCTTGAGGACGCGGACCCCTGAGCTGGCTGCACTGCGGGATGTGACTAGGTAAGTACGAATGGGGCAGGTCATACGCTCGTTCTTGGCGTAGAACTTCCTCTGGAGCATCCCCAGCGCCTCCAGGAAACACTTTAAGGGGCCCTGAGTGAATGAACGCGACATAGGGTTGGCATAACATTATTATTATTTTATTTTTTATCTAAGCAAATAACACATCAATGGGTTCCACTTTATTTGGACATTCTCCTATTATAGATGGTCTTTAGACGCTCAAACTATCACCAATCAATCAACTACCACGGATGATATGCAACAACTTGCAAGGGTTAAGGTTAGGTCTAGGATTACAGTAAGTGGGTGTGTTAGTTAAAACGTTTGTTGATAGTAAGTTGAACATCTATAACTCTCTATAGGGAGACTCCAAATAAAGTGTTAGCCATAGAGGGGAAAAGAAAAATAAATGTAATAATCAGAATCAAAAAGCTAAAAGAAAAATGGAGGCATGTACTCTCATGAACACCTGTGCAAGAGGTTTGTTCTCAAACTCCTTCTCATGCTCAAAGGACGTGTCCAGGCCGTGTTGTTTCACGATGATCTCCGACTCAGAGAAGAGGACGGCGTCCCCGTCAAAGGCAACTTTCAGCTGTGTGTCGGAAAGCTGGTTCTCCACATCTTCGGACGCAAACATGGTCGCTGCTGCAATGCCTATTTATAAAAGACATTATAAGGGGCTTATACATGCTCATAACAATGGTATCATAATGTATTACATCTGTATGCTATATTATATCTATAAAGTGTTCCCACAATGTACGTCTACAGTTTTTTTTACTCTGTTAAAAATGCAGTATCCATGGTAACCTAAAACAGTTTAATCCCTATAGGACAATAAAGGAAAGTAGCATTATCAACTACCCTCCTCAATGGCCTCTATGACTTTCTCTCCATCCTTTGAGAGGTACAGGTTGGTCATGTAGGCCTTCAGATAGCCAATGGGGCTTTCCCCTCCCGTCATACAGAATCTTTCAATGGTTAAATCTGTCAGGGAGAGTGAAAAACAAAAACATATCAGAACCCCATAGAAATCCGATAGTATAGTCATCAGGCTGGTAGCCAAAGATGGCCACTAACATCCATGCAAAACAGCCATTTAACTATTAAGAAAAAAATATTTGGTCAAAAATACCAGTCATTCAATGAAATGCAGCACACAAGTAGTGAGTCTTATAACCAAAGAAATATAATTACTAGAATTACTCGTCATTGTATTTCTCTGCTTATAGCACTGTAGTAGGCATGGCTGAGCGTGTCGACCACGAACCGTAGTGGTTGATGCTGTTGATGAGGCGCACCCCGACCTGGGCGTGGTTATTCGTCATCAGTATGACGTCAAACAACTCGTCGCTGTCGGGGTAGAGCCGCCTCAGCCGTGCGTTCACATTCATCAGAGCCTGCAGTGTGTGTGGGTGTGTGTTTTTAGGACAGAATTGACAAAGGGATAAATTCAAAACCTGACTGGTGGGTACTAGAGCAACTACTTACAGGTGGTTGCTTCAGACTATTTAGTCCCAAATTGCAACATGTACATATGCAGGCAGGCACGCTCACATGTACTGATAAATGCACAGGGGCGGAAGGGGACAAGAATTCGGCCCTGGCATTTTATCCACACCAGCCCACGTCGCTGTATAAACCACCATCATGCTACCACCCCCGGCAGGCCACCAACCACACACACACTATACCCTGACAGGCAATAGTGCTGACATAACATTGGTAGTACAATACAGCGTTTCTCAACCATTTTCTGTTCCAGTGACTGGCAACACATGGTCCTCTTTTTTAACCAGCTTAGGTTTAAAAAAATAAAAATAAAAATGTAAAAACACCACTGGAAATACAACTCACCACTATAACTGGGCCTCTTCTCTAACCATTTGCTTTGCCTCCCTGTTGTGCTGTCTATTAGTCTAAGCATCTTCTCTGCTGTCACTGTGCTGCTTTTGTTCTGTCTGCTCAAGCATTAGACGTTATAAAAGCCAAGCTAACGACTTAGCCTATATTGCAAACTAGTGCCCGTCATATATGTTCTCCTGAATCAGCACGACTAACTCTTAAACTGGGTTAAATCAAGGTTTATCTAATAATCTTGGTGCAACAAATTAAAGTTGAATTACATCTTTCCTCTAATCTAAGTTCAGTTTAAACTTCAAACCTAGATTAATTTTAAACCTGTTGCTCAATGAATAAAAAAATATTAACTTAGATTGGAGATTAATTCTAAATTGCCACTTGAGGTGGTTTAACTGATAAAATGGCAGCATATCTACTGTGGAGAAACCAAAATGACAGAGTTCCTCAGAGAATAATTAGAGACAGGTTGAATCCTGTTGAGTTTTATGATAATTAACAAATTATTAGTAGGCTATTTACATGCCCATTTTGTACAACAATTGAATTGGGGCTTATGATATGCCCAGCCTTGATACGAGTGATGATGTTACGCAACAATCTGAACGGGCCTGAACGGTAACATTGTAGTGAAGTTGCACTAACGTTAGTTTTAACGTGCATTGTAGGCATTGATATTTACCAGTTATTTATGCTTATTGGTGGGTCGAGTTGTCTGTCGTCATCATAGGGGTTATGGAGAGGGGCAAACTGCTGGGGAATCATCTCGCATATCTTCTGGGTGATGGGATCAATTTCATTGGACGGAGGCCCCCCTCCGAAGAAGTGTAATATATAGACTAAGTTGTTTCATCTAACATTTACAAGCAGGAATGCATGACTAAATACATTTTGTGCAACCTAACCCAGTGATTGTCGTGAATTATGGGTTGACAATTAGACTATAGTTGCTATATTTGTCAAAAAAGGACGGCAGATTTTTTTTTTGTTCAATAGAGATGATACATCTTAATGTGCACCTCTAATATCATAGGCTGATTAATTTGGGGTTCAAAACCTGAGGAAGAGGATACTCAAAACACATGAACTAGATCGATAACTCTAACACCCACTGCTAGTAGCCATGTATTCAACCAACAGTACATTTTATGTCTTAAAACACTTTGCATTTGTAGGCTACTAACCATGTGACCTATAGGCCTACACTACACTTGCAATGGCCTTTGCGCATTTCGCACCGCTCCATATCTCAAAGCCATATCAAATATCTAGGTGGTAAAATAATTGCTATTGAGCATTGAGAAATAAAAATGATACCTACAGAAAGCTGAGCCCCTCCAATCGTCAACCAGGACAAAGCTTCCAAAGCGGTGTTTTCCCCCAATTACATTTTGAAATGTCTTACGATTAGAACATATTTCTCTCTCAAGTGCATGGGGTGGGGGAGAGGAGAGTGGCTTGTTCATTACAGAAGCAGGCCCCAGTGAAACAGGCACAGGGCACACACTTTCATTACAGGAATCATGAGGCTAATGCTCTTTACCATTTGCCCAAATCATGGTTATGGCCACCCCCAAAAAATGACATTGAGTGAGATGAAATGTAAAATGTGCTCTTCCTGAGTTTATAGGCAGTGACACCCACCCTTACAGTTTACGATCCACGATGTCTGTCTAACTGTTGATAGTGTCGGAACAAGTATCTTTAACTATGCCGCGTTTCACTTTGAATATGAGTTTGCATGACCTAAGCCTACCAGAAAATCAGGCCGGCCCATCTTGGCAGATTAGTATAACAGAAACTGCTAAATTTTAACATTTTAAAAATCAAACCAACAAAGAAACTGGTCCAGCCCATCTGGCATTTCCCAGAATTGAACACCTGTGTGTAAACGGAGGACAGACGCCACAAAACATGTCACTGAAAAACACTGTTGGCTGCAACTGTGTTAAAACATTGTACTGCAGTGGAGGAGGATGGGGAAGACCATCCTACTCACTGAATTGCAGAAACGTTTAAATAGTGAAACATTAAAAAACATTTTTTTTATCCATTTTAGATACAGTAAATATATTCACGTCACCAAATAACTGATTAAAATACTGTTTTGCAATGAAGGACTACAGTAGCCGCAAGAGCACCATGGTGTAGCCGGAGGACAGCTAGTTTCCGTCCTCCACTGGGTACATTAACTTCAATACAAAACCTTGGGAGGCTCATGGTTCTCACTAGGGATGTAACAAATTATTAATTTTAAAAGCTAAGAAAAAAAAGAAAAAAAAATTCCATGTCAACTCACAATGCAGAATAAGTCCTATTAAGCGTGTACGACAACTAGTGCCAGTCATTGAAGTTACAGTGCATTCTGAAAATAATCAGAACCCTTGACTTTTTTCACGCTTCGTTACAGCCTTATTCTAAAATGTATTAAATTACTTTGTTTCCCTTAATCTACACACAATACCCCATAATGACAAAGCAAAAACAGGTGTTTAGAAATTTTTGAAAATGTATCAAATAAAAAACAGAAATACCTTATTTACATAAGTATTCAGACCCTTTGCTAGGAGACTCGAAATTGAGCTCAGGTGCATCATGTTTCAATGTATCATCCTTGAGATGTTTCTACAACTTGAAATTAAATCGATTGGACAGGATTTGGAAAGGCATACACCTGACTAGATAAGGTCCCACAGTTGACAGTGCATGTCAGAGAAAGAACCAAGCCATGAGGGTGAAGGAATTGTCCGTTGAGCTCAGACAGGATTGTGTCAATGCACAGATCTGGGGAAAGATACCAAAACCTTTCTGCGGCATTGAAGGTCTCCAAGAACACAGTGGTCTCCATCATTCGTAAATGGATGAAGTTTGGAAACACAACTCTTCCTAGAGCTGGCTGCTTGGCCAAACTGAGAAATCGGGGGAGAAGGGCCTTGGTTAGGGATGTGACCAAGAAGCCGATGGTCACTCAGACATAGCTCCTCTGTGGAGATGGGAGAACCTTCCAGAAGGACAAGCATCTCTGCAGCACTCCACCAATCAGGCCTTTATGGTAGTGGCCAGACAGAAGCCACTCTTCAGTAAAAGGCACATGACAGCCTTCTTGGTGTTTGCAAAAAAGGCACCTAAAGACTCACAGACCATGAGAAACACAATTTTCTGGCCTAATGAAACCAAGTTTGAACTCATTGGCCTGAATGCCAAGCTTCACGTCTGGAGGAAACCTGGCACCATCCCTATCGTGAAGCATGGTGGTGGCAGCATCATGCTGTGGGGATGTTTTTCAGCGGCGGGGAAAAATGAACGGAGCAAAGAACAGAGATCCTTAATGAAAAGGTTCACCTTCCAAAAGGAAAATGACCCTAAGCACACAGCCAAGTCAACGCAGGAGTGGCTACGGGACAAGTCTCCGAGTGTCCTAGAGTGGCCCAGCCAGAGCCCGGACTTGAACCAGATCGAACATCTCTGAAGAGACTTGAAAACAGCTGTGTAGCAACTCTCCCCATCCAACCTGACAGAGGTTAAGAGGATCAGCAGAGAAGAATGGGAGAAACTCCCCAAATACAAGTGTGCC
Organism: Salvelinus namaycush; assembly: GCF_016432855.1. Lineage (NCBI taxonomy): Eukaryota > Metazoa > Chordata > Actinopteri > Salmoniformes > Salmonidae > Salvelinus > Salvelinus namaycush. The sequence goes on from NC_052335.1 coordinate 10,355,756, forward strand.
AAGCTTGTAGCGTCATACCCAAGAAGACTTAATGATGTAATCGCTGCCAAAGGTTCTTCAACAAAGTACTGAGTAAAGGGTCTGAATACTTATGTAAATGTGATGGTTGCTTAAAAAAAACTATTTCTAAAAACCTGTTTTTGCTTTGTCATTATGGGCTATTCTGTGTAAATTTAGGAACAAAAAACAACTTTTATAGAATAAGGCTGAAACGTAACAAAATGTGGAAAAAGTGAAGGTCTGAATACTTTTCCGAATGAATTGTACATCTACCACAGTCATATACCTTTGAAAGCACCTCAGCTATGACATGTTTGTTTGTAAGGTACACTTTTTTAAATGCCGTATTGCTACGCCATTTTACTTGTCTGTAAAGGAATGCCACTTCTGAAACGGAATAACGTCAATCACTAGCCGACCAGAATTGTCAATCAAATAATCACGAGCTGCCGGCGCACTCTCTCCAAAATAAAGTACTTTGAAATATGTTAAATACCGTGACATTAGAAAGAAAACATCCACTAGGAATGAACTCCTAAGATTCAGTATTTTTGGAAAGGAGGAGACTGATTAGTTGCCTTACTTCCGCAAACACAAACACTTGCATCTTTCATAATGAGCTACAAAGGGTCGGAGAGAGAGGGGCACAGTATAGGTAGGTCGGCCACCAGGCAGACGGAGTCAGAATCATGCGCTAAGCTTATATATCTGCAATCAAAAGTTGTATCTGGCACCTTCAGTAAAGAAGGGCCTATCATCAATAAATAGGCTAGGATATTCTACACGCAAACGACCAAAAGACTGAACACACACACTCGCATAATTTGCAAAGAGAAAGAGCAGGCTAGCCAGCTGCACTGTAAATGTTTCTTAAATTTTAAGGATCCATATTTTTTTGTTTAAACATTAACGTTCACACTCCCTCAGACTTACACAGAAATTATGAGGACTTTCGGAGGACGTCCTCCAACCTATCAGAGCTCTTGCAGTATGGACTAACATCTTGTCCATCCAATCAAAGGATCAGAGAATTAATCTAGTCCTGAAAGCATAAGCTACAGCTAGCTAGCACTGCATAAAGTGTGGTGAGTAGTTGACTCAGAAAGAGAAAGACAATCGAACAGTTAAATTAATTTCTTCCAAAATGAATGAGAAGAAGCAGAGAGAGCTAGCTATATTTCATTGTATTTATTTCCCTTCAGAGTTTACCTTTCACTTACTTAGGTAGTTAATGCAGTTAATTTAGCCTACTCAACAACCTGCCTCAGAGGACTGCTATTTATGCAAGCTGGCCAAGCTTACCTTGACTTGCATTAATTTATTGCCACCGGGGCCGCCGTTGTAACTACTTGCTGTACTGCGTGATTGTACACATGGATTGTATTGTGGGTTTACTAATGTTTTTTTTGCCTGGTCACAGATAGCTGTTGTGAACTGTAGTCCAAATTCGAGTATCATGTAGTAGCCTAAACCTATTGATGTTACATTGAGCTGGGTGAATAGAATATGAATCACAGTCATCCAATATGCTGTAATAGAAATAAGGGCATGCTCAGAAAAAATTAATTGTCCTACAAAATCTTGAATGGCACTAACCGCCACTGGTGTACAGTAAGTATATATTTAGCAATTGTGAAATTGAAGTGATATGAAAGTAGGGGGCTATGTTTCTAGAACCTCAATGCAATTTAGAATCGATCTGTGTTTAAATAAATTTTTGGGCTGTTTTTGCTGCCAGAGCCAATTCTCCTATAAACAGAAAATGTAAGACCCTTACCAAAAAGATTGCAGTTAGAGTGCAGTATACCTGTAGTAATGTAGTTAGAATGCAGTATAACTGCAGGAGGCTGCAAATACTACATCCAAAATAACTTTACCATAGTAATTGTGCAGTGTAACTGCAGTTACAGTGCAGTATAACTGCAGTTCTGCAATCCCTGCGTCCAAAATACCACAGTCGACTGCAGTTTGTGCACTTTTACTGCAGTTTCAAAACGGCAATAATTGTAAGGGCACCCTCTGCCTTTTCCTAGCACAGACATGCAGGTAGGCCATATCCTTCAATCGCTCTCTGAATTAACCTACCTTCACTAAAGGAAACGCCACCCCTGGCATGAGCGGCTCATTGTCGTGCTCCTGTTGATAGGTCACATACTTCTCGACCCCATCTTCTTTGTAGATCTTCCCCTCTGCAACCATGTTGAACAGGGAGCGAGAGGAGACGGCGATAGTAACGGCATATTGGGGTTTGGGCTGTTTGCAAAACAAGAATAGTAAAGAAAGAAAATTACGATACGAGATTAGCAGCAAATATACCCGTATTGACACTTTTTTCTACAAACTGCAAACAAGATATGCGAATGTATCACTTACAGGTCTAGGTTTGTTTGTTTTTAAACTGTCAAAAAAGGCTTTTGCTGCTGTCCAGTCCTTTTCCTCTCCAGCCTCCGTGGCTGTTGGATCGGTAGTTTTGATTTCAGCCATATTTGGCCTGGAATTGAAAAGTTTTCAGTCTGATAATTCCGTAACAATGATTATCAATGTAGACGACCAGACCATGCGACTACAGGAAAGTTTGCTGGAATGCTTGCGCGATGGTGAAGATGTTCGTGTGTTTTTACCCATGACGCTTAATCACATGAGGTTGGTGGCATCTTAATTGGGGAGGACGGGCTCATGGTAATAGCTGGAGCAGAATCAGTGGAATGGTATCGATACATAAAACCAGGGCCGGCTCTAGCCTTTTGGATGCTCTAAGTGAGATTTGGTTGGGGGGCTCCCATCTCGTGGCAAAAACATTTTAGTGGCCCCCCGCTTGACGGTGGAGAGAAAATGTTAAAGCTGCAATATGTAACTTTTTGGACAACTTGAACAAATTCACATTGACATGTGTGTTATAGATCTGTCATTCTCATTGACAGCAAGTCTAAGAAGCGGTAGATATGTTCTATGTGCTCTATTTCTATGATTCTCATTCTTAAGTTTAGTTGTTACACCTTTTACTTTTGGTTTTGTACACCACCTTCAGACAGCTGAAAATTCAATATTTTGGGTAATGGGAAATATATATTTCACAGCGGTTTAGATGGTACAATGATTATCTATACTATACTTGTTTTGTCACATAAACTGAAATTAAGCAAACTATTAGAATTTTTGCAACCAGGAAATGGCGGAGTGATTTCTGCATAGTGCATCTTTACACATTTTGCAAAGAGGCGTAGAGAAAATGTGGCAGTTTTAAAGCAAGTTTTCTTCTACACGTTTTGTAATGACTTATGACATGTTAATATGATATCTGAGTGAGAATGACTAACAAAATCAATGGGGGCCCCAGAAGGTCAGGGCCCCTCGGCACGTGCCCTGCTTGCCCAGTCTGTATTCCGACAAGATTACTACAAGTTTAGAACATGGCTAATTGAGTGACTGTCAGTGACTGACATAACAAGAAAAACTGCTGATGCACAACCAAATTTCGAAATTGCACCTTATGTATTCTAATATTCATACTCTTCATAGTAAGTTGAGACCCTAGCTGTGTTCAAATACCCAAACTAACATACTGTATACTACATACTTAATGAGTATATACTACATACTATAAGTTCATTTTAGTATATTTTAAACGGAACAATATCCTTTCAGGTGAGCATACTAGCTCTTTGCCAGTCTACCGGAAGTTGATGCTGCTGCTATGCAACCTCTTGCTAGCTAGTTAGCATAACAAATTACTAGTTAAGACATTTTACGACTTCGGGTGTGTTGTTAAATTCAATCTGGAGTGCCAGAGTGCGCTCGAAAATTCAGAGCATTGTTAGATTGTCCGTTTGTAAATTCAGAGCATTTCGCTTTCGGAGCACACTGGACGCTCGGGCCGAGGAGTAGCTTTGATTTGAGCGTTCTGACCTTACAACGGCAGTCAAGCACCCAAACTAACGTTGGCTAGCTTGCTAGCTACTTCCGGAAACAAATGAGTGACCATTTTACTCGCCCTGGCAGAGCTGGTTAGGCAGTTTTCATGTTATCCAGAGCGTTGGTGATTAACTGTGTTGCTGGCAACATTTGCCTTAACTGACACCGGCCATATTCAACCGATGTTGAGCGCTCGTAAATTCACTATTCTAACCTCTGGTACACTCAGAAGAGTGTGCTCTGAAATTAGAGTAGATAGCCAGAGCAAATTTACGAAAGCACCCGAATGTCCATTGAGAACGCACAACAACTATACCATTTAGCTAAACTAATAATGACGGGTATAATCAAGTGAATAAACTTTGGGTAGTTAGTTAGATAACCTATTGTTAATATACTGGCAAGTTTGATGTATAAGTAATTTGTAAGTCGCTCTGGATAAGAGCGTCTGCTAAATGACTTAAATGTAAATAAGTAGCCAATTAACGTTAGGTAGCTAGCTAACATACCGGTACATACTGCTGTAATGATGTGCTATGTGGTTCGTAAGGAATGCGTAGCTAACAAATGGTCAGCCAACATAACGTGTAAGGTAACTATTTGAAAAGTAATTACTTTATTACATTTTGCTCAACATTTTGTTAACATTTCTCCTAATTAGTTACAGCCATGAATTTGTATCCGCCATCGTTGGCCTTCGGCAGTATATTTTCCGCCATTTTCTTCAAATCTGAAAACGATGTGAAGCCACGCCCATTTCCTGAAGAATTGCATTATGGGCCCTAAAGCACAGAAATAGTGTCCTCTGCGTGTATACTTCATATTTTGGTGAATTTAGTACGACATCCAGGAACTTTTGGCATACTAACTATATCCAATAAACATACTATATACTCAATTCATGTCACAAATAGTACGGCTAGTGTGGGTAGCATGAGTATTCGAACACAGCTCCTGACTGAGTTCCTAAGTGACCACTTATGTTGCTTTTGCCTGGAACCGGCCCTGCATAAAACACATGGCTTCCATGCATTTGATGCCATTCCATTTACTTTCTTCCATTGTGACTAAAACTAGCCTGTCCCTAAAACCACTACTATTGCCATCAACTGGCTATGATTAATCCTTACCACATTCATGTGAACTCCTCCTTTTCTTTCCTAGATTCCTTTCCTTCTTTCCTTGCTACTTCCGTTCCTTATTTCCTAGCGTCCTTTCCTCCTTTTCTAACTTCCTACTGTATCCTTCTTCCTTTCCTCTCTACTGCCCGTGGTTAATCCCTACCACATAAATGTGGACTCCTCCTTTTCTGTCCTAGATTCCTTTCATCCTTTCCTCCCCCCACCTTTCCTCCTATCCTACATCCTTTTATTTTCTTCTTTCCTAGCTATCTTTCCTCCTTTCCTAGCTTCCTTCCCTTCCTCAATTTCCTCTCCTCCTTCCTTATCTATTTTTCCTTATATCCTTACATTTCCTAGTTCCTTTTCATCTTTCCTTTTCATCTTTTAGCTCCCCTTTCCTAGCTTCCTTTCCTTCTTCCTTTCCTCCTTTTCTTTCCTAGATTAATTTCTTCCTTTCATCGCTCCCTTTAATTTCATCCTTTCCTGGCTCCCATTCCTCCATTCCTATATTCCTTCCCTACCTCCCTTTCCTATCCTCCATCCCTATCTCCCTTTCTTTATCTCCTTTCCTTTCCTAGCTCCTTTCAACCATTCCTATCTCCCTTTCCTTACTTCCTTTTCTTATTTTTTTCATAGATTTCTTTCCTCGCTCCCTTTCCTTTCTTCCTTTCCTAGCTCTGTTTCTTTTTCTCCTTTCTTGGCTTCCTTCCCTACCTTCCTTCCTCTCCTCCTTCTGTATCTCCCTTATCTCCTTTCTTTGCTTCCGTTCCTTATTGATTTAATTTCCTACTTTTGTTTCCTAGATTCCTTTCTTCCTTTACTTACTCCCTTTCCCTTCCTACTTTCCTAACTCCTTTTTTCCCCTCCTTTCCTAGCTTCCTTTCTTTTCCTCCTTTCCTAGGATTAACCATGGCCAGTAGAGAGGAAATGAAAGGAAGAAGGAAAGGCAGGAATCTAGGAAAGGGAGCTATTAAAGGAGGAAGTTAGATAAGCTAGGAAAGGAAATTAGATAAGGAAAGGGATATAGAGAAGGAGGAGAGGAAAGAGAGGTAGGGAAGGAGGAAAGGATATACATCTAGGAAAGTAGAAAAATAAATGGAGTTAGGGAAGGAGGAAAGGATATACATCTAGGAAAGTAGAAAAATAAATGGAGTTAGGGAAGGAGGAAAGGAAAATGAATCTAGGAAAGAAAAGGAGTAGAGGAAAAGTAAGCTAGAAAAGGGAGCTGGGAAAGGAAGAAAGGCGCTAGGAAAGGAGACAATGAAAGGGAGATAGGGAAGGAGGAGAGGAAATGGATGTAGGAAAGGAAAGGAAGCTAATAAAGGAGCAAAGGAAGCTAGGAAAGGAAAGGAACCTAGTAAAGAAAAGGAGTTCACATATATGTGGTAGGGATTAATGGCAGCCAGTAGATGGCTATAGTATTAGTTTCAGTGACAGGCTATTTTTAGTGACAGGCTAGTTTTAGTTACAGGGTGCTGTGGAGCTGCAGCTGGATGCATCTCACGATGCTCGCTCTGTCATTCTGAAAAAAATAAAAAATACTAATGTTCCCAGGCTACACATTTTAAGCACATTATCTGGCTACTTTTTGCATAAAGCTAAAGTCTGCCATATAGTTACTGTTTATCTGGGCGTTATTACTAATTCATTGTAATAAAATTGATACCAGCACAAAAACACAGAACATGCAATAATGGGAAAACTGATTAATATTGAAAACTACACAAGATGATTCCACAGGTGAAGAAGCCAGATGTGGAGGTCCTGGGCTGGCTTGGTTACACGTGGTCTGCATTTGTGAGGCCGGTTGGACCTATTGACAAATTCTCTAAAACAATGTTGGAGGCAGTTTATGGTAGAGAAATTAACATTAAATTATCTAGCAGTAGCTCTGGTGGACATTCCTACAGTCAGCATGCAAATTTCACACTCCCTCAAAACTTGAGACAGCTGTGGCATTATGTTGTGTGACAAAACTGCACATTTTAGAGTGTCCTTTTATTGTCTCCAGCACAAGGTGCACCTATGTAATGATCATGCTGTTTAATCAGCTATTTGATATGCCACCTGTCAGGTGGATCGATTATCTTGGCAAAGGAGAAATGCTCACTAACAGGGATGTAAACAAATTTGTGTCCAACATTTGAGAGAATGAACATTTTGGGTGTATGGAACATTTCTGGCATCTTTATTTCAGGTCATGAAACACGAGACCAACACTACATTTTGCGTATATTTTTTGGTTCAGTGTATAAATATTACAAACATTTTTACTTTACGACAGTATGCATTACATAAAATAGCCTATTTGATACACACATAATGCATTCATGTTGACCTATACACTTTTTTTATACATAATCCATCATGCAAATTAACAATTATTAAACGATGTATTGCAAATAACCTACTAGTTCTCATTGCACCTACAGGTAGGCTACAGTCAATGTGTGGTGCTGATGAACAGCGTCAAACAATGTCTCCCTCCCTCAAACACAAGAATAACTTCTCCCGAGTTTTCACCACCTCGCCTTGGACCAGTCCGAAACAGAACATCATGGCGATTGATGGTAAGTACACCTTGCATGGGACATGGCTAGAATGCTTAGTGACAGTACCATTTATTCAGCAAGATAGATGTCTAGTAATGATATAGATGCACATTGCGTTGTCCCGTCAGCTTGGGCTGTAGGCAGCCTACATAGCGAGACGGGATGCTGAAGATAAGACGCAAGAGGCAGGGATGTTGCAGTACCTTCACCGGATGCGCGCGAAGTGGTGTTGAAGTGGTGTTGAAGTGGACGGCGACCAATAACATAAATGTGACTCGGACATTACCTTGTCTTACCTTAGTCGTATGCATGAGGTATCGAAATCTTGATAGGCTACACAAATGCTTCCTTAGAAACAGGAGTAAGTGTTCAAGTGTATTATAGGATAATGGGATGGGAACTTTAGGAGTGGTGCAGTCAGATAAATGCTGTCAAAGGTAGCCTACCTGTCAGTTTGTCTTTTTAAAGCTCTGAAAATGTCTAGATTAAAAACGGCATGCCTGCTTCTGGGCAATACTGCATGTCAAACACATTTATGGGCTACTTGGTCACGTGTACTCGCACGTTGGTTGGTTGCGATCCCATCTCAGCATTGGAAGTGCTGCAGTCACACCTGGCAAATGTGGTGCTGTGAGATGGAAGAGAGAGAGAGAGAGGAGAGACTGTCAGCTGTCAGTTGGTGAATGTGCTGGTCCTTAGCCATTGCTCATCTATACTTTCCTGGTCATTGGTGTAAATACACAAAATGTTTATAAATTACTTAGGCTATTGCTTTTTTTGTAACCTATATCCATTTTTTTAGGAGGCAGGCTTCGGCTCAACAGAAAATTGCGTTGAGAGCAAATAGGAAGCATTTTCTGTAAGCTACAGATATTGCCAGAAGATAGAAAAGCTTTGCCTATTTTCAAGTGCTTTTGGTTTTTACCTGACTTTTTGTGCTAGACGGCTGACGGAAAATATAGAAACGGAGAGCGATAGAAAAAGTAGTCACTACTGGTCATATAGGGCTACTGCCAAAGTAAAAACATCATTCATTTCTAAGCAGTAGCCTGTTTTGCACTCTTTGAGCAACCTCTTGTTTTTTTTCCCTTTTCCTCTGCAAAAAAATGTCAACACGGGAAGGAAAGCTTTAACCAAGCTGTTAGTCAAGTGGCTTAGACTCACAAGACAGAGTAGTGTTGAGGTTGATTTGTGTGAAAGGAGAGAGGTTGCCTCAGTGCCCTGACTGCCCTTGCTGCCTTATTGACCTCAGTGATATATTTCGATTTCCTTCTTCAATGTGGACTTCCCGTGTGTGCTCTGTCTCTGTAAACTCACACTCCATAGGGAGTATAGTACACATTCAGTAGTGAGAGGGTAGTTTGAGGGTCAAGAGTCTGAGCTACTATGCGACTAAGAACCATAGTACACTCTCTCTGTAGCCACTCAGAAAAGTAAGTCCTACACGACATAGTGCCAAGTATGTGTGTGTTGCATGAGTGCATGTGCCTACGTGTGTGTACCTTGCATGTGCGTGCCCGTGTGTGTGTTTGTGTATTTGTGTGTGTGTTTGTCTTTATTGTCTTATGAGTTTGTGAAGGTTGGGATACAGGGTTAAGAACATTGATCTGTTTACAGTGCATTCAGAAAGTATTCATACCCCTTGACTTTTTACCCATTTTGTTACGTTACAGCCTTATTCTAAAATGGATTAAATAAAACATTTTCCTCATAAATCTACACACAATAACCCATAATGAAAAAGCAAAAACAGGTTGTTCAAATTTTTTGCAAATGTATTCAAAATAAAAACAGAAATACCTTATTTACATAAGTATATACTTTATATAATGTAGCAACATGTGGAAAAAGTCAAGGGGTCTGAATATTTCTGAATGCGCTGTATATAAGTATACTCTGTGTTCTCTATTCTATTTTACTTCTCGACGTTTAAATTCAACGGTTTAATGGACAGACACATTTTGTTCCATTTTAAACCCCTATTCAGCTATGATTCCCCACAGATAAGGTATTGAACCCTTTAGTGAATTCCTCCAGTGAAAGAGCTTCTCGTTATGTAATGGGACAGTGCCTTGATAAATCTAATTGAACATACTTAAACACTTGATAACCCCATGAGATTAGTTGGCTCGAGTTAATTAGTGTGACATCTGCCTCAGTAGCCTGAGGAGGAGCCAACATAGGAGCCAGAGCAATTTCTTAACCCCTGACCCCTGACGCTCGTATCCCTTTACTTACCCCTTAGGTGGTGGTGGGAGGAGCTGTGGGGTGCATGAGCTCATCTGTGCCAGACGAGGTAAGATCAGGGGGTTTCCCTGTTTGTCTGTCTGTACTCTACTGTACTCTATGCTTCCTTGACTGTCTGCTTGACTGTACTTGTATCCCCCTAAAAGTAGAGAGATGGCTCTATCAAAGCACTTAGCTATCGGTTTTGCTTGTTTGTAACTTTTGAGTATAGAGGGCTACTCTATTGTTACACACTTCTAGAATATTCTATATCTGTGTATGGCAGTGGAGGCTGGTGGAAGGAGCTATAGGAGGACGGGCTCATTGTAAAGGCTGAAATGGAACGGAGTCAAACGTGGTTTACATATGTTTGATACCGTTCCATAAATTCCATTCCAGCCATTACAATGAGCCTGTCCTCCTATAGCTCCTCCCAACAGCCTCCATTGGTGTGTGAATCAAGTTTTAGACCTCTTCTCCAGAGAAGGCAATAGTATTCATTATTTATTTACCACAGAGGTTTTGTTTCGTATATGGGGGGGGGCAAGGTTTTCAGATTAACCAATTGCGTTTAAGTAAGCATGCCCTACATTTCCTTAGTAACCTCAAACACGCATACAATGGCACTCTGATACTGGGTCCTGAAAAAGGATATTGCCATTGCTACCATGCTCAGCTAGTCGGGTGGCAGGTGGTCTTGCGGTTAGAGCGGTAGGCCAGTCCATGTGCCCTTGAGCAAAGCACTTAACCTTCATTTGCTCCAGGGGTGCTGCTGGACTGCTATGGCTGACCCTGTAAAACAACACATTTCGCTGCACTTATCTGGTGTAGCGAATTATGCAAAGAGGAAATACTAGAATAAATATGGCGGTTTTCTTTTCTTCTCATCAGTATTTCAATGTCATATCGTAGACTCTCTTTTTTTCATTCGAATTTTGTGGACAAACATGGTACACATTTTTGTCAGAGTAACTCGGCTGTTGATGTATATATTCCATTAGTTGAATGTCAAATGTTCATGGTCTTTTACTTTTAATTGGTGTTTTTTTGTTGTGAACAGAATATTGTGTCAGTTATCTGGAAAACAGGTGTAGCCCTGAGGCTTGGGAGTTCAAGTTCACATACTGTACAGCAGAACACGCTCGTTGTTTTCTTTCTCTGATGCTCGGTTCATAGATTGCCCTTGGGGAAACACAACACACACACATACACATGCACGCACATACACGTACTGTACATACGCACACACAAACACAGGCACGCACACACACACACACACCCCTACCCATTCACATCCACCCACATACAGACAGACAGACAGACAGACAGACAGACAGACAGACAGACAGACAGACAGACAGACAGACAGACAGACAGACAGACAGACAGACAGACAGACAGACAGACAGACACTCGGCTGCTTTGGAAACTCATCATACGAGCTCATCCCATCTGTCAGTATGAGATGAATAAGTCCACAGTGTCCATGAATTCCCTCACCATCAGCCTCTATTGCCTTATAACAGTAATCCTTAGTGTGTGCAGAGCGGGACAACAGCATCTCACTACGAGTGCTGATCTAGGATCAGCTCTCCCTGTCCATATAATCATATTCATTCATCTCTAAAAGGCATAACTGATCCTATATCAGCACTCTGAGACTTTGTGAACACAGGCTCGGGTCAGGTTAGCATGGGGCTAGCTAATGGCTAACGCTCTACCAGCGTCTGTCAATGAGAGAGGCATCCAGTTACTGCAGGTCTTTAAATTATTTAGGAGCAGTTGACATGCAAACAGCAGTAGCTTATGAAGTGTCACCACACTCAGGTCAGGGACAGGGACATACAGCACAGGACAGTTAAGCCTGGCTTTTGGACTTCAGGGTCACTTCAGGACCTAATTTGACTCAATTACCAGAATTGTCATCAGTGAGAGAGGATAGGTACTGTAACTGTGTTGGGTGTTGAGAAGAATCAAGGAATTTTTGACCAAACACGAAAGATCACCTCATGGTCTCGAAGCGTTGTTAAAGATTTTGGCTACGTTGGACTCAATATTAGGATAATTACCGATTTTTTTTAATTTTTTTTTACTTATTAGAATGTCCTTTTCTTTGTGTTAGACTCAATAGTTGTATTGGATAACCGGATTACCACTAAGGGGAACAGCACACAACACTGGTGTTTTGACAGAATGGAATAATTCACCATAGCCTAGGCGTGAAGCAATTGAGACACATACACAATCGAAAGCTGCTAGAATGGAGGTGAGCTATGCCCGTGGGTTATTGTTCTCTTATCTCTCCCTCTCTTTCACTCTTCCTGCTGAGCTTTGACTATCAGTTTATCCGTTTTGGGAGGAGGAGGAGACAGGGGAAGCCACTACTTCTTGTCTGTTCTCAGGCTTCAGTGGTCTCTGCCTGTTGCCATGGTGAGAAGAAGAGATAGTCCACGAGAAGTAGTTCCTTCTAAACTCAGCCAGGGTTGGATGAATGGTGGACCTTTTCCCGTGGAGATGTAGTGTGAGCGAGAGCTGTAAGGCCTTCACTCCTCAGGCAATAGACGTTTTCATATTGATGAACGTCCGCCCACGATACTCTGCCAATGACCCTTCATAGTTGCTGAATTATTCTCAGTGTTTCTGAATTGTTCTGTGGTAGTGCATGTGCATATCAGATCGAAATGGAGGCTCTTGTGGACTTTTGGTGTGTTTTCCGAGCTTTTCTGGCAGCTCTGTGTTATTTTTGTAATTGAACGCCCACTCATGCACCTGTGGCTATTCCATGGCCTGTATATATTATCCATTAACTACCCTATTTCCATAACTACAATTCCAACTACAACCCCAAATGAATGGGAACGATAAGCACCATATCATTTCCAGATCTTATTTGGTGCTATACTCTTTCCATTCATTTGGGGTTGAGGCATTTAGATGGATCGACACAATTGATGGCGTGAGACCTGGAATTGTCTTGACGTCTGGCAAACGTACATTTTTGACTGTAATATCCCTTGAAAGCTATTTGTGCCCTGTTTGTCCCTGTGTCTGCTTATCAGTGAAACTCAATGCCTCAGAGGTCTCCGTTGAAAATAACACATCGGCAAGAACAGTGGGATGCTGCTTAGTAACATGAGGTATTGTTGGCCTGCATAAGTGTATGCTGAGCCTTTGAAGTGAAAAATGAATCACGAACTGAACCGTAATGGGGAAGCTATCGGGTTTCTCTACTCATTCACGAACTGAACTGTACCGTAATGGGGAAGCTATCGGGTTTCTCAACTCATTCACGAACTGACCTGTACCGTAATGGGGAAGCTATCGGGTTTCTCAACTCATTCACAAACTGAACTGTACCGTAATGGGGAAGCTATCGGGTTTCTCAACTCATTCACGAACTGACCTGTACCGTAATGGGGAAGCTATCGGGTTTCTCAACTCATTCACTAGGGAGCATTCTCGCATTGTCTCCTTCATTTGTCTCTGTTTGTCTTCTCCCCCTCTTCCTTTATGTCTATGTATGTTTGTCTCCCCTCTCTCTCTCTTTCTCTCTCTCTCTCTACTCAGTGTCTCCTGAGTTGCTAGGGGTCCTGTCCTCCATTGCAGCCTTCATGGGCCTGATGGCTCTCTTTTTTCTTTACCTCAGCAACAAGCTGTCAGTAGAGAGCACAAGCGACCTGTCATGTCTAGACGACTATAGGCCCGACCAGCAAGGTAAACACGTCAAGGTGTATAACATGCAAAGTCTGTAAACAGTTTGTTTATTGTTCAATTGGCCTGAGATAGTTTCTCGGACCAAGATTAAGCCTAGTTCTGGACTGAAAATAATATTTTTCTTGTCCAGGTTTAGGTGTAATCTGGGCCTGGGAAATTGTCTCAAAATTATATAAATAAATCCATATACAGTGCCTTATGAAAGTATTCAGACCCCTTGACTTTTTCCACATTTTGTTACGTTACAGCCTTATTCTAAAATTGATTAAATACATTTTTTCCCTCAGCAATCTACACACAATACCCCCATGATGACAAAGCAAAAACAGGTTTTTAGACATTTTAGCAAATTTATGAAAAAGAAAAAACAGAAATACCTTATTTACCTAAGTATTAAGACCCTTTGCTATGAGACTCAAAATGGAGCTCAGGTGCATCCTGTTTCCATTGATCTACAACTTGATTGGAGTCCACCTGTGGTAAATTCAATTGATTTGGACATGATTTGGAATGGCACACACCTGTCTATATAAGGTCCCACAATTGACAGTGCATGTCAGAGCAAAAAGGAATTGTCCGTAGAGCTCCGAGACAGGATTGTGTCGAGGCACAGATCTGGGGAAGGTTACCAAAAAATGTCTGCAGCATTGAAGATCCCCAACAACACAGTGGCCTCCATCATTCTTAAATGGAAGAAGTTTGGAACCACCAAGACTCTTCCTAGAACTGAGCAATTGGGGGAGAAGAGCCTTGGTCAGAGAGGTGACCAAGAACCCAATGGTCACTCTGACAGAGCTCTAGAGTTCCTCTGTGGCAATGGGAGAACTTTCCAGAAGGAAAACCATCTCTGCAGCACTCCAGCCATCAGGCCTTTCAGGCCAGGCGGAAGCCACTCCTCAGTAAAAGGCACATGACAGCCCGCTTGGAGTTTGCCAAAAGGCATCTAGAGACTCTCAGACGATGAGAAACAAGATTCTCTGGTCTGATTGAACTCTTTGGCCTGAATGCCAAGTGTCATATCTGGTGGGAACCTGGCACCATCCCTACGGTGAAGCATGGTGGTGGTAGCATCATGCTGTGGGGATGTTTTTCAGTGGCAGGGACTGGAAGACTAGTCAGGATCGATGCAAAGATTAACGGAGCAAAGTACAGAGAGATCCTTGATGAAAACCTGCTCCAGAGCGCTCAGAACCTATAGTCACTGCCAAAGGTGCTTCAACAAAGTACTGAGTAAAAGGTCTGAATACTTATGTAAATGTGATATCAGTTTTGTTTTTAAATATACATTTGCAAAACCTGTTTTTGCTTTATAATTTTGGGGTATTGGTGTAGATTGATGAGGAAAAAAATAACGCATCAAAATGTGGAAAAAGTATAGAGGTCTGAACACTTTACGAATGCACTGTATATGATTGTCTGACTAACAACTTAAAACTATCATAATCACTGTTGAGATACATGCTTGTGGGTGAGAATGTTGTGAATAGACATGATCCCTATCCCCAACCACAAATTGTCCTCCTCATACATGTATAAAGTGTAAGTCATGGATTTCAGATAGTAATACCTTTCCCACACACTCTCATGAACCAAATGTCCCTGCCAGAGCATTATGATATAATCTAGAACCCACCAGACAGTGGAGAAGGACAGCAGCCCCAGCCATCAGCGAATCCAACCAACATGGTGTTCTTCAAGAGCTTCGGTCAGAACCTACCATCGGTCAGCATCTCCTCCATCTTGGATTCAGTCAGCAGCAGAGTGGACGACCTAGCCAGCGCTGTCACTGATGCCACCTACAGCGTCAGTGACCAGCTGACCGAGCTCAGCGACCAGGTCATCAAGAAGGTGCAGACAGAGGAGGAGGAGGCTGCAGATGCGGCAGAGGGGGGCCCGGACAGAAAGGAAGAGAAGGCCCAGGAAGGGATGGCCGAGTCAGTGAGGAGCAAAATCAAGCGGCAGGCTTCTGAGGCCTGCTCAAGCCTAACAGACTACAGCTCCAAGCTTAACCAATCCAGTGACTATGGTTTGAAGAACAACCAATCGAGTGAAGTGACCGCAGATGACTATGTTCCAGCCCACTTGGAATGGGTGTGGAAAGACGGAGGCTGGCGAGCCGTAAAACCAGGGGAGAGTTCTGCGGGGGACAAGGAACCAGAAGAAAAAAGGAAGGAGGAGGAGAAGAATAAGGAGGAGAAGGAGAAGAGGAAGGCGGATAAAGAGAAGAAGGAGGAGGAAAGGCTGAAACAGGAGGAGGAGAGGCTGAAACGGGTGGAGGAAAATAAAAATAGTCATGGGGAGACCATCAAGGAAGAGCCTAAAGATATAGAAACCAGCTTGTCACCTAAAGAGAACCACACTACTTGTCAGGACAAAGAGGGCCAGAAAGAGGACAAATCCAATGGGCTCCACCAGAGTGACAACCATAGCGATCCACCACAGTCTCCTTGCCCTGAGGAAGACTCGAGAGCATCCAAAAAGAAAAAGAAGGCGGAAGCTGAAGAGGAGGAGAACGAGGTGAGCCCTGAGGGAGATGGAGAGCAGAACGAGACTGAAGCCGCTATATCTCCCGCTTCTGAGGGAAAGAAGAAAGAGCGTGACAAGAAGAATAAGAAGAGGAAAGGGAAGAAAGAGAGCAAGAAGAAGAAGAGAGGGGATAAAGGTGAGACGGTGTGCTGCTTCCCTCCAAATGTCTCTCTGGATCTCTCCTACTCTCTTCTACCACATTCCATCCCTCTTCTTCACTTCTACTCTTCATGTCTGTCTGTGACGTTAATTAACTGAAGTCATGGGTTCTAAAACTGAAAACAAATCCTATTTTAACAGTCATGGATGGATCAAAATACATCTGTCCGTAGCTGTCATGTTTACACTTTCAGTTCTTTCTCCTCACGGCTTTACCTATTTCTCTCAAATGATTGTTGTAGATGTGATATCACGGACACAGCAGAATAGCTTATCAGTGAGAAATATGATAATTCTCTGACGATCGGCTAAGATCAAGTGTAGTATCCATTCTTATCAGTCTGCTATCTAATACTAATAATCTAACTGGAGAACATGAAATACATACAGGGTCAACAAAAAAATATCCTTACATTTTCTTGTGGGGACACATCCTCTTTGGTCTGTGAGTGGAGATGTGTCTTATGTTGGCTGGTTGTGATGATGTACTATGATCTTGTGTGCGTATCTGTTTGTCCAGACCAGAGCTGCCCAGAACGTGGCTCTGAGGAGGATAGTGAGGAGGACATACCAGGGAGACACTCTGAACCCTCAGCCCAGCACAGAGCCTCAGTCTGGGATAACAGACAGAAACACACCAGCGATCACAGCAGTGAAGCCTCCATTGGACAAAGTGAGAAACTCATTGATGTGACAACATACACGCATGCACACATACACACATCCGAGATGTTTACTAAGTCACAGATGAATCGTATCCATCACTCTGTTCCACAGCCAACAATATCCAGAGGATGAGACGGGGCTCTCCCCTCAACGAGAACCAGCCTCCCCCGTATCAGGACGAGGATAGACCGGTCCCGGTGTCTCTCTCACGGTCGGAGGTAGGGGGCCTGGGGGAGTCGAACCCTGACGGCAATGGTACAAGGCGCTCCAGCAAGGCCAGCGTTGACCAGGACACTGCGAGTTACCTCAACAAGGGCTATGATGAGGATGTACCTAGTGACAGCACTGCCGTCCTGGGACCAGAGGTGAGCTAGGACAAAGACACTCATGTACCAGATGGTGGACTGTTAGCATTTCCCATAGGACACTGTGTCACGCTAGCCAAGCATGCCAACACTACCTGAGCATGCTCACTGGCGTAGCACAAACCCCCACAAGGCGGGGGGGGCAAAAACACATGTCTCTCAGCCTCATGGCAAAATGTGTAGAATAGCAGGAAATTAGCTCAGGGATTCTTGAAAGTCGGGACAATCCTTGTCCGGCAGGGAAACTATATTTTATTTTGTTGCATTATTTGAGCTTAAAATGTACATTTAGGGGAATGTTATAAGGAAAATATTTTTTCAAGAATTTTCTAAATATTTTTGAAATATATACACTACCGTTCAAAAGTTTGGGGTCATTTTGAAATGTCCTTGTTTTTGAAAGAAAAGCACATTTTTTGGTCCATTAAAATAACCTCAAATTTATCAGAAATACAGTGTAGACATTGTTGTTTCAAAAAAAAAATGTATCCCATTTTCTCCCCAATTTTCGTGGTATCCAATCGCTATCTTGTCTCATCGCTACAACTCCCGTACGGGCTCGGGAGAGACGAAGGTTGAAAGCCATGCGTCCTCCGAAGCACAACCCAACCAAGCCGCACTGCTTCTTAACACAGCGCGCCTCCAACCCGGAAGCCAGCCGCACCAATGTGTCGGAGGAAACACCGTGTACCTGGCCCCCTTGGTTAGCGCGCACTGTGCCCGGCCCGCCACAGAAGTCGCTGGAGCGCGATGAGACAAGGATATCCCTACCGGCCAAACCCTCCCTAACCCGGACGACGCTATGCCAATTGTGCGTCGCCCCACGGACCTCCCGGTCGCGGCCGGCTGCGACAGAGCCTGGGCGCGAACCCAGAGACTCTGGTGGCGCAGTTAGCACTGCGATGCAGTGCCCTAGACCACTGCGCCACCCGGGAGGCCCGTGTAGACATTGTTAATGTTGTTAATGACCATTGACTACTGGCCTTTTAGGCAGAGTTGCAAAGAAAAAGCCATATCTCAGACTGGCCAATAAAAAGAAAAGATTAAGATGGGCAAAAGAACACAGACACTGGACAGAGGAACTCTGCCTAGAAGGTCAGCATCCCGGAGTCGCCTCTTCACTGTTGACGTTGAGACTGGTGTTTTACGGGTACTATTTAATGAAGCTGCCAGTTGAGGACTTGTGAGGCGTCTGTTTCGCAATTTAGACACTGATGTACTTTGTCCTCTTGCTCAGTTGTGCACCGGGGCCTCCCACTCCTCTTTCTATTCTGGTTAGAGCCAGTTTGCGCTGTTCTGTTCTGTGAGTAGTACACAGCGTTGTACGAGATCTTCAGTTTCTTGGCAATTTCTCAGAACGAGAATAGACTGACGAGTTTCAGAAGAAAGCGCTTTGTTTCTGGCCATTTTGAGCCTGTAATCGAATCCACAAATGCTGATGCTCCAGATACTTAACTAGTCTAAAGAAGGCCAGTTTCATTGCTTCTTTAATCAGAACAACAGTTTTCAGCTGTGCTAGCATATTTGCAAAAGGGTTTTCTAATGATCAATTAGCCTTTTAAAATTATAAACTTGGATTAGCTAACACAATGTGCCATTGGAACACAGGAGTGATGGTTGCTGATTATGGGCCTCTGTACACCTCTGTAGATATTCCATTAAAAATCAGCCGTTTCCAGCTACAATAGTCATCTACAACATTAACAGTGTCTACACTGTATATCTGATCAATTGTATGGGATTTTAATGGACAAAAAATGTGCTTTTCTTTCAAAAACAAGGACATTTCTAAGTGACCCCAAACTTTTCAATGGTAGTGTGTATATGTATGTATATATGTATGTATGTATATATGTGTGTATGTATATATGTGTGTATGTATATATATATACACATATGTGTGTATGTATATATATATATATATATATATATATATATATTACTGTATATACACACATATATAAATGGCAATAATGAACATTAACTGTAAAATTATATTTTGTAGTTTCTTACAATAGCCCTCTGTGACTTTAAAAAATATTTATCTCAAAACTATGATTCATAAAAGATGTGCCTGGAGATTTGGTCAGATTTGTAAAAAATCCGGAAAGAGCAGGATCAGCTATACCATAAGGACCCCTTATTCATGTCCTCATTAAAGTGTTTGTATTGAACTTTTATTTGTAGAGGCAAAAATATGTCTGTTTTGAGAATCTGTTGTCAACTCCGTGAGTGGCTTGTCAACTACGTCACTGATGGCTAACCCCTCAATATCCTGAAAATATATTTCAATCGCTGTTCTACAGCATATGCTTAAACAATGGAAGCATTTGCTGTGCTAGACCTGTTTGCTTAATAAATGTTTTTTTATGTTTTAAATCTAGAAAAAGATGCCAAAATGCAAAGAAATGTGCCCTAGTGCATTTAATAGTGCTATAAAACAAAACAAAAAGGAGTTTGGAGATTTGTATGACATATTTGATCAAGGCCTTTAAACACTTGTTGGTGAAATGCCTTTTATGGTGTCTGACGGAGTTGACAGAAATCCATATAGTTGCATTTTATGAGAAATAACATGGTGTGAAAGCTAATACTTTGATCTATCAAAATATGTATTTCACATTTTGTTAATATTAAGACAAATATTTGTGGGAGATTATCCCGGCTTTCCAGAATCCCTGAGCTTGCTCGTACCTTGTGGTTTTATGCATTAAAATGAATCTTATCATCCTCTCTCTCTCTTCTTTCCCTCTCTCGCTCTAACACCCTCCCCCCTCTCCCACAAGATGGTTCACCATCCCATCTGCCCTTCACCCCGTGCTCTAAGGGACTATATCTACCCTCACTCTGTGATGTCATAGATGAGGACTGACTAACAGATTCATGCATTAAAATGCATATTTTCATTATCTCTCTCTCTCTCTCCCTCCCTCACCCCTTCCCCCTCACTCACAGGATGGTTCACCCTCCCAGCTCCCCGGTGGCTATGAGCCCGAGCCACTGGCTAAGTACGGCACGCTGGACGTGGCCTTCGAGTATGACTCGGGCAAGCAACACCTCGCCGTCACTGTCACTGCGGCAACCGACATCCCCGTGCTCAAACAGACAGGCAACATCGCGTGGCAGGTGAAAAAACCTTACTGCTGTACTTGTCTTACTTGCTCTCACACGTAAACATATTTTCTTACTAGCACTGATTTTGCTAATAGCGTTTATTTCCCAAGAAAGTTTTACTTGCAATGATTGTGATATGTGATTGTACCTACTACCTTAGTTGCCAGCACTGACTTCAAGTCACCCTGGATGAGAGCATCTGCTTCAGCTTAAGTTACGGTGAATTATACAAAAAGAGAAATAATATATTATAAGACATTATGAAGGCTCATGCATGCCTACCGCAAGCTATAAAGCATTATACCAAACTCTCCTCCTGAAGATCTACCACCTGTATGTTTTTACTCCAACCTTCATTTGAACACCTTATTCTACTTGTTAGCTGTTCACCAAGACCTAACTAGCTGAATCAGGTATGTTAGGTGAGGTTTGGACTGGAAACCTGCCGGACGATAGATCTCCAGGAAGAGGTTTGGGCAGCTCTGCTTTAAGTAAAGTGCTACCTACAGTGCATTCGGAAAGTATTCAGACACCTGGATTTTCCCTCCACATTTTGTTACGTTACAGCCTTATTTTAAAATGTATTCAATAAGAACATTTCCTCATCAATCTACACACAATAGCCCATAATGACCAAGCAAAAACAGGTTTTTAGAAAATGTTGCGAATTTATATAAAAAAACAAACAGAAATACCTTATTTACATAAGTATTCAGACCTTTTGCTATGAGACTCAAAATTAAGCAAATGCTGCATCCTGTTTCCATTGCTCATCCTTGAGATGTTTCTACAACTTGACTGGAGTCCACCTGAGGTAAATTCAATTGATTGGAAATTATTTGGAAAGGCACACACCTGTTTATATAAGGTCCCACAGTTCACAGTGCATGTCAGAGCAAAAACCAAGCCATCAGGTCAAAGGAATTGTCCGTAGAGCTCCGAGACAGGATTGTGTCGAGGCACAGATCTGGGGAAGGTGCCAAAAGATTTCTGCAGCATTGAAGATCCCCAAGAACATAGTGGCCTTCAACATTCTTAAATGCAAGAAGTTTGGAGCCACCAAGACTCTTCCTAGAGCTGGCTACCTGGCCAAACTGAGCAATCAGGGGAGAAGGGCCTTGGTCTAGGAGGTGACCAAGAACCCGATGGTCACTCTGATAGAGCTCCAGAGTTTCTCTGTGGAGATGGGAGAACCTTCCAGAAGGACAACTATCTCCGCAGAACTCCACCAATCAGGCCTTTATGGTAAAGTGGCCAGATATAAACCACTCCTCAGTAAAAGGCACATGACAGCCTGCTTGGAGTTTGCCAAAAGGCACCTAAAGACTCTCAGACTATGAGAAAGAAGATTCTCTGGTCTGATGAAACCAAGATTGAACTCTTTGGCCTGAATGCCAAGCTTCACATCTGGAGGAAACCTGGCACCATCCCTACGGTGAAGCATGGGGGTGGCAGCATCATGCTGTGGGGATGTTTTTCAGTGGCAGGGACAGGGAGACTAGTCAGGATCGAGGAAAAGATGAACGGAGCAAAGTACAGAGAGATCCTTGATGAAAACCTGCTCCAGAACACTGTCGTGTCTGTGACTATCATTAATGTGAAGACTGTTATTTTATCAAATCAATTCTCTATGTGTAATTATTATTATTATGTGATTAAAGTACTCATGTATACTTTAATTAACTAAGAAGTCGGGGCACCAAGGATTTTTTTTTATAGTGTCTTTATTTCCCGAATCGACTCTTTCAGATATTTTCATATCTTATCAAAACAGTCACTTATTAATGAATTGTACCTCATCAGTTCTCATTACTGAACGTCGCAATCCCTTGGATATCTGCACGAACCCTAGCAAAAATTATGAATCAGCGATATACAAATTGGCTTATTTATTTATTTATTAACTAACTAATCAAATCACAGAAAATCATGAAAACACACACAATTAGTTCATACATGGGGTATTGCATGATACAAAGAAAAAGTCCCTAGCGGACAAAACCGATATGACGGCTTGGTAGACAAAGGAAAGGGGGTCTGGACCACTCAATAGCGTGAAACTCATAGCTGATAACTACACTCATAGAAATTGCTAATACTTTACATGAACGACCACTCATTGGGGGAAAAAAAATGCAATTTACATATTTACGAGCGTATGTCTTGTTGTCTCTCTCTGTGGTCGCCGGTCCATCTGCTGGAGAGAGTTGACAGAAAAGTCTCTGGTTGTGTTCCCCAGAACTGTCTGTCGTAGTTGTTATAATGGATACTTCAGAGTCCCATTCGGAAATCTTAGAATCAGATGCGTTTACCAGACTAAAGTATTTAAACAGTTGCAGTTTGAATAATTATTCTTTAGTTTTTAGATTTCTTTGCCATTTCAACGTGGGAATGATCTCCACGTTCTCTGTTCTTGTCCTCTGGTAAAGTTGTAGTTTAAACCACTTCACACACCAGCGTCACCAGGCATGTTTTGGTCTTAGGAATTCAACCGTTTGCAACCTTAGCTTACACCGTGGTTTGCGTGGTCTGCTGTGAATTGTGCCACGGGGGCTTTTATTCTTGAGTAGAAAAGGGCCGTCTCATCATGTTTGTGCCCACCTGGGCATGGCTACTGACTGCATAAGTTACCATAAAACAACCAATTCTCATTTAGAATACTATATCACATTGTTATCTTTCCAAAAGTATTCTTATACTTATTCATCCATCTTATACAACATTCAGAAGTAAACCTGACGGGGGGCCACGATATACACCCAAAAGACCACGTCGTGACAGCACTCAGGACCTCAGACTGGGGCGAAGGTTCACCTTCCAACAGGACAACGACCCTAAGCACACAGCCAAGACAACGCAGGAGTGGCTTCGGGACAAGTCTCTGAATGTCCTTTAGTGGCCCAGCCAGAGCCTGGACTTGAACCCGATCGAACATCTCTGGAGAGACCTGAAAATAGCTGTGCAGCAACGCTTCCCATCCAACCTGACAGCTTGAGAGGATCTGCAGTAAAGAATGGGAGAAACTCCCCAAATTCAGGTGTGCCAAGCTTGTAGCGTCATACTCAAGGCTGTAATTGCTGCCAAAGGTGATTCAACAAGTACTGAGTGAAGGGTCTGAATACTTATGTAAATGTGATAAGTTATTTTTCTTTTTATACATTTGCAAAAATTTCTAAAAACCAGTTTTTGCTTTGTCATTATGAGGTATTGTGTGTAGATTGATGAGGGGGAAATAACAATCTAATCTATTTTAGAATACGGCAAGAACGTAACAATGTGTAAAAAGTCAAGGGGTCTGAATACTTTCCGAATGCACTGTATGTAGGTACACCTGGTATTACTGCCCACTAAGAAGCAGCGGGCCAAGACCGGGGTGCAGAGGGGGCCGTGCCCAGTGTTCACAGAGACCTTCCGCTTCTCCCGGGTGGAGCAGGAGGCACTGGCGGACCACGCCGTCCGGTTCCGCCTCTACAGCATCAGGAGGATGAAGAAGGAGAAGGTTTGGGGGAAAAAAACAAACATGTATGCAATAATTGTTGTAAGTCACTTTGGATAAAAGCATCTGCTAAATGGCATATATTATTATTTATGTTAGGTGTTGGGCGAGAAGGTTTTCTATTTGACTAAACTCAACCTGCAGGGCAAGATGGCGCTGCCCGTTACGCTGGAGCCTGGCACTGCACTAATGGTGAGTGACTGTGAAGATAGGGGTAAAAAGGTGTGTGTGTGTGTGTTTGTTTTACTATACTTGTGAGGACCAGAAAAGAGAATTCGGACAAGTGAGGACATTTGGCCGGTCCTAAAAAGGAAAAGGATTAGGTTTAGGAGTTAGGGTTAGGTTAGGTTTAGGGAAAATAGGATTTTGAATGGGCCTCAATTGTTGGTCCGCAATTTAGTGTAGTAATACACAACTGTGTGTCTGTGTGTGTGGTAGGGGTCTGTTTGTGCAGTTTCTTGCCAATAAGAAGTAACCTGATTTGTATGATGTCCACTTAGATAAATGATCTTGGCATTAGCATTTTTCCTATTTTGTTGCCTTACCACCTGGAATTAAAATAGATTTTTTTTGGGGGGGGGGGGAGATTGTATCATTTGATTTACATAACATGCCTACCACTTTGAAGATGCAAAATATTTTTTTATTGTGAAACAAACAAGAAATAAGACAACAAATCTGAAAACTTGAGCGTGCATAACTATTCACCCCCCCCCAAAGTGAATACTTTGTAGAGCCACCTTTTGCAGCAATTACAGCTGTAAGTCTCTTGGGGTATGTCTCTATAAGCTTGGCACATCTAGCCACTGGGATTTCTGCCCATTCTTCAAGGCAAAACTGCTCCAGCTCCTTCAAGTTGGATGGGTTCTCAATTGGATTGAGGTCTGTGCTTTGACTAGGCCATTCCAAGACATTTAAATGTTTCCCCTTAAACTACTCGAGTGTTGCTTTAGCAGTATTCATAGGGTCATTGTCCTGCTGGAAGGTGAACCTCCGTCACAGTCTCAAATCTCTGGAAGACTAAAACAGGTTTCCCTCAAGGATTTCCCTGTATTTAGCGCCAACCATCATTCCTTCAATTCTGGCCAGTTTCCCAGTCCCTGACGATGAAAAACATCCCCACAGCATGATGCTGCCACCACCATGCTTCACTGTGGGGATGATGAGAGGTGTTGGGTTTGCGCCAGACAGCGTTTTCCTTGATGGCCAAAAAGCTCAATTTTAGTCTCATCTGACCAGAGTACCTTCTTCCATATGTTTGGGGAGTCTCCCACATGCCTTTTGGCGAACACCAAACGTGTTTCCTTATTTTTTTCTTTAAGCAATTGCTTTTTTCTGGCCACTCTTCCGTAAAGCCCAGCTCTGTGGAGTGTACGGCTTAAAGTGGTCCTATGGACAGATACTCCAATCTCCGTTGTGGAGCTTTGCAGCTCCTTCAGGGTTATCTTTGGTCTCTTTGTTGCCTCTCTGATTAATGCCCTCCTTGCCTGGTTCGTAAGTTTTGGTGGGCGGCCCTCTCTTGGCAGGTTTGTTGTGGTGTCATATTCTTTCCATTTTTTAATAATGGATTTAATGGTGCTCAGTGGGATGTTCAAAGTTTCTGATATTTTTTATAACCCAACCTGAGTCTGTACTTCTCCACAACTGTGTCCCTGACCTGTTTGGAGAACTCCTTGGTCTTCATGGTGCTGCTTGCTTGGTGCTGCCCCTTGCTTAGTATATATATATATATTCACTGAGATCATGTGACACTTAGATTACACACAGGTGGACTTTATTTAACTAATTATGTGACTTCTGAAGGTAATTGGTTGCACCAGAGCTTATTTAGGGGCTTCATAGCACCACTTTTCATTATTTTCATTTTTTAGATTTTTTTTTCACTTCACCACTTTTGACTATTTTGTGTATGTCCATTACATGAAATCCAGATAAAAATCAATTTAAATTACAGGTTGTAATGCAACAAAATAGGAAAAACGCCAAAGGGGATGAATACTTTTGCAAGGCACTGTTTAATGGTAAACAGTAACTCGTAGACTAACCTCGTCCCCAGCTTCCAATTGCTGGCGCATGGAGCCTGGTGACAGTGTGGGACTGTTTGGGACTTAGTGGGTGCGGCCCCCATTGATTTTGTTAGTTACACTCACTCAGATATCATATTAAAACATGTCTGCAAACATTTCTCTCCACACTATGGTAAAATGTGTAGAATTGCATGAAATTAGTTCTAAAATTACTAAATCTTCTCTTCGCTCCATAGCAAAATGTGTAGAATTGCAGCAAACGTTATTTAAAATGGCATCATTTTCTCCACACCCCATAGCAAAATGTGTAGAATTGCAGGAAATTAACTCTAAAACGTTTTTTTCCTCTCCTCTGTTAAGAGGGGGGCTGCTAAAATGTTTTGCTCGCAAAGCTAAGGCCAGCTCTGACTGCAGGTGTGGGTATGGATGTGGGTACACCGACCGGCGAGCCACTGCGACTTCTCATGTTGAGTTTCGATTTGTTTGTTGCTCCCACCCATCAAAGTTTCCCATCTATACACTCGATGGTGATGTACTGAGAGATCAGCCAATTAAAACCAGCGGTTGTTTTGTGCTCTCCTGTTGCGCTTGAAAACCAGACGAGAGCCGGCTGCTTTAGACAAAGCATAGTCTCACCCAATCCAAGCCATTCAGTTGCATTGTACTGATTCTTACCTGCCTCTAACTCTGCATGTGGTGTCTGTCCTCTCCTTTCTCCCTACAGGGCTGTGGGTCGTTGGTGAGTGTGTCCCGTAGTGCAGGGGCTCTGTCCTACCGTTCCAACGGGGACTCCACACCAGAAATTCTACTGGGCCTCATCTACAACGCCACCACTGGTAGGCTCTCTGCAGAGGTCATCCAGGGCAGTCACTTCAAAAACACAGCCTCAGACAAACCTCCCAGTGAGTGGACAAATAACATGTCTATTTTCTGTTGTGTCTTTGATAATGTTATGCAGTAGTTGGGTAGCTTAGCATTCAAATCCATAGAACTGAATTCCTGTTCTTATTCCTATTTCTGTGTGTCTACCAGCTATTTACTTCATCAGTCTTCATACAGCCTGATCTCTCTTCTTTCCTCCCTCCGTTGTGGCCCTCTGTGTGGTGTCCCCCAGGTGGTCTGTTTTGTTGTATGAAACAGTTCATAGGGGGACAACTTTACATCATGAGAGGTGAGCCCTCTGTTATCAATCCATGTACCTCTATACCAGAGTCACTGTCTGTTCCTCTCTGGGTCTACTGATAATGTTGGCATATTGGGAAAGGAAAGGGGGATACCTAATCAGTTGTACAACTGAAATGTGTCTTCCGCATTAAACCCAATCCCTCTACATATTGTATCGTGAAAAAGAACCCCAAAAAATGGCTGGTATCAAAAAGCCATTTGTATTCGATTGTGGGTCAACACAATATATTAAATTTTTTAAACAATCGCTTTTACGAGAGACCTGGCCAAAATAGTAGCACACAACGTTGCAGACGCATTTTCAACATAAACCAGTTTAAAAACATGAATTTACACATTGAACAACAAGATGTATTGGGAAAGCGTGGTGCAACTAGGGGTCAAAACATTGACAGGCCTGCCCCCCCACACTTTATTTTCCATCTTAGTGTTTAACTTAGCTTTAAACTCATTTAAAGGGACAGGCTCCTGTAATTTCAGGACCCTTTGAAGTTCGTTTCAGGCAGAAGGGGCAGAGAACTGGAAAGCTTTTTACCATAGCTCTGTACGGCCTTAGGCACAATCAACAAAACATAGTCAGGTGAGCACAGGCAATAGTTTATTTGTCTGCTGGACAATGTAGTTACACAAGTAAAATGGTAGCTGGTTATATATACACTCTCGCAGAGGGCACAGTGATGAGTGAGGGCTTTGGAGTTAGTAACAAACTTCAGTGCCCCATGGTACAGGGGCATACATATACAAGATATCACCAGAATCAATTACAGGCACGAAATAATGGAATTACAATAGACTATACATGACTTGAAGATCTTCTTCCGCAATACGCCATTTTCTATTATTCTCCACTAGATGGCAGCCTCTCACCATCTTCCTTCTCCCTCCCTTCCCCAGACACCTATGTGAAGCTGACCATGCTCGACTCCAAGGGCTTGGAGATGTCCAAGTGCAAGACGTCAGTTTGCCGCGGCCAGCCCAACCCCACTTACAAGGAGACCTTTGTCTTCCAGGTGAGAGAGAGGGGGGGGAAGAGATATGATGAAGGAATACATTTTACATACATGGACCCTGTTAAACAGCCCACCCCATCTCTCGTCTTCCAGGTGGCCCTCTTCCAGCTGTCCGAGGTCTCGCTGGTGGTGTCCGTGTACAGCCGGAGGAGCAGCATGAAGGCCAGGGAGAGGGTGGGCTGGGTGTCCCTGGGGCTCAACAGCACCGGAGAGGAGCAGCAGGCCCACTGGAGCCAGATGAAGGAGGCCGGGGGACAGCAGGTGTGCCACTGGCACGCGCTCTTGGAATCTTGAACAGGTCTTAATGAGAATCACAAGATATCATCTCGATGACATAGGAGAATTATTATAGGGTATCTTGATCTCGGTGTTGAAAGGGGATTGGTTCCTTGACCTTCCGTCAGAGATGGAGACGAGGAACCATCTACCAATGCTATGCATATGAACCTGGAATGGGATGTGTGTGAGGGTGCAGCGCTATGAGAGGTGGATTCCACATGGAGTCTCTGTTCATTAAGTGCTGCTTTAAATACCCTTTCATATGTAAAACAGCCACGTTCTAAGCAATGACTTCCTGCTCCTGTCATGATCAATGGGGACTGATCTTTTAATACAACAGCTGATAGACCTCAGTTATGAACAGATCCTGAAATAGACGAAACTGCTACTGAAATGAACACAGCTGGTCCGGAAATGGACCAGTCAGTCTCAGATTGAGGCCAATTTTGTGTCATTAATTTCCCATATTCTGGTCCATAATAATATTTTTGCATGTAATTGTTTACAGAAGATGATCAAAATACGACCATACATATCTCGTACAATGGACCATTTTCATCCTGAACCGAGGACCAAAGAGTGTGTGGAAGAACAACGACCAAAACAAGCCAGCCCCCTCACATTCTTCTGGAGTTGTACTGGCCATAGAAATAGAATTACAAGAAAGGGAAAAGCCCCTCAGACCACTGCAATTTAAATGATACAATCATGGATTCACTCAATATGGCCGACATGGTAATTCTATTTCTAATAGTACTGACTTCAAATAACACCAGCGTCAGTCATTTCTCAACTGATGCTCTCAGCCATTGGTAACAGGTATGATGCAAAGGAAGACTGTTAAAGCCAGCTGGGCCTGTAACCTGCTGCAACAACTATGCTACCGAGCTATGCTTATTTTTACACTGTTACATTCACATGACATTATGCAACATCCATTTGACTGATTTGTAATTTTTTGTTTAATATTTGGAGTTTCTTTTTACAGCTGTTTCATCTCCCGTTATAATACCGTGTATTTTCGTGTGTGCATGTGTTCAAGAACACAAAATACATCTTCAGAGTGGCCTTGCATCATCTGAATCACATTTAGCATCATTTGAGAATAGAAAAACTGTATTTGTTTTGTGGCTCACTGAATCAAACAACTCTGGAGCCTATACCATCCTTATAAAAGACCCATCACCTTTCATGCATTACATATTCAAAGCCTTGACCTTTTCCACATTTTGTGTTACAGCCTGAATTTCAAATGGATTAAATAGATTTTTTTTGTCACTGGCCTACACACAATACCCCATAATGTCAGTGGAAATTGAAAAAAAATATATAATTAAAAATGACTGAAATATCTTGAGTCAATAAGTACTCAATCTCTTTGTTATGGTAAGCCTAAATAACTTCAGGAGTAAATTTGTGCTTAACAAGTTCCATGTACTCACTGTGTGTGCAATAAGTGTTAAACATCTTTTTTGAATGACTACCTCATCTCCGTACCCCACACATAAATATAATTGTAAGGTCCCTTGCAAAGAAGAGCACCTTTTTGTAGATGGGTAAAAAAAACAATCATTGAATATCCCTTTGAGCATGGTGAAGTTATTAATTACACTTTGGATGGTGTATCAATACACCCAGTCACTACAAAGATACAGGCGTACATCCTAATTCAGTTGCCTGAGAGGAAGGAAGCAGGATTCCACACAGTGTGTCATGCAGGCCTGGACACAAGGTCTATTTCACATTTCACTGTGAAACATGTTTGATGGCTGCCATCGAGAAGCAGAGGTGAACACTAGAGTCTCGTACTAGCACCACACCCCGGCTTTACTGTAACAAGAACCCCCTCCTTCGCTCTCCTGGCTGGAGATGAGGGGAGTATTCTCTCATCTCTCCCTCTTGTGATGTTAGTGGCTCAGTGTTTAGTTCAGGCTTGCTGCCCGACGCCCCACACCCATTGTGTCAGGGTTTCTACAGTGTGCAGCCACACCTCGCAGCATGGAGTCATGGGGAGATGAGTGACATATTGCCTTGAGATCCACAGTATGCTGACTGAAGTAAATCCCAGAGTCTAACTTCCAGTATCATTGATTAAGCTGAACATGCTCATAGTGGCTAATAACGTGTGAGAATAGAGAACGTCAGGAAATGTGTGCCTACTTTTTCATTTCTGCGGTGAAAGGAGACAGGGAGTTGGACGACAAAAGAACAACACGAGTCAGAGACACGCTTTAAACTAACGTCGAGATTTTAATTCCATGTCTGGCCTTCAACAGTTTGTTTTACCCTGTCATCAGTGGTCAGTCTGGTACAGGGCAGGCAGCAGTAGTTGCAGTTGTCTGGGAGCCTAGCCCAGGGACCTATTCATTGGGGCACACTAGCAAACAGCTTTAAAGCGTTTTTTTGTTGTTTTCAACAGATTTTTTTTTTTAAAGTACTGGACCAACACCAGGTAGGGACTTCCTGTTTCAGTCTGTTTGGTGCCTAATGAACAAGACCCAGGGCTGGGCGTGTTGGGGGAAACAGTCCCATGAGCGCATAGTTTCAGAACACTTAAACAGCTAGCTAGAGGAATGATTGGTGTTTTTTTCTGGCCCTCTTTCTTCATCTGTTGACACTAGAAAAACCAGCTGTGTCATTGTCCGCCGAGGGGGAAAACTGGGAGGGGAGAGGTGGGACTTCCAAAGCACTGCATGAGACGTCACCCGAGTCGACCCCCTCCCTGCCCCAGGAAATGTTAGGAGTGTGTCTGTCAGCCAGGTAATTATGCAGACAGCATCTGGAGCTCAAACTCAAGCCACTGGTATGTGTGAGTGCACATTATTGCAAATGGACTGACTGAGTCAGTCAAAAACAGGTTTGAGCACATACCCAGACTGTAGTGGTCTCCAAGATTTGATCTCAGATCAGTTTTGCTTTTCACCTCTTAAAAAGGTTCAAGTTAGGATTGGCGCAGGCTAGAGATGATCCCTAGATCTGTGTTTTAGGGCGAGTTTTAAGTCGAGCTGTCAATGCCACCTGCTGGTTCTCGTTAGTGTCTTATTGAGGCCCCCCCACTGTGCACACATACACTGGTTGAATCAACATTGTTTCCACGTCATTTCAATGAAAGGACTTTGAACCAATGTGGAAGTGGGGCAGTGATGCGTGGTCAGTCAGGTGAGGAGGTTCCGTTGACCAAGATCACGTTTCATTTTATTGCAGTCATCATTTCTATTCACAAAGTTAACCCCTTCAGAAGCAAGCCTTAGTATACCCATTTTATATATTCAATTCAATAAATATACAGACATTATGGGGACGATAATGTGGAGTCCCATAGTTTGAACTTCCCAGAATCAAATAGATTCCTATTGCTGATCAACAGTATCGTCACATCTCCTGAATCATCTCAAATAAAGGATATAGTGTTACAGAATAGATCAAGTCAAATCAATGGAATGAAGCCAGAAAAGGTCAAAGTACGTTAATTAATAAGGGCTGTATAGGCACTGCCATTTCAATAGATGAGGGGGGAGTCAACTTTTCTTTCTTTTTTTTTTTTAGGAGGGGGGAGTGCGGGGATACTGTCTAAAAGGGGTGAGGGGGCAAGGGTGTACCAGACCGCATCCTATTAACAAGCGTTCACACTTTGCAAAACATTGTGCTGTTTTTCAGCAGTTACAAATCGTACCTATTTGGCAAAGAAAACATTCATTGAGCATCAATCGTTACAAAATGAAACTTGAGGGACCTGACGTGGAGACGCTGTACAGAGAAGCAGCTCATTTTGGAGGTTAATACTGAATGGAACTGTGATGATGATGAGGGATAGAAACACCAAAATATCTTCTGTCGAAATAAGCTTGTTTTTCAGTTCCTTGCACTAAGGTCTGATATATTTTTAGACTTGTGTTTCCCACAAGTGCCCAATTGAAACCATTATTAAATGTTCCAGGGTGAAGTCTTCCCCTTGGTATAGATCTGGGATCAGCTTCTCCTCCCCCAATCCTAACCTTAAAAAGGTCCAATGCAGCCATTTTTATCTCAATATCAAATCACTTCTGGGTAACAATTAAGTACCTTACTGTGATTCTTTTTGGCCATTTTAATTGAAAACAAAACAAAAATAGCTTCTTAGCAAAGAGCAGTGGTCTGAGCTGTTATTGGCAGAGAGGTCTGAAAGTCTTATTTACCGCCTGGTAATGTCACCAGGCACGCCAAAACTCCCTCCCACCAAAACAGGCTGAACTGTCTGTCTTTTCAAATAGCTCTTACACTAAAAAAAGGCGTCATAATTTTCACAATTTCACAGTATTATTCCAACCTCACAGTGTGGAAATACATGATAAAACACAAAAATCCACGGTTTTGACTGCACTGGGCCTTTAACCATTGGTGGGGGAAATGCAAAACTGACCCAATATCAGAATCTAGGGGCAAGGTCACCCTCCTCCATTACTGAACACTTCATTAGAGGACTATATAGGAACGACTACTCCGTCATTTAACGCCGACCATTGATAGGTAGCCTAATACCACCAAGATCCAAAAAGTCACAAAAAGCCGTGTAAACGCTCAGTGCCGGCAGGTGACAACCATTCTGAAAACAACAGGGCCTACTAAGTGTTTCGGTCCAGCTTAAAACCATTGTAGTCTGCTGTAGCCTTAACAAACGTGTTAGGTAATTGCTTTCCCATTTTCCTATGAATATTTGAGTGATTTTTTTCAGGGGGGTAATTGTATAGAACTTGCGGCCTAATGGTCCTGTTCTTACTCTCCATCTTAAGTCATTGAGAGGCAGAGTGACAAACGGGACCCTGTCTGGAGTTAGCTTACGTCGGCCCATAGAAACAAAATCTACTCTGAGAATGCCATGGTCTGAGGGGCTTTGCCCATTCTCGTAATTCTATTTCTACGGGTCTGCCAACGACAAGAGGGTCTGGTGACTGATAATCCCACGTCGAGATTGAGATTTACAAAATTAAACACCACGTAAAAAAACAAAAAAACAAGATGACTGAAAAAAAATACTTCTGCGACCATCAGTGCCTCTCTTGCGGTTTTATATACAAGAGTAGAGTATATAAATGTAAAATGAGTAAAAAAAATAAAATAAAGAAATGAGTGCAATGACAAACCGTATATGCCTTTGCCCCTTTGTTTCTCTCCCAAAAGGTTACATGTCTAGCTAGCGATTCCAGAGCTCAGGGCCCACTGCGACAGTCCACTGTCTCTCAGTCTCTCTCTCCCTGTGTCAGTTTAAAACCAGTCGTTTACATTGTCAGTTTGAGTTTGGCTCTGAGAGTCAAGTTAAGTCGTTGGGTAGGCAGTGTTACCACCCTCTTGCCCATAAAAAGTGGCGCAAAAAATTGAATCTGTAGTGGTTGCTGATAAAACACACAGACGACACGAGGACAGAAAAAAAATATGAAAAGGCTTTTTGATTGGCAGCGGCCCTTCTCTGCTTCCAGCCTATCAGGGGTTCCAGTAAAGGTGTGGGGGGGCAGGTCTGAGGGGGTTCAGCCAATTAACTGGAGAGGGTTGTTATTGTCCATCCTAGATCCAATTCTTGGGTGTAGGCCCTCACCCCCAAACCTCCATCCATCTCAGAACCAGCCCTCTCTGCTCCCTCTTCCGCCTTTCTTCCGTTTTGCCCGAGTTCCTCATTCTCTTGCTCCGTTCTGCCCAACTTCCTTAGCTGAGCCTAGCCCTGGGCTAGATGAACTTGAAGCACTTAGTCTTGTCGTGGGGCAGACGTGTCTTGAAGAGCACAGAGTCCACGCGGAACTGTGTGTAGAGTAAGGGCATGTAGCCGTACACCTTGACAAAGAAGTTGATGCACTTATGGCGCTCGTGGAAGTGAGAGTCGTCGTGCGACAGGGCCTGCGGGCAGCCGGGGCAGCGGAAGGTCCAACGAGACGTCACCTAAGAGGGAGGAAATGGAAAGGGTGTGTCTGATCACAATGCTACAACCATTTTGATTGCTTTGTCGATACCATGAACATGTGGTCGTAAAATATGGCAGTGTGTGCCAATGAATACTGGCACAGAATACTTGCACAGAATTGAATACTGCGACATATTACAGTGCATAAAATGAGGATGACTCTTAGGGTTGATTCTCCAGGAAAAGGAAAGTCACTCATTGGTTATAGGAGGTTACTTCCCACCACATGCATTATTCACCTGCCTTATTCCTACCAGGGCCAACTTGCTGTCAAGTCACACACGCCATCGAAGCCTGTTCTAATTCCTGAATGGAACACCTGGGAATATTCCAAGATTCCGGGTCCCACAATTCCCCCTGGCTCGATTGGCATAATTAGTCCACTAGCCATAAATATGTATATACTAGTATAAATGTCTTGCAAATAGATGTCGAGGGAAACGCAAGCATAGGGCAACAATCCAATCTTGCTGTGCTCTGATTTATAATTTGCCAGAGAATATTGAACATGTCAGGTTGAGTAATGGTTGGCTAAGTGAGCAGAAATATAAATAAACAGTGCCCGGGGTGTGTGTGTCTTTTTGGAGCATACGTGTGTGTGTGTGCGCCCCACTGACCTTGATAGGGGGCTTTCGGGTGATGTGTGACACCAGGAAGTTCATGGCGATATCCTCGCAGTTGATGTACTCGTCCACCATGTCGCGGATGGCCTGAGGCATCACATACGAGTACAGGTACGCGTAGTACTGCAGCAGAGAGACAAAACATATGAGGGAATCAACCGGCGTCCCGTTCATTTGAACACGCAACCTTTTTAAACATTTTGCAACAGAAAATGAAAATGAGCAAGTCCAGTGGACAAGTCATCCCTCCCTGTTTAACGTTCTTTTCTTCCGTTTAGTGCCTAATGAATATGGCCCAGGTGGAATGAGGAGAGGGTGAGACAGGTCAGACCAAAGAACGTACAAGGAAGTCATGGAGAGGAGGGATGAGGGTGATGCATCTTATAGAAGACAGGTAAGTTTCGGAAAGCATTCAGACCTCTTCACTTTTTCCATTTTGATACGTTACATTCTTATTCTAAAATTGATTAAATAAAACATTTTACTCATCATTTTATACACAATACCCCATAATGACAAAGTGAAAACAGGTTTTTAATTTATTTCCCCCATTTAATAAACCTAAAATATAGAAATACCATATTTACATAAGTACTCAGACCCTTTACTATGAGCTCAGGTGCATCCTGTTTCCATTGATCATCCTTCAGAAGTTTCTACAACCTGATTGGAGTCCACCTGTGGTAAATTAAATTGATTGGACATGATTTGGAAAGGCACACACCTGTCTATATAAGGTCCCACAGTTGACAGTGCATGTCTGAGCAAAAACCAAGCCACGAGGTCAAAGGAATTGTCCGTATATCTCCGAGACAGGATTGTGTCGAGGCACAGATCTGGGGACGGGAACCAAAATATTCCTGTTGCATTGAAGGTCCCCAAGAAAAAAAGTGGCCTCCATTCTTCTTAAATGGAAGAAGTTTGGAGAAACCAAGACTCTTTATACAGCTGGCCGCCCGGCCAGATTTAGCAATCGGGGGAGAAGGGCCTTGGTCAGGGAGGTGACCAAGAACCCGATGGCCACAATGACAGAGCTCCAGAGTTCCTCTGTGGAGATGGGAGAACCTTCCAGAAGGACAACCATCTCTGCAGCACTCCACCAATCAGGCCTTTATGGTAGAGTGGCCAGGCGGAAGCCACTCTTCAGTAAAAAGGCACATGACAGCCTGCTTGGAGTTTGCCAAAAGGCACCTAGAGACTCTCAGACCATGAGAAACAAGATTCTCTGGTCTGATGAAAGCAAGATTGAACTCTTTGGCCTGAATGCCAAGCGTCACATCTGGAGGAAACCTGGCACCATCCCTACGGTGAAGCATGGTGGTGGCAGCATCATGCTGTGGGGATGTCTTTCAGAGGCAGGGACTGAGAAAATAGTCAGGATCGAGGGAAAGATGAACAGAGCAAAGTACAGAGAGATCATTGATGAAAACCTGCTCCAGAGCGCTCAGGACCTCAGACTGGGGCAAAGGTTCAACTTCCAACAGGACAATGACCTTAAGCACACAGCCAAGACAACGCAGGAGTGGCTTCAGGACAAGTCTCTGAATGTCCTTGTGTGGCCCAGCCAGAGCCCGGACTTGAACCAGATCGAACATCTCTGGAGAGACCTGAAAATAGCTGTGCAGCGATGCTCCCCATCCAACCGGACAGAGCTTGAGATGATCTGCAGAGAAAAATGGGTGAAACTCCCCAAGTACAGGTGCCAAGCTTGTAGCTTCATACCCAAGAAGACTCGAGACTGTAATTGCTGCCAAAGGTGCTTCAACAAAGTACTGAGTAAAGGGTCTGAATACTTATGTAAATGTGATATCAGTTTTTTTTATATTAGCAAAAATGTCTAAAAACCTGTTTTTGCTTCATCATTATGGGGTATTGTGTGTAGATGAGGGAAAACAACTATTTAATCAATTTTAGAATAAGGCTGTAATGTAACAAAATGTGGGAAAAAGTCAAGGGGTCTGAATACTTTCCGAATGCACTGTATGATATAATAATATACGCCATTTAGCAGATGCTTTTATACAAAGTGACTTGCAGTCGTGCATACATTTTACATTACGGGTGGTCCCGGGAATCAAACCCACTATCCTGGTGTTGCAAGCGCCATGCTCTACCAACTGAGCTACAGAGGACCACCGAACAGAGCTACGTGCAGCATAGAGGTCAGGGCTCACGGGGTTGAAAGGTGTCACGACGGGGGAGGGAGGAGGAGAGTACCTTGTGAAAGAAGGCGGCGCCCGTCAGCACCATTGACAGTTCACAGGAGTAGTTAGAGTTGTAGAGCCATGACTGGTGGTTGACGTCCCAGGCATGGAACCTCCCGGGGAAGCCCACGATGCGGTCCCTGGCCTCCCGCCACACCCTGATCCACACAACCACACCAAGAGAAACATGACGAAAAAGACAGCAATATACTGGGGAGAATGAGCTGAGGAGAATTGCATCAAAATGCGACCACAATATATTCATATTGTATTGTACATGTAGGCCTATAAGGAAAATCATACTGCTGACAAAAAGGTCTCCACAGCTTGTCAGCGAGGACGGCAATCTACAAGGAGAAGAGATATGTGTTCTGTTGTGTATTATTTTCGGACGTGCACACGGACACACACGAGACTACAAGGACGTGCTCACTGAGGAGGAGTATCAACTGCTACATGTAGTTATCAGACGACACGTTCCTACTTAGGAAAAAAAATAAATGCTTTGCGCGTATAAGAGTATAACCTCTTCCCTTGGAGATGTAGTACATTCACGCTATAGAACGTCCCAGTGGGAATTTAGCGGTGGTTCTAGGTGAGGAAAAAAAATGATTACAGGATATTTCATGACAAATGACCCCGTTCATATGGTGCCTGCCTGGACACGCTGCAAAAGTGGTAAAACATTTGGACAATGCTGCAGTCGGGGATTTGGGGAAGCTGTTCAATGGTCATTTCAATACTTGATATTTACCCATTGATTCTTAAAGAATGTAACTTATAAATAAATGACTTACGGGCAATGGTCTATCTTTATCATAACCCAAAAATACAGGCCAAGGTTGTATTTCTCCCTTGTTTACAAACAAAGAATGTAAACAAAGTACGTATAGCTTCAAGATATGGTTCAAATATGAACAAACATGTCCAGTCATTGCGTCTAGAGCGCTGTCTATGGACGAGAGGTGTTACATTCCCTAGCTCAGCTTTTTTTTTTTCTCTCCTCTGTTTTGAATCCCACAATGTAGCTTTGCACATGGCCCTGATGTGATATTCAAGGTGAGGCAAGTCTAGTACTGTACGCTCATGTGGCGTTTGAACGTCAACATGGTCCATTTCTCTCTTGTTGATCTGTTAGGGTAAGTTGCATTAGTGTCATGTTTTGGTTTATGCTGTGGTACTGAGCTGAAAATGCATTTAAAAATGTCAGTGTGCGTTTTTTCATTATTATACTTATTTTTTTATTTTTTTAACTTTAGGAATAAGTGTCGATTCACATGATGCTTGTCGATATCTGTAGACAGATCATCGGTCTGCTGGGCTCCATGCATCTCTTTGAAAATCAATGAGGCACAAAACAAAGTAAACTTTCTTTCTCCAAAGAGCTTTGGATCCAATGACTGGTCCCAGATTCCCCTCTAACTGACCTGAACCCAAACATAATCTCGTCATGGCGGAGGTGGGCGTCGTCGTCGATGGACAAGATGGCCTCCGTCTCCACGGCGTCCCAGGGCAGGAAGCGGTTGTTGAGGCTGTTCTTCTCCGTGCGCACCACCTGCAGGACAGGAGAAGTGTTAAATAGAAAATATTTGAGTATTTTCTTAATTAGTTCACTGTTAATACAATCCCAAGAATGTGTGCATGTCGGTAGTCAACTTTTCAAGATAGACTTTTAAGTACAGACCAAAAACAGTATGTTTTGCATCACTATTCATTTAATCACTATTCATTTAAGCACAGGGTAATAGTCCAAACCACTCAGCCCCCCCTTTCTCAACAGCTTTATTAAGCTAACCCATCTAACAAACAACATGAAAGTATGGAATGATCTAATATCATTCAATAGTTATGCGGTTTGTCAAATGTGTGGAGGAATTAGGCTATTCATTCAAGATCATTAAACTATCCTCCCATATCTCCCTACAGAGAGGGACTCTCTTTCCTACAGACAGTGTAATTGGGATACTTGAGTATTCTGTTGAAGTTCCATTCTAAAAGCCAGACCTATTCTGTGGACATCACACTTTCCATTTCCTTTATATCAGCTGGTGTAATTTGTCTGGCTGCCCTGCAGAGTTGTAAGCGAAGCAGGGGGAGCAGATGAAATCAGCGTCGGCAGCTAGACCAATGTGCTTGAGCACACTCTCCGACACACATGGCCTTCCAAGACTGCTGCGCCACAACAAGTTACACTATTTGCATTTCAGAATGGAGTAGACGAGCAGGGCCTTTCAGATCACTCTCTCCCATTCAATCATATTGTTCAGTCTGAGCAGTGAGCACTAAGGAGCGGGGCATGTTTTGTATTCAGCGGCGTGGAAAGTACTCACCACGATGGGCAGGCCGATGTCTGGCCACAGTAGGTCGTCTGAAGGAGGCTTGGGGGAGTTCCACACCACCACCACCTTGTTGAGGTAGGGCAACCCGTTGAGCCGTTCCAGGGAGTTCATTAGCACCTCCTCCCTCTCGTAGGTCAGCATGACCACCGTGAACTGCTCCCGGGGCACGTTACCACCCAGCGCTGCCTGAAACTCCTTCCCCGAGCCCCCAGCACCGCCGCCAATGGGGCGGAAGCCCGTGCCCGAGCCCAGAAACTTGGCCTCCGAGGGCAGCACGGGGTCCAGCGGTGTGTGGGGGAACAGATGGAAAGGTCCCGGGGCACGGTTCCAGGTCTGGTAGGTGTTGGCTGACGTGTAGGTAAAGTTGCGGAGGAAGCGTGGCGAGGCGTAGGGTGGCTCCGTCTCCACGGGGCCCAGGTCCAGGTCACCGTTGTCGGCCAGGTTGGCGTCCGTGCCGGCCATCTTGCCTGCTTTGTGAGGGATCTCCTGGGCGGGCTCCTCGCGGATGGGTGCGGCAGGCACCTGGATGCTGGTCCGGACGCTGGCCAGGATGGTGCCCAGTACATTCTCCGAGGTGGAGAAGTAGGTCTCCCACAGGAAGCGGCCCTGTCGTCGCATGGCCAGCAGGTCGTTGTCTGATAGGCTGCGCAGCAGGAAATGCAGCTCGGTGATGCGGGGCTTAGGCACCATGATGGCTGCCTCGCTCCAGCGGATCAGCATATGGTAGGGCAGCCTAGCGTGGTCCCCAAGCACCACAGGGATGGCCCCCACCTCTAGGGCTTCAAACAGCCTCATGCTACTGCCTGCCGAGGCCACCAACTGACAGTCCCCGGGGGAGATGACCAGGGCGAAGGTGGAGGCCTTGAGGACCTCGAGCCGCTCCTCCCTCTCGCCACACAGAGCCCACTCGGTAGGCAGGCTGGGCCGCGGGGTCTTACAGGTGAACTCCACCAGCACCTGGTCCAGGTGGCTGTCCTGCACTGCCTTGAGTGTGCCGATGATGCGGTCGTCGTAGTCGGCTGGCGCATCT
This sequence comes from Salvelinus namaycush, assembly GCF_016432855.1. NCBI lineage: Eukaryota > Metazoa > Chordata > Actinopteri > Salmoniformes > Salmonidae > Salvelinus > Salvelinus namaycush. Next base: position 10,396,233 of record NC_052335.1, read on the forward strand.
CCCTCCATCTCCTCCTCAAAGGACTGGTGCGGTCCCTCCTGCAGGCTACTTCGCAGAGACTCCACCTTCTCGCCCTGGAAGGTGAACAGGTACTTCCTCTTGACGGGCACCTGGGGCGGCACCTCCAGGAAGTTGGGCTCAGAGAGGGCGTGGACCAGCGGGGACACCACCAAGTCAAAGCCCTCGCGGTACTGCTGCTCCAGGAAGGTGGACTGGGCCACTGCCGCTCGGCCCGTGCTCACATTGTACAGGAAGTTCTGCGTCATGGACTTCCTGGAAAGATGGACCAGGAGGTGGTTGTGTCCATCGGACCTCCAGTAGGGCAGGGCCTTCAGCTGCTTCTCCAGCTCCAAGGGAGCCGGGAGGGGGGAGGAGGGAGTCTCCTGAAGCTCCCCAACCAGCACCACATACAGACAGGCGATGCTGGGGTTGTTCGTCACATAGATGCTGCTCTTTACCGAGGTGGTGAAGGCCTGCTTGACCAATGGGTCCAGGGACTCGCCCCAGGGGTAGGAGGCCGTGTCATAGACGTACACAGGGAAGCCAGAGGTCAACGGGCAGCGGGCGTAGTCGAAGCAGGAGCGCAGGCGGCAGGCACGGGCAGACTTGGGCGGGGGCAGGCCCGGGTCGTCCTTGTCGGGTAATAACCTCACGGGCAGAGAGAGCTTGGGCTGGTTCTGGGCCATCAGCTCTTTGTACGAGTGCTCTGTCTGGCTGATGACATTCTTCAGCTGCAGCAGGTCCTGCTTGGCACTGTCGATGCTCCGCTTGCACGCCTCGATGCGCAGGTTGAGCCGGGAGATCTCCCCGTTCAGCTCCTGCCGCTTTGCCTCCAGCTGTAGCAGCTCCTCACTGACTGACTCACGGATGCGGCACAGGTCTTGCACGTGCTTGGCCTCGCACAGTTCGCCACCGGGACGCGGGCCGAAGATGCGCTTGTCGGGGCCGCCCGCCTCGTCGATGGTGGTGAGGTAGTAGTGGGCGATGAGTGGGAAGAAAACCAGGATGAAGAAGAGCATGAAGCTGAGCCAGGTGAGGCGCACGCGCCGCAGCAGCCACGGCTGGCCGCCGGGCCCCACCCCACCACCGTTACGCTGCATCATGGGTTAGGGTCACTGGGCTTAGCTCAGCGCCGCGCCGGAGTCTCTACTAGTCTACAGGGATCAGCAGCCATGGTGCAACCTCGTCAACATGGTGTAACAGTGTTGGCTCTAAACCATCAGAATTGTTAAATCGACTTGTTTTGTCCTCATAAAATGTCATCTGAGTGGCTCTACCTGATCGTGGTTTTCCTTTTGGTATCAGGATGTAGGGGGACTTCACCTTTGTCTTGCTGGTGTGCCATAGTTCAAACAAGTCCTTGCCATCGTTCCTCTTGTATGGTGTAGTTGTATTTCTGACCTATGTGAGCAAACTGTCGGGTGAAGAGGAGCCCCTTCTGGTAAATGTTGGGGAGGAGGGCATGGCTGGGCACAGTCCTGCAGAGTGGCATCATGGGTCAGCTGCTACTGCCCTGGTTGTGCCCATTTTCTAGGTCCGTCAAAGAATGAAAGGCCTCCAAATTCTCCTCCAACATTGAATAACAAGACCTGAAACTGATAAAGAGAAACTATGTCAAAATGATAATATTTAAGGTCACTTAGTTGTCATTTAGTATATCAGATTAAAAAGAAGAAAAAAAAGAAAAATCCAGCCTTCACGTCATAGCCCAAATAAGTACCATACCAGAATTCTGATGATATCACTAGGATAAATAACATTCTTAACAATTCAATTGTGCGTGACGTGACATATGTTTTAAGTTAACACAAAAATGCATCATTTTAACATACATTTGAACGTAAATACAAACTAGCCAATGTGAAAATGTATTTCCCCAAATAATGCTTCTTTGATGGTTAAAACATGGTTGTGTTATCATGATGATGAGTCTAGTTTTCCCCATGTCTCTCCACAAGCCTGAAACAGAGATCAGTAACCTATCTGATAAGCAGCACTGTGCATACTGTATCAAAACTGCTGACACAAAGTATGGTTCATAGTAACAGCATCTCATCCCTTTAGGCAACATCCTCATTAGGAACTAACGGTTTTCTCCTCCTTGCTGGCTTTCCCAGGCTAAATCACGAAGGAGACAGGTCTTCCTGTTGAACAGCTCATTTCTAAAAAGAGAGACTGTGAATCACAATACTCTGTGTTGGAGGAAACAGTAACAACAAAGTTTAGGCTTTGCAATCAGCAGACCATTAGCAGATAAACCAAAGCGCTGATAGGAAAGACATACTGATTCAAATGGTAAGGACAGCCAGGGACAGGAGGAGAGACCAAAAAGGACATTTTGGGCATTTGTTCCCAGACAAGAGTCCTAATGCATCAGAAAATAATGAAAATAGCCTATTCTCCAGTAGACCAAAGAGGCATGGAACACAAACTAATCAATGCTGGTTCACACCAGTCTTGGGGAAGGCGACAGAACACAAACAGGACAGAACTAGACTATCTAAAGGCCAGAGAGTACAGTATCCTCACTGCTACATATTGGTAGATAAGGCTTGTTTGGCTGAAGGCCTATCAACTAGGCCTACACACTAAACCCAAAACACTATGTTCCCTGATAGGACTAACATTACAGAATGGAGTTCAGAATGACATTTCACACGGACATATAATATCACAAAATACAAAGTGTGAACAAGTACGGTACGTGTTTACCTTGGCAACAGACAAGGTTCAGTTGCAGATGAGCCATAAAGTCACAGTCCTGACAATTAGGCTGCACCATTCATTGGGCTACTGTGAGACCTAATCTGCAGAAGGGCCACTTTCACTGCTGTCCGATTATAACATGTTTGCCTGCCTGCTCGATTATAACACATAGATTACTAAAAGCCTTGAGGCTCAAGCATCCAGCATATGCATTTTTCTCCCCTAATGGAGCATCTTGCAATATGGCCACACAAGTCTGCTCTTATTTTCCACACTGTACTGTAGCTATCTGGGGCTAGCCTTCTTAACACAGTGTGTGCCAATACAGCAGCAGTGGTCATCAGCACAGCTCCCAGCAGGTCAGCTCCAAAGTGCTACTGTGTCACATGACGTCATCTCTGCCTGCTGGCCCTTGTACCTCCGAGGTGCCACTGGGAGACAGAGAGAGGTGCTGGCACTCGAACCCTCTAGGTGCCACTGGGAGACCCGAGAGAGTGCCTATCAGGAGCCTCCGATTAATTGCTGCGGGGCTGGGATGCAGATCTACAGTGTAATGGGAGGCAGATGCTGCAGCCTCTCGGGGGCAAAGCAACGCCACATCTAATCTGGGGCCATAAACACACAGACTAGAGCCCCAGCTCGTGTTAGCCCTTGGGTGAAAGTCTCATCTACAGCGGCAGGACTTCGGTAATCCTCAGAGTGCATAGTCTTTACTCTACACCACAGAGTTTAATTTAATCTGTAGAGCATGGATGTGGAACACACAAACATCCACGCCAGTGTTTCCTCTGGAAAGTTTTGTAGCAGTGGGGGGGAAAGGTCACGGAGTAGATGGACTTCTACGGTCCAGTAGGACTGAGAAGCTCAGTTCTGGTGACCTTTTAAAAAAGGACATTCTAACAAAAATGTGTTAAAATAAATTATGTTGACACAACCTAAAATAAAATTTCCACACTGAGAAATGAGCCCAATAACATATTGGTAAACTTTGCATGGCCCATATTATTAGGCATGTTATTAGCAATAAGAATGGCAGTGTTTTCCACGAGTGAATAGAAAACATAGCCAGCCAAGTGTCACCGGGTCAGAGCTCTATTTTGCTGGCCTCTGGCCTCTGGCCACATTCTAATGCCTAGATTCCATCTGAAATACACAGCAAAATTATTGCACACTTGAATACGAGTTTACCTCAGATTGGAAATATTTGTTGTGGTATTGTGTAGGAAAGTCATGACTTAACAATTTTAATGACTGAAAATGTATGAATTCAGTATATCGTAAATTGTTCTGGATATTGTCTAGGTCTAGGCCTGCAGTGCCTTCAGAAAGTATTCTTACTCATTAACTTTTTTTTGTGTTACAGCCTGAATTCAAAATGGACTAAATAGATGTTTTTACCTCACCCATCTACACACAAAACTCCATAATGACAAATGGAAAACACGTTTAGAAATTTGGGGAAATGTATTAAAAAAATAATAATTGCAGAAATCTAATTTACATAAGTATTCACACCGCTGAGTCAATCCTTTGTAGAAGCACCTTTGGCAGCGATTACAGATGGGAGTCTTTTGGGGTAAGTCTCCAAGCGCTTTGCACACGTGGATTGTTTATTCTTATTGTTTATCCATTATTCTTTTTTAAAAATTTTATTATCATCTAAAAGCTCTGTCAAGTTGATTGTTGATCATTACTAGACAGCCATTTTCAAGTCTTGCCCTAGATTTTCAAGACGATTTAGGTCAAAACTGTAACTAGGCCACTCAGGAACATTCAATGTTGTCTTGGTAAGCAACTCCAGTGTAGATTTGGCCTTGTGTTTTAGTTTATTGTCCTGCTGAAAGGTAAATTCGCCTCCCGGTGTCTGTTCCAAAGCAGACAACCAGGTTTTCCTCTAGGTTGTTGCCTCTGCTTATTGCTGTATTCCATTTATTTTTATCCCCCCAAAAACTCCCTAGTCCTTGCCGATGGCAAGCATACCTGTTACATGATGCAGCCACCATGCTTGAAAATACTTGGTGATGTGTTGGACTTGCCTCAAATGTAACACTTTGTATTCAGGACAAAATAAATGCATTTCTTTGCCACATTTTTTGCAGTATTACTTTAGGGCCGCATTAGCCGTTTACAAATCATGTTAAACACTATTATTGCACGCAGTGAGCCCATGCAACATACGAGACTTTTAAGCACATATTTACACCTGAACTTATTCAGTCTTGCCATAACAAAAGGGGTTGAATACTTACATAAATCTGAAATGTCTCGAGTCAACGAGGGGCTATGCGTTCTATGGAAAATAATGAACGACGTGGAAGGTGTGTTCCACAACACGCTAGCGGAGAGGAACTGACCTTCCACAGAGTTGCATTATTTTCCAGAGAAAGCATAGACCCCCGAGTTGATTATCCCTTTTATATAATGGCTATAATTTAACACATTTGCTGCTAGAAATGTGTCAATTTGCCAATATTATTGCGTTAAACATCCACTGAAGTAGCTTGCAATTTTCCTAGATGGCTACAGTAGGCGCCTTAGTAACCAAACCGACTTGCTAGTTTAGCTAACCAAACCATCAGTCCAAGCTTGCTTTTATGAAAATCAAATTCAACAATGCCAACAATGTTTTCAATTCGACTTTTGCTTTCAAAAGCAGCTCAAACATAGAACATGAAAGAAATTAACTATAGACATTGAATTCTACCGTGCTGATATACTGTGCGTTATAATCAGAAATGAGTATTCAACAATGACATGGTATAACAATTGAATAGATTTTTAATTCAGGCTGTAACAAAATGAAAGAAAAGTAAAGGGGTGTGATGAACTGTACATGATCAAGACTAAGAGAACAACTAAGCCAACAAACCTGTTAACATTTAAACTTATTCTCTTGAGATGAAAGTCTTATTTACAGTTGTACTGCAAGATATGAATTTCCACAATGTATGTTTTTCAAATTATGTATTTTATTAAAACAGAACAATTTAAGGTTTAGTTTTTTCAGGTTTCCCCGTTTTCACTCTGAAAATCACAAGTCCACAGCAATGCTTAAATCGCATCAGGAGACCACTTTTGAGGTCTGGGAAGAATCTGGAAGAATTTTGGGTGTAGTTACTCTTTATTTGAAGTGCTCGCTCACCTAGCTGTTTTTGTAGTGCACACGTGATGGTAGAGTTTGCAAAACAAATACCCACTGGATTGATTAAAATAATTAGGATATTCTGCCAGGGAAGCATAACTTGTAGTTAACATTTAATTGAGAAGGTTTTTGGGAAAGCCTTTTCATCTACCAGAAGAGTGTTTTTATTAGCATCCTCGCTAATGGCTACACAAAGCGTTAGACGCCCGAACCGCATTCACTTTGCCTCTTCAGAAAGTTTCATTTTTGACAGGTTTTGGCGAGAGTGAAACCGCTAGCTTCGCCTCTTTCTCGCTGCTGCGTTTCCCCGTCGTCGTTCGCTTGGTGACTGACAGGCGCCTGTCCTATCAATAGAGCACTAGAAGATGCATATCGTTCATTCTAGCTGGAGAGGGCTCGACGGACTAGCGAATTGAAACGTTTAAATGGAAAGTAGCCTGGTTAATATGAAGTGGAAAATGTTACCGGCTGATTAGCGACAGCCGGTGCTAATGGAAACACTAGCAGTATCACCTTTAGCCCAACTGAAGCAGCATAGAGAAGAAGAAAAATGCTTGGTTAAAAACAACCCAATTTGGATACTTTGGTAACCCAGCACTGGGTTGGACTGAAAACACGCAGGGTTATTTTTACCCAGCCAGTTGAGTTGCATGAATAACCCAACATGTTTGGTTGTTGGGATTACCCAAACATGGGTTAATTTAACCAACAGTTTCTTACTTTCATTCTGGATTTTATCCCAACAATGAGATTTGCATATGCTTTTTGGGAACTCATATGCCTCATTGAAGCTACACAAATTTGAATGTTCAACCTTAACATGTGATAACTATACAAAAGAACAGGAATACATTTTACACAGGTGGAAAGCCACGCCCCTACTAAACTAGCCTCCAGTCTTCTGATCTGACCTGCTGGGTCATATCTTTATAACGCAGCACCAAAACACATCAACAACCACCCATCCTGGCTCTTTTTAAAGAAAACCCAACACCTACAACCCAGCAGCTGGGTCAACCAAACAACCCAGCAGCTGGGTCAACCAAACAACCCAGCATGTTTTAGTGTAGCGGTAATAAATAAAGACTGAAACATGGGGTTGCCTATCTGCATTTACTCAACTGAGCTCATCATTAGCTCGATCCAAACCGTGATCTTTTAACTAGTTAACATCCATTTAATGAAATTGAAGTCCCAAAAAACTTGCACAAACACAGTTAATACACTGCTCAAAAAAATAAAGGGAATACTTAAACAACACAATGTAACTCCAAGTCAATCACACTTCTGTGAAATCAAACTGTCCACTTAGGAAGCAACACTGATTGACAATAAATTTCACATGCTGTTGTGCAAATGGAATAGACAAAAGGTGGAAATTATAGGCAATTAGCAAGACACCCCCAATAAAGGAGTGATTCTGCAGGTGGTGACCACAGACCACTTCTCAGTTCCTATGCTTCCTGGCTGATGTTTTGGTCACTTTTGAATGCTGGCGGTGCTCTCACTCTAGTGGTAGCATGAGACGGAGTCTACAACCCACACAAGTGGCTCAGGTAGTGCAGCTCATCCAGGATGGCACATCAATGCGAGCTGTGGCAAGAAGGTTTGCTGTGTCTGTCAGCATAGTGTCCAGAGCATGGAGGCGCTACCAGGAGACAGGCCAGTACATCAGGAGACGTGGAGGAGGCCGTAGGAGGGCAACAACCCAGCAGCAGGACCGCTACCTCCGCCTTTGAGCAGGAGGAGCACTGCCAGAGCCCTGCAAAATGACCTCCAGCAGGCCACAAATGTGCATGTGTCTGCTCAAACGGTCAGAAACAGACTCCATGAGGGTGGTATGAGGGCCCGACGTCCACAGGTGGGGGTTGTGCTTACAGCCCAACACCGTGCAGGACGTTTGGCATTTGCCAGAGAACACCAAGATTGGCAAATTCGCCACTGGCGCCCTGTGCTCTTCACAGATGAAAGCAGGTTCACACTGAGCACATGAGCACATGTGACAGACGTGACAGAGTCTGGAGACGCCGTGGAGAACGTTCTGCTGCCTGCAACATCCTCCAGCATGACCGGTTTGCCGGTGGGTCAGTCATGGTGTGGGGTGGCATTTCTTTGTGGGGCCGCACAGCCCTCCATGTGCTCGCCAGAGGTAGTCTGACTGCCATTAGGTACCAAGATGAGATCCTCAGAGCCCTTGTGAGACCATATGCTGACACATGCACATTTGTGGCCTGCTGGAGGTCATTTTGCAGGGCTCTGGCAGTGCACCTCCTTGCTCAAAGGCGGAGGTAGCGGTCCTGCTGCTGGGTTGTTGCCCTCCTACGGCCTCCTCCACGTCTCCTGATGTACTGGCCTGTCTCCTGGTAGCGCCTCCATGCTCTGGACACTATGCTGACAGACACAGCAAACCTTCTTGCCACAGCTCGCATTGATGTGCCATCCTGGATGAGCTGCACTACCTGAGCCACTTGTGTGGGTTGTAGACTCCGTCTCATGCTACCACTAGAGTGAGAGCACCGCCAGCATTCAAAAGTGACCAAAACATCAACCAGGAAGCATAGGAACTGAGAAGTGGTCTGTGGTCACCACCTGCAGAACCACTCCTTTACTGGGGGTGTCTTGCTAATTGCCTATAATTTCCACCTTTTGTCTATTCCATTTGCACAACAGCATGTGAAATTTATTGTCAATCAGTGTTGCTTCCTAAGTGGACAGTTTGATTTCACAGAAGTGTGATTGACTTGGAGTTACATTGTGTTGTTTAAGTGTTCCCTTTATTTTTTTGAGCAGTGTATAATGTAGGCCTATCTGTTCGGGTAACGTGATTCCAGTTCATCTGTTCTTTTGTATAGTTACCACAGTTATTCATTGGATGGTTCTCCATCGATCGGGTTCCCGTCCATAAATATCTGGGCATTTGGATTGACAATGTTAATTTTTTTAAACTACGGACGAGCTAGTTAAAAAGCTAAGATTTGAATAGATCTTGCCTCTCCCTAAATAGCAGGAAGCAGATTGTACAGTCAACTTTCCTGCCAGTTCTTGACTATGGTGACACCATTTTCCAGATTGCAGCAGCCACTACTCTTAAACCTTTGGATGCCGTCTACCATAGCGTCCTTCGCTTTATCACAGGGGACAGTTTTAATACTTGCCATCCTGTATCAAAATGTTCGCTGGTCCTCATTTAACCTCTCTTGGGTAGGGGGCAGTAATTTCACATCCGGATATAAAGCGTGCCCAGAGTAAACTGCCTGCTACTCAGGCCCAGATGCTAGGATATGCATAGTATTAGTAGATTTGGATAGACAACACTCTGAAGTTTCTAAAACTGTTAGAATGATGTCTGTGAGTATAACATAACTCATATGACAGGCAAAAACCTGAGAAAAAAATCCAACCAGGAAGTGGGAAATCTGAGGTTTGTAGTTTTTCAACTCTTTGCTTATCCAAGATACAGTGGAAATGGGGTCATATTGCACATCCTAAGGCTTCCACTAGATGTCAAGTCTTTAGAACCTTGTTTGAGGCTTCTACTGTGAAGTGGGGCGAATGAGAGGGGAATGAGTCAGAGGTCTGCCAGAGAGCCATGAGCTGACCAGGCGCATTCATGTGAGAGAGTTAGCTTGCGTTCCATTGCATTTCTGAAGACAAAGGAATTCTCCGGTTGGAACATCATTGAAGATTTATGTTAAAAACATCCTAAAAATTGATTCTATACATCGTTTGACATGTTTCTACGGACTGTAATGGAACTTTTTGACTTTGTCTGCACCTAGTGATCGCGCGTCATGAATTTTGATTACTGTGCTAAACGCGCTAACAAAAAAGAGCTATTTGGACATAAATGATGGACTTCATCGAACAAAACAAACATTTATTGCGGAACTGGGATTCCTGGGAGTGCATTCTGATGAAGATCATCAAAGGTGAGTGAATATTTATAATGCTATTCTGACATCTGTTGACTACACAACATGGCGGATATCTGTTTGGGTTGTGTTGGTCTCTGAGCGCTGTACTCAGATTATTGCATGGTGTGCTTTTTCCGTAAAGTGTTTTTGAAATCTGACACAGCGGTTGCATTAAGGAGAAGTGGATCTAAAATTCCATGCATAATAGTTGTATCTTTTAGTAATGTTTATTATGAGTATTTCTGTAAATTGATGTGGCTCTCTGCAAAATCACCGGATGTTTTGGAACTACTGAACATAACGCGCCAATGTAAACTCAGATTTTTGGATATAAATATGAACTTTAACAAACAAAACATACATGTATTGTGTAACATGAAGTCCCATGAGTGTCATCTGATGAAGATCATCAAAGGTTAGTGATTCATTTTATCTCTATTTCTGCTTTTTGTGACTCCTCTCTTTGGCTGGAAAAATGGCTGTGTTTTTCTGTGACTTGGCTCATACCTAACATAATCGTTTGGTGTGCTTTCATCGTAAAGCCTTTTTGAAATCGGACACTGTGGCTAGATTTACAACAAGTGTATCTTTAAAATGGTGTAAAATACTTGTATGTTTGAGGAATTTTAATTTTGGGATTTCTGTTGTTTTGAATTTGGCGCACTGCAGTTTCACTGGCTGTTGATGAGGTGAGACGCTACCGTCCCACATACCCTAGAGAGGTTAAGTACCGTAGGTAAAAAAGCTTCCGACTTACCCAACTTCGCTGTTAAAATATATAAACATGATACCAAACCCTTTCACAAAGATGTTTAACTCTTGAGGTTCCCCGGGTCTCCACCGAACTAGGTAAATCCACTTTTAGTTTTAAAGCATCTCATTGCTGGAACCAACTACAAAATACAGTGTACAAAACATTATGAACACCTGCTCTTTCCATGACAGACTGACCAGGTGAATCCAGATGAAAGATGTGACATCAATAATGGATCATTTGTTAAATCGATTTCAATCAATGTAGATGAAGTGGAGGAGACAGGTTAAAGAAGGATTTTTAACCATTGAGAGAACTTAAAAGCATGTATGACAGGTATTGTGGTCCAGAACGGTTGATTAATTTAAAATACAAAAGAAGAATCTTAAAATTAATTCTAAAACTCACAGGCAGCCAGTGCAGAGACCTTAAAACCAGTGTAATGTGTGCTCTCCATCTGGTCTTGGTCAGTACACATGCTGCAGCATTCTGTATGTTTTGCAGTTGACCAATGACTTTCTTGGGTAGACCAGACAGGAGAGCATTACAATAGTCAGGGCTGCTTGTAATAAAAGCATGGATGAGTCTCTCTCCATCAGCCTGAGAGAGAAACGGTCGCACCTTGGAAATGTTCCTCAGGTAGTAAAAAGCTATTTGTCACATTCCTAATGTGTGATACAAAACTGAGTTCAGCATCTAAAATAACACGTAGGTTTTTTTTACCTGGTGTTTTATCTTTATTGCCCGTGAACTAAAATGTGCAGCCAGATTCTCAGCTCTGTGCTTTTACTCCAACAATAAGTAGCTCGGTCTTGTCTTGATTTAGCAGGACACATTTGTGAGCCATTCAAGTATTTAAATCACTAATAAGTCTAATAATTCCTCTGTGGCGCTAAAATCCTCTGGTGACACAGAAATGTAATGTTGTGTATCGACCTGCGTAGCAGTGGAAATCAATGCTGTGCTTTCTGATAACGCTGCCTAGGGGTAACATATACAGTTGAAGTCAGAAGTTTACATACACGTCGGTTGGAGTCATTAAAACTCGTTTTTCAACACCTCCACACATTTCTTGTTAACAAACTATAGTTTTGGCAAGTTGGTTAGGACATCTACTTTGTGCACAACACAATGTTTCCAACAATTGCTTACAGACACTTTATTTCACTGTATCACAATTCCAGTGGGTCAGAAGTTTACATACACTGAGTTGACTGTGCCTTTAAACAGCTTGGAAAATTCCAGAAATTATGTCATGGCTTTAGAAGTTTCTGATAGGCTAATTGACGTCATTTGGAGGTGTACCTGTGGATGTATTTCAATGCCTACCTTCAAACTCAGTGCCTCTTTGCTTGACATCATGGAAAAATCTAAAGAAATCAGCTAAGAAAAAATACTGTAGACCTCACAAGTCTGGTTCATCCTTGGGAGCAATTTCCAAATGCCTGAAGGTACCACGTTCATCTGTACAAATAATAGTATAAGTATAAGTACAAGTATAAACACCATGGGACCACGCAGCCGTCATACCGCTCAGGAAGGAGATGCTTTCTGTCTCCTAGAGATGAACGTACTTTGGTGTGAAATGTGCAAATCAATCCCAGAACAGCAGCAAAGGACCTAGTGAAGATGCTGGAGGAAACAGGTACAAAAGTATCTATATCCATAGTAAAACGAGTCCTATATCGACATAACCTGAAAGGCCGCTCAGCAAGGAAGAAGCCACTGCTCCAAAACCGCCATAAAAAAGCCAGACTACGGTTTGCAACTGCACATGGGGAAAAATATCGTACTTTTTGGAGAAATGTCCTCTGGTCTGAAGAAACAAAAATAGAGCTGTTTGGCCATAATGACCATCGTTATGTTTGGAGGAAAAAGGGGAGGCTTGCAAGCCGAAGAACATCATCCCAACTGTAAAGCACGGAGGTGGCAGCATCATGTTGTGGGGATGCTTTGCTGCAGGAGGGACTGGAGCACTTCACAAAATAGATGGCATCATGAGGAATAAAAATTATGTGCATATATTGAAGCAACAACTCAAGACAGTCAGGAAGTTAAAGCTTGGTCGCAAATGGGGGTTCCAAATAACCCCAAGCATATTTCCAAAGTTGTGACAAAATGGCTTAAGGACAACAAAGTCAAAGTATTGGAGTGGCCATCACATGGCCCTGACCTCAATCATATAGAAAATTTGTGGGCAGAACTGAAAAAGCGTGTGCGAGCAAGGAGGCCTACAAACCTGTCTCAGTTACACCAGCTCTGTCAGGAGGAATGGGCCAAAATTCACCCAACTTATTGTGGGAAGCTTGTGGAAGGCTACCCGAAACGTTTGACCCAAGTTAAACAATTTAAAGGCAATTCTACCAAATACTAATTGAGTGTATGTAAACTTCTGACCCACTGGGAATGTGATGAAAGAAATAAAAGCTGAAATATACCACTCTTTACTATTATTCTGACATTTCACATTCTTAAAATAAAAGTGGTGATCCTAACTGACCTAAGACAGGGACTTTTTATGAGGATTAAATGTCAGGAATTGTGAAAAACTGAGTTTATATGTATTTGGCTAAGGTGTACGTAAACTTCCGACTTCAACTGCACATTAGAGTGTCTAGTTTGAGAAACAGACGCCTCACAAGTCCTCAACTGGCAGCTTCATTAAATAGTACCCACAAAACACTAATCTCAAGTGGCGACTCCACGATGCTGGCCTCCTAGGCAGAGTTGCAAAGAAAAAGCCATATCTCAGACTGGCCAATAAAAAGGAAAGATTAAGACGGGCAAAACAACACAGACAATGGATAGAGGAAGATTGGAAAAAAGTGTTATGGACAGACTAATCTAAGTTTGAGGTGTTCGATCACAAAGAAGAACATTTGTGAGATGCAGAATAAATGAAAGGATGCTGGAGGAGTGCTTGACGCATTCTGTCAAGCATGGTGGAGGCAATGTGATGGTCTAGGGGTGCTTTGTACAGGGTAAAAGGGATCTTGAAGAAGGAAGGCTATCACTTCATTTTGCATCGCCATGCCATCGCCTGTGGACGGTGCTTAATTGGAGCCAATTTCCCCCTACAACAGGACAATGACTCAGAAGCACAGCTCCAAACTATGCAAGAACTATTTAGGGAAGAAGCAGTCAGCTGGTATTCTGTCTATAATGGAGTGGCCAGCACAGTCACCTGATCTCAAACCTATTGAGCTGTTGTGGGAGCAGCTTGACCGTATGGTATGTAAGAAGTGCCCATTGAGCCAATCCAACTTGTGGGAGGTGCTTCAGGAAGCATGGGGTGAAATCTCTTCCGATTACCTCAACAAATTGACAACTAGAATGCCAAAGGTATGCAAGGCTGTAATTGCTGCAAATGGAGGATTCTTTGACAAAAGCCAAGTTTGAAGGACACAATTATTATTTCAATTAAAAATCATTATTTATAACCTTGTCAACGTCTTGACTATATTTCCTATTCACTTTGCAACTCATTTCATGTATGTTTTCATGGAAAACAAGGACATTTCTAAGTGACCTCAAACCTTTGAACGGTAGTGTATACAATACCAGTGAAAAGTTTGGACACACATACTCATTCTAGGATTTTAAAATGTTACTATTTTCTACATTGCAGAATAATAGTGGAGACATCAAAACTATGAAATTACACATATGGAATCATATAGTAACCAAAAAAAGTGTTAAAATCTAAATATATTTTATATTATTCAAAGTAGCCACCCTTTGCCTTGACAGCTTTGCACACTCTTGGCATTCTCTCAACCAGCTTTATGGGGTAGTCACCTGGAATGCATTTCAATTAACAGGTGTGCCTTGTTAAAAGTTAATGTGTGGAATTTATTTCCTTCTTAATGCGTTTGATCCAATCAGTTGTGTAGTGACAAGGTAGGGTTGGTTTAAAGGAGAAATCCCTATTTGGTAAAAGACCAAGTCCATCATTACTTTAAGACATAAAGGTCAGTCAATTCGGAAAATAGGGCCGGGCAATGAAGTTATATCTACTGTAAACCTTTACAGACATAGAACACCGCTACATGTTGATAGTGACAATTGATCACTTTTCAGACGATTAAAAAAAAAAAAAAAAAAAAAGCCGCATCAGGTCTGTACCTTTTCCAACAATAGAATTCTGCTCCGGCATAAAATATTCTGTATTTTTCCCCCTGACAACAATAAACGTTGCTGATTGATGTGCTGCAGTGTTGTTGTTTTTTATGCTGTGTTAGCTAGATGTGTTTATTTATACTAAATGTCTTGGTAAGTCACGGTATTCAACTAACTTTAAAGTACTTTTTTAGGAGAGAGTGATCTGCGCGCAGGCAGCAGGCTGCATGCGTCAGCTCCCGATTATTTGATTGACAGTTCTGGTTGCCTGGTGATGGATTTTAGTCCCGGTTCAGAAGAGGCATTCTTTTACAGGTAAGTAAAATGTCTGTTCAGATCACCAGAGAAGGTTTCATGTCGGCATAAAAAAAACGTAGCGTAGCCTACCCTAACAGACATTCCATAGCCGAGGCACTTTTAAGGAGCCACATTCCATTGTCTGAAAAGCATAAATCGATCCAGGCTACCGGAAGCCTACTGCAATTTCATATGAGGCAAAAATGAAGAGCAGGCTATCACGTGCCTGCAAGACTGGCCCGAAGACATCAGTGCCACGAATAGGCTAGGGTTTCCTTAAAACCTGTTTGGGATAGAGGGCAGCATTTTCACGTTTGGATGAAAAGCGTGCCCAGAGTAAACTGCGTGCTACTCAGTCCCAGTTGCTAATATATGCATATTATTAGTAGATTTGGATAGAAAACACTCTGAAGTTTCTAAAACTGTTTGAATGATGTCTGTGAGTATAACAGAACTCATGTGGCAGGCAAAAACCTAAGATAAAATCCAACCAGGAAGTGGGAAATCTGAGGTTGGTCGTTTTTCAACTCATTCCCTATTGAAGATACAGTGGGATATTGGTCATGTTGCACTTCCTAAGGCTTCCACTAGATGTCAACAGTCTTTATAACCTTGTTTGATGCTTCTACTGTGAAGGGGGGCCGAATGAGAGGGGAATGAGTCTGAGGTCTGCCAGAATGCCTTGAGCTCGTGACGTTCTTTCACGTGAGAGCGAGCTCTATTCCATTGCTTTTCTACAGAAAGGAATTCTCCGGTTGGAACATTATTGAAGATTTATGTTAAAAACATCCTAAGGATTGATTCTATACTTCGTTTGACATGTTTCTACGAACTGTAATATGACTTTCCGTCTGAACTTTTGCCTGGACCTGCCCGCGCATCGTGAGTTTAGATTGTGTACTGAACGCGCGAACCAAAAGGAGTTATTTGGACATAAAGTCCATAATTTATGGAACAAATCAAACATTTGTGGAACTGGGATTCCTGGGAGTGCATTCTGATGAAGATAATCAAAGGTCAATTAATATTTATAATGCTATTTCTGACTTACTCCAACATGGCGGATATCTTTTTGGGTTGTGTATGTCTCTGAGCGCCGTACTCAGATTATTACATGGTTTGCTTTTTCCGTAAAGTTTTTTTGAAATCTGATACAGCGGTTGCATTAAGGAGAAGTATATATTTTAATCTGTGAATAACACTTGTATCTTTATCAATGTTTATTATGAGTATTTCTGTAAATTGATGTGGCTCTGTGCAAATTCACGGGATGTTTTGGAGGCAAAGCCAAATGTAAACTGAGGTTTTTGGATATAAATATGAACTTGATCGAACAAAACATACATGTATTGTGTAACATGTTGTCCCAGGAGTGTCATCTGATGAAGAATATCAAAGGTTAGTGATTAATTTGATCACTATTTCTGATTTTTGTGACTCCTCTCTTTGGTTGGAAAATCGCTGTATGCTTTCTGTGACTAGTTGCTGACCTAACATAATGATATGTTCTGCTTTCGCCGAAAAGCTTTTTTGAAATCGGACACTGTGGTTGGATTAACGAGAATTTTATCTTTAAAATGGTGTCTAATACTTGTATGTTTGAGAAATTTGAATTCTGAGATTACTTTTGATTGAATTTGGCGCCCTGCAATTTCATTGGCTGTTCCGCTAGCGGAATCCCAGTCCTAGACAGGTTAACTCGGTCCTCGGGAACCCAAGGTTTGCACATTTTGGTTTTTGCCCTAGCATTACACAGAGGATTCAAAAAATATGCTAATCATCAAGCTTTAATAAATTGAACCAGCTGTGCAGTGTTAGGGCAAAAAACTAAAAAAGGTGCACCCCTTGGGGTCCCGAGGACCAAGTTCAGGAAACGCTGCCTGGATATTCTACACGCAACAGACCGAAGACTGCAGAAGGCAGAAGGGTACTCATACATTTTGGTAATCTGAATCTCACAAAGTCTTATCTTGCATATTCACCAAGTAGCCTAAAGTTTGCCTCTTCCTCTCTGGTTTTACTTGAATTACACAACTTCCCAGGCCTTTAGAGCCTATCGGCTATAATATGGTAAATAATATTTTTTGTGATAACTGAACTGTGATTTTTTTATTTTTTTTTACCCCTTTTCTCCCCAATTTTCGTGGTATCCAATCGCTAGTAATTACTATCTTGTCTCATCGCTACAACTCCCGTACGGGCTCGGGAGAGACGAAGGTCGAAAGCCATGCGTCCTCCGAAGCACAACCCAACCAAGCCGCACTGCTTCTTAACACAGCGCGCCTCCAACCCGGAAGCCAGCCGCACCAATGTGTCGGAGGAAACACCGTGCACCTGGCCCCCTCGGTTAGCGCGCACTGCGCCCGGCCCGCCACAGGAGTCGCTGGAGCACGATGAGACAAGGATATCCCTACCGGCCAAACCCTCCCTAACCCGGACGCTATGCCAATTGTGCGTCGCCCCACGGACCTCCCGGTCGCGGCCGGCTGCGACAGAGCCTGGGCGCGAACCCAGAGACTCTGGTGGCGCAGCTAGCACTGCGATGCAGTGCCCTAGACCACTGCGCCACCCGGGAGGCCCTGAACTGTGATTTTAATTAAGTGGAGAAAAAAAAAATGAACAAAAATCAGTTAGGGATTTTTCTTTAACGTTAAGGATCTCAACTTTGTTTAAACGTTTTAATGTTTAACGTGTTACCATCATAGGATGCCACCTTTCCAACAAGTCAGTTTGTCATATTTCTGCCCTGATAGAGCTGCCCCGGGCTACTGTAAGTGCTGTTATTGTGAAGTGGAAACATATAGGAGCAACAACGGATCAGCCACAAAGTGGTAGGCCACACAAGCTCACAGAACGGGATCGGTCTGTCCTTGGTTGCAACACTCACTACCGAGTTCCAAACTGCCTCTGGAAGTAACATCAACACAAGAACTGTTCGTCGGGAGCTTCATGAATGGGTTTCTATGGCTGAGCAGCCGCACACAAATGTAAGATCCCCATGCACAATGCCCAGCGTTGGCTGGAGTGGTGTAAAACTCACCGCCATGGGACTCTGGAGCAGTGGAAACACCTTCTCTAGGAGTGATGAATCACGCTTCACCATCTGGCAGTCCGACGGACGATTCCGGGTTTGGCAGCTGCCAGGAGAATGCTACCTGCCCCAATGTATAGTGCTAACTGTAAAGTTTGGCGGAGGAGGAATAATGGTCTGGGGCTGTTTTTCATGGTTTGGGCTAAGCCCATTAGTTTCAGTGAAGGGAAATCTTAACACTACAGCATACAATGACATTCTAGACGATTCTGTGTTTCCAACATCGTGGCAACAGTTTGGGGAAGGCCATTTCCTTTTTCACAATGACAAGCACAACGCGACCTCACTAATGCTCTTGCGGCTGAATGGAAGCAAGTCCACACAGCAATGTTCCCGAAATCTAGTGTAAAGCCTTCCCAGAAGAGTGGAGGCTGTTATAGCAGCAAAGGCGGGGACCAACTCCATATTAACGCCCGTGATTTTGGAATGAGATGTTCGACGAGCAGGTGTCCACATACTTTTGGTTATGTAGTGTAAAATAGAAATCCATCCCTGGTAACAAGCCCCCTGCCTGTACTTCTCACAGAAACCACTTCATGTCACAAAAGTATGTGTAGACTGTTCTAGCATCTTTAAAGTGCGCCTCGACAGAATTGTTTTCTTCATTTTCCATATTTTTTGGGGCGGTGGCGGCAATTCATTTGCAGTGGCACAGCTCCACAGCTAAATTACTTCAGCGGAAACACTGATTCACACACACAGTATTGATCATGCCAGACACAGCTTATGTGAGAATCAATGATAATCGAATCATCGGCGTTGCGAGGCAGTTTTATGTTCAGCTCCTAATCGACGGCAGTGCCGCGGCAGTGTCCGTTTGCACTTGCACTTTCGGGGGATAGACAACCACTAGGAGGTACAGACTGAGGCTGTAAAAGGCAGCCCGGAACGCATTGTATTACAGCGGCATGCACTACGATACTGTTTCTTTGTCTTCACCTTAAAGCGGCTACATCAACAGGAACATGTAAGGCTTGGGCCACCTCTATTATTTCAGCTCTATTTCAGAATTCTGCAACATGATCAAATCAGGAGGCCCGGGCTGTTCTCCCGGGAGGGGGTAGAGGCAGAAGCACAGCCTGATGACGCAGATAAAGGAGCAGCCAGTCGAGGAGTTATTCAGCACGTCGGTGCTCAGAGCCGGGGAACAGAGCCGTCTAATCTAATTGCGATTTCAAAGTTAATTTCATTTCGGCCGTATAGTGAGGCTGCTATGAACTCTTGAGCTATTAACGTCTAGCTAACTTTTTTAATTTATAGAATGTGCGTCAGGTGACAGTGACAAGGCAACATGATGAAGTTGTCATGAGGAAAGGGGAGTAAAAAGGGAGAATTGAGCGCAGAATCATGAAAAGGGCCAAATGTAAGCCTAGTTAGTTAGGCTGGAAGGCTTTAGGCCTAGATCTTTATGGTAAAGAGTAAGACCAGGCAGGTCTAGACTGAGCTCGTCAGAGCGTAAGGCCCTATAAATCTCGTGATGCGGTGAATGCGGACGGAATCACAGAATCCAGTTATTAAAATGGAATTTAACAATATTCCATATGGATTTAATCAACTAGGTAATCAACTAAATGTATTGAACTAGAAAACGTATTTGCCCAAGATTATGACAAGACACGAACAAAATGCATAAGTGATTCATATTTCCCTTCAACTTTTCTGAAGAGGCATTGGCCCAGCAATGCCCGGCTGTGTGTGTGTGTGTGTGTGTGTGTGTGTAGCCGTTAGCATCATGTTCTATAAAAAAAAGTGTGATTGAGTGAAAGCTAAAAAAAAGAAGGAATTGGGCAAAAAATACAAACCGATTTTATAAGGACCTAAGAGAAGTGAGTAAGGCAAGCGTCAGTGGCTCTAGTTTCTGAGGTTGAGACGAGTTGAGCCCCCACTGGCTAACCCTCCAGACAGAGTTTAAGAAACACACAGTCAGAGGAACAAACTTCCCAGTTCCCATACTATCATTTCGCCAGGCAAGCGCATCTCTAAATGTTTGAACAGTCTCTCTGCACATTGGCTGGGTGAGTGAATGAGAGGGAGTCCTAGGACACTTCTGGCCAAAATATATCGGGGTATAAAAAAATAAAAGAATTGATAGTATTTTATGTTTTTGAATAATGAATGTTCAAAATTTGCTTCATGAGTAGTGCATGACCCTAGAGTGGCAACAGATACATTCTAAGTGATTTCATTAAGTCTTTCTCCATTCTGATTGTTTTATACTGTTCAATTAAACTTCAACCAAAAATAATTTCCTGCATTCATTTGAGATAATTTCCACACTGCCACTTAGGGCTGCACAATATGGGCAAACAATCTAAGCCTTATTTTTAACCAAATATTGTAATTGCGATTTGACTTGTGATTTAGAGCAAAACACTTGGGTGAACTGTTGGAATCATGAAAAAATAATGATTATTCTAATTCTATAGTTATAATATAATAGCGTACATTTTGAATACAGTGTTAGACAACAAATGAAAACGCCAAGGAGGAGTTATTGTGACGAGAAGGAACCAAGTGTTGACAAGTGATTCTTAAGGGGCCCTATAATCATTGGCTACATGTAATGTTCTCTCTTAGCTACTTCACGTTAGAGGTCGACAGATTAATCGTAATGGCCGATTAATTAGGGACGATTTCAAGTTCATAACAATTATCATAACGATTTTGCAGATTTCTTTGACACCTTTATTTAACTAGGCAAGTCAGTTAAGAACACATTCTTATTTTCAATGACGGCCTAGGAACGGTGGGTTAACTGCTTTATTCAGGGGCAGAACGACAGATTTTTACCTTGTCAGCTCAGGGATTCAATCTTGCAACCTTACGGTTAACTAGTCCAACGCTCTAACCACCTGCCTCACGAGGAGCCCGCCTGTTACGCGAATGCAGTAAGAAGTCAAGGTAAGTTGCTAGCTAGCATTAAACTTACCTTATAAAAACAATCAATCATAAATCACTAGTTATAACTACACATGGTTGATGATATTACTAGTTTATCTAGCGTGTCCTGCGTTGCATATAATCGATGCGGTGCGCATTCGCGAAAAAGAACTATCGTTGCTCCAACGTGTACCTAACCATAAACATCAATGCCTTTCTTAAAATCCATACACAGAAGTATATATTTTTAAACCTGCATACTTTAGCTAAAAGAAATCCAGGTTAGCAGGCAATATTAGCCAGGTGAAATTGCGTCACTTCTCTTGCGTTCATTGCACGCAGAGTCAGGGTATATGCAACAGTTTGGGCTGCCTGGCTCGTTGCGAACTAATTTGCCAAAATTTTACATAATTATGACATAACATTGAAGGTTGTGCAATGTAACAGGAATATTTAGACTGATGGATGCCACCCGTTAGATAAAATACAGAACGGTTCCGTATTTCACTGAAAGAATAAATGTTTTGTTTTCGAGATGATAGTTTCCGGATTCGACCATATTAATGACCTAAGGCTCGTATTTCTGTGTGTTATTATGTTATAATTAAGTCTATGATTTGATAGAGCAGTCTGACTGAGCGATGGTGGGCACCAGCAGGCTCGTAAGCATTCATTCAAACAGCACTTTCGTGCGTTTTGCCAGCAGCTCTGCTGTTTATGAATTCAAGCCTATCAACTCCCGAGATTAGGCTGGTGTAACCGATGTGAAATGGCTAGCTAGTTAGCGGGGTGCATGCTAATAGCGTTTCAAACGTCACTTGCTCTGAGACTTGGAGTAGTTGTTCCCCTTGCTCTGCATGGGTAACGCTGCTTCGAGGGCGGCTGTTGTCGATGTGTTCCTGGTTCGAGCCCAGGTAGCGGCGAGGAGAGGGATGGAAGCTATACTGTTACACTGGCAATACTAAAGTGCCTATAAGAACATCCAATAGTCAAAAGTATATGAAATACAAATCGTACAGCGAGAAATAGTCCTATAATTCCTATAATAACTACAACCTAAAACTTCTTACCTGGGAATATTGAAGACTCATGTTAAAAGGAACCACCAGCTTTCATATGTTCTCATGTTCTAGGCAAGGAACTTAAACATTAGCTTTCTTACATGGCACATATTGCACTTTTACTTTCTTTTCCAACACTTTGTTTTTGTTTTATTTAAACCAAATTGAACATGTTTTATTATTTATTTGAGGCTAAATTGATTTTATTCATGTATTATATTAAGTTAAAATAAGTGTTCATTCAGTATTGTTGTAATTGTCATTATTACAAAATAAATGTAAAAAAAATAAATATTATATATATATATATATATATATATATATATATATATATATATATATATATATATATATATATATATATATATATAAAAATTATCGGTCTTTTTTGGTACTCCAATAATCGGTATCGGCGTTGAAAAATCATAATCGGTCGACCTCTAATGGCTAGTTATGTTTGCTCTGACAGTACATGTATTAGCTTGCTAGCGATTAGTATTAGTGATTAGCGGCTAACAATATTTGGGCCCAACTTGCTAAAAAATGACGAACTTGCTGTCTGCAGATGTAAGAAGCAAAGTAATAGTGTAATTATAACAGCATCGTTGTCATCAACATTGTTGCATGTGCTACATTGACCATGCAGGGACTGAATGAAAGTGTCTCGTGTTCGAGGAACGACAAACGCGCTCCTTGAGTGACAGGGGGCGGGGGCAAGGTCTGTGAGGAAAGCAGCATGGAGAGAGAGAGAGCGGAGAACGATGACTAAAGCGAAGTAAACTATAAAAATTGACATTACACATGGCGGATCACATTTAACAAACCAAACATTCAAAAAACGTTATAGAAGGTAAAGTAAAAACCCAAACTGGTCCGTGCATCACTACCGGTATATCGTAAAATACATAATACCATTCAGCCCTAGGAGAGAAGGATGGCAGAGACAGAACTGGCAGTCAGGCACATCCAGAGAGAGAGCGAGAGATTAGAAGTGAGTGGACTCAAATAGACCGGGGGCATTGTCTCAACTAGATTTGGGGACGGCAGGAAGAGAGATTTTGTAGCTTGTCTGCGGTTGTCAGTGTGAGTAATGAAAAAGTTTATGCAACACCAACGGAGAAAAAAAACTGCACAGACCTGAGGCCTGCCTGGCTGCAAAGTTATTTTTCATGTGAATTTGACAGAGAGCGAGCGAGACAGACAGTGAGAGAGAGATCACACAGCCTGTATTTTTAATAAGGCCCAGTGTACTGTGTGTGCACTCCTCCAGATGGGTACAGAGATCTCACTCTGACGCTTCGATTTCTGTTATTCTTTAGTTCTTGCATCTGTCTTGTAAAGTAGCCTATAGCTCCGCAACGCACAACTTATTATATAGGTCTTAAATGGAAAGGTTCACACATTTTGAATGTTATATTGTTTTTCTACATCTGCGTGATGTTCTATTGATTCCCTGGGTCAATTCATGTTTGAGTTACGTCAAAATACAACATCTGTTCACAAAAAATATTGTTCTCACAGAATTATTTAACACTGTAAATGAAAGGAATTAGTGGTTTGGGGTGGATTTTTATTTGAATTCACACAAAGCAGACTTTAGATGACATGGTTAAAGCTTGCTGACCATTGAGGACAGGGGGCCTCGGTGTACCTCGAGGGGGCATCATCGTTGAGCAGATATACGCCAGTCATGAACAGCACGAGGGACTTAGGGATCCAGAATCAGAATGCACAGACTTTGCACAGAATGTCTGAGTTTGCTGCTTGCTGAGGCAGCAACTGGCACAGGCCTCTGGAGGTGCTCTGCTATTGAACAGATGATCCCAGCAGATGACACTGTCTGCGTCCCAAATGGCACCCTATCCCTTACATAGTGCACCACTTTTGACCGGGCCGTGCGCTATACAGGGAACCGTTTGGGACGCAGCCACTGTGTGAGCACTAAGCGAGTACGGAGTGAGAACAGTATCTGAGAAATGTGCCTGCGCATGTCTGATTTCCTAATAGGGTCCCTCCCTTTGTGCTTCAGTAAACTACCAACTGAAATCACAGTAACTTCACGGCAAGGGGAGTATTCTCTGAGGAGAAGAATGAGGAAGAGGAGGAACGCAGCTTTGGAGCAAGGGGACAGGGCTGTGGGAGGGAGTGGAGAGCAGCAGCTGTTTCAGCCATGGCTCGTGCCTCATCTGCAGCCAGCTGACTGCCCTGGGGGCCTGTCTCTAGCAGAGTTACAGTGGACCCACAGAGAGGAAGAGAGACACAGAGAACATTCTTCTCGGACTCCTCATTAAAAGCAGATAACTTAGCACCAATAACTAACAATGAGCTGGATTGTGATCAGACCGTGTCTGTGGTGGTGCGCATACATTGGTAATTGGAATGCTCTCCACCACTGTGTGTG
Source organism: Salvelinus namaycush (assembly GCF_016432855.1). Taxonomy (NCBI): domain Eukaryota; kingdom Metazoa; phylum Chordata; class Actinopteri; order Salmoniformes; family Salmonidae; genus Salvelinus; species Salvelinus namaycush. The sequence continues at coordinate 10,420,598 of NC_052335.1, forward strand.
CAGGTACAGGTCCTGTGTGGCTCAGTTTGTAGAGCATGGCGCTTGCAACGCCAGGGTTGTGGGTTCAATTCCCACGGGGGACCAGTACGAAAAAGTATGTAAGTCGCTCTGGATAAGATTGTCTGCTAAATGACTACAAAAAAAACGACAAGAAAGACAGTCGTTTAATGTGAGCGGCGTTGTCAGGATTTTGAAAGCCGCGCAGTATATGCCTGGTATTAGAAAACTAGGCGATGCATGGTCCGTGTGACGCATTGGTGCGCCCATCGTCAGGATGAGAATCCATCTTCACAGGGGATTTACAAACGAAAGGGCTGTGAGTGATTGCCGTTTGACCCTTTCATTACCGCAATCAAATTACAAAGGCCTCATGGTACTCGTTAAATCCTATGTGCCAGCCTAATTTGGCTAGACAGAGGAGGGAGTGGGGTGCAATTAAGTTAGTAGCAACTAGACTAGCCTACATGTCAAAGTCCGGTTCTGTACACGGACAGCGTAATGGAGCAGCAGAGCAAACATCTACGGTTATGAATGAAATACAGCATCAAAAAGGTCTGCAAGCAATATATTACAAGCATGTGCGTGAGCGAGCGAGGTGAAACCGAAAATGCAGAAGCACTGACCAGAAAAACGGAGAGAGAACCTTTCAAGCCCATTTCCCTAAAATACTTATGACACGAACAAACTGAAAAACACCTCATTTTAAAGCACCTTGCTTTATTCCCAGTTAGACTTGCAGGTAGCTACATTAAAATAATGTTGAATTATGGGAAACATCTGATACAGATGGGGTAGTGCGGGCCCCTCCTGATAACGGCTGTAAATCCACCGGGAGGAGATTCAAGGCCTGAGAATGACCAAGGGCTCCAATTGAAATGCATTACTTCTCTTTCCAGGTCTTTCCAATCACAGCCTTCTCTCACTTACTTATTATCTGACCGGGAGTCTTTTGCATAAGTGTATTGGCTATAAAGCTCAACGCTAATTTTCTTATGTCATTGAATGCCCCCTAAAATGTAAATTTCTACTCTTTTTTTAAATGTATTTACACTTTAGGCTGCAGATCAAACAGGCCGTAGGACTCTTGACGCAGTTCTTGATGAGGATGGATTGGCGCCCATTTAATCATGAGCTGAGGACCAGCGCTCGCTTTGGTATTTGAAGGGCAGGGCAACCTTAATTAGTCAACCGGGCTGTAATCAAGCATTGTCTCCAGCAACGCGAAGCCAGACATTACACCCCACAAGCACTTCGACGGCTTAGCGTCACAGCATTACAACAGGTCATTCAAGGGAAGTGAGAGAAGAATTTGAGGGGGGAAAAAAAGTTCCTTTTTATATTCTAGAGTGGAGGCGGCTGGCTTCGGTGATTGATTCCATTTCAAATTCCCTGCGGCTGACGCTCTCTCTTGGAGTGTCAGACGCACGCACACGGACACGCACGCCTCTCCCTTTCTCTGGTCAGGACTGACATCCGCAGCGGTGCGAGTTGCAGCCATCCGAGGCGAGGCGCTGCAGTGAAGTGCCCCAGGGCAGAGGGCACAACAGGAGACGCTGGCTGTCTGTGCTAATGGAGAAACGAAGTAGAGAGCAGCAGAGGAAGCAGCACAGGCCAGATCAGCTCCATCCATGCCACACAGACAGACAGCACTGCAGTCAGTCAGCAGGACCTTGTGCCAGGCAGAGAATGGAGACCAGTTTAACCCACAGACAGGATCTGTCACGCAGCGCAATAACGAACAGGCAACCACACAGAAGAAAACAGGTGCTCTGAATGTTAAGGCCACAGCATATTAAGTCTACCTGCCAAACATTGTCAGTGTAATGACTCAAGCTTAGTCAATAGAACTGTACAGTGCTATAGTTAACTTTTGGGAGGGCGGAGTTTGTGCCAGAACTCTCCATTTCAAACAAGTATGAACACAGAAAGTTGATCATGCAGCTGACCAAATTAAAGGGATACTTCTGAGATTTTGGCAATGATGCCCTTTTTCTACTTCCCCAGAGTCAGATGAACTTGTGGATACCATTTTTATGTCTCCTTGTCCAGTATGAAGAAAGTTCGAGGTAGTTTCGTGAGCCAATGCTAACTAGCGTTAGCACGACTGGCAATCTATGGGTATCTACTAGCAGATAGCGCACCGACTGGAGGTCTATGGGTAACGCTAGTTGGCAATTACACTAGTTAGCAACTTCCTTCAAACTGCACGCAGAGACAAAAATGGTATCCGTGCGTTCATCCGACTCTGTGGAAGTAGATAAAGGCCCTCTGTCAAAATCCTGAATATCCCTTTAAGTAAGATTAACAGAGGTTAGAAGCAACCCAATGGAAACAGCGGTGTAAAAAATCTGCCGAATTAGCCTAACACTTGCACACAGCAAGCCAGTTTTAAATAAATAAATCCTACCTCTTGTAATCTGGCCATAGCAGCGGTGGCAGCCCTGGTTTCCAGGGCCTCCTGAGAGCCTCTCTCTCGCTCTATCCCAGCCTAGGCAGCTAGCTTAGCCCATCACAGATGGAGGTAAGCCCTGCCAACAGCTGCCAGCCCCCCCCCCCTCTTCCTCCCCCCACCCCATTCTCCAGACTCTCTTGGATTGTGGGAGAGGAGCCAGGGTGATTAGCCCCTACCATGGGGGATTTACTTCGGTATACCGCCCCAATGGAAACGGCACCCAAATCTTAACAGTTAATGGAAACATTCACAAGGCATAGACCTACATTTCACTTGTATGCATTTTGTACGTCAATGAAAGAGGAACAGTGAATATCTGGCGTTGGAGACTGCCATTGAGCCATTCCAGTAACAAGTAAGCACCATTCCAACAGCATCTAGCCAAAAGCTTTCAAGAGCCCAGAAAACAGAGGGCCATGGCACTAGCAATTTGGTCTGAAAAGGACCCACGTAGACCACGTCCTGTTCATTGACAGCCTATTCACAGGACTTTATGTTCTGCCACCACTCTAACACAACACACTGACTGGGCTTACATTCAAATATTTACCCTTGGCCCGTGCTAGGCTAGCTATTTATTTTTAACCGCTTTCATCTTAACTACACATATGTTTACATTGTGTGGGGGTGGGATTGCCATCGGGATCCTCTGGGGAGGGGGGGGGGGGGGGAAATGGGGCTCTGGAAAAATGTAGCTTGGGAGAGGATGGATTAGCTAAGTAATCCCGATAGTGAAGCGGGGCCAGGATTTAACATGCGTGTTCCTCTGCTATCCACCGTCTCTGCCAAGAGCACATGAATTCTGCCACCTCCCTCCCTCCCTCCCTCTCACATACCAACATTATATCACAGTGCAATGTCTTTACTCTCCATGCTGATTTAATCTGCCTCTGATCCCTTCATGTTCTCTACCTACACAGTGGACTACTCTGCATATTCTCTGAAACGCAATGAACTGAACTTCAGAAGTGGCGCTTGGCCCGTATAAATACCTTTCCCCCTCTGACAGAGAGAGAGAGAAAATAAAACAGATGTTGATGAGTCAGGCTTTAGAGCCCGCCCTGCAACACAAACATTCATCGACAAACACGGCCAAACTTCTGCACTCTCTCAGCGCGGTCGGGAGAAAGTCGAGCAGACACTGCAAAAGGCAACACCTCTGGCTTATTTGCTCATTTATTGTCCTTAAACTGGCACCAGTAGACATAGCTTGCACATAAAAAAAATGAAGTAATTACCCACGCACATAGACGCCTGAGCAATGGATCAAACGGAGCAGCTGCATCCATTCTCCCACAGGAGCTTCATGAAATAGGTTTCCATTGCCAAGTAGTCGTACACAAGCCTAAGATCACCATGTGCAATGCCAAGCGTCGGCTGGAGTGGTGTAGAGCTCGCCACCATGGGACTCTGGAGTAGTGGAAACGCGTTCACTGGAGTGATGAATCACGCTTCACCATCTGGCTGTCTGACGGACGAATCTGGGTTTGGCAGATGCCAGGAGAACGCTACCTGCCCCCAATGTATAGTGTCAACTGTAAAGTTTGGTGGAGGAGGAATAATGGTCTGGGGCTGTTTTTCATGGTTTTAGTCACGCGCTCTAATTTAGCTAGCTAACAATATTCTCATCACGAATGAAGCACATGGCCTGAATGATAGATCTTCACCAACTCAGGGTTTCCCAAACTCGGTTTGTTCATTCACTTCCTGATCAGTCTTGGTCAAAAAGCCCTGAGTAGAGTAGGTGCAGCCACATAGGGCGGGGTGATATGGCCAAAATATCACATCACAGTATTAAAAAACACATGGTATTTCACTGTATTTTATCTTTTTGAATAATAACAATTCTACATTTGCTTTATGAGTAGTGTGTGACCCTAGAGTGGCAACAGATACATTCTCAGTGATTTCAATGGGTCTTTCTCCATTATGATTGTTTTATGCTGTTCAATTAAACTTCCACATAAAATTATTTTCAGCATTTTCCTGCACTCATTTGTGGTCATTTACACACTGCCACGTAGGGTTTCACGATATGGGCCTTATTTTTAACCAAATGTTGCAATTGCGATTTGACGATTAAGAGCTAAAGACGTCGGTGAACTATTGGAATCAGTGGGCACTTTGAAGTGTTGTTTGACATGACAACAAATGAAAATGCCAGGAGGAGTTATTGTGACAGGAACTAAAGTGTTAATAAGTGTTTCCTAGGGGACCCGAGAATCTTTGGCTACATTGAATGTTCTCTTTTTAATTTTACCTTTATTTAACTAGGCAAGTCAGTTAAGAACAAATTCTTATATACAAAAGGCCTCCTGCAGGGACAGGGGCTGGGATAAAATAAAAAATAAAAATATAGGATAAAACGCATCACAACAAGAGACACCACAACACTACATAAAGAGAGACCTAAGACGACAACACAGCATGGCAGCAACACATGAAAACACAGCATGGCGGCAACACAACATGGCAGCAACACCACATGGCAGCAACACCACATGGCAGCAACACAACATGGCAGCAACACCACATGGCAGCAACACCACATGGCAGCAGAACAAAATATGGTACAGACATTATTGGGCACAGACAACAGCACAAAGGGAAAGAAGGTAGAGACAACAATACACCACACGAAGCAGCCAAAACTGTCAGTAAGAGTGTCCATGATTGAGTCTTTGAATGAAGAGATGGAGATAAAACGGTCCAGTTTGAGTGTTTGTTGCAGCTCGTTCCAGTAGCAAGCTGCAGCGACAGCGAACTGAAAAGAGGAGCGACCCAGGAATGTGTGTGCTTTGTGGAGCTTTAAACAGAATGTGACTGGGAGAACGGGTGTTGTATGTGGAGGATGAGGGCTGCAGTATATATCTCAGATAGGGGGGAGTGAGGCTAAGAGGGTTTTATAAATAAGCATCAATCTTGCGACGGGTATACAGGGATGACCAGTTTACAGAGGAGTATAGAGTGCAGTGATGAGTCCTATAAAGAGCATTGGTGGCAAATCTGATGGCCGAATGGTAAAGAACATCTAGCCGCACGAGAGCACCCTTATCTGCCGATCTATGAAATTAAGTCTCCGTAGTCTAGCATGGGTAGGTTGTTCAGCTGAATCAGGGTTAGTTTGGCAGCTGGGGTGAAAGAGGAGCGATTACGATAGATGAAACCAAGTCTAGATTTAACCCTAGAGTGCAGCTTTGATATGTGCTGAGAGAAGGACAGTGTAGCCATACTCATAAGTACTTGTATGAGGTGACTACCTCAAGCTCTAAAATCTCATAGGTAGTAATCATACCAGTGAGGTGAGGGGCATTCTTCTTACAAATCCACAACCTTTGTTTTGGTGTACAGAACAAGGTTAACTTCTTATGGCTGCAGGGGCAGTATTGAGTAGCTTGAATGAAAGGTGCCAGAGTAAACGGCCTGCTCCTCACTCCCAGTTACAAATATATGCATATTATTATTAGTATTGGATAGAAAACACTCTGAAGTTTCTAAAACTGTTTGGCAGGCAAAAACCTGAGGAGAAATCCAAACAGGAAGTGAGAAATCTGAGGTTGGTAGGTTTTCACAGTTCCCATTGAAATCCCCTTGAGATATGAATGAAGCTGTACTTCCTAGGGCTTCCACTAGATGTCAACCATCTATAGAAATTTGAATGAGGCTTCTACTGTGTTGTGGGACTGAATAAGAACAGAATGAACAGGTGTCTGGCAGTCAGCCATTTTCTGGTCACGCGCATTCCACATGATATCCACTTGCGTTCCGTTCCTCCTCAAGACACAAAGGAATTCTCCGGTTGGAACTTTATTGAAGATGTTTGATAAAAACATCCTAATGGTTGATTCTGTACTTAGTTTGAAATGTTTCTTCGACCTGTAATATAACTTTGAAGTTTTTGTCCGAAGTAACGCTCGACCAGAACGAGCGTTTGGATATGTATACCAAACGCCTAACAAAAGGAGGTATTTGGACATAAATAACGGACATTATCGAACAAAACAAACATTTATTGTGGACCTGGGATTCCTGGTAGTGCATTCCGATGAAGATTATCAAAGGGAACATTTATCATGTAATTTCTGGTTTCTGTTGACTCCAACATGGCGGCTAATTTGACTATTGTTCTGAGCGCCGTCTCAGATTATTGCATGGTTTGCTTTTTCCGTAAAGTTTATAGAAATCTGACACAGCGGTTGCATTAGGGAGAGGTATATCTATAATTCCATGTGTATAACTTGTATTATCATCTAAATTTATGATGAGTATTTCTGTTGAATCGATGTGGCTATGCAAAATCACTGGATGTTTTTGGAACTAGTGAATGTAACGCGCCAATGTAAACTCAGATTTTTTATATAAATATGAACTTTATCAAACAAAACATACATGTATTGTGTAACATTAAGTCCAATGAGTGTCATCTGATGAAGATCATCAAAGGTTAGTGATTAATTTTATCTCTATTTGTGCTTTTTGTGACTCCTATCTTTGGCTGGAAAAATGGCTGTGCTTATTGTGGTTTGGTGTGACCTAACAATCGTTTGTGGTGCTTTCGCTGAAAAGCATATTTGAAATCGGACACTTTGGTGGGATTAACAACAAGATTACCTTTAAAATGGTATAAGACACATGTAGGTCTGAGGAATTTTAATTATGAGATTTCTGTTTTTTGAATTTGGCACCCTGCACTTGCACTGGCTGTTGTCATATCATCCCGTTAACGGGATTGCAGCCCCAAGAAGTTAAGGGCTTAGAAAGATTGTTGGACTCTAAGAAAGCTTTTTTGTAGAGCGTTTAACATAAAATCCAGGGAGGGGCCAGCTGAGTATAAGACTATCATCTGCATATAAATGGATGAGAGAGCTTCCTACTGCCTGACCTATGTTGTTGATGTAAATTGAGAAGAGTGTGGGAGCTAGGATCGAGCCTTGGGGTACTCACTTGGTGACAGGTATTGGCTGAGACAGCAGATGTTCTGACTTTATACACTGCACTTTTTGAGGTAGTCAGCAAACCAGGTCAAAGCCCCCTCGGAGACACCAATACTCCTTCGCCAGCCCACAAGAATGGAGTAGTCTACAGTATCAAAAGCTTTGGCCAAGTCAATAAAAATAGCAGCACAACATTGCTTAGAATCAAGGGCAATGGTGACATCATTTATGACCTTTAAGGCTGCAGTGACACATCCATAACCTGAGCGGAAACCAGATTGCGTACCCGAGAGAATACTATTGACATCAAGAAAGCCAGTCAGTTGATTAATGACAAGTTTTTCAACACTTTTGATCAACAGGGCAAAATAGAATTTGGCCTATAACAGTTAGGATCAGCTTGATCTCCCCCTTTAAATAAAGGATGCACTGCAGCTGCCTTCCAAGCAATGGGAACCTCCCCAGAGAGGAGAGACGGGTTAAAAAGGTCAGAGATAGGGTTGGCGATGATAGGGGCAGCAACCTTAAAGAAGAAAGGGTCTAAACCATCTGACCCAGATGCTTTTTTGGGGTCAAGTGTAAGGAGCTCCTTTGGCACCTCAGACTCAGTGACCGCCTGCAGGGAGAAAGACGGAAGAGCATTGGGGATAGACGCATTAGAAGGACTGGGAGATGAGGAAATGTTGGACGGGCAAGGAGCCATGGCAGAGTCAAATAGGAATCCTGACTTAATGAAGTGGTGATTAACGAGCTCAGCCATGTGCTCGTCAGTAACAACCACATCAACATTAAGGGACATGGGTAGCTGTGAGGAGGGTTTATTCTCCAGGTCTTTAACCGTTTTCCAGAACTTCTTGGTTATTAAATAGCTTCATTAAATAGTACCCGCAAAACATCAGTCTCAACGTCAACAGGAGACTCCGGGATGCTGGCCTTCTAGGCAGAGTTGCAAAGAAAAAGCCATATTGCAGACTGGCCAATAAAAATAAAAGATTAAGATGGGCAGAGGAACTCTGCCTAGATACCAGCATCCCTGAGTCGCCTCTTCACTGTTGACATTGAGACTGGTGTTATGCGGGTACTATTTTATTAAGCTGACAGTTGAGGAATTGTGAGGCGTCTGTTTCTCAAACTGTTTCTCAAACACTGTACTTGTCCTCTTGCTCAGTTGTGCACCGGGGCATCCCACTCCTCTTTCGATTCTGGTTAGAGCCAGTTTGCACTGTTCTGTGAAGGGAGGAGTACCCAGCGTTGTACGAGATCTTCAGTTTCTTGGCAATTTCTCACATGGAATATCCTTCATTTCTCAGAACAAGAATAGATTGACGAGTTTCTGAAGAAAGTTATTTATTTATGGCCATTTTGAACCTGTAATCAAACCCACAAATGCGGATGCTCCAGATACTCAAGGCCAGTTTATTCGCTTCTTTATCAGAACAACAGTTTTCAGCTGTGCTAACATAATTGCAAAATGATTTTCTAATGATCAATTAGCCTTCTAAAATTATAAACGTGGATTAGCTAACACAACGTGCCATTGGAACACAGGAGTGATGGTTGCTGATAATGGGAGTCTATACGCCTATGTAGATATTCCATAAAAAAATAATCAGTTTCTAGCTGCAATAGTCATTTACAACATTAACAATGTCTACACTGTATTTCTGATCAATATTATGTTATTTTAATGGACAATAAATGTGCTTTTCTTACAAAAACAAGGACATTTCCAAGTGACCCCAAACTTTTGAACGGTAGTGTGTGTATGTATGCATGTATGTATATATCTATACATACACACACATATATATATATACTGTATATACATATTTAGAACACCTACTCATTCAAGGGTTTTTCTTTATTTTTACTATTTTCTACATTACAGAATAATAGTGAAGACATCAAAACCATGAAAAAACACATATGGTGTCACCCTTCTTCTTACCATGATTCACTCCATGCCAATGGCACTGAATTGGCTAAGTATTGTGGCAAGCCAACTTCATTGCAGCACGCAAATCAAATGGGAAAACGACTAACTAGTTGAATTGACTAGGTAACCAGCTAGCTTACTAATTAGCTGCAATAAACAAAATTTTGCTTGCCTGTAACACTGACACCGAGTACTGTTAGGTCACCTTAATCATGTAATGTCTATACACTACATGGGATACCGAGTGGCGCAGCGGTCTAAGGCACTGCATCTTGAAGCGTCACTAGACACCCTGGTTCGAATCCAGGCTGTATCACAACCGGCCGTGATTGGGAGTCCCATAGGACAGCGCACAATTGGCCCAGCGTCGTCCGAGTTTGGCCGGTGTAGGCCGTCATGGTAAATAAGAATTTGTTCTTAACTGACTTGCCTTGTCAAATAAAACGAAATAAAAAAGTGGCGCTAGCTAGCCAATGACTTACTGCTGGGTTGATGTGTGTGTCGTGTCCGTCAGAGGGGGGAGATCAAAGCAAACACGCTCGCGAGGGTACTAAGAACGACCGACACACAAACACAACGCTGGCTTTTAATAACGTAATACTCGAGGCTAAATGGCTAAGTTCATTACTTAAGAGTAATAGACGTCTCCGCACAACAAGATAAGGGGATTGGAGAAAAGGCAAAGGGGGTCCATGTCTCATCTGACCAATAAACCAGCTAACCATAACAGGCATTTACTTGCTAGCAGACGAATGTTAGTTTAGCTAGCTAGTTAGCTTGCTACTCACCCGGTATGAAGCTCCAAAATGTCTCCAAATAAAACCTTCAAAAGGCTTCAAAATATATGTCACCTTATGCAAGTTGATAACAAAATGGCATGCTCGGTGTTTAATGTACGCGTAGGTAGCTAGATCTAGATCCCCCTGTGTGCACGATCAATTTTACATTAAGCTGCATTGTTGGAGAAGGCTAGGCAAGCATACTGAAGCATTCTGGGAATGGGAGTTGCTGAACCTTGGACAAACTGTAGCGGTGAAGTGCTACACCTTGTGGCCATAAAAAGTGTACTGAGCAGTTGTGGTTGTATTTATACGGAGTATGCCTGCCCACAAGATGTACTGTACAACCTAATAAAACAATACATCCATAAACAGTTAATTTCATAATTTAAACAGTTACATTATGTAAACTAAGGGGTATGTAGCAGGGGCAAATTAAGCACGACAGCCTCTGACAAAAGGTATTGACTAGTCTTTACCGATGGCACAGGGCAGGAGGTACTGTTAAAAACCCTCTCCAAACCCTAAACTATTATGGCATTAGGCTTAGCAAGTATTGAGGGAGGCAGCCAGCTGCCCATAAAAGCACGTCTATCATGTTACAAAGTGAGAGGTATTAAAACTGCCCTGCTTGTAGACCATGCATACCTCTTTTGAGCAAAGGATAATCATACATAAATTTGATTTACTTATTTCCTATGCTTCTTCATCTGTAATTAAATCTAGAGCAGCATTAATAAAGTAAGCACTATGTAAAGGCTTTAAAAGTAACCTACACCGTACAAACACAGATTAAAGGGTGTTAGTTGTCATAACCTTTGGTAAAAACTAACGATGTGTACAAACTCTGGATGACAATTTTATAATTTGACACGTTTATTCTGTTATTGAAGCCACCGCGCAGCCATCTTGGTATTCCTCCTCGAGTGTAAAAACATATTTCGGAAGCTATACAAATGCATTTAATAATTTCTAATTTGACACGTTTATTCTATTACAGACACCTTAATGCATACTTTCAAATTATGGCGTGTGAGCTAGACATAAACGATTACAAATTAAAACATTTTAAAAAACTTTTTTTTAGAGCGCTAATATTGCTGTCCTCACAACTGAAATACATGTAATTTTGTCCTTAAAACATTCAATTGAAATACTGTCTAATTCCATTCATTTCTATGGACTGCTCCTTCTAGGGAGGGGCAATATGGCCAATACATAGCCAAACATTCAAGGGTTTACATACATCGTTGGTAAAAGCACTCGTATGTATGACCAAAGATGTATGAGTATGGCCAAAGAGATTGCTGCATCTGACAGCCTGCACAGTAGAGGGCGATAAAGTTCTTTATCTAGCTGTAGTTAGCTGATTTACAAATAAAATACCCTAATAATTATTATTTATTACATTTTTTGTTTGTTTATTCATAATACAAAACAACTTACATCGCTACACCAAACATGTCTAACAAAACAAAACACAGGTATAAACAAGAAAATACTAAATACATACAAAGCATTTAATATATAACAATATTTTTTTTAAAGAACAGCAATTCTAGTGCAATTGCATTCACTCAGAAAAAAATCTCATTATAATGATTCAGGAAGATGTTATTATTTTTGTTATTCACTAGGTATAATGTCTCAACAAGATAATTAATTTAAATAAAAAATATTTGTAATTTTGGTATAGAATTCTGGAATTTTTGTTTGTGTCTAAAGTATTTGGCAATTTTTTAAATAATTCACAATAATTTCAATTGTCTTGTTATCATTTCAAAAGTAACATATTGTATCCTTCATGTCAAAAACTTGGGTAGTGTTCAAAAAAGTAAATAAGTATTCTGTTAGGTTTTTCCCAAAATGGTATTTATGCTGCAACAGTTTATGTGTTGGTGGGCTAGGGTCAGTCTGTTATATCTGGAGTATTTATCCTGTCTTATCCGGTGTCCTGTGTGAATTTAAGTATGCTCTCTCTAATTCTCTCTCTTTTTCTCTCGTTTTCTCTCTTTTTTTCTTTCTATTCTTTCTTTATTTCTCTCTCTCGGAGGACCTGAGCCCTAGGACCATGCCTCAGGACTACCTGGCCTGATGACTCCTTGCTGTCCCCAGTCCATCTGGTCGTGCTGCTGCTCCAGTTTCAACTGTTCTGCCTGCGGCTATGGAACCCTGACCTGTTCACCAGACGTGCTACCTGTCCCAGACCTGCTGTTTTCAACTCTCTAGAGACAGCAGGAGCGGTAGAAATAGTCTGAATGATCGGCTATGAAAAGCCAACTGACATTTACTCCTGAGGTGCTGACCGGTTGCACCCTCTACAACCACTGTCATTATTATTATTTTACCCTGCTGGTCATCTATGAACATTTGAACATCTTGGCCATGTTCTGTTATAATCTCCACCCGGCACAGCCAGAAGAGGACTGGCCACCCCTCATAGCCTGGTTCCTCTCTAAGTTTCTTCCTAGGTTCTGGCCTTTCTAGGGAGTTTTTCCTAGCCACCGTGCTTCTACACCTGCATTGCTTGCTGTTTGGGATTTTAGGCTGGGTTTCTGTACAGCATTTTGTGACATCAGCTGATGTAAGAAGGGCTTTATAAATACATTTGATTGATTATCACAGATTTACATTCATTCATTTTACATTCATTTTTAGCAGAAAATGCAGACATCCTCAATAGCCACAAATTTGGACGACATAGAATCTTGTGTAGAATCTTAACGTGCACTTCCTTAAATTTGTTTGGTATACAATATTTGTAAGGCATCAACCAAGACAATGTCAGGAATAAGCATGTTCCAGAAAATGTTTCCTCTAGGTGTAAGTTGGTTCCGTGAATGGGAAATTTGTCTTATGTATTTATTACAACAAGATTTCTCAAGTAAGCCAACGCCTTCCAAACTGAGATCTGGATAAGCTCTGTGATCATCACCAAAGCTAAGATGAGTTTTCATTAGTGTAGTTAGACCACTGGGAATGGCTTTGATCACAGAAATAAACTCTCTGAAAGGTATTGGAAACTCATTCAATGTTATAAATTGTGCATATGCAAGAATATTACCCCTGTTGTCGAAAACATCAAAAACAAAGTAAATATTCCTCTCATGCCAGCTTGGGTAGAACAATGACTTATTCCTTACAGATATATTTGAATTATTCCACAAATAGCTTTATGAGGGGAAAAATTTGGCAGAAAACATATTTTCCAGAACATTAAATCTTGTTGGTGAAACCTAGCAAATTTAGCAGGTAATGTTTCAGGAATATAATTACATTTCAGTAAAAATTCAAAACCTTCAAACTTATTACATTTACGTCATTTAGCAGACGCTCTTATCCAGAGCGACTTACAAATTGGAAAGTTCATACATATTCATCCTGGTCCGCCCGTGGGAATTGAACCCACAACCCTGGCGTTGCAAGCGCCACGCTCTACCAACTGAGCCACACGGGACCACACAGAAGGACATTGTTTGGAATGAAATACCAAATTGATTTTGTATTGACCAAACATCTTTTCAACCAATTGATCTTGAAAGTGTTATTTATGTCAACAAAATGCAATACTTCCAGACCTCCTTCAGCTCTTTAATTTGAGAGGACTGACTTTTTTAGTATGTGAGATTTATTTTTCTAAATGAAGTCAAGAAAGGTCTTGTTGATCTCTTCAGAGGTAGAGGGATTTACTAATAAAGATAATGAGGGGTACACAAAGCGAGACAGTCCCTCTGCCTTGGACAGAAGCACTCTCCCAAGTATAGACAGATACCTTTGTAATTATAAAAATATTATTGGTTTTCTTTAATTTTAGGAGTGGCATTCATATGTTGTCTAAGTGTTTTTTTGACAGATGTATTTCTAAATATTTAACACAGTCCTTTACAGGAATATTTTCTGTCTTTATCATCAGAGTCATATAAACATAAGATTTCACATGTAGAAACTTTCAGTTTTAATCCAGATGCAATAGAGAATGCAGCGATAAAATTCCCGTAAGAATATCCCTGTTGTCGCACTATTGATGACGTCAGGAATGAGAAAATATTCGACAACATGGAGAGGAAACATCTGTCAGCTTTTGCATTGTACCAAAATGCGCTATTAGCATCGACTCCTGAAGTTAAAACATCATCTGTGAAGGTACTTTGGGTTAAGTTATTACTACTGGTGTTTGCTCGCTTGCAATTTCAGATAGGCTATGTTTTTTTTTTACAGTGTCCTATTTTGTCGGCAAACGTCAACTGGGTTGACAAATCAACTGAAGTAGCTAGCAAATGTATGTAATTTGAAGTTGTCTTCTTCCATAATGTGTATATAAGTAAGGAACATCTGTTTAATATACTATTGCAATATGCATCAGAGCAATTGACTGTTGATGGCCTAATACCATTTCATGGCTGACTGCCTCTGCATACTGGATGCTTTTGTAGATTACAGCAAAGAAGCGGAAGGAAAATGGTATCCAGCCCCCCAAATCCATCAAAAAGACTAAAAGGAAACAGATGGGCAAGCAGGTCATAAAAGCGGCACAGAGAGAGGAGAGGGTGGAGAGACTGGCAGAGGTTAGTTTGGGGCATCAGCATATAGCCTATGTAATTGTTTGACTGTGGTTCCTTAGGTTTTTCAGTCATTGTACGTGTTTGAGATAAACTACATTGTATTCAGACAGAGCAGAATCGCTGCTCTACAATCACTTTGCATCCCAAATAGCTCAACTGATTGTGATCAATATAAGCTATTCTGTGCCTCGCTGGTCAAACTGAACCTCTTAAACATGCTGATTGTCTGGTTGCATGCAGGAGGTACAGTGTGGAGAGAGAAGCGGAGTGGCACTAGATGCTCTGCTGAGTGACCTGGCTAAAGTCAGCAACAGCAGGGTGAGAGCCAGCAAACTTTTCCAGTGGCTCATCCACCCAATTCCCTCCAAGAGTTTCTTCAGGTAATGATGTCAGTGTAGCTTTTCACAGTACAGTATTGTAGTCGATTGCACAGGAAGATATCCTTTGTTAACTATTGACTTCCTTGATCTTATAGAGATGCATGGGAAAAGAAGCCAGTTTTGATCAAACGCCAGAATCCAGACTATTATACGGGACTGTTCTCCACAGCAGAGTTTGATCGCATTTTAAGACGGGTAAGGTGTCATGACTAGCTACACATCTTCTGTGTTTAGTGTCATTTTTGTTGCTCAAATAAGGTTTTTCCTATTGATATTTTCAGGATGACGTTCAGTATGGGGTGAACCTGGATGTCACCAGCTACAGAAACGGCAAAAGAGAGACACACAATCCTCCAGGAAGGGCTCTCCCATTCACTGTATGGGACTTCTATGAGGTAAAAAGCCAAGTGAAAGTCTACTGATTGTCAAGTTTCATTTACAAAGTGTGAGCAAGTGTTGGTTAGATCATACCAATGGCTGTGTAACATGTTCTAGTTAGAAGTCCTCAGTACCTCAACATAATATTGAAACCCAACCTGTTGTCTTCCATGTCGTCCAGAGTGGTTGCTCGCTACGTATGCTTAACCCCCAGGCCTTCTCCTCCACTGTGTGGAATGTGCTGTCCATCCTCCAAGAGCACTTTGGCAGCATGGCAGGAGCCAACATGTGAGTGACCCTCTCTGACAATCTATCTGACCAGTGTGATGCTCTCACACAACATTGAAAGTTATTGAACATGTATGGGACAGTGAACATCATTTCCTCCTGGGAGGACAAACTATTCTGTTGAATTCTTACGGCATGCTGATGCACTTCCTCATGACATTTCAGTAAAAATTTATTTTGTGTCCCCAGGTATTTGACACCTCCAGGAACACAGGGCTTTGCTCCACATTATGATGATATTGAGGCCTTTGTGGTTCAGCTGGAAGGGAAGAAGCACTGGAGAGTTTACAACCCCAGGTGACTAGTTTCTCAGTAAAATTCCCAAAAAGGTGATCAGCACCATCAACCCATTTTGAACTTGATTCATGTCAGTAAACTCTGCTGAGAAACAAATATATTTTGTGGGATGTTTGTTTCCTGTCACTTTTCAGGTCAGAAAATGAGGTCTTGCCTGTCGTTTCCAGTCGTAAGTAGTCTTTTGTCCACTGTTGTGCCTATGAATAGACAATAAGCATGACATATCACTCCCCTGTACCTCAGCCTCATTCCTTACAGATGGCTTGGTATTCCTCCTCCAGCTAACTTCAGCCACTCAGAGATCGGGAAGCCCATCCTGGAGGTAGTCCTGGAGGCTGGGGACCTCCTCTACTTCCCCCGAGGGTTCATCCACCAGGGGGACTGCCTGTCGGATGTTCACTCCCTCCACATCACTGTCTCATTTTACCAGAGGAACAGTTGGGGAAACCTACTGGCAAAGGTTTGTTATTAACCTGCTTAATCATATGCATTCCTTGTATGGGACATTGTCCAGTTCCTTGTCTAATTTTGTATCATTAAATACATTTACACTTTGAGTAAGAAAATAACTGAAAATATTGCAGGATATACAATATGACATGTCTATACAAAAAAATGCATTTACTTGTAAGTATAGGCTTGTATTGTGTATGATGCAGAAAATGATCTCTTTGACAGGTGGTCCCAGCAGCCCTAGAGATGGCCATGGAGGAGGATGTGGACTTCAGACGAGGCCTGCCTGTGGATTACCTGACGTACATGGGGGTGCAGAACTCAGACAAGGTACTTCAGATGCCACCATTTACCTGTGCCTGGTTTCCAATGTACAATCAACCTCGAAGCACCCACCCTCAGCAGGGGTGTGTTCAGAAGGGTGACACGTTTGAAGATAGAAATGCTACAGAGCTGACGCCTATGCCCCATTGCAAAGAACATCTGTTCTGCATAATCTTTTTCTACCGGAACATACTGTAACATTGCACCCTCGTAACGGCCCTCAATCTACCTGTGCACGTATAGGAGGATCCACGCAGGGCCCAGTTCCTATCCAGAATAGAGGGTCTGATGAAGAAGCTATCAACCTTTGCCCCTGTGGATGCTGCTGTGGATCAGAAAGCTAGGGACTATCTCCATGACTGTCTCCCCCCGATGCTGACCGCAGGTACCACATAAGGTTTTACTTGAAATTGTGATAGGTGGTTGTTTTTACCTACTTCAGTTGAAACCACTTATTGTAAGTCACTCTGTATAATAGTTGCTAAATGACTCAATGTAAATATTTACTCTAAAATGTCACATTTAAAGTGACTAATGTGACTCCGCCAGTGTAAATGATTCTGATGATTATCCACAGAGGAAAGGGCCAGCAGTGTCCAGGGAGCTCCTTCCAGGTGGGAGAATGGAGAGGCTGTGGACATGGGTGTGGCTATCAGAGGCCAGACCAGAGTCAGACTCGTCCGTTCTGGAGTCGCCAGGTAGCTCTCAGCATTAAACACAAAAGCATGGCTATAGAGGGTTGACCTTTCCAGAAAAGACCATGACTTTCCTTTGTGCCCCTGCAGGTTATGCAGTGATGGAGAAGCAGTTTGGCTTTACTACACTGCCGACAACTCCAGAGTCTACCACAAGGAGGAGCCCAAGAGCGTTGAAATAAAAGCAGAGGTATGAATGTTTGGGTCTCTGTAATTGCCTTGCTAATATAGCAGTGATGTGTGCCTGTCTGATATGCTGCACTGCAGTGATAACCTTTATGATGTAACTCTTTCAGCACACAGATGCCATGGAGTTTCTGATCCATGCATATCCAAAGTTTGTGACAGTGGGCAGCTTGCCATGCAAGTTGGCTGAGGACAAGGTGTGTTTCTCAACATGTTATGCAACATTGCTAAAACATGTATGCTTTCTTCTGCATAAAGTCTAACCACATATGCATCTCTGTAGTGCATGGTCAAGCCTTGATGATATACAGTGTTGGTCTCTGCACTGCAGTTTTCTTAAAGATGTAATTCCCTGCTCTTCCAGGTGTCCTTGGCTGAGCTGCTGTTTAAGAGAGGGCTTATTCACACTGCAGAACCTCTGCAGCAATCCTGAAGAGTTTCAAAATAAATGTCTGCCACGCCAGCATCATTCACTTCACTATTATGTGTAGGTAGAATTGTTCTGATTTTTAGGACAGCGGTCATTAACTCAGTAGTCCATCAGCATTGCCCTCTACAACAAATTAATCTAAACTCTTCAAAAACTGTTAGTAATAGAGCTGTAATAGCTATTTTACAATGTTACCCTTTACTTGTTCAGTAAGTATTGAATTAAACTTACTTGCATATTGGTATAAAACACTCCTTGTTTGTGTGTGTTGCTAATGTCCAACTTTGCCTTATTGCTATAGCTGTGGATACTTAAATCACAAATGAATGACTAGAGGTTAAGATGACAACAGGACATGTTTATTGGTTGATACAGTGACTGAAACGTATCGGGGTGCTTGATTTGAAGACCATCCAGGAAATGTAAATCACACAACAGGAGATGTGACTAACGCACAATAAATAAATATTCCAAGACAGGTGGGTCTACTTCCAGGTGACTTCCTCGCCAGGCTTCAGCTCCCTTTTTTATAGGGGAGAAAAGTCAGAGAACCATTAGAGCCCACTTAGATTATTGCTAGGAATGTATGCTTTCATATGATGTCTAGATACTGTCATGCCTGATTCACTGGGACTAAGCCATACTGGCCTGGTTTCAGATCCACTACAGTTGCTTGAAAAGACAATGTGAAAATAAATATCTGCCAGAACAGTATGGTTCGCATCTATAGTATCAGTGTGTGGGTGCTGCAAATGTATAACTTACCTGCTGTACAATGCGCTTTTGTTCCTGAAAGCGGTCAGCTTCTGGTCTTGTGCTCTGTCCATGTAGATCCCGATCACAAAGCCAAGGGGGACAAATATGTTAACCCAATGGTCACGCATCAGGGCAGCAAAGTTCACCATACTTCCTGTTGGTGTCAAAACACACATTTTTAGTTTACTGTATGCAACCAAATTGTATAACAAATCTTTGGTGCAGCTATAGATGGTTGTTAGCATAAGTCTTTCTATTGTCAATTTCATAAGCAGTTGATAAAGGGTTAAAGTCATAACATTTGGCAATCAATTAGCTAGCTATAGTAGTTTAATCTAGCAAATTTGTCAAATTGCACATTTGCTAAATTCTAGAAATAGCTACAGTACCAGCCAAACGTTTGGACACACCTATTCATTCAAGGGTTTTTATTTACTATTTTCTACATTGTAGAATAATAGTGGAGACATCAAATATGAAATAACACATATGGAATCATGTAACCCAAAAAATGTTAAACAAATCAAAATATATTTGAGGTTCTTCAAAGTAGCCACCCTTTGCCTTCTTGGCATTCTCGCAACCAGCTTCATGAGGTCATCACCTGGAATGAATTTCAATTAACAGGTGTTCCTTTTTAAAAGTTAATTTGTGGAATTTCTTTCCTTCTTAATGCATTTGAGCCAATCAGTTGTGTCAAGGAAGGGTTGGTAAACAGAAGATGCCCTATTTGGTAAAAGAACGAGTCCATATTATGGCAAGAACAGTTCAGATAAGCAAAGAGAAACGAGTCCATCATTATTTTAAGACATGAAGGTCAGTCAATCCAGAAAATTAAGAACTTTGAAATTCAGTCGCAAAAACCATCAAAGTGCTATGATGAAACTGTCTCTCATGAGGACCGTCACAGGAAAGGAAGACCTAGAGTTACCTCTGCTGCAGTGGATAAGTAAATTTGAGTTACCAGCCTCAGAAATTGCAGCCCAAATAAATGCTTCAGAGTTCAAGTAACAGACACATCTAAAGATCCACTGTTCAGAGGAGACGGTGTGAATCAGGCCTTCATGGTCAAATTGCTGCAAAGAAACCACTACTAAAGGACACCAATAACAAGAAGAGACTTGCTTGGGCCAAGAACTACCAGCAATGGACATTAGAACAGTGGAAATCTGTCCTTTGGTCTGATGAGTCCAAATTTGAGATTTTTGGTTCCAACTGCTGTGTCTTTGTGAGACGCAGAGTAGGTGAACGGATGATCTCTGCATGTGTGGTTCCCACCGTGAAGCATGGAGGAGGTGGTGTGGGGATGTTTGCTGGCGACACTGATTTATTTAGAATTCAAGGCACACTTAACCAGCATGGCTACCACAGCATTCTGCAGTGATATGCCATCCCATCTGGTTTGCAGATAGTGGGACTTATTTGTTTTCAACAGGACAATGACCCAACACACCTACAGACTGTGTAAGGGCTATTTGACCTCAACCCAATTGAGATGGTTTGGGATGAGTTGGCCCGCAGAGTGAAGGAAAAGCAGCCAACAAGTGCTCAGCATATGTGGGAACTCCTTCAACACTGTTGGAAAAGCATTCCAGGTGAAGCTGGTTGAGAGAATGCCAAGAATGTGCAAAGCTGTCATCAAGGCAAATGGTGGCTATTATATACTTAATTTTATTAACAGTGATTCATCCATTGATCCTAAGAGAAAATGATAGAGAATATGGCTTAAGTTGCCTTTATTGACTTACCCCAGAGCTAGCATTAGCATTACAGCTATTGAAACAATGGGAGTGGTAGGGCCTATGGCAGGATGCTTCAAAATTTTTAGAGCATCGCGCTAAAAGGATAGTGGGTTGGAGTCCCGGGACCACCCATACTTAAAATGTATGCTCAAATGACTAAGTCTCTTTTGGATAAAAGTGTCTGCTAAATGGTGTGTGTGTGTGTGTGTATATATATATATATAATATATATATATATATATATATAACACAGTGCCTTCGGAAAGTATTCAGACCCCTTGACTTTTAACACATTTCCACTGCCTACCATTGAATTTGTACCCAGTATGCAACAGAGCAAAGAGTGTGCAAAGCTGTCATCAAGGCAAAGGGTGGCTATTTGAAGAATCTCAAATATAAAATATATTTTGATTTGTTAACCTTTACCGAACCTCAACCCCGTATCCGGGATCACCCCCCACCCCCCCCCCCCCCCACACTGATTAGCATCGCTAGCATAGCGTCACAATTAAATAGTAGCATCTAAATATCATTAAATCACAAGTCCAAGACACCAAATGAAAGATACAGATCTTGTGAATAAAGCCACCATTTCAGATTTTTAAAATGTTTTACAGGGAAGACAAAATATGTAAATCTATTAGCTAACCACGTTAGCAAAAGACACCACTTTTCTAACTCCATCAGTTTCTTACTCCATCAGGTGCTATCACCAATTCGGCCAAATAAAGATATTGATAGCCACTAACCAAGAAAAAACCTCATCAGATGACAGTCTGATAACATATTTATTGTATAGGATAGGTTTTGTTAGAAAAATGTGCATATTTCAGGTATAAATCATAGTTTACAATTGCACCCACCATCACAACTCGACTAGAATAAATACACAGAGCAACGTGTATTACCTAATAATCATAAAACATTTCTTAAAAATACACAGCTCACAGCAATGGAAAGACACAGATCTTGTGAATTCAGACAATATTTCAGATGTTCTAAGTGTTTTACAGCGAAAACACAATAAATCGTTATATTAGCATACCACATGTGCAAACGTTACCAGAGCATCGATTCAAGCCAAAGAGAGCGATAACGTAATCATCGCCAAAATATATTAATTTTTTCACTAACCTTCTCAGAATTCTTCCGATGACACTCCTGTAACATCATATTACAACATACATATAGAGTTTGTTCGAAAATGTGCATATTTAGCCACAAAAAAACCGTGGTTATACAATGACAATACTAGCAAAACTAGCCTGAAAATGTCGGGCGCCATATTTGACAGTGATCTTGTCTCATGATTAACTATTCATAAACTTGACTAAAAAAATATAAGTTGGACAGCTATCGAAAGACAAATTAGTTCTTAATGCAATCGCTGAATTACATTTCTAAAATTATCCTTACTGTGCAATACAGGGTTCGCCAAGCGAAGCTATACCAAAGAAAATGGCGGAATATGCGTTTAAAATTTTTCGACAGAACAACGATTTATCATCTTAAATATTTCTTACTATGAGGTGATCTTCCATCAGAATCTTGGGCAATGTATCCTTTCTTGGGTCTAATCTTCTTTTGGTCGAAAGATGTCCGCTTGTCCGTCGAAATGCCCACTAACGTTCGACCGGTACTGGAAACGTGCCCAAAGCTTCAAAGTGCATCACCAAGAATTGCCTCAAAATCGCACTAAACGGATATAAATTGCTATAAAACGGTTTAAATTAACTACCTTATGATGTCTTTAACACCTATAACGAGTAAAAACATGACCGGCGAAATATTACTGGCTAAACCCAAGCTTGGAAAGAGATCCAGTCCAACGTCCTTCGTGCGTCAGGCGCAGCAGGAAAAGAAATCCACTTCCGCCTTGTGCTGTTTTATACAGGCCCTGATTGCGCAATCGACTCCATTCAAATTGTCACCACTTACTGACATCTAGAGGAAGGCGTGGGCAGTGTTTGTATCCTCATAGGATTTACAGGGACTTTAAAACTGACCTGGGACCAGAGGCCAACATTTATGAAATCTCACTCCATATCAGGAAAAGTGCTGTAGAATGAGTTCTGTTCCACTCAGAGACATAATTCAAACGGCTATAGAAACTAGAGAGTGTTTTCTATCCAATAATAACAATAATATGCATATTGTACGAGCAAGAATTGAGTACTAGGCAGTTTAATCTGGAGAGCAAATTATGCTAATGCGAAACAGCACCCCCTATAGTGGCAAGATTAAACACGTTCTTTGGTTACTACATGATTCCGTATGTGTTAGTTCATAGTTTTGATGTCTTCACTATTATTTTACAATGTGTAAAATAGTACAAATAAAGAAAAGCCCTGGAATGAGTAGGTGTGTCCAAACTTTTGACTGGTAACCATAGCTAGTTTGTGTCCACACAACTGCTATCAGCAAATATTCCATTTCTGACAAGAATGAGTGTATTTGCTCAAATCTAGAAATAGCTAGTTATATCAGCTGGTTACCATAGCTAGTTTGTATCCACAACTGCATCAGCAAATACATTCATTCCGGTAGCTACCGGTAACTATTTTTTTAGCTAGCTAATAGCTATCGTCAACTATCGTTTAAATTATTAGCATACCTGTGTTATTAATCTAAACCAGAAAACTAGCTCACCAGCATGGACTCAATAGGATCAGCTAACATCGTTAGCTAGCAAGCAATATGCCTCGGTTCTTCCCACAATCATTCTACAGTATGTTGCAATTGGATTATATACATTTTAAGTATTGCACTGCTATATAAATACTTATAACGACTTCAAACTAATAAGTAATTGATAGGAAGGCATAAAAAAAAAGTGACATTTTACCTAGTCTTGGCCTTCTACTTCTCTTGCTCACTGGCTCAGAGGACGTTGGACCCTACCAACTGCTCTAAAATGGTGTTGTTGCCTTCTAACAGTGAATCATAAAAAAATACTTTTTAATTCAATATGCCTTCAACTTCAGAATATTAGAACATTCGTATGGGGGATAATTTCAATGTAAAAAACGGGTGCTCTCTTCTTTGAAAATAAAAGTTATTCTATTCTCAATGTGATAAATATGATTTGATGGTACCTCCCCAGTGACCTCTCACATTTTCAGCGGCAAGCTTCCGCTTCGTTGAAAGACGTGTTGACAATCGTTGCTGAAAATGCCGTAATGTTAGACTGTTCATGTTATTGATTTCTTTGCTCAATTTTTGTGAAATCTTGTATGGCACTTTATGGTATGTTACTCTATGGCCCATTTTATAGGACAATTAGTCTGATGGCCAACTTAGCATGCTAGCTAACGTTAGCTAGCTTGGACTGCAAACACACAATAGGTAGCTTGGCGTCTCTAACTAACTAGTTCTGTATGATGAATAGTGTTAATAATTGCTATGTAGGTGTATCATGTCCATGTACCGTTCATGGACCATGTCTGTTCGCATTTTTATAAAGATCAGACCTGCAGACCTGTTTGTCGTCAGTCATATTTTCTGCATGTGAAAGTGGATCGAAATATATATATAGCCATCTTGTTGATAACTAGATAATGGTCTGTCTTGTCCCTGCAGTATGACAGCTGAGGAGAATGACTTCTATTATCAAACTGACCGCTGTGTCAGGGGTGCAGGAGGAGTCTGCCCTCTGCTACCTGCTGCAGGTGGATGAGTTCCGGTTCCTCCTGGACTGTGGCTGGGATGAGAGCTTCTCTATGGACATTATTGATGCCATGAAAAGGTAGAACACACATCATCTAAGCCAGTAGCTCTCAATGCGGTACTTGGCCTATCCAAAGGGAGTACTTGGTAAGACTCAGAACATAGGCCTAATGATTGGTTACACATGAAGGGGTACATGTGCAGAGCAAAATGTGATTGGAGGTACGGATTGAGAATCACTGATCTACGCTATCAAGACATTGTCTTTGATTCCTGAAGTCAACAACTAGAACTTATCCCTGTCAATCAGATCTCTTACGGGCCATTCCCCTTCTCAATAGGTATGTCCACCAGGTTGATGCGGTGCTCCTCTCCCATCCTGACCCCCTGCACCTGGGGGCTCTGCCCTACGCTGTGGGCAAGCTGGGCCTCAACTGCCCCATCTACGCCACCATCCCCGTCTACAAGATGGGTCAGATGTTCATGTATGACCTGTATCAGGTAAAGGCAGGGGCGTGTTAACCTGGTCCCAGATCTGTTTGTGATGTCTTGCCAACTCGGCAGGACAGCACAAACAGATCTGGGACCAGGCTAGGGGATGTGGGTGATGTCCTACACCCTATTGAACAAGAGGTGACAGTGCACTCTGTTTTGGTAGTCACGCAACAACACTGAGGACTTCAACCTGTTCACCCTGGATGATGTAGACTGCGCTTTTGATAAAATCCAGCAGTTGAAGTACTCCCAGATTGTAAATCTGAAAGGTCAGTAAAACATGTATCAGTCTACCATAGTGATTGAATGATCATATTTCTATTGAGTAACCTCCTTGTTATAGCTGAAACACTGGTTCAATCGACCTTTTTACTTTTCTGGACAGGGAAAGGACATGGTCTGTCCATCACTCCACTTCCAGCTGGTCACATGATCGGTGGGACCATCTGGAAGATTGTGAAGGATGGGGAGGAGGAGATTGTTTACGCGGTGGACTTCAACCACAAGCGAGAGATGTGAGTAGAGGCTGGATAGAGCATTTTTATTTTGCTGCTGAACCTTCAACGTACAGTACCTGACCAAAAGTATGTGGACACCTGCTCATCGAACATCACATTCCAAAATCATGGACATTATTATGGAATTGGTCGCATCAATTTGAAACGGCTGCGCGGCAATAATGACCTGACCTGTGTCCCATAATGAACCTGCATTTCATATAGAACCTGGCTAATAATGACTAGCCATCTTTTAAATTAGCATGTCCTTGCAGGGCTTGACATTCAGGTACACTACATGATCAAAAATATGTGGAGACCTGCTCATCAAACATTTAATTTCAAAATCATGGGCATCAATATGAAGTTGGTCCCCCAACATATTGTAAATCTTTCCTCCAGCCACCTGAATGGGTGTACATTGGAGTCGGTGAGTCGTCCCTCTCTGCTCATCACAGACTCATTTAACGCTACGTACGTGCAGCCGCGTCGCAAACAAAGGGACGAGCAGCTTCTAAGTAAGTTAATCAACTCTCACTCATGTGTGCAGTAATGCTATCCTGATCACAAATATGTTTATGCTGTCTTGCCAACTCCTGTGGTCACTGTCACGCATGGCCATGGCTAGACAGCACAAAAAGATCTGGGCCCAGGCTACAGTAATACCTAGTAGTTGAATATTTAAAAAATGTCTAATCCGCCAATCATTTCCCCCTTCAGCCAATGTGATGGAGACGCTACGCGGTGACGGCAACGTGCTGATTGCCGTGGATACGGCGGGCCGTGTGCTTGAGCTGGCTCAACTGCTGGACCAGATCTGGAGGACGAAGGACGCCGGTCTCGGGGTCTACTCTCTGGCCCTGCTCAACAACGTCAGCTACAACGTGGTGGAGTTCTCCAAGTCTCAGGTCTCGGCCACACGCATACCCTTTTCATTACATGGTCACACAGTACCAGACAATCTTTAAAACACTTTTAAGTGTTTGTTTCAGCCTGCCTGCACTGCCAGATGGGTGGGGTTTGCACCTTTGGGACTGTTCCATTGGTTCAATTGCACCGTGCAAGCTCAGTGAAGCAGAGCTAAAGTATTTGATCATATGATCTTTGAACCCAGGTCTCTAGCTCACTCACCATGAGGAGATGTGATCAACTTTGTGCTAATGTTCACTTTTCAATAGTGCTCACTGCTCGGTCATACATTTTGTGAAAAATATTACAACGATTACCTTTTGTGGGATGGATTTCATCTTTTTCTCAATGTTGTTGTAACACACGGCGCATGTCCTGCTAATATCGTGTGATTATCCTGTCATTGTAATAGGCACGTTAACAAGAGATGTGATTCTGCCTGTTATATTCTCCCCCTACAGGTGGAGTGGATGAGTGACAAGCTGATGCGTTGCTTCGAGGACAAGCGCAACAATCCCTTCCAGTTTCGCCACCTGTCCCTGTGTCACAGCCTGGCCGACCTGGCCCGTGTGCCCAGCCCCAAGGTGGTGCTCTGCAGCCAGCCCGACCTGGAGTCTGGCTTCTCCCGCGAGCTCTTCATCCAGTGGTGCCAGGAGGCCAAGAACTCAGTGATCCTCACCTACCGCACCACGCCTGGCACCCTGGGCCGCTACCTCATCGATAACCCTGGGGAGAAGATGCTAGACCTGGAGGTGAGACTAGGACAGGGGTCGGCAATTAGGTTTGCCCTCGGGGGAATTCTTCTGGGCTAGTAGTCAACGGGTCAGAACATAATTAGTATAATAGCAGCCCAATTCATAGGCCTACACTACAAATTGGACACCGTTGGTCCAATGCAGCCATTTTTATCTCGATATCAAATAATTTCTGGGTAACAATAAGTACCTTACTTAGAGTGTTTTCAATTAAAATGGTCAAACAGAAACAAAAAAAGTTTCTTAGCAAAGGTCAATTTCTCAAGCAAGAATTTTGCTATGACTGTTTGGGAGTGGTCTGAGTAGGGAGGGAAAGACTGAAAATTTGCTGTTATTGGCAGAGGTTTGGAACGTTCTTCTTGGTCTATTAACTAATTTGCCGCTTGGTGATGTCACCATTGAAGGCCAAAACTCCATCCCACCAAAACAGGAATAAAGTTTGAAACAGCTCTGGCACTAAAAGGGCATTATCATAATTTTCACAATTTCACAGTATTATTCCAACCTCACGTTCTAGAAATGTATATAAAACATCACGATTTTGACTGCACTGGGCCTTTAACACATCTGGTTAGTATAATGAACATAAATAAACGCAACATGCAACAATTTCAAAGATTTTATTGAATTAAAGTTCATATATGGAAATCTGTCAATTTAAATAAATAAATTAGGCCTAATCTATGGATTTCACATGACTGGGAATACAGATATGCATTTATTGGTCACAGATAGCTTAAAAAAAGTTAGGGGCGTAGATCAGCGAACCAGGCAGTATCTGGTGTGACCATCATTTACCTCATGCAGTATGACACTCCTTTGCATAGAGTTGATCAGGCTGTTGATTGGGGCCTGCTCTTCTTCAATGGCTGTGCGAAGTTGCTGTATATCAGCTTCCAGGAATTGTGTACAGATCCTTGCGACCATTGGGCTGTGCATTATCATGCTGAAACATGAGGTGATGGCGGCTGATGAATGGCACAACAATCGGCATCAGGATCTCTGTCACGGTATCTCTGTGTATTCAAATTGCCATCAATAAAATGCAATCGTGTTCGTTGTCTGTAGCTTATGCCTGCCCATACCATAACCCCACCACCACCATGGTGCACTCTGTTCACAACGTTGACATCAGCAAACCACTCGCCCGCATGTTCCCATACACGTGGTCTGCAGTTGTACAGTCGGATGGATGTACTGCCAAAACTTCAAAAACGACGTTGGGGGGTGGCTTATGGTAGCGAAATGAACATTAAATTCTCTGGCAACAGGTCTGGTGGACATTCCTGCTGTCCACATGCCAATTGCACGCTCCCTCAAAACTTGAGACGTCTGTAGCATAGTGTTGTGTGACAACTGCACATTTTAGTGTCCTTTTATTGTCCCCAGCACAAGGTGCACCTGTGTAATGATCATGCTGTTTAATCAGCTTATTGATATGCTCACTAACAGGGATGTAAAGAAATGTGTGTACCACATTTGAGAGAAATAAGCTTTGAGGGTATGGAACACTTCTGGGATCTGGCAGCTCATGCTGCTTTTTATATTTTTGTTAAGTGTATATAGTCAATTCAATGACAATAACATAATCATTTCTATCTGATTACACTGATACAATCAACAAAGACTTTCCAAAATTAGTTTTTTTTTAAATGTATTTTTGTGCGTTGATTGGGGAAAATCATCTTGCAATCAAGAGAAAATGTCGCTCTCAAAACAAAGGTGGCTAATGAAAATAGAAGTTTGAGGGAAGACTGGGCACAGAAATATGCATTCTTACCATATTTCTCCAATGTCAAACCAGTGTCTTTTTTTGCTACGAAACTTACTGTTTGCAAATAATGAAGTCTGGGACGTCCTTATGAATCTAAGCGTGGTAGCCTACTTTCAAAAGTTAACTTTCCACCCAGACAGCATCCCGACAGATGCAGAAAATGTTTAGCTTCGAGTGACAGGATAGCAAATTCCATTTTTTTTGTCTCTTTCGAATATAGGTCGTAGCACAGCTTCAAAATGTCATAGACAAAAACCATATGCATCAGTCAGATATTTTGCGTGCATTTTAAAAAGCTTGTTTGAGATGTTAGGCATCAGTGTTGAGCATCGTTATAGAACACTTTATGTCATCCGGGTCCTTTTTTATTATTTCATTTCAAAATATTAAGCTAACAATAGGTAGGCTATCCCTTCTGTCCTTTTCTTTAACAAAGGATATGTCAAACCCTCGCATACACCCCTCAGTTGAAGCCCTGCTTTAAACCAAACACTCCAACCCCTTAACGGACACGGAGGGAATGGTGACAGTATTGGAGGATTTGGCTACCGACAAATCTATGTAAAGCATACATGCGCCTGTCAAACAGGTAGGTCTGTCAAACAGGTAGGCCTGTCAAACAGGTAGGCCTGTCAAACAGGTAGGCCTGTCAAACAGGTAGGTCTGTCAAACGGGTAGGCCTGTCAAACAGGTAGGCCTGTCAAACAGGTAGGCCTGTCAAACAGGTAGGTCTGTCAAACAGGTAGGCCTGTCAAACAGGTAGGTCTGTCAAACAGGTAGGCCTGTCAAACAGGTAGGACCTGTCAAACAGGTAGGACCTGTCAAACAGGTAGGACCTGTCAAACAGGTAGGTCTGTCAAACAGGTAGGTCTGTCAAACAGGTAGGTCTGTCAAACAGGTAGGTCTGTCAAACAGGTAGGCCTGTCAAACACGTAGGCCTGTCAAACAGGTAGGCCTGTCAAACACGTAGGTCTGTCAAACAGGTAGGCCTGTCAAACAGGCAGGTCTGTCAAACAGGTAGGCCTGTCAAACAG
This sequence comes from Salvelinus namaycush, assembly GCF_016432855.1. NCBI lineage: Eukaryota > Metazoa > Chordata > Actinopteri > Salmoniformes > Salmonidae > Salvelinus > Salvelinus namaycush. The sequence continues at coordinate 10,450,320 of NC_052335.1, forward strand.
GTAGGCGACCCTGTATTTCTTAAATAGGAAGAAATAGTCAAATATTCAAATGAAGAAAATGAATTACTCAAATTGCTTTCAGCCTCATTCGCTGTCCAACTCAGTTGATTGTACGCGGCCGCCGCTTCACGTTTCATTACTAGGCTTGTCACGATGCCCAAATATGACAAACAATAGGATACCAGGCCAAGGATCACGATAGCGAGTAGTATCGCGATGCCATGGTGGGAAAACAATCTGTGGCCTAGCATCCTGCTCACCCCGTCCCCCGGACGCTTGTTCACATTTTCTAAACCGCCAAAAACCTGTCACTGAAATTCACACTTCTACTCAATACAACACATTGAATTTAACTTCACACTGTTAAGTGTATAACATAATACTGCATAGAATGGCTGATTTGCTCATATTTGCAAAGGCATACCTGTGATTTGGCTGGAGGAATGGGAAGAAGGGATATGGAATGGAATCAAACACATAGAAACCGTGTTTGATACCATTCCTCTCATTCCGCTCCAGCCATTACCACGAGTCCGTCCTCCCCAATTCAGGTGCCCCCAACCTCCTATGATATACCTGCATAATGATCTGCATGTCATTGTGTCAGTGAGGAGAACATACTGCATAATGATCTACATGTAATTGTGTCAGTGTGGAGAACATACTGCATAATGATCTACATGTAATTGTGTCAGTAAGAAGAAAATACTGCATGAAACCTCCTTTCCTCTTCAGTTAACACATACTCACTCTCATAAACACACAACACTCTCTCTCTCTTTCACAAACACACATACACACACTGCTTCCAATTTTTCAAACGTTAAGACACCAAACAGAATGTAAGGAGCACCAGAAATACAGATAGCTGTTTGATATAGTTTAGGCTTGCATTAGTTAGGCCTTATATGAATTATACCTTTTGAAGTAGAAGACCTTTTTCCTTTCTTCCTGTGCCAATCAAATGTGCCTAAACCTACTGTCAAGTTACCAGGTTGTTAGCTAGCTAGGTGACATGACTGAACAACATTGTTTATTATCAAACCAATAATTAGCGACCCTGGATTAGTTTAAAACGGGCCGCGACATGGTTTGTGAAATGATATAAAATGCGCGCGAATCTCGATAGAAAGAATAAAAGGCATCTCTGGTAATATGGGTCTTATTTTTTAATGTTTAGGCTAGAGACAAGACGTTTTCTTTGCTGTAAAGCTGCGAACATGCTTGTCGCAAAGCGGTGCTCCATTTTCCCTCCCTGACACTCCGAGTCTGCATGACAGTGAACTTGCAAAGTCTACTCAGACTCGTCCGTGCTCTTTGTTATAACAGGCGATGAAATGATACAATGTATCAGCTTTGCTCACTTTGCGCACTAATCCAATGTAACAAATGTACAATTCTAACAACAAAAGACTCATAAGGGTCTGGGTCTGCATCCCTGCTCGCCATCACGGTTAAATTATATTGGGGGTAAAAAAAACGGAGGAATAGACGCGCGGACAAAGTGAAGCAGGTGTGTGAGCATTGGTAGGGGATGTGGCTGGCTGGTTCCAGCTGACACAGGTGATATGTGCTTGAAAGTGAAGTGGATATTGGACCTGCATATACAAGTGGCTATTGCTTCAATTCAACTGAATTATAATCCAAACTAACTTTATAAACATTTTATAACTGGCACCAGCAGGTTCTTAATATCGGTAGGGCTGAAAAAGGTGGTAGTATCATATGAAACGGTACTACAGTATTCTATAATGTTATTGTAAGTGTCATGACGTTTTGGTACCTTGATATTACACCATGGTACCGGTATACTGTGCAACACTTTTCAGCACAACCTAGCACGCTTGACTTATTAGTTGACTGTCTCTTGCACTCTCTCCTCATGGATTGAAGTTAAAATGTAACTTTTGCATTATTTTGGTGGGGTAACTTCTTCTTGGGACATTACATTTGGATCCGATACTTAAAAAAACATTTTATGCATAATTAATATGGGGGGCTTTGGGGAACCCCAAAAAATAGGAGGCTGTGCGGCCATTTTGGCTCAGTGTGATAGCTTTTTGGATTTATTTATTTTGGTGCAGCATCTCCCTAGGGCTCTTCCTGTCTCTGTTTCCGTCTCAACTCAAGCGTGGAACAGCTTGATGTGTCACTGGCATTCGCACTGTTCCTCCCCCCTTTTCTTATTTTTTTCTCCATTTCATTTTCTTGTCATGTTGACAGATTAGAAAACGGGTGAAGCTGGAAGGCAGGGAGCTGGAAGAATACCTGGAGAAAGAGAGAATGAAGAAGGAAGCTGCCAAAAAACTTGAACAAGAAAAAGAGTGAGTCACTGACACTGTTTGTGTGTTTTGGGCCTCAACTTATTTACAATATTTGGGCACTGTGAATAATATTCCCAGACGTGGGTATTGTTCTGTGTGTGTTACGCGCTCTGTGTGTGTTACGCGCATGTGTGCGTTGCGGACGTACTATACAGATTCATGAAGTTGGTCTCCGGGAATGAAGATGTTTGTTTTTGAGATGAAGAAACACAGCAAGACTGTGGGTGTGTGAGTCTAATATATTTGTGTCTCTCAGGGTGGATGTGGACTCCAGTGACGAGAGCGACATGGAGGATGACCTGGAGCTGCCGGCGATGGTGAAGACCAAACACCACGACCTGATGATGAAGGGAGACGGCGTCCGCAAGGGCAGCTTCTTCAAACAGGCCAAGAAGTCCTACCCCATGTTCCCCACCCACGAGGAGAGGGTCAAGTGGGACGAGTACGGAGAGATCATCAGGTACTGTAGTCATTAAGCTATTACCCTTTTCACACTAAGGCGCTGATCCAAACTGAGCTGTGCTGACCCGGTTATGCATCAACCATAGATGCTGGACAAGGGAAATATCAGTGCCAGTACAGTTTGTTTGGCACAGAAGTGTAAAAATGCTCTACACAGACTGTCTTTTACCTCGGTAGAACCTAGAAATCGAAACATGAACCCCCTTTGAATAATGAGCTATGCATTGGATTTTTTGTTGAAGCAGAGCTAACTTCACACAATGATGTATTAATTAATGACTGTCTCCAGACCGGAGGACTTCCTGGTACCAGAGCTCCAGGCCACAGAGGAGGAGAAGAACAAGCTGGAGTCAGGCATGGCCAAAGGAGACGAACCCATGGACCAAGACTCCTCATCCAAAGTACCCACCAAGTGTACCTCCACTACAGAGAACCTAGAGATCAAGTAAGTGGGCCTACCCACCTAAATTGAAAGCAGACTTCTTCAGAGAGCCTCTCAATGCAAAAAACAATATGATTCATATTTATATTGTAATGATTTACAAGGAATACATAGTGCTGAAACATGTACGTTTGGGATTTTAATGATCCTTGTAGATATGCCAAGACTATAGTTATTTTAATTTGCGCAAAATATTAAAAGTACCTTAGTATTTTTCTCTAATATTATCAGGGACCCCCTCTCAGGCAAACCGGCGACCCACCCCCATCATACGTTAGCAAGAGAAAAAACATTCACATGTCTTGTCGTCAAGGGAATGATAATGGTGTGTAAAAGTAATGTTTTTTATTCTTATTTTATAGCTTTGGTAGATCGTTTTTTTCATTATTTTGATCTCCCCACGTAATTGGAATGGGAAGTGTAAACTCTTAACAGCCTACTAGCTAGAAAGGTAACTCAAACACATGTTTGCTAAGAGTAGCTGTTTAGCAGCTTAACAGCAGCCAGCGGCACTTGGTGGCCTATTTGCAGGTGCTTTTTCAATCCTATGTCAGATACTCCAGTGAGTGTAATTTGCTCGGTATTATGAGTTAAGAGATAAAGTTGGTATCGTTAGAAATAACATTCTCCTCTTTTCTACTGTAGGTATGTAATTCAACATGTGTTTATTTTGTTGCTAGCGATATTCATGAAAACATTGAAATAAAACATATTTTATCATTTTTTTTAAAATGAAAATAAGTTGTATACCGCTGATAGTATTTTTTTTACATCACATTTAAAATGAATATCTTAATTCATATTTAAAATATTGGCAAATTATAAATTCTTATGTGATCATTCTGTGCAGAGCCAGGGTGACGTACATCGACTACGAGGGGCGTTCGGACGGCGACTCTATCAAGAAGATCATCAACCAGATGAAGCCGCGGCAGCTGGTGATCGTGCACGGCCCTCCCGAGGCCAGCCTGGACCTGGCCGAGTCCTGCAAGGCCTTCACCAAGGACATTAAGGTCTACACGCCTAAGCTGCAGGAGACTGTGGACGCCACCAGTGAGACACACATCTACCAGGTCAGTCGGGTTAGAATTTTATACAAAATGCCATGCTAATTTAAAATATTTTGGTACAGATTGGCTAATGCCCTAAATGATTGCGAATAACTGACATAGAATGTTGTGTTATCACAATTCACCAATCAGAATGTTGATGTGCTTAAGTAACTGCAACTAATTTAACCCAGGTCAAGCCATCTTAGAATTCTCAACTTGACAATGGGTCAATTTGGTATAAGGTTTATAATAATACTATTATAACATATGCCATTTAGCAGACACTTTTATCAAAAAGCGAGTTACAGTTGTGCGTGCATAAATATTACGTACAGGTGTTCCTGGGAATCGAACTCACTATCTTGGCATTACAAGCACCGTGATCTACCAACTGGGATACAGAGGCCCCAGTTAAGCAGTTTGTTTGTGTGCAGAAACCTTTTAAATGTTAAGCTTAAGCACTTTCTGTCATATATATACATTAAATATTTTATTCTTCCTCCTCAGGTGCGGTTGAAAGACTCGCTGGTGAGCTCGCTGCAGTTTTGCCGCGCCAAGGACACGGAGCTGGCGTGGATCGACGGCGTGCTGGACATGCGCGTCGTCAAGGTGGACACAGGCGTTCTGCCCGAGGAGGGCGTGGTGAAGGGTGAAAAGGGAGCCGGCGAGGAGGCCGTGGAGGACGGCGAGCTGGCCATGGACGTGACCCCTGCTGACGACGGCACCACAGACCATAGCGTGGTGGCTCAGCAGCGCGCCATGAAGACGCTGTTTGGCGAGGACATGCGCGAGCCGTCGGAGGAGAGTGACGTCATCCCCACCCTGGAGCCCCTGCCCGCCCACGAGGTGAGAGAGCGAGAGATGGAGGGGAAGAGGAGATGTACTGTAGCGAGAGATACTGTAGATAAACGGAGGGGAGGGCAGAGAGTAGGGGAGGGTTGGCTGTAATCTCTTAGTTCAGACAAAGGGAGAGAGGAGATGTAAAGAGGGTAAAATAAGGTTGCTTTGTCCTCAGTGAAAGAGGATGGGAGAGGGCTGACCCCGAGGGAGAGGGAGACGAGTGTTGATCCCGGGACCGTTTTTTATTCAGAGAGGGAAATGATAGGTTGAATGGTTCCTCTCTAGGTTTCTTCCTAGCCACCATGCTTCTACATCTGCATTGCTTGCTGTTTGGGTTTTAGGCTGGGTGTCTGAATAGCACTTTGTAAAAAGGGCTTTATAAATACTTTTGATTGATATGACAATAGACACAAAGAGCAGCAGAATGCACAGGAAGAAAGCTAGCCTGTGGCTAATTTAGCAACAGAGAGAAGGGAGTGCACCGAGTAAAACTGATCTGAGGTTATATGTATAGAAATTATTAGTGATGGGGGAAGAAATTGATAGTTACATATCGCAATATTATTTTTGGATGATATTATATTGATATTTGACTCCAAATATTGATTTGTATAAAAATAACATCTATTTGATTTCGCTAGATAATGTTAGCTAGTGCTAGTCGGCTGTACCTGTGCCAAATTTTTCATCCAATAGCTTGTTTTCCATCTTCTCTTTAAGTAGTTTCTCTGCAGCAGACATATAGTGAGCAATATGTTTGGAACATCAAATCGCAGCAAAGTCGCAGTATCAAATCGCAATACATATAGCATTGTGAGAATCACCATACATATGGTATCGGCACAGAAAGATCGTGATAATGTCAGATTGTGAGGTCCCTGGCAATTCCCAGCCCTAGAAAATATATGGTTAGGGTTCTACAGAGTCCACAGTCAATAGAGTCAAGCTGATCTGAGATCAGATGTAAAGAAGCTATGAAGTTGTAGTTGCACTACAGGGGTAAAAAACGAGGGTGCCAGTGAAGAAAGATTTCGCTGGTCACGTCAGTTTTTTGGTTCACAATTTCCTTTAAAACATTTTTTTTTTTTCAAACAGCAATGGGTATGCAAACCAGGTATTCAAAAAGTTTGGTACAAAGTCTTGGTTGAATCTTTTGCGATGTGCGATTCGGTCATCATACACTGTATGAATGAAAATGTCTAAAGGCTTTCCCAAAAAAACATACCAATTAAATGTTGAATGCATAGTAGGCCTGCCTGGCAGAATCATTTCATAATGATTTGTATCAATCACGAGGCATTTGCTTAGCAAACTCAGCCATCACATGTAGCCTACACTGTACATCGTAACCTCTTTTTTACCCCCAATTTTTATTATTGTTCACAGACCTCTTAAGTGGTCTGCTGATGTGGTTTAAGCATTGTTGTGGACTTGGTACATCACATTTTAGTTTTTTTTCTATAAACAAAAAGTGTGATTTATGAGAGTGAAAGAAAAAAAATCTCTGAAACCTGGATCATAAAACCGGGAAAACGGAATTTACCAAAAGATAAAACAGATTTTATAGGGCCCTACAACTGTAGAGTGACTGTTAAAAATCGCTACCAATAACACTATTTTTGAGATTGAGTAAAAAGGTTTTATTTTTTCCATCCTAATGTAACGGATGTGAAATGGCTATCTAGTTAGCGATGGTGCGCGCTAATAGCCTTTCAATCGGTGACGTCACTTGCTCTGAGACCTTGAAGTAGTGGTTCCCCTTGCTCTGCAAGGGCCGCGGCTTTTGTGGAGCGATGGGTAACGATGCTTCATGGATGACTGTTGTTGATGTGTGCAGAGGGTCCCTGGTTCGCGCCCGGGTCGGGGCGAGGGGATGGACGTAAAGTTATACTGTTACACTAACAACAATGTACACTATATATAGAAAAGTATGTGGACACCCCTTCATATTAGTGGATTTGGTTATTTCAGCCACACCCGTTGCCGACAGGTGTATAAAATCGAACACACAGCCATGCAATCTCCATAGACAAATATTGGCAGTAGAATGGCCATACTGAAGAGCTCAGTGACTTTCAACATGGCACCGTCATAGGATGCCACCTTTCCAACAAGTTAGTATATCAAATTTCTGCCCTGCTAGAGCTGCCACGGTCAACTGTAAGTGCTGTTATTGTGAAGTGGAAATATCTAGGAGCAACAACGGCTCAGCCGCGAAGTGGTAAGCCTCACAAGCTCACGGGACCACCGAGTGCTTCAGCACGTAGCGTGTAAAAATCGTCTGTCTTCAGTTGCAATACTCTCTACCAAGGTCCAGACTCCCTCTGGAAGCAACGTCAGCGCATCAACTGTTTGTCGGGAGCTTCATGAAATGGGTTTCCATGGCCGAGCAGCTGCATACAAGCCTAAGATCGCAAGATGCACAATGCCAAGCGTTGGCTGGAGTGGTGTAAAGCTTGCCGCCATTGGACTCTGGAGCAGTGAAACGCGTTCGCTAGAGTGATAAATCATGCTTCACCATCTGGCAGTCTGACGGACGAATCTGGGTTTGGCGGATGCCAGGAGAACGCTACCTGCCTTAATGCTTAGTGCTAACTGTAAAGTTTGGTGGAGGAGGAATAATAGTCTGGGGAAGTTTTTCATAGATCGGGCTAGTTCCAGTGAAGGGAAATCTTAGTGCTACAGCATACAATTACATTCTAGACGATTCTGTGCTTCCAACTTTATGGCAACAGTTTAGAGAAGGCCCTTTCCCTTTCCCGTGCACAAAGCGAGGTACGTACAGAAATGGTTTGTTGAGATCGGTGTAGAAGAACTTGACTGGCCTGCACAGAACCCTGACCTCAACTCAATCGAACACCTTTGGGATGAATTGGAACGCTGACTGCGAGCCATGTCTAATTGCCCAACATCAGTGCGCGACCTCACAATTGCTCTTGTGGCTGAATGGAAGTCCCCGCAGCAATGTTCCAACATCTAGTGGAAAGCCTACCCAGAAGAGTGGAGGCTGTTATAACAGCAAAGGGGGGACCAACTTCATATTGATGCCCATGATTTTCAAATGAAGTGTTCAATGAGCAGGTGTCCACATACTTTTGATAATGTAGTGTACCTGGATGTCAAGCCCAGCAAGGACATGCTAATTTAAAAGATGGATTGTCATTATTAGTCTGGGTCTATATGAAATGCAGGTTCATTATGGGACACAGGTCAGGTCATTATTGCTGTGAAAAATTGGTGCGACCAAATCATGTGCTGATGCCATCAACTGAAAAAGTTGGATTCACACCAGTGCCACAAGTGCAAAAAGTTTGTCTTGACCCCTGAACTAATCCACAGAGAGTCCAACTGATCTGAGGTCAGATTTACCAGTATAAAACTGTATGGTTGTGGTTCCACAGAGTCCATTCAGTTCAACTGATCGAAGATCAGAGGTGTGTTCAATAAGGTAAATACTTTGTGAATGTTAGCTAACACATTCCATTTGTTTTGTGTTGGCCATGAAGTTGCGAAATTTTGCTAACGTTATCAAAAAGCCTGAGAATGTAGTGTGCAGCGAACGTACGTGTCTGTTTCGGATCTAAACTGTCACTACAAATAATCAAATCAAAGTTTATTTGTCACGTGCGCCGAATACAACAGGTCTACTACACTTTATAGTGAAATGCTTACTTACGGGACACAATGCAAATAGTCCGTTAGCCATTTGATTACCTGTTCAGAAGTCTTATGGCTTGGGGGTAAAAGCTGTTGAGAAGCCTTTAGGCTTGCGGTAGAAGAGAGAACAGTCTATGACTTGGGTGGCTGGGTTCTTTGACCATTTTTAGGGCCTTCCTCTGACACCACGTGGTGTAGAGGTCCTGGATGGCAGGCAGCTTAGCCCCAGTGAATGGTGTGCTCAGTCCTCCTTTTTCTGTAGTCCACAATCATTTCCTTTATCTTGATCACGTTGAGGGATAGGTTGTTATTCTGGCACCACCCGGCCAGGTCTCTGACCTCCTCCCTATAGGCTGTCTCGTCATTTTGGTGATCAGGCCTACCACTGTTGTGTCGTCTGCAAACTTAATGATGATGTTGGAGTCGTGCCTGGCCATGCAGTCGTGGGTGAACAGGGAGTACAGGAGGGGACTGAGCACGCTCCCCTGAGGGGCTCCGGTGTTGAGAATCAGCGTGGCAGATGTTTTGTTACCTACCCTCACCACCTGGGGGCTGCCTGTCTGGAAGTCCAGGATCCAGTTGCAGAGAGAGGAGTTTAGTCCAAGGGTCCTTAGCTTAGTGATGGGCTTTGAGGGCACTATGGTGTTGAACGCTGAGCTGTAGTCAATGAATAGCATTCTCACGTAGGTGTTCCTTTTGTCCAGATGGGAAAGGGCAGTGTGGAGTGCAATAGAGATTGCATCATCTGTGGATCTGTTTAAGCGGTATGCAAATTGGAGTGGGTCTAGGGTTTCTGGGATAATGGTGTTAATGTGAGCAGTTACCAGCTTTTCAAAGCTCTTCATGGCTACAGGTCAGTGCTACGGGTCAGTAGTCATTTAGGCAGGTTACCTTGGTGTTCTTGGGCACAGGGGAAATGGTGGTTTGCTTGAAGCATGTTGGTATTAGACTCGGACAGGGACATGTTGAAAATGTCAGTGAAGACACCTGCCAGTTGGTCAGCACGTGGCCATGTAGGTTTTCTATGACTTGTACTTGGAATAGCAAAGTCATTTGCAGTTTGATTATTTCCTCTAAATGCCACAGTAATCCTTAGAAAATATTTTGTTTCATGTTTCACCGTAACATTTTTGAATGTTCATTCAAATTGTTTCTAAGGCTGCATTTACACAGGCAGCCCAATTCTGAGCTTTTTTTCACTAATTGTGTCTTTTGACCAATCAGATCAGCTCTTTTGCCAGTAAATTGGCCAAAAATCTAACGTAGTCCTTAGAGTCATACTGATCTGAGGTCAGATGTACGGAAACTGTATGGTTGTGGTTACACTAATCCACATAGGATGCGTTTACACAGGCAGCCAATTCTGATATTTTGGCATGACCATGGCAAAAGAGCTCATCTGATCAAAAGACCAATTAGTGGGGAAAAAGATCCGAATTTGGTTACCTGTGTAAATGCAGCCGTAGAGTACAACTGGTCTGAGATCAGTTGTATATAATGTGTTCTGGGTCTAACCCATACACACCCTGTCTAACTCACAGATCCCAGGCCACCAGTCGGTGTTCATCAACGAGCCGCGCCTGTCCGACTTCAAGCAGGTGCTGCTGAGGGAAGGCATCCAGGCTGAGTTTGTGGGAGGAGTGCTGGTGTGCAACAACATGGTGGCCGTCCGCAGGGTGAGTTGTCCGTCTGTCTGTCCTTCTCCCCCAGCACACCACAGTACAGCCACAGTCATTCATTTAGTTCATTCAGCTCGCTTTGACAGCATAAGCTAATCCCAGCCCTGACCTGCTTCATGAGAAAGGGGAAATGGGCCCAAAGGTGGCATGTTTTTCAGCAAAAAGCTATGACACAAAATGGCATCCTATTGCAGACCTATTATATATGTATGTACCTATTATCTAACTTTCATTTAATTGAAAACCAATTCTTATTTATTTACAAGAATGCTCTGGGGAAGGAACGATGACGCAGGATTAAACAATCCATTTTACTCAGTTGGGGATGAGTAGTTTGTAGACTGAAGGGGCAACCTATGTGTAAACAAACCATTTCTGCTGCGTACTGAAGTCAGCACCACTCCACATCTAGTGGTGGATGTTAAAGGGGGGGGGTGGTTGTGACTATGCGTGACCCCTCTAACCCTTGTACGTATCGCCATCCCCCCTGTACAGACGGAGGCAGGGCGCATCGGCCTGGAGGGCTGCCTGTGTGATGACTACTATAAAATCCGTGAGCTGCTCTATCAGCAGTATGCTGTGGTATAGGAGAGACGAGCAGCCGCGGAGACGGCGTCGGCCGTTACATGATCACACAGAGACATTCCGTTTGGGAGGAGAGAGAGTGGAGAGAGCGGACTATACCCAGAGGACCACAGTGTTCTAGGTGTTCTACACACACAGGCTACCTGAGCTCCCCTCGAGCATCTCCAGCTGTTTTACTTCCTACCGCTGTGTTGATTTCTCCTTTTTTACCCCCTTTGTCTGTTTACTGTTATTTTTTATTGTGCGTCTTTCCCCCGCAGTGAGAGACAGATGGGCTCTCCCTTAGTGACCTCTCCTTGATGCGAACACATGATGTGCGAACCAACGGTAACCCTTAGGGTCTTTTTTACCTCCTCAAACCCTCAGCTCTGGAGAAAATTCACCACACACTCGCTGGAGAGTGCCAACATCGCTTGACATAGGCTGAAATGGTTTCAGTTTTTTTGTTTTCTTCAACTCATTAAATTCCCTTTTTTGAACAATTTAATTGGTTTGTGTCATATATATTTGCTGTTGGTTGAGAGGGGAGCCAGACTTGTATATGTACTGTATGTAGGTTTGGGGTCAATTCAGTTAATGTTTCAATGAGGGCAATTTGGAATGGGAATTCCAGTTTACTTCCTGAATTGAGTGAATGGAAATGGGATTGACCCCGACCCTGACTGTATGTAGTACCATTAAGGGGCTTTGCTCTACTGTGCTGCTGCAGTTATGGTTTGATAACACTAGATGGAGACATTTTTCTGCCTCTTCCTCCCTCTTCTCACACACACAGCAGCAATTCCAGGGTTGAGAGATGACGTTGTCCCTGCAGTGATATCTTGGAAAATTTGCATAATTCACTCAGTTATGTACATAAAGAGGTATAATACTTGATTCTCTAATGCTTATATTTCAGGTAACTGAAATTAGGTTATATAGTTAAGATTGAGACTGAGAGGAAAGTGAAAATGTATTTAAAATGGCTTGCTGATATCTTCTAATCCACATATAAGGTCAATGTTATTATCCCTGTGAAGTTTAAATTCACCATTGTCTCAGGAGACTGCTTGGGGGGAGGGGGTGTCCCAAATTGCCAAATTAACCGGAGCCTTATGGTGAAAAGTAGTGCATTATAATGTGAGTAGGGTGGTGTGACTGTGATGATGCTAAGATGGAGGGGGGGTGCGAAGCAGCCTTTTTCTCCTCGGCTGCGGTGTGTCATTGGCTGGCTGAAGTCCGCTGCTGCAGTAGTGGTGGCACATTGTCTCAGCCCATTACGCTCACAGACGGGCAGACAGTCAGCGTTGTGCGAATCCCCGGGGTGGCCCCTCGCCTAGCCACCTTACCACATGGGCAGTTGTGGTATGTCACTGCCGTGGCTCTACCCACAACAAAGGACCCCCCTACCACACACACAATCTATCTCTCTCTCTCTCGCATACACTACACACACACACTCAGTGACCTATCGTCATGGGGTCAAAGCACCTCCCCTACCATACACACAGTGACATCACTTCACCCTCAGTCGTTGTGGTCTACCAAACTCTGCCCAACCTATGGACCCGCAGCCAGTCAGAGTATGGTGGGCCACGAACGTTTTAGTCTGGGCCGACCCGACGAAGCGAGCTGACTGTGGGCAGAGGGAGAGAGGGATCATGGACATGGATGGATGGAGGGAGTTATAGGCATGAGCAGCATGGATGGCTGGCCCACTGATGCGCAGCTAGGTTAGTTTTGTACAGAACAGTTGCGTAACATATAGTTTTGCACTTTAGAAACATTAAAATTTAAATGGCCTTTTTTATAATCCATGGCACAGGCACACACACACACACACACAACATTTGCGGCAGAAAATATGCCTTTATTCTCTCTGTGTGAACTTCAGTAATCCCTTCTGTGACAGAGAGAATGGGATAGAGATAAACCGAGAGAGATGGAAAAAGAGCGAGGCTCCTGCGCCAGTCACTACTTTTCATTTTGATAATTGACGGCGGGAACGCCAGAAAGGTCCATCAGCGTAATCCTCTTAGTGCATTGTTTATAATGTTGACTGTCACAGAAGCCCCTATTTTTTTATGTAACGAGCAGCTAAGGCCCCATTTTTCCCCCAGGAGGCAGGGAGGAGACCTGAGCCCTGAATGCATCCTAAATGACACCCTATTCCCTAATGTACTACTTTTGACCAGAGACCTATGGGCCCTGGTTTAAGTAGGACATGAAATAGGGAATAGGGTGCCATTTGAGAAGCACAGAATTTCTCCCCTTCTCACTCAACAAGTGCCCTTCTCATTTGTGCCATGGGATGGGAGGAGGACAAGCAAGGATATTAGGACAAAAGCAAAGTTACAAATTGGGCATCTACTGTATGTGTATTATTTCATAGCTTTGTGGAGGACAAATTAATTCAACCTAATCCCGTTGAATTCCTGGTGGCCTCTCTCTCTCCCTCCCCTCTCTTCTTTTCTCTGTATTAAGCTGACCACTTAATGCTGCCAGTGACATCAATGGAATAATGTGAAAGTGGTTTTCTAAGAAAGAATGTTTGAAACAACATATGGCACAGGCACAAATAGCAACTCATTTGTTGTCTGGGCTTCCAAAGGTAGGCTATGTTTGAGCAGTTCCATGTGGGTGTGAAACACTCCTGATTCGCTGCATACGGGTAGGATGAGGAGGTAGGATGAGGAGGTAGGATGAGGAGGGGTCTGCTTTCACTTTCTCTCTACCCCTCGCTCCTTCCCCTGCCCTCTCTCTCTGTCTCTCTCTCTCTAATTCCCTCTACTCCATGGGGCTGGGTAATCCCTCTGTGCCAGTGTCTTCAAGCAGTAATGGCCCTGAGCAGGGGGGCCAGTCATGCCCACCTACTCATAAGACACATGGAGGGGGCTGGGCATCCTCCTTTGAATTACACAATTACTAAGGTGATCCTCTTACGCAACCGGCTCCTCACACCGGCCCACAATACAAGGTAGGCGATCCCTGTGAGCATAAATCCATCCACAAAGGCAGGCAGCTCGATGACAGATTATCCCCCAGGCCAATAATACAGGCAGCTGCCATATTGCCTTTGTGATAAAACAATTGTGCATTTGTGGATGGAGGACATTGGGTTGGGTGATATGATCAAATCAAAATCAAGTCAAATTTTATTTGTCACATATGCCGAATACAACAGGTGTAGACCTTACAGTAAAATGCTTACTTACAAGCCCTTAACCAACAAAAGAAAATACAAAAAAAGTAAGAGATAAGAATAACAAATAATTAAAGAGCAGCAGTAAATAACAATAGCGGGGCTATATACAGGGGCTACCAGTACAGAGTTAATGTCAATGTGCGGGGGCACCGGTGTCGAGGTAATATGTACATGTAGGTAGAGTTATCAAAGTGACTATGCATAGATAATAACAGAGAGTAGTAGCAGCAGTGTTCTGGGGGGGGGGGTGCTATACAAATAGTCTGGGTAGCCATTTAGCTGTTCAGGAGTGTTATGGCTTGGGGGTAGAAGCTATTTAGGAGCCTCCGGTATCGTTTGCCGTTCGGTAGCAAAGAGAACAGTCTATGACTAGGGTGGCTGGAGTCTTTGACTATTTTTAGGGCCTTCCTCTGGCACCGCCTGGTATAGAGGTCCTGGATGGCAGGAAGCTTGGCACCGGTGATGTATTGGGCCGTACGCACTATCCTCAAAAGTGCCTTCTGGTCGGAGGCTGAGCAGTTGCCGTACCAGACAGTGATGCAACCGGTCAGGATGCTCTCAATGGTGCAGCTGTAAAACTTTTTGAGGATCTGAGGCCATGCCACATCTTTTCAGTCTCCTGAGGGGGAATAGGTTTTGTCATGCCCTCTTCACGACTGTCTTGGTGTGCTTGAACCATGTTAGTTTGTTGGTGATGTGGACACCAAGGAACTTGAAGCTCTCAACCCGCTCCACTACAACCCCTTCGATGAGAATGGGGGTGTGCTCGTCCTCCTTTTCCTGTAGTCCACAATCATCTCCTTTGTCTTGATCATGTTGAGGGAGAGGTTGTTGTCCTTTCACCACACGGTCAGGTCTCTAAACTCCCTATAGGCGGTCTCATCGTTGTCAGTTATCAGGCCTACCGCTGTTGTCATCAGCAAACTTAATGATGGTGTTGGAGTCGTGACTAGCCGTGCAGTCATGAGTGAACAGGGAGTACAGGAGGGGGCTGAGCATGCACCCCTGAGGAGCCCCCGTGTTGAGGATCAGCGTGGCGGATGTGTTGTTACCTACCCATACCACCTGGGGGCGGCCTGTCAGGAAGTCCAGGATCCAGTTGCAGAGGGAGGTGTGTAGTCCCAGGGTCCTTAGCTTAGTGATGAGCTTTGAGGGCACTATGGTGTTGAATGCGGAGCTGTAGTCAATTAATAGGTGTTCCTTTTGTCCAGCTGTGAAAGGGCAGTGTGGAGTGCAATAGAGATTGCGGATGTGGATCTGTTGGTGTGGTATGGAAATTGGACTGGGTCTAGGGTTTCTGGGATAATGGAGTCCATGTGAGCCATGACCAGCCTTTCAAAGCATTTCATGGCTACAGACGTGAGTGCTACGGGTCGGTAGTCTTTTAGACAGGTTACCTTAGTGTTCTTGGGCACAGGGACTACGGCGGTCCTCTTGAAACATTTTGGTATTACAGACTCGGACAGGGAGAGGTTGAAAATGTCAGGGAAGACACTTGCCAGTTGGTCAGCGCATGCTCGGAGTATACGTCCTGGTAATCCGTCTGGCCCTGCAGCCTTGTGAATGTTGACCTGTTTGAAGGTCTGCGTGATCATACAGTCATCCGGAACAGCTGATGCGCTCATGCATGTTTCAGTGTTACTTGCCTAGAAGCGAGCATAGAAGGTATTTAGCTCATCTGGTAGGCTCGTGTCACTGAGTAGCTCTCGGCTGTGCTCCCATTTGTAGTCTGTAATAGTTTGCAAGCCCTGCCACATCTGACTAGGTATGATTCGATCTTAGTCCTGTATTGACACTATGCCTATTTGATGGTTTGTCAGATGGCAGAGCGTTTTTTTTTATAAGCTTACGGGTTTGAGTCCCGCTACTTGAAAGCGGCAGCTCTACCCTTTAGCTCAGTGTGAATGTTGCCTGTAATCCATGGCTTCTGGTTGGGGTATGTACGTACAGTCACTGTGGGGACGATGTCGTCAATGCAAAGCAGTCCTGTAGTTTAGCATCTGCTTCATCTGAACACTTTCTTATTGACCGAGTCACTGGTGCTTCCTGCTTTAATTTTTGCTTGTAAGCAGGAATCAGGAGGATAGAATTATGGTCAGACTTTCCAAATGGAGGGAGAGGGAGAGCTTTGTATGCGTCTCTGTGTGTGGAGTAAAGGTGGTCTAGAATTTTTTTCCCTCTGGTTGCACATTTAACATGCTGATAGAAATGCGGTAAAACGGATTTAAGTTTCCCTGCATTAAATTCCCCGGCCACTAGGAGCGCCGCCTCTGGATGAGTGTTTTCCTATTTGCTTATGGCCGTATACAACTCATTGAGTGCGGTTTTAGTGCCAGCATCGGTCTGTGGTGGTATGTAAGACAGCTATGAAAAATACAGATGAAAACTCTCTAGGTAGATAGTGTGGTCTACAGCTTATCATGAGCTACTCCACCTCAGGCGAGCAAAACCTTGAGACTTTCTTAGATATCGTGCTCCAGCTTTTGTTCACATAAATGCATAGGCCCCCGCCCCGTGTCTTACCAGAGGCTGCTGTTCTGTCCTGCCGATGGAGTGTATAATCCGCCAGCTACATGTTCTTAATGTTGTCCTTCAGCCACGACTTGGTGAAACATAAGATAATATAGTTTTAATGTCCCGTTGGTAGGATATACGTGCTTTCAGCTCGTCCCATTTATTTTCCAGCAATTGGACAGTAGCTAGCAGGACGGAAGGCAAGGGCAGATTAGTCCTTGCCTTACTTGGACTAACAGTATACACTTTGACACTGTAAAGAAGCATTATGATCATAATCATATAAGCCTATCCCTTACATGCCATTTTATCAGTCATCAGTCATTAATAGGTTGTTTTCTTGTCCTGCTCCTGAAATCTGCTCCTGCATTCATCCCAGTCATCAACAGGGCATTGGGATGGGTGCATGTTGGACATCAATGTGTGCTCAATTACAATGATCATTTAATAGGGTCAATTAAAACATATATATATATAACATAGCCTACGTGTCAACATTATGTTTATGGTGTAATGGAATGTTTTGCCTTGTGTGGTTGGTTCTGTGGGTTTTTACACTCTTGTGTAGGTGTCATGACCAGCCATAAAATAACGCAATATATATCACAAAAGGTCTAAATATGTGTCATGACAGTGTTATGACCATATTATAACAGGTTATGTCAGCTGTTATGACATTAGGACATGGTTATGACCGTGTCATAATGTTATGACGCTGGGTGTCAAGTCAAGCAGAACCTGCTAGTCAAATTATTCAAGATGACGCTGTCACGCGTGTGCAGTGTAGCCTTTTTGTCTTCTACCAAACCAATCAGATGGTTGTTGGACATAACGAAGCTTCGAACGTCATTGATCACGTGCTTCTGATAAAGGATACAAGCATCGGCACAATGTTTCGAAGCTCCGGTATCAAAAGTAACATCAGGCCCTATTATGCTGTTTGGAGAATGTACAGTTGAAGTCGGAAGTTTACATACACTTAGGTTG
Organism: Salvelinus namaycush; assembly: GCF_016432855.1. Lineage (NCBI taxonomy): Eukaryota > Metazoa > Chordata > Actinopteri > Salmoniformes > Salmonidae > Salvelinus > Salvelinus namaycush. The sequence continues at coordinate 10,468,046 of NC_052335.1, forward strand.
GAGTCATTAAAACTCGTTTTTTCAACCACTCCACAAATTTCTTGTTAACAAACTATAGTTTTGGCAAGTCGGTTAGGACATCTACTTTGTGCATGACACAAGTAATTTTTCCAACAATTGTTTACGGACAGATTATTTCACTTATTCACTATATCACAATTCCAGTGGGTCAGAAGTTTAAATACACTAAGTTGACTGTACCTTTAAACAGCTTGGAAAATTCCAGAAAATTATGTCATGGCTTTATAAGCTTCTGTTAGGCTAATTGACATACTTTGAGTCAATTGGAGGTGTACATGTGTATGTATTTCAAGGCCTACCTTCAAACTCAGTGCCTCTTTGCTTGACATCATGGGAAAATCAATAGAAATCAGCCAAGACCTCAGAAAAAATCTTGTAGACCTACAGAAGTCTGGCTCATGCTTGGGAGCAATTTCCAAATGCCTGAAGGTACCACGCTCATCTGTACAAACAATAGTACGCAAGTATAAACACCATGGGACCACGCAGCTGTCATACCGCTCAGGAAGGAGACGCGTTCTGTCTCCTAGAGATGAAAAGTGCAAATCAATCCCAGAACAACAGCAAAGGACCTTGTAATGATGCTGGAGGAAACAGGTACAAAAGTATCTATATCCACAGTAAAACGGGTCCTATATCGACATAACCTGAAAGGCCGCTCAGCAAGGAAGAAGCCACTGCTCCAAAACCGTCATAAAAAAGCCAGACTATGGTTTGCAACTGCACATGGGGACAAAGATCGTACTTTTTTAAAAACTTTTTTTATTTATTTTTTTATAAATTTTACCCCCTTTTCTCCCCAATTTTTCGTGGTATCCAATCGCTAGTAATTACTATCTTGTCTCATCGCTACAACTCCCGTACGGGCTCGGGAGAGACGAAGGTCGAAAGTCATGCGTCCTCCGAAGCACAACCCAACCAAGCCGCACTGCTTCTTAACACAGCGCGCCTCCAACCCGGAAGCCAGCCGCACCAATGTGTCGGAGGAAACACCGTGCACCCGCCCCCCTTGGTTAGCGCGCACTGCGCCCGGCCCGCCACAGGAGTCGCTGGAGCGCGATGAGACAAGGATATCCCTACCGGCCAAACCCTCCCTAACCCGGACGACGCTAGGCCAATTGTGCGTCGCCCCACGGACCCCCCGGTCGCGACCGGCTGCGACAGAGCCTGGGCGCGAACCCAGAGACTCTGGTGGCACAGCTAGCGCTGCGATGCAGTGCCCTAGAAGATCGTACTTTTTGGAGAAATGTCCTCTGGTCTGATGAAACAAAATTTTTACTGTTTGGCCATAATGACCATCTTTATGTTTGGAGGAAAAAGGGGGAGGCTTGCAAGCCGAAGAACACCATCCCAACTGTGAAGCACGGGGGTGGCAGCATCATGTTGTGGGGGTGCTTTGCTGCAGGAGGGACTGGTGCACTTCACAAAATAGATGGCATCATGAAGCAGGAAACTTATGTGGATATATTGAAGCAACATCTCAAGACATCAGTAAGGAAGTTAAAGCTTGGTCGCAAATGGGTCTTCCAAATGGACAATGACCCCAAGCATACTTCGAAAGTTGTGGCAAAATGGCTTAAGGACAACAAAGTCAAGGTATTGGAGTGGCCATCACATGGCCCTGACCTCAATCCTATAAAAAATTTGTGGGCAGAACTGAAAAAGCGTGTGCGAGCAAGGAGGCCTACAAACCTGACCCAGTTACACCAGCTCTGTCAGGAGGAATGGGCCAAAATTCACCCAACTTATTGTGGGAAGCTTGTGGAAGGATACCCGAAACGTTTGACCCAAGTTAAACAATGTAAAGGCAATGCTACCAAATACTAATTGAGTGTACAGTCATGACCAAAAGTTTTGAGAATGACACAAATATTAATTTTCACAAATTTTGCTGCTTCGCTGTCTTTAGATATTTTTGTCTGGTGTTACTATGGAATTCTGAAGTATAATTACAAGCATGTCATAAGTGTCAAAGACTTTTATTGACAATTACATGAAGTTGATGCAAAGAGTCAATCCCTTCTTTTTCAAGACCTCTGCAATAAGCCCTGTTATGCTGTCAATTAACTTCTGGGCCACATCCTGACTGATGGCAGCCCATTCTTGCATAATCAATGCTTGGAGTTTGTCATAATTTGTGGGGTTTTGTTTGTCCACCCGCCTCTTTAGGATTGACCACAAGTTCTCAATGGGATTAAGGTCTGGGGAGTATCCTGGCCATGGACCCAAAATATCGATGTTTTGTTCCCCGAGCCACTTAGTTATCACTTTTGCCTTATGGCAAGGTGCTCCATCATGCTGGAAAAGGCATTGATCATCACCAAACTGTTCCTGGATGGTTGGGAGAAGTTGCTCAGAGGATGTGTTGGTACCATTCTTTATTTATGGCTGTGTTCTTAGGCAAAATTGTGAGTGAGCCCACTCCCTTGGCTGAGAAGCAACCCCACACATGAATGGTCTCAGGATACTTTACTGTTGGCATTACACAGGACTGATGGTAGCGTTCACGTTGTGTTCTCCGGACAAGCTTTTTTCCAGATGCCCCAAACAATCGGAAAGGGGATTCATCAGAAAAAATGACTTTACCCCAGTCCTCAGCAGTCCAATCCCTGTACCTTTTGCAGAATATCAGTCTGTCCCTGATGTTTTTTATGGAGAGATGTGGCTTCTTTGCTGCCCTTCTTGACACCAGGCCATTCTCCAAAAGTCTTCGCCTCACTGTGCATGCAGATGCACTCACACCTGCCTGCTGCCATTCCTGAGCAAGCTCTGTTCTGGTGGTGCCCCGATCCCGCAGCTGAATCAACTTTAGGAGACGGTCCTGGCGCTTGCCGGACTTTCTTGGGCACCCTGAAGCCTTCTTCACAACAATTGAACCGCTCTCTTTGAAGTTATTGATGATCTGATAAATGGTTGATTTAGGTGCAATCTTTCTGCCAGCAATATCCTTGCCTGTGAAGCCCTTTTTGTGCAAAGCAATGATGACGGCACGTGTTTCCTTGCAGGTAACCATGATTGACAGAGGAAGAACAATGATTCCAAGCACCACCCTCCTTTTGAAGCTTCCAGACGATTATTCAAACTCAATCAGCATGACAGAGTGATCTCCAGCCTTGTCCTTGTCAACACTCACACCTGTGTTAACGAGATAATCCCTGACATGATGTCAGCTGGTCCTTTTGTGGCAGGGCTGAAATGCAGTGGAAATGTTTTGGGGGGATTCAGTTCATTTGCATGGCAAAGAGGGACTTTGCAATTAATTGCAATTCATCTGATCACTTTTCATAACATTCTGGAGTATATGCAAATTGCCATCATACAAACTGAGGCAGCAGAAAATTAATATTTGTGTCATTCTCAAAACTTTTGGCCATGACTGTATGTAAACTTCTGACCCACTGGGAATGTGATGAAATAAATAATTCTCTCTACTATTATTCTGACATTTCACATTCTTAAAATAAAGTGTTGATCCTAACTGACCTAAGACAGGGAATTGTTCTCCGATTAATTGGCAGGAATTGTGAAAAACGGAGTTAAAATATATTTGGCTAAGGTGTATGTAAACTTCCAACTTCAACTGTAAGTCTTAAATAATATATTCTTGCTGCCTTATGTTCTATCCCTTTGTATGTCCATGCCCTTAGTTCCTATTCCTTTTAGTCACCTGCCACTACTTTGTTTTGTCTGCAGCACCTTATGTTGATCTTAATGTGTTTCCCTCATCTCCCTTCCAAGCCACATCCTAAAGCATATCCTTGGTATCCACACCATTCCTATCTCCAATGCCTTACAAGCCACAACTCCTGTTTGTTTGTGTGTGAAATACCGCTAAATCTGTATTGCTGCTTCATCACCTCATTTGCATTCTGACCGATGTGCAATAGTGGTAGGAACAGTCCTGAACATAGTTTACAGTCCACCCTAGTCCTAGTCCTTTCCTTCAAAGCTCATGAGGCATTTCTAAGCTATATTCTTCAAGAATCAATGGGTTTATATCATTCATTTATAAGTCCAAAAATGGATGTTGCAACTAAGGATTCCAACTTTTAAAAAGTGTCAATGATTTCACTCCTGGTCCCTCCCCATTCATTGTGCAATAAGATGTATTTTTGCTTTGTACCTGGTCTGACATGGCGGCATCCTTCTCAAGAATTTTCCATTAATCTTTGGACTGTTTCAAAGCAGCAATATAGTTTAAAAATAGCTGTAAAACAAAAGATGGCAACACAGTAAAGTAGGGGGCTGAACTGAAGTAAAAAGTTTAGTATGGTTTTGTTTTTGTCACATCAGGGCATCAGCCAAGGTCACATCCTTATCAATTTTCCATTCATCTTTGGACCGTTGCACACAATAAACAAAATAAAAGCTGTAAAAAGACAGATGGTAAAGTAGGTGGGTGTGCCTAAACTAAAGTAAACTGATGTTTTCATTCTCAAAGTTATAGAACCATCTATATTGAACAAAAATATAAATGCAACATGTAAAGTGTTGGTCCTATGTTTCATGAGCTGAAATAAAAGATCCCTGCACTGTTCCATAAGCACAAAAACCTTACTTCTCTAAAATGTTGTACACAAATGTTTACATCCCTGTTCGTGAGCAATTCTCCTTTGTCAAGATAATCCATCCACCTGACAGGTGTGGCATATCAAGAAGCTGATTATACAGCATGATCATAACAAAGGTGCAGCAGACATTTTTGGCCTTTTATTTTTTCAATAAAAGGCCACTCTAAAATGTGCAGTTTTGTCACACAATACAATGCCACAGAAGTCTCAAGTTTTGAGGGCGCATCCAATTGACATGTTAACTGCAGGAATGTCCACTAGAGCCATTGCCAGAGAATTTAATGTTTATTTCTCTACCATATTTCTCTTCCTCATTTTAGAGAATTTGGCAGTACGTCCAACCGGCATCACAACCGCAGACCACGTGTAACCACCACAGCCCAGGACATCCACATCTGGCTTCTACACCTGCTGGATAGTCTGAGACCAGCCACCTGGACAGCTGATGAAACTGTGGATTTGCACAACTGAAGAATTTCTGCACAAACTGTCAGAAACAGTCTTAGGGAAGCTCCTCTGCGTGCTCTTCATCCTTACCAGGGTCTTGACCTGACTGCAGTTCGGCATCATAACTGACTTCAGTGGGAAAATGCTCACCTTCGATGGCCACTGGCATGCTGGAGAAGTGCGCTCTTCACAGATGAATCTCGGTTTCAACTATACCGGGCAGATGGAAGACAGCGTGTATGGCGTTGTGTGGGCGAGCGGTTTTATCGATGGGAATTTCAATACACAAAGATATCGTGATGAGAGGCCCATTGTCGTGCCATTCATCCGTCGCCATCCGGCCATCCTCCAACTTTATGTTTCAGCATGATAATGCACAGCCAAAATGGTCGCAAGTATCTGTACACGATTCCTGGGAGCTGAAAATGTTCCAGTTCTTCCATGGCCTGCATACTCACCAGACATGTCACCCATTGAGCATGTTTGGGATGCTCTGGATCGACGTGTACAACAGCGTCTTCCACTTCCCGCCAATAACCAGCAACTTCGCACAGCCATTGAAGAGGAGTGGGACAACATTCCACAGACCGCAATCAACAGCTTGATCAACTCTATGCGAAGGAGATGTGTCGCGCTGCATGAGGCAAATGGTGGTCATACCAGATACTGACTGGTTTCCCTAACAACATATCTGTGAAATCCATAGATTAGGGCCTAATGCATTTATTCCCAGAGATCGGTGTCCAAAGATCGATTTAAGTGAAAATGTCAGTCGGAACTAGTACCAGAACCACGCAGGTCCCCAAAACAGGGGACTTTACATCTAAGAGGTTTTAATATTCTCAGATCTTCCATAATAAACTGAGCAAAAATATAAATGCAACATACAACAATTTCTAAGATTTTATTGAGTTACAGTTCATATAAGGAAATCAGTCAACTGAAATAAATTCATTAGGCCCCAATCTATGGTTTTCACATGACTGGGAATACAGATATGCATCTGTTAGTCACAAATACCTTAAAGGTAGGGGCATGGATCAGCTAACGTCATAGACAACATAGCTACTAGAACTAACGTGTTAGTAAAGCCGCTACAATGATGCAGTAAAGTGTACAGTCAGCAAGCTATTTAGCAGTTACACCGGCGGGCCCTGGTGGCAATGAATTAATAAAACCAAAAGCTTACCTTGACTTGGAATAGTTTCAGAGTTAGATAGCCGGGTGTTTGAGTAGGCTAATCTAGCTAGCTGCAGTGAAAAAAATGTATTATGAAATACTATGAAATATAGCTACTCTATCTCTTGCTTCTCCTTCATTAAAAAAGTGAATTTGTTCAACTATTCTCTTTCTCTCTTTTGAGTCAATATTTTATGCACTGCAGTGCTAGCTAGCAGTGCTGCAGTGCTAGTTAGCTTATGCTTTCAGTACTAGATCATTCTCTGATCCTTTGATTGGGTGGACAACGTATCAGTTCATGCTGCAAGAGGTCTGATAGGTTGGAGAACATCTTCCGGAAGTCGTCATAATTTCTATGTAAGTCTATTGAAGGGGGAGAGAACCCTGAGCCTCCTAGGTTTTGTATTGAAGTCAATGTACCCAGAGGAGGATGGAAAGTCTTCCATTTTATCTAAAAAGGATAGATTTCCATATTTCATTATTAAAACAAAATGGATTCACTGAGGAGGATGGTCCTCCCCTTCCTCCTCTGAGGAGCATCCACTGATAGTCATTTTCAAGGAGCATGTCAGCATTCCAACTTGTCAACACCCTTTTATCAGCCTGTGAACATTCAATTGTATAGGCTCCCATACAACAAGATATAATAAGGTGTGAAAAACATAGCAAGCTACTTTTTAAAATCATATATCAATTTGATAAGGGCCTTGTTGGGAACAATTTAATACCATCAAACCTTTGGACAAGTGGACTCATTTTTAATCTGGCCCATGTACTACAGTAAGCAGCGACTGAAATTGTATTTAAAAAGCCCGTGGCTCATCTGCTTTATTGCATCACCATATAGAGTAGTCCTTCTTCGTTGAACCTCTCCACTCCCGCATTTGTCCTATACGTTTCCCAGTCGAGCCACATCATATTTTGGATCCTGTTTCTGAAACTCTTATCTTCTCAGAGTAAATGGGTTTGACGGAATAACCTTTGATCTTCCTCAATGGGATTCTTTGCAGTGCTTTGCAGGGGGAAAAGTTAGTCTTTCCTTTCCCTGCCCTTCCTTTCTGCTCGGCAGACAGAAGTATAATAAAGTTATATGTTATAAGTTATAAGCCCACTCTGTGCTTCTGTCTTCCATCCCTTCTCTGAATCCTCTCGGACTTAAGGACGAAACTTGAATGTGGAAATGTTGCCCCCTTTCATTTAAATTGAGTAACACCGAGTCAATCAATAAATCAAATTAATTTATAAAGCCCTCTTGACATCAGCAGTTTAAACAGTTTGCCACTGGAGGGAATGCTCAAGGTCCTTTTTATATCTTTGTAATGAGTGATTTTCAACAAGGTAACACCAATGACATAACATTGAGGGACAGGCTTTATACTAGTAAAAATATACACTACCGTTCAAAAGTTTGGGGTCACTTAGAAATGTCCTAGTTTTTGAAAGAAAAGCACACTTTTTTTGTCAATTAAAATAACATCAAATTGATCAGAAATACAGTGTAGACATTGTTAATGTTGTAAATGACTATTGTAGCTGGAAATGGCTGTTTTTTTTATGGAATATCTACATAGGCGTACATAGGCCCATTATCAGCAACCATCACTCCTGTGTTTCAATGGCATGTTGTATTAGCTAATCCAAGTTTATCATTTTAAAAGGCTAATTGATCATTAGAAAACCCTTTTGCAATTATGTTAGCACAGCTGAAAACTGTTGTTCTGATTAAAGAAGCAATAAAACTGGCCTTCTTTAGACTAGTTGAGTATCTGGAGCATCAGCATTTGTGGGTTTGATTACAGGCTCAAAATGGCCAGAAACAAATAACTTTCTTCTGAAACTCATCAGTCTATTCTTGTTCTGAGAAATGAAGGCTATTACATGCGAGAAATTGCCAAGAAACTGAAGATCTCGTACAACACTGTGTACTACTCCCTTCACAAAACAGCGCAAACTGGCTCTAACCAGAATCGAAAGAGGAGTGTGAGGCCCAGGTGCACAACTGAGCAAGGGGACAAGTACATTATAGTTTGAGAAACAGACGCCTCACAAGTCCTTAACTGGCAACTTTTGAACGGTTGTGTATATATTTTAAAATACTTTTTTATTGATCTATACAATATATTAAATACTTTTCACTTTCTAACATTCAAATTAATAGATATCTCTAAATGTCACTACAACTCTACACAGCACTGCTGGGAAAAGACAATTTTCTTGCCCTAATTACTTTTAACAATGCATAAACAAAAATGGTTGTAGTATAAAGGACTTTCATGATTAATTATTGATAAGCAGTTCAATATAAACAAAAACATGTTTGATGTATTTGTAATTTTTTACGTGTTTTTCGTGGTCCTGCATCTCAGTGCTTGAGGCGTCACTACAGACCCTGGTTCGATCCCGGGCTGTATCACAACCGTCCGTGACCGGGAGTCGCATAGGGCGGCACACAATTGGCCCAGCATCGTCCGGGTTAGGGGAGGGTTTGGTAGGGCGTCATTGTAAAATAAGAATTTGTTCTTAACTGACTTGTCTAGTTAAGTAAAGGTTAAATAAAAAAATATGGCCTGGCTGTATCAGAGGTGACACTCAATGGGTGATTGAGTCCAATTGTTGGCATAGTGCTGAAGATGACTGCTGGCTCCAGAATGCATAGACTAGGCTCTTTGCCGCTTCTCTCTCTGTGCTGTTTACTCTTCACACCCGACCAGGCATACAAACAGACCTGCGGCGCTGCTGCTGCCACAGAACCAACGCTCTACATCGATGATGAATATTACATTTTTCCTGCAGCGATAAGTAAATTCAGCACTTCCACAGGGACGCCCCGTGTACACGACGAGGCTGTCGGGTGCTGTTTGTTTTATTTTTATTTTTTTATTTCACCTTTATTTAACCAGGTAGGCCAGTTGAGAACAAGTTCTCATTTACAACTGCGACCTGGCCAAGATCAAGCAAAGCAGTGTGACAAAAACAACAACACAGAGTTACACATAAACAAGCGTACAGTCAGTAACACAAAAGCAAAGAAAAATAGAAAGATCTATGTACAGTGAGTGCAAATGTAGCAGAGTAGGGAGGTAGGCAATAAATAGGCCATAGAGGCGAAAATAATTACAATTTAGCATTAATACTGGAGGGATAGATGCGCAGATGATGATGTGCACGTAGAGATACTGGGGTGCAAAAGAGCAAGAGGGTAAGTAATAATACGGGGATGAGGAAGTCGGGTGTGCTATTTACAGATTGGCTGTGTACAGGTACAGTGATCGGTAAGCTGCTCTGACAGCTGATGCTTAAAGTTAGAGATAGGTGATATAAGAGATATTAGGAGATATAAGACTCCAGCTTCAGAGATTTTTGCAATTCGTTCCAGTCATTGGCAGGAAAGAACTGACCTGGAGCCAGTGGGTTTAGCGGTGGATATGTAGTGAGGGCCAACCAACGAGAGCATACAGGTTGCAGTGGTGGGTAGCATATGGGGGTTTGGTGATAAAATGGATGGCACTGTGATAGACTACATACAATTTTCTGAGTAGAGTATTGGGGGCTATTTTGTAAATGACATCGCCGAAGTCAAGGATCGGTAGGATAGTCAGTTTTACGAGGGTATGTTTGGCGGCATGAGTGAAGGTGGCTTTGTTGCGAAATAGGAGGCCGATTCTAGATTTAATTTTGGATTGGAGATGCTTAATGTGAGTCTGGACGGAGAGTTTACAGTCTAACCAGACACCTAGGTATTTGTATTTGTCCACATATTCTAAGTCAGAACCGTCCAGAGTAGTGATGCTAGGCGGGTGCGGGCGGGAATGGTTGAAAAGCATGCACTTAGTTTTACTAGCATTTAAAAGCAGTTGGAGGCCATGGAAGGAGTGTTGTATGGCATTGAAGCTCGTTGGGAGGTTTGTTAGCACAGTGTCCAAAGAAGGGCCAGATATATACAGAATGGTGTCATCTGCGTAGAGGTGGATCAGAGAATCACCAGCAGCAAGAGCGACATCATTGATATATACAGAGAAAAAAGTCGGCCCGAGAATTGAACCCTGTGGCACCCCCATAGAGACTGCCAGAGGTCCGGACAACAGGCCCTCCGATTTGACACACTGAACTCTATCTGAGAAGTAGTTGGTGAACCAGGCGAGGCAGTCATTTGAGAAGCCAAGGCTATTGAGTCTGCTGATAAGAGTGTGGAGATTGACAGAGTCGAAAGCCTTGGCCAGGTCGATGAAGACGGCTACACAGTACTGTCTTTTATCGATGGCGGTTATGATATCGTTTAGTACCTTGAGCGTGGCTGAGGTGCACCCATGACTAGCTCGGATACCAGATTGCATAGTGGAGAAGGTACGGTGGGATTCGAAATGGTCGGTGATCTGTTAATTAACTTGACTTGAAGATTTTAGAAAGGCAGGGCAGGATGGATATAGGTCTATAACAGTTTGGGTCTAGAGTGTCTCCCCCTTTGAAGAGGGGGATGACTGCGGCAGCTTTCCAATCTTTGGGGATCTCAGACGATACAAAAGAGAGGTTGAATAGGCTAGTAATATCGGTTGCAACAATTTCGGCGGATCATTTTAGAAAAAGAGGGTCCAGATTGTCTAGCCCAGCTGATTTGTAGGGATCCAGATTTTGCAGCTCTTTGTGGCATCCGATAGGGTGGGGGAAGTTGTTGGAATGGTATGGGGCGGCGTTAGCCCATGGGAAACTGACAATGAAAAAGGCCAGTCCTGACCTCAGTGTTATGCTATTAATACAGAACCGGAGACTACAGAACTGGAGACTAATACAGACCGGAGACTAATACAGACCGGACTCCCTCCCTCTCTCCTCCACCAGCTCCCGAACAGTTAGCAAAATATTATTTACAATGCCAGTGAGGCATTAATGCAAGGTGTCAGACTTCCTCCTTCAGCTCTGTGTCACCCAGGCCCAGGCAGCCTCTCCTCCGGCATCCTCCCCCTCCCCTCTCCTGTCCCCTCTAGAGAGACGGACACGTATGCTCGCTCGGCTGTCTGTGTGTTGCTGGTGGCCTCAGCAGAATTTGTCACTCATGTACAGTATGGGATATCCCAGCTCACCCTAGCAACTTGACATCTGAACCCATCCAAAAGAACATATCACTGTCATCCTTTTTCTTTCTCCACACTACAGATGCAGTTTACGTAAAGCCTGCTACCAACTTTAGAATTGCTAAATAATGTAGCATGACGATGCAGGCATTGCTCATTTGAATTGTGAATAGCGGGGTATGAATCAACCCACTGCTGAGGTACACAGGGGGAGAAACTGCTGTATTGTTGAACACACCGATTGTTATGTGTGTCACTCAGTCCATTGTTAACGCCCTCAACACTTGTCTTTCCCGGGTAAGGACATGACACAAGCTTCCCACAATGAGGTTAGTGTTTTTTTGTGTGCTTTTGCATCAAAGTCCACACACACACAGCTTTCTCTCTGTCTCTATTTCTCTGCTGCAGGTCAGATACACTGCGATGGGTCCCACAGAAGGAGCAGGAGGAGGGGTCTCCCGAGCGGCGCAGTAGTCTAAGGCACTGCATTGCAGCGCTAGCTGTACCTCTATCAGATCCTGGTTTGAGTCCAGGCTCTGTCGCAGCCGGCCGCGACCAGGAAAGCCATGGGGCGGCGCACAATTGGCCCAGCGTCGTCCGGGTTAGGGGAGGGTTTGGCCGGCAGGCATGTTCTTGTCCCATCGTGCACTAGCAACTCCTGTGGCGGGCCAGGCACAATGCACGCTGACACGGTCGCCAGGTGTACGGTGTTTCCTCGGACACATTGGTGCAGCTGGTTCCCGGGTTAAGCGGGCATTGTGTCAAGAAGCGGTGCGGCTTGGCTGGGTCGTGTTTCAGGAAGACGCATGCCTCTCGACCCTCGTCTCTCCCCAGTCCGTACGGGAGTTGCAGCGATGGGACAAGACTGTAACTACCAATTGGATACCACGAAATTGGGGAGAAAAAAAGTAGCAGGAGGGAGCAAGCAGGTGATGTGTGTAGATTTGCAATGACCAGGAACAGGCCAGGGAGTGTAGCACAGTGGATAAAGTCCTGTAAGCAAGCCCTGGCATGGCTCCCCGATTGCCTGCCTGCTGTGTGGGCCGTGGCCTGGGGGGAACTCATCCCTTGACATGTGTGTGTTGCTGGCTGGCTGGTGACCCATGCTGCAGGATGGAAGGACCTGGGGCCAGATGAACCCTGTGAGACCCACGTTACCTAAATTGCATCCTTTACAGGCAAAATATAAAATGTATTTCATTGTCTTACAGACATGTCAAATGACCAAAAGTAAATATATTTTTTAATGTATTCTAAACGAGGTCAGGACAACCAAATATTACTAAAAGTAAGTCAGATGTTCTCCATACGTAGAAAACACCCTAAATAGTTGATCCTTTCAAAAAAAAATTGATAGCGAAATACAAACATTTGAATTGGTCAAGTTGGTACATTTTGCCATTTCAGATGTGTATATACCATTAGACAATAGTTTCCATCACGTCAATGCTTTTGCTCCATTTTAATGGGATTTGTATATCATTTCAGTTTTTTTAAGCACAATTTTAATACCATTGAAGCCCATGTGGCCTTTTTGCAACGATTCCATAAAATTGTTCTACAAACTTGAAATTGAAAAAATATATTTTCATAATCAGAGGCCAAGTAAGTATTTATGAAGGGTAATCCATTTTCTTTCTCTTTGGATCTATGATTTGGTCCCACAGGGTTAGAAGGCCCTCCCTAATGACAGAGATGCCTTCCATCCACACATGACCAGCTGGCACAGACACAGGCCCCTCAGAAAACATAAATGGCATTGCAGTACATCCCTTAATGCAAAGTGTGTTTTGGAGGTTGACGCTGGTCTGACATGATGCATGTCCAACAGATATTGTGAGGCGAGTGCCTTGACCCCTTGACCTTTACATCCTCCTTGGTGTTTTCCACTAAGTGGGCGGCTGCAGTAAGTCGTGGCGGAAGATGACAAGCTGAAATCTGACAGGCTGATTTTTGACAGGCTGGTTTATCTGACAGGCTGCTTACTGACATGTCAACCTGCCCCTTGCGGATTGGTCTGTGGCTGCGTGCGGCATCTCTCCTCTCCTGCCTGTTATCTTGGTAGTTGAGGTGACCTGCGGGGCCCAGGGGGAGGGGCGCAATCTCCATCCCTCAGCGCCTCAAGATCAAGGCTACGGTCTACGGCGGTCTACCCTTATGAGACAAGTTTGTATGGTTTGTAATTGCGGGATGATCCAATTGCTGATGACTTTTTTTTTTACAACGCCCCTCACTTCGACATTACCACAAACGACTTCAGCGACGGCAGACTCAGACAGAAGTACAGTACGTAGCGAACATGTAGCAGCGGAAGAATTCAGTTTGAGTCATCAGGCAAGCACACAGGTGCACATAAATGCTTGGACACACCCCTTTACATACAGTAACACACACTTCCTAAAAAAAATGGTCATGCACATAAACACCTTCATACAGTATTTACCAGGGGCGCAACTTTGGTTTTAGAAGTGGGGGGGGGGGGGGGTGTAATGTGTGTATATACACTGCTCAAAAAAATAAAGGGAACACTTAAACAACACAATGTAACTCCAAGTCAATCACACTTCTGTGAAATCAAACTGTCCACTTAGGAAGCAACACTGATTGACAATAAATTTCACATGCTGTTGTGCAAATGGAATAGACAAAAGGTGGAAATTATAGGCAATTAGTAAGACACCCCCAAAAAAGGAGTGATTCTGCAGGTGGTGACCACAGACCACTTCTCAGTTCCTATGCTTCCTGGCTGATGTTTTGGTCACTTTTGAATACTGGCGGTGCTCTCACTCTAGTGGTAGCATGAGACGGAGTCTACAACCCACACAAGTGGCTCAGGTAGTGCAGTTCATCCAGGATGGCACATCAATGCGAGCTGTGGCAAAAAGGTTTGCTGTGTCTGTCAGCGTAGTGTCCAGAGCATGGAGGCGCTACCAGGAGACAGGCCAGTACATCAGGAGACGTGGAGGAGGCCGTAGGAGGGCAACAACCCAGCAGCAGGACCGCTACCTCCACCTTTGTGCAAGGAGGTGCACTGCCAGAGCCCTGCAAAATGACCTCCAGCAGGCCACAAATGTGCATGTGTGGACAGTTTGATTTCACAGAAGTGTGATTGACTTGGAGTTACATTGTGTTGTTTAAGTGTTCCCTTTATTTTTTTGAGCAGTGTATATAGTTTTTTAAATGTAGGGGGTAGATCAGCTTTAATATTGCAGATAGATTGTGGCTTCCATCAATGTAATTGTCTGCATCATTTCCAATCACCCATATTTTTTGGGTTTAAATATATTTTCCTTTATTATTTTCCCCTAACCCTAACATCCCTCCCCTAATTGGGATAAACGAATGGACAACAACTCTTAGGCTTCTACTTCCATCTTATATATACTATATACATTTTACGGACACAGTATATTTTACAATAGTTATCTTTTGTTTGTTTGTAGTCCCATCCTTCAGCTCCACCTCAACCCCTCCCATCTATCTCTGAACACCATCCAGTTTTGTGCTGTGATGTTTCACAAAGGTTCTGAACATTTCTATTCTCATAGATTCTACATATTGTAAATTAAAAATAAACATTTTTGCTAAGAGTATTATTATATTATTGATCGATTGACTATGACTTTTTCAATCACCCATCAGTGCTATTTGCAGAGGTGGACATAACCTGGCAGGGGGTCTGGTGTTCCTCACATTTTCTGGGGCATCGAAGATAATTTCTACACAATCTAATATGTCCCACGGCCCTTCTAGCCGTCTCTATTTAGAACAACAAAAAGTAAGCAAAAATATCCACAGTCATCAAGCTAGGTAAGAGATTATTAAATATGTTTAGGTAATTGATAAGACTGAACTAGATCCATGATAACTAAATAATCAAAATCGTGTTGCACCATAGAATGTACTATATGCCAGTGAAACTGAATATCATGCATTCAGAAATTGTATCCTTCTGCTGGAGGTGTGAAACATGTTATGGTCTTGTGAAGGCTGGCTGAATTCTGGCAAAGACTATGTTCTTTTATCTCAGCATGTCTACAGATTCTCCCTTCTCCCTGTTTTTGTTTGCTTGGAAATGTTGATACTGGAGACTGTTATCAGAAGAAACTGTGTAACCTAGCATTTATAGTGGCTAATAAATGCATTGCCATTCATTGGAAGGCTGGTTATCCTCCCACAATGTATGGAAGACGTCAAGTTATGTATAGCATCACTAGATTTGTTTTAAGATTAAGGGTATACTGTACAACTTTCATAAGGTCTGGATGCCTTCATATGGAATACTGTACAACAAAAGCAGTCTCTATTTAAAACATGCCCACGTCAGGGGAGATACCTATTTAGGCAACTCCTAGTTGCTTAGTCCTGGCCCTGGGGGTCTGCCGTACTGTTGGTTGTCACTCTGGCCTTGGCGCAACACACCTGAAACCAATAATGAATGTTTCACTAAGATCCCAAGGCTGAGTGGGGGGTGTTGGGTTGGGGCGCTGCAGGGCCTTGGACCCCTAGGGGCAGGACGGGGTGACCCAGCTATATGGTGTGCAAGTAAAAATAGCTCTACAGTACTATTAGGCCTATGATATGAATTATATGGAGGGTGAACTGTTTCTGTGTGTTAATATGTAGGTGTATGTGTTTTCATTCAACTTTGGTTTTCCAAACCTTTCCCTTGAGACATAAAAAAGAAAGGAAGTGTTAGGGAGAGAGTTCAGTTACTGACTAGACAGGTGGGGGTCAGGCGTTTAGGCAGCTCGGGTTGGCTGAGCGGTCTGGCTGAAATGTTATATAGAGGATGTCTTAAAGACGATACAAACGTTTTTGTACTTTATTTGTAAGAGTTGTTGGACCCTTTTTTTCCAATTTTCGCCTAAAATGACCTCAGGACCTGAAGCAAGGATATGCAAATTCTTGATACCATTTGAAAGGAAATACTTTGAAGATTGTGGAAATGTGAAATTAATGTAGGAGAATATACCACATTAGATCTGGTAAAAGATAATACAAAGATAATACAAATGTTTTTTTTCAATCATCTTTGAAATGTAAGAGAAATGCCAAAATGTAATATTCCAGGTTAGGCACACTTTATATTTTGACCACTAGATGGCAGCAGTGTATGTGAAAAGTTTTAGACTGATTCAATGAACCATTGCATTTCTGTTCAAAATATTGTATCAAGACTGCCTAAATGTGCCTAATTGGTTAATTAATACATTTTCAAGTTCATAAATGTGTACTCTCCTCAAACAATAGCATGGTATTCTTTCACTGTAATAGCTACTGTAAATTGGATAGTGCAGTTAGATTAACAATAATGTAAGCTTTCTGCCCATATCAGATATGTCTATGTCCTGGGAAATGTTCTTGTTACTTACAACCTCATGCTAATCACATTAGCCTATGTTAGCTCACCCTCCGATCCAACAGGTCCCAGACGCGCTCAATGGGATTGAGATCCGGGCTCTTCGCTGGCCATGGCAGAACACTGACATTCCTGTCTTGCAGGTAATCATGCACAGAACGAGCAGTATGGCTGGTGGTATTGTCATGCTGGAGGGTCATGTCAGGATGAGCCTGCAGGAAGGGTACCACATGAGGAAGGAGGATGTCTTCCCTGTAACGCACAGCGTTGAGATTGCCTGAAATGACAACAAGCTCAGTCCAATGATGCTGTGACACACCGCCCCTCTCCACCTCCAAATCGATCCCACTCCAGAGTACAGGCCTCGGTGTAACGCTCATTCCTTTGACGATAAACGCGAATCCGACCATCACCCCTGGTGAGACAAAACCGCGACTCGTCAGTGAAGAGCACTTTTTGCCAGTCCTGTCTGGTCCAGCGACGGTGGGATTGTGCCCATAGGCGACGTTGTTGTCGGTGATGTCTGGTGAGGACCTGCCTTACAACAGGCCTACAAGCCCTCAGTCCAGCCTCTCTCAGCCTATTGCGGACAGTGTGAGCACCGATGGAGGGATTGTGTGTTCCTGGTGTAACTCGGGCAGTTGTTGTTGCCATCCTGTACCTGTCCCGCAGGTGTGATGTTCGGATGTACCGATCCTGTGCAGGTGTTGTTACACGTGGTCTGCCACTGCGAGGACGATCAGCTGTCCATCCTGTCTCCTTGTAGTGCTGTCTTAGGCGTCTCACAGTACGGACATTGCAATTTATTGCCCTGGCCACATCTGCAGTCCTCAGGCCTCCTTACAGCATGCCTAAGGCACATTCACGCAGAATGTTTTTAGAGTCAGTAGAAAGGCCTCTTTAGTGTCCTAAGTTTTCATAACTGTGACCTTAATTGCCTACCGTCTGTAAGCTGTTAGTGTCTTAACGACCGTTTCACTGGTGCATGTTCATTAATTGTTTATGGTTCATTGAACAAGCATGGGAAACAGTGTTTAAACCCTTTACAATGAAGATCTGTGAAGTTATTTGGATTTTTACGAATTATCTTTGAAATACAGGGTCCTGAAACGGGTCCGTTTCTTTTTTTGCTGAGTTTAGTATATCAAACTGTGAACATCCCAGTGTCCAGAGTCAGTCAGTTAGTAAAGGGTGGATGCTGCTCAGGAAAGATGCAGACAGATATTAGATTGGGTTTTTCAAATTCAGGACTATGTAATCGGGCAGGCACCTTCCCCTTTTGCTCTCCCACTCGCCAAGTGCCCTTTTGGGTAGTGATATAATTATAGATTTTTGGTATACATTTCTTTGTTCCGTTGTTCTGAACTCACTGCACCAAAGTCTACCCCTATCCCGTCCGTTGTTCTGAACTCACTGCACCAAAGTCTACCCCTATCCCGTCCGTTGTTCTGAACTCACTGCACCAAAGTCTACCCCTATCCCGTCCGTTGTTCTGAACTCACTGCACCAAAGTCTACCCCTATCCCGTCCGTTGTTCTGAACTCACTGCACCAAAGTCTACCCCTATCCCGTCCGTTGTTCTGAACTCACTGCACCAAAGTCTACCCCTATCCCGTCCGTTGTTCTGAACTCACTGCACCAAAGTCTACCCCTATCCCGTCCGTTGTTCTGAACTCACTGCACCAAAGTCTACCCCTATCCCGTCCGTTGGTCTGCCCTGTATGGAGATTGCCGCCTGGTATCCAAACATGCATTGTGATGCGGGTCACAGGTCGTGTGTGTGTGTTGCAAGCTGTCTAGTTTAAATATAAACAGTACTGCCACAGCAGCATAAGATATGATTAACATTCGATTTACATCATTCGGTCTGGTTGGCTGATAGCCTATGCGCAGCAGCGCTTCATCATTCATTTCCTTATAGAATCATAGCGGGGGAAAGGTGCTGGAGGAGCTGCAGCACCCCTGATAAATTGAAATAAATGTGTCAAAATGATAGAATAACTGCTGTCTGAAAGAAATGCAATAATTCGGAATAGCCTACTACACCATATGTAGGGCTATAATTTAGCTACAGAGGATCAATAGCTTCTTTTAAAAATAGCCTAGCTGTGGATTGCCTGTCTCCCAATAACAAGGCATAGCCTGCAGTCGGGATTGCGCCTCAAATCTGTCAGTGAACAGCATGCAGACAAAACAGGCTTTTCGTAATATTTCAAATACAATGAAGGGAAAATACAGGTTGGAAATGAAATGACTCCTGCTGAAAATAAAATATGAATCTGTCTGCTGTAGGCTACCAAATTATTTGATCAACATCCAAATAGGCCTAAACATGGTTTAGTCTTCAAGTGAGAGTATTTTGGCACAAGCGCATCGGCAAGGCCAGTGAGCAGCACATCATTGGGTGAGTCAGGGAAACTGGAAAGCTTTTTTAGGATTATAATTTCCTCCTCATATTGTACAATAATTGTCAAACCACACACCTAGGCCTACAGTAGGCTGTTGATGGATTCAAGAGGTTGTTTTGTTTGATCTCAGTTTGTCAAAGTAGCCTGTCATTTCAATCATTTGTGCAGTAGGCTATTAAAATTATTATGCCAAAGTCTCCAGTCATGCAAATTTACATAGAAGTTCATGAAATGTGTTCATAAAAAGGCAATTTTTTTCCTGGGCCTAGGCTACTAAAGATGTGCAACTTCTGTAAACACTGCTACCGCTCAATGCCGCTACGCAAATACAATGATACACATGCAATGCTTTATTATAAAGGTGTTTTTTTGTTGTCAAAGAAACAGAAGTTCTAGTTCGGAGTGGTCGATGAGCTGCTGTCAGGATTTCAAGGTGGATGGTCCAGTGTTTTCAGTTCAATTGTAACCGAGCTATAGACAAGATTATTGTCCGCTGCCGCAAACTATCACGTGTCTGCACATGACACCCTCGGAAAAGTTACAGTTGGAGGAATCCGGCGAGGTGTTTTAAATGGACCGAAGACTGTAGCTTAAAGGAAAACTGCACCTGGGGCGACGGAGTTGACGATAGTCTCATCATCCGCACGCTTATTATTATAATGCTCTACGAATTTAAGGGGAGGTTTTCGAACGATGTGACATGACTGCTACCCGAATGTAACAATTAGGCTAACCTTGATGAAATCCGAATGCGCTCTTCCGCCGCGTATTAATTGAAACCAGTCGGGTGCCTGCAGCCATATGTAGTTGAATCATTTAACTGAAGAGGATGCTTTAAATGTACAATCAGTAGAACATTGAAGGCTACTTTGAAGGCAACCCGGAATAGCCCCCAATTAATTTCAAATGCCATGGTAGCTTATTTGCTTAAACGTAAAGGTCAGAATCTGGGGTTTGCGAGATAAATGCTGAATTGATTGGAGACCTTCGGAATTGACCGCCCTGTCATTCATTGCCTGTTGTGTAGGCACGGAATTTTCACGCGCTGTTCTAGCAATCCAACAGCTGAACAACATTGTCTAGGTAGCACATCCAAACTGACCGCCCCACTACTTCGCATCTGCGCCCCGGCCACTTGAAATGAGGACAGCGTCCCGAGCGTGTTCTGTGTGAAGCCGAGAAAACGGGCAATTCCTTCCGTCTCTCCCGTCCGCAGTGAGGCAAGGACAATAAGTCCCCGTTTGGCCGTGCTGCAGCCATGGACCAGGACGAGAACAAGAGCGTCTCGAAAAAGACCATAATCACAAAGATTTTCAAAGTTCGCAGGAGGAGAGAGATGCTTTTCGTGCAAGTGTGTTTTCTCTGCAGTGTCCTCTGCATGGCATGGAGCATGTCAGTATTGCTGACAAAGACAGGTGAGTGTGAGCCGGGGAAACTGCTGAGAAACGCGGGGCAGGGAGGACAGCTGAGAATTCTGCGGTGTAATAGTGCACCCTCTAACCAGCTAGCCATTAGTTATATACAGAGAATTGTCTTTCACCACGCTTATAAAAATACATTTTCAAGGACATGCAAGCAAAGCATTGTCCGAATCATTTATGGTGTCCCCCCCCCCAGCATTTCCAGATATTCATCTGCATCAAACCATGTTGAGATAAGATGGAACCACTGATAAAGTGCATGGTTATTGCTCATAATTATTCCGTGCAAAATGCTTAGTGAAGTGATGGTTTATAACAATGTCGAGAGGTTTTGAGAAACTCTGCATTTAGTCTCAATGTCGACGCAGTGGCTTTTTGCCTCGGCATTATGACCCAACGCTCTCATGACAACTCCCACATTAATTGTGAGGATACCTCTGATATGGGTCACTATGTTTCTTCATCGTGTTCGACTATGCGTTGGTCTTTCCGTATGCCGCAGTGTGCGCGGCTGCAACACGTTAAGAAGCGTGCAAGGTGGCTTACACCTCGACAACCAAATACATCACCTCGGATGTAGGCTGTCATAGAACCTCAACAATATTTTATCGTGTGTGTTGGTGAACATTTGGTTTGAGCGTTGTCACTCTATGGCAAATGCCTGTGCCAGGCGCGAAAGCAACCAACCTGGTTCATCAGTCGCTCAGCGTTTGAGAGAGAATTAGCGTAGGCTTGTGGTAATGCTGGCATCATCGTGTCTCGCCCAGGGCTTCACACACAATTGCACATTGGACAGGGCCGGCTCTATCCTTTTGGGCCCCCCTTTCCAGAAATTGTATATATTTTACCATGGGGCTGTGAGAACATTTAGCAATTTTATAACATTTCCTGAAATTCTACACATTTTGCCATGACTTATGTCAAGTTAAAATTATCTGAGTGAGTGACTAACAAAATCTATGGGGGTCTGGGCCCCTGGGCACTTACCCTTCATGCCTGGTCGTTAATTTGGACGTGATTACGAGTTTAGATTGTTCAATTAGCCTAGCCAACTATCTAAAAAATGTTAGCTGACATTGGTTATTTGAGTGACTGAAATAAGAGAATCTGCTGATGCACAACCACATTTCAAAACGTGCACCTTGTGTATTCTACTATTCTAACTCAATAGTAAGTTTAGACCCTGACTGTATTGCCCATTCCTGGGCTATATGGTAGGCTATAGACAGTGGCTTCGATTATTAGAAACATTTATTCTCGTGTCAAAATAGACTAGTGTAAATAGGATCATTTTGTTCAGAAAGTCAGTCTTGTCCAAAAGAGTTTTGTGAGTTACTCATGACTTACTTGAGGGGTAGGTTGAGTTAGACATTGCTCATTTACCCACTCACGGCACACAGCTGAAATGATTGGACTCTATCCAATCCTACCGCAGAACAGTGTGAGGCAGACCTGCCCATCAGCACAGCAGATACATAAACACATCATGCATTTAACTTGAGAAATACTGCATCAAACACCTTAATGTAAAATTGTGCAAATTACATTTCAGCAAAAACATCAATTTCTGGAGTTATCCTATATTCGTGGATGTTTTGGGGAAATTATACTGGCTTTTTTCATATGGTGTCTCATGGGAGACAAACCTTTAACTGCCACGTCAAACCACACCCAAGACTGAAATTCGGTGTGTTCAGTCACTCTTTAAGTTTGATGGCTGACCATGTGTGTGACATGCCCAAAAACCAAAGGTCATGGGCCCCCACGCACCTGTCATAAATCACCTCGGGCACGTGTGAACATTCAGAATGAGTTGCCAACACATTAGGAATATGTAATCAGACAAGTAGCCCTGTCTGTTTGCTTTTGAACAGAACATATGACTGGTAAGCACTGTCACTGATATTTTGTTATGACAGGAAGAGATTTCACCCTAGATCAATTACAAATGACCAATGGATGTCGGTCATCCTTTCTTTAAGCAGTAGTGTTTAGGATTGACACTAAGCTCTGAGAGCACAACTTAAACAAAGGACTGGAAGTTTTTTAAAGGACTGTCTTGTTTAGGATTTATGCTGTCACCTTGGCACATCGGTCAGAATGCAATGAGGAGAGAGAGAGACGAGAAATCCAGTTTTAAAGGTAATTATTATACACCGTTGAACAGACGCACATGGGGGGGGAGAGTTTGGATGGAGGTTAAGTGTTGGGATTGTAAGGCCTCTAGGTTGGATAGGAATAATGTGTTAGGAATTGTGTATTGTAAGGCCTTGGAGAAAAGATTGGATGTGAGGGTCTGGAATGGAGATATAAAAGGGAAACATTAAGAACACAACATAAAAGGTGCAGACATGACAAAGTAGTGCCATGTGATTATGGGGAATAGGCTTAACATATAACTTAGGAGACTGCCAGGATAAATGTAACAAATTAGCATGGATATAAGGGATATGACCAGTTTAAACAGCAGGGTGGCTACTTTGTACATTGTATTCAACACTTTTCTCAGAATAAATATATATACAGTACCAGTCAAAAGTTTGGACACACCTACTCATTCCATGGTTTTTCTTTATTTTTACTATTTTCTACATTGTAGAATAATAGTGAAGACATCAAAACTATGAAATAACATTAATGGAATCATATAGTAACCCACCCAAAAGTGTTGAACAAATCAAAATCTATTTTATATTTGAGATTCTTCAAAGTAGCCACCCTTTGCCTTGACAGCTTTGCACACTCTTGGCACTCTCTCAACCAGCTTCATGAGGAATGCTTTTCCAACCGTCTTGAAGGAGTTCCCACATATGCTGAGCACTTGTTGACTGCTTTTCCTTCACTCTGCGGTCCAACTCATCCCAAACCATCTCAATTGGGTTGAAGTCAGGTGATTGTGGAGGCCAGGTCATCTGATGCAGCACTACATCACTCTCCTTCTTGGTCAAATAGCCCTTACACAGCCTGGAGGTGTGTTTTGGGTCATTGTGCTGTTGAAAAACAAATGATAGTCCCACTAAGCGCAAACCAGATGGGATGGCGTATCGCTTCAGAATGCTGTGATAGACATGCTGGTTCAGTGTGCCATGAATTCTAAATAAATCACTGACAGTGTCACCTGCAAAGCACCATCACACCTCCTCCATGCTTCACTGTGGAAACCACATATGCGGAGTTAATCCGTTCACCTACTCTGCGTCTCACAAAGACATGGCGGTTGGAACCAAAAATCAAAAATGTGGACTCATCAGACCTAAGGACAGATTTCCACTGGTCTAATTTCCATTGCTCGTGTTTCTTGGCCCAAGCAAGTCTCTTCTTGTTGGTGTCCTTTAGTAGTAAATTTGACCATGAAGGCCTGATTCACACAGTTTCCTCTGAACAGTTGATGTTGAGATGTCTGTTACTTGAACTCTGTGCTGCAATCTGAGGTGCAGTTAATTGCTGATTTCTGAGACTGGTAACTCTAATGACTTTATCCTCTGCAGCAGAGGTAACTCTGGATCTTCCTTTCCTGTGGCGGTCCTCATGAGAGCCAGCTCCATCATAGTGCTTGATGGTTTTTGCGATTGCACTTGAAGAAACTTTAAAAGTTCTTGAAATTTTCCATATTGACTGACCTTCATGTCTTAAAGTACTGATGGCCTGTAATTTCTCTTAGCTTATTTGAGCTGTTATTGCCATAATAGGGACTTGGGCTTTTATCAAATAGGGCTATCTTGTGTATACCACCCCTACTTTGTCACAACACAACTGATTGGCTCAAACATATTAAGAAGGAAAGAAATTCCACAAATATGCTTTTAACAAGGCACACCTGTTAATTGAAAGGCATTACAGGTGACTACTTCATGAAGTTGGTTGAGAGAATGCCAAGACTGTGCAAAGCTGTCATCAAGGCAATGGTTGCTAATTTTGAAGAATCTCAAATATAACATATTTTGATTTGTTTAACACTTTTCTTTGGTTACTACATGATTATATATATGTGTTATTTCATAGTTGTGATGTCTTCACTATTATTCTACAATGTAGAAAATATAAAAAAATAAAGAAACAATAGAATGAGTAGGTGTGTCCAAACTTTTCACTGGTACTGTAAATGAAAAGGCACCATATCAGTCACGGCCAGCGGAAGGATAGGGCATCACCAAGCAAACTAAAGCATGCTGCTTACAAAGGGAACTGGAGAGTGAAAAATGTAGAGGACAGGTGATTGAGAGAGTGGGAACAGGTGTGGTCGGAAGGGGTGTGTCCTAGGGTAATTGGAAGCATTTGGAGTCATGTAGAGTGACATTACACTTCACAATAACACCACATGGGCCTTATGGTGCTTTCAAGACAACTCGGAACTAAAAAAAACGAGGTTAAATCATGACGTCAGTGATTTTCATGTTGGAAATCTGAGCTCTAAAAAGATGCCCGAGTTTCTGACTTGGAATTCCGAGTTGAAAGACAGAGTTCCTAGTTGTCTTGATCGCACCGATGTCGGATATTTCCTAGTTCAGAGTTCCTACTGTAGTTCCCAGTTATTTTGATACGCGACAACAATCCTAACCATTTTGAAACTTCTATTCGATCGAATAAGCCTCACCTAGCAAATTTGCAATGACATATTTTGCTGACCAAATTCAACACTCTCATTGAACTTCATACAAAAATTCCTTACTTCGTGGGCTTATTTTTCGTCGACAGATTTTGGGCGGAGAAACCTCTCCCTTCGCCTCTTCCTCTCTGCCGTGACCCTCCACCTCTCCAACCCAGTAGTGGAACATGTCCACTCAGGCCCCTGAGCGCAGAAACCCACCATAAATCGCCTCATTATGCTATGTACTGTAGGCCTATGTCCGACCGCACTGACATGTTGGAGTTTTTATTAATTACATTAAAAACAACAAGAGGCTTAAAAGATTATTCTGGAATGATATACAGACAAGCTTGCCGCAAATCTCTTATCTCCAAAAGGTGGGCTCTAAGGGGACCAAAGTTAAAGCTTTATGGTCAGTAATGGCTTGCCTTTTTTTGCATTTAATCAAGGTTGAATGACCTGTGTGCTGTGATTGTCACCACAAGAGGGTATTTGATAAGAGATCATGCTGTGTTAATGTCTACCATGATTGGACATGTCACATGTTTGACCATCACCTTTTGTGAGGCGAGGCAGGTGTTTGATCAGAGAGAAATACAGGTATAACCCCTCACCTCTCCTCCATTATCCCCCTTTAATTCTCCCCCCTCCCTAATCCCCTCTGAACGCATCTGATAGCTCTCCATATTGCTCTCAATCCCAAATCACCATAAGAATAGGAACCAGGCAGTCGTAATGTCATAATATGCCCATGTCCCTTTTCTGACTCCTATTTTTATGGATGGGAGTACTCTGGGGTTGTTTGTCTGTGACAAATGTAGGGCCAACAGAATATGGCCAGATGGATGGGAATTGAGTGATGGATTACTTAAGGGTTATGTCTCTGTCACCCTCCATTTTGGTTGGAGCAGGGTATGTCTCCATGATGGAGATGGGGAAGGTAGAGTACTTTTGAGAGTACGCCAGGTGGTTACAGAGCTAGGGCCAGGCCTGGTCTGACAGGTGTGTGTGCTGTAGGGTGATGGTGAGGGAGATGGCACTGGGACGTCTCAGCAGTGTCAGGGCAGGAAGGCAGAGAGGAGCTGTGTTTGTGTGGGAGCCGTTCGTGGCACAGGAAGTTGGCAGAGATTGATGGGTGTCATTGGTTCATCTCACTCGCCAGCTAATTGGACTGAGTTGCAGGATGATTATGCCCTCTGTTTCTCTCTCTCTCTCTCTCTCTCTCTATCCTAATAGTGCCCTTTGATTTCTTTCCTGATTCTGTGAGTTTTTTTTTCTCTCCAAAATTCCGTTTTGTTTTTCCAGGTTTCAGTTTTCCCAGCATTGTC
This sequence comes from Salvelinus namaycush, assembly GCF_016432855.1. Classification (NCBI taxonomy): domain Eukaryota; kingdom Metazoa; phylum Chordata; class Actinopteri; order Salmoniformes; family Salmonidae; genus Salvelinus; species Salvelinus namaycush. Next base: position 10,494,440 of record NC_052335.1, read on the forward strand.
ATTTTTTTTTTTTTTTTTTTGCTGACACCATTTTGAGAAAAACAAAACAATTGGATGTTCTAAGTCCACAACAATGCTTAAACCAGATCAGGAGACCACCTTTGAGGTCTGGGTGAAAAAAATACATGTTTGCAGAGTTTGCAAAACAAATGGCCGTTGGACTGATGCAAATATTCATGATATCTTTCTGCCAGGTAGACATGGGCTACTTTGTAGTTAACATTTAATTGAGAAGGTTTTTGGGAAAGCCTTTCCAGCAGACAGTTATCGTTAGCGTTGACGCTAACGGCTACACAAAGTGAAGACTAGACATACGCATGCAAACACCTCACACAACACACCGATGGGGGAATTCCTGTTCCGTCTCAGAACGTTGCATGTAAATGTGAATCACTAATGCATTTAGTTTATGTCTTATGATTAACTTGAGCAAATTAATGCACTTTCGAATAACTTCAATGTATTTAGATTATTTCCTACTAAGTTAAAAGCATAAAAAAATGGCAAACATTTGCCTCCACCCTATGGCAAAATGTGTAGAATTGCAGGAAATTACCTGTAAAATTGCAGCAAAATGCACAAAATGACATTCCCATCAAAGTTGCCCATCCCTGATCTACAGCTAACCTTTGGTCTCCCATTCAATGTTTTAAACAAGCTCAGGCCTGCTTGGCTATGATATTTGTTACTGACTATTACCAATGTGCTATTGTGAGAGTGCTTGTTGAGAGATCCCCACTTAAAAACTAAATAGATTCACTGCTGCTATCAAAGTCATCCTCAAGGGTAATACGTTTAACAGAGCAAATTTAAATGTGACCATACTTGTATCAATCATCAATGACGCTATTTAGGCCTATATACTGTAGCATTTGAAAAATCAACCGCAATTGTTTGAATTCAACCCAGAATTCAACTAAAAATGGACAATACAATAGGCCTAGGGTTTCAAGCTCTGGTTGATTTCAAATTTGATGACATTTAATGATATTATTGTGTTTGGTTGTCAACACAACAAATTATCAACCTTTTGCCCTCAGAACAGCCTTAATTCGCCGGGGCATGGACTCTACAAGGTGTTGAAAGTGCTCCACAGGGATGCTGGCCCATGTTGACGTCAATGCTTCCCACAGTTATCAAGTTGGCTCAATATCACTTTTGAAATACAACAAATAGCCTTTTTGACTTGTCGACAAGTTAACAAATTATGTGTTGGATTCATGTCTCCAACTCAACCAAAAATAAAAGTTAAAGAATGAGATTAAGCCAGTGGCTCGTATGGAAACATCCAAGTAGTAGATAAATATCCTTTTAAATGTTGATTTTTGGTTGCGTTGTCATCAAAACACAGTTCAATATTACTTTTGTAATGCAGTAAATACAGCTTAAATTGAGGCCATTTTACAAACCAATGTAACGTTCAACCTTAAAATCCATGGCCACATTTCTTCTCATGTAATAATCTAAGGCGTGCATGTTCAATATATAGTAGCATGCATAGGTCATCATCGCAGGTCTGTGGAGATCTTCACAATTGCGGTAATAATCTGTGCAGAATCACTTGCACCATGTAATTTTAATGTAATCTCAACTGCAATCCAAGTCACTCGGTCTCCCGAGTGGTGCATTGGTCTAAGGCACTGCATCTCAGTGCTAGAGGCATCACTACAGATCCTGGTTAGATTCCAGGCTGTATCACAACCAGCTGGGATTGGGAGTCCCATAGGGCGGCGCGCAATTGCCCCAGGGTCGTTAGGGTTTGGCTGGGGTACGCCATCATTGTAAGTAAGAATTTGTTCTTAACTGACTTGCCTAGTTAAATAAAGGAATGAAAAATACACATTTGGTTCTCCTATTAGATGAAGCCCTGTGATATCGCATTAATCTGTATAAATAAATGAAATATCTGATGTTGAATTCTCATTTGTTTTTCCATTGGAATTTGGTTGTGCTTTTAGATGGTTGAAAGCATAGTGACAACACATTGGAGACTTAACTACATTGTTGACTGTCTTTTTGAGTGGGTGAATATAGGTTGTCATCTCATTGATCTACGTCTCAACCAAATATTACCCAATTATCCATGTGAAAATTACGTAGGGTAATGTCTTTGGTATCTGCTTCAAGGAAGCAAATGAGTTTGGGTTTTCAAGCACCTAGCTTGATCTGCCTTGCAATTTTCATGGTTTCATCCTGAGGCTTCTATCTCTTATAGAATTCAGATGTCGTAACGCAATCTTAATGTCTTAACTCAAAGCTCGAGTCTGGTTGGTCTGTTCAGTTCTTGACCGTGACTTGACCAAAAATCAATACCCTAAGGGAAATGTTAGTCAGTCATTCGGTTAAGACACTACCGGTAATCCTTTTCTGTTGGTGGTTGAAATCAGTGAGCCTATAATCTAACTGGGGTTACAAACACTGACAGTTTGTAAATCTGGGTTCTTTGCACATTCCTAATCTCATTGAAAACCTTCGAGATATGACTGATGGAAAGCAGGAAGCGTCGCAAGTTGGCCGTGTGTATGGGTGATTTGCATCCAGTAATTGGGAATTAAACAGTTCTCATTTTGTATTCATCCCACTTGAAACCCTTAACATTCAAACCTGAAAGGATGGGGGAAATTAATGGTATTGAAGCCTACTCCATCCTCCAATGCGATTAGTTATCAATCTAGTTTGTGGTAGAATTTCCATGCATATCCATTTCGTTTCAAATGATCAACATTATCATGATTTATGAATGCATCTATTCTTCAGCACCTTTTTCACAGATACATTGGTTATTGGTTCAATGTTACTCAGTGGTTAGAAAAAGTACTCAATTGTCATACGTGACTAAAAGTAAAGATACCTTAATATAAAATGACTCAAAGTCACCCAGTAAAATACTACTTGAGTAAAATTCTAAAAGTATTTGGTTTGAAATGTACTTAAGTACAGTGGTGGAAAAAGTAAATGCTATACATCAAGTTGTTTATTTTAAGAAAACCAGATGGCACGTTGTTATTGTTTTTTACTTTTACGGACAGCCAAGGGAACACTCAGACACTATTTTCCAAAATGCAGTATTTGTGTTTAGTGAGTTGGCCAGATCATAGGCAGTAGGGATGACGACGCGTTATATTGCCAGGTGCGTGAATACAATCCTATTGCTGTCCTGCGTGAGCATTCAAAATGTTAAAAGGACTTTTGGGTGTCAAGGAAAATATATGGGAGTAAACATTTTCTTTAGGAATGTAGTGGAGTAGAAGTTGTCAAATATATAAATAGTAAAGTACAGATACTACTAAAGCAGTTTTTTTTGGGGGGGGGGTATCTTAAAGTACTTTTAATTAAGTACTTAATAACACTGATGTTACTCAACTTCTTTATGTAACACGGCTATGATTTTCTATGAGCAAGGATGCCTCTTTTCTTCCAGGTTATGGAATAACATTAATAAATGGACACGAGCAGCATGAACATTGGGGAAGGAAGCTCATGGGACATGAAGCCGACAACGACAACGAGACCGAGTCGAAGAACTGCACAGAGCCAGGTATGCTCCCGTCACTGGGGAAAACTACTGTCGACCATGGCAATAGTTTTGTATTTATTATTTGAACCCTGATTACTGTTATATAGAGCTTGCCAGGTTGTAGTCCTTAAAAACGTAAATGAGTTACCTCTGGTTCGTTCAGCCATTCCTATGGGGGAAATTAATGGGGAAAGAATGGTGTTTTGGGATAAATACAGAAAATAAGGTCTGAGGTTAACACAGGCTTAGGATATCTTTTACGTTTTGATCTGAGATAATATCAGTCAGTTAACATGATCTTTATGAATTATGAAGCCTTTATGCCTTATGTTCTTGTTTTGATAACATACCCACATGGAAAAATACTGTGGTATAAATACTATAGTATTCACTGTAGTATTCATCAGGGTTACCCAACTGGTGGCTCTTTTATTTGGCCCCCCAAGTTTTCTGAACAAAAAAGTGATTTATTTGTTTTTTTTAAATTTTCATTGTCGGACATAAAATATTGTAAAAACACCAGTTATTTTAATTTTGGAAATCTGTTCCCAAGTATTCCCATGCATAATATAGACACATGATCACATACAAATGTAAGCAAAGTTTGAAATGATCATGTTTGTGTCAAAATGTTTATCTGTTTGTGATTCTTGCAGTCTACAAATTGTTTGTAATTATGTTCCTGACCATACGCTCACGGAAAAAATCGGCCTGCGTCTGAATCTATTTGAGGATCCCTGCTGACATGCTGTAATGTTAAATAATGGTGTTGTATTAATTGGGACAGGTTCACATTTTACTGGTACGGCGTACCCCCACTATTTATTTTACCGGGACGCCATACCGAACCGTACCCCCGAACCGTACTTTAACCCCTGAATGTGTTCCAGCGACGAAATCACGCTCCTGCTGCGCTACGATGTTAGTGGCTGTGATGTAGGGTTCAGCCAGTAGTTAATGAACAGTCGGAAGAGTGAATGAAATGGTAGGAGGGACATCCCAGCTTCAAATGGTGTCAAATTTCACATTCTGCTTCACACAGGCAGAAGAGACATACTCCTGTGTCCATGAGAATCAGGTCTAACGCTCAAGCAAGCCATTTCCATCTATGGTGTCGACAGATTCATTTATAAGTGAAAATGTCAGTCGGAACCGGTACCAGAACGCAGATCCCTAAAACAGGGGACTTTGCATCTTTAAACACTCTGAGGGTGACACAAGGTAACAGACACTTTGGAAGGTTGTGTTTCCGGCTATTTATAGTTTCTTTGTGACACATTTGGCCCAATGGAGATTGAGTGTCTGTTTCTCATTACCAGCCACAGCTAGCAGAATCCTTTGGGGGCCTCACTGAAAGTGTTGAGAGTTGAAGCATCGTCTTATAAGAGGAAGTTTTGTCAGTGTTAAGTGTTGAAGTGTTTTCTTCAATCTAGGCCTCCATGATTGGAATATGAGTTAACACTTATTTTGAACACTAACACATTTTCAACACTTTAACACTACAAGTGTTTCCCTATCTATAATTGGAGGATGAGTCATTTATTTATATTTTTATATTACTCTCAAAGTATATTGGATTTGTATTGTCAAGCACTTTGAACATTTAGAGCGTTAACTAATTTAAACGCAATAGGGTCCTTTTGAGACGAGTGCCAGTTGACAAGATTATGTACTGAAAATTTTACTACTTCTAATCCAGAGGGGGATTATCTTATTTTTTGTTTGTTTATGTCTTCTTGCCCACTGCAGGCAGACTGCCCCACTCATTACTCCTCTCCTCTTTTGTCCCCCCCCATTCCTTTTGTTCATCCCTTCTCCTGGCAAACAATATGTTTTATAATCTAAAATCATGGCTATTTTACATGCTCTGGTCATATGAGAGCACAGTTTTGTTTCCAGGAATAAGCTCAGTGTGACCGAGACGCCCACCTAACATCCTAGAGTCTCCCCAAGCGCTCCACCTCAGCCTCGGCCACCTGGGGCAGAGCATGGAGATATGGGCTGGGGATGGCACCAGGGTAGTCTATATAGATGGATGAGAATTATTATTATCCAAGGCTTTTTCTAATCCTGAGTATGTGCCCCATCTAAAGCTGTGTGTAATTAGGCCAGTGTTTGTGAGATGCATAGATTATCTTCCGCCTGATTTGGTCTTCTCTCTCCTCCTCATCATTATCTCTTCGCTTAGTACTTCTGGGTTCACCAGAGGTGCTGATGTTGATCAGAGCTGGATGACGCTTAATGATGACCGTTGTCGTAAATTAGGTTTATTGGCTATTCAGCAATATTACGTGCTTAGAAATACATTTTTTTCTATTAAAAAAAAGCTACAAAGTATGTTGCTGGTACACTAGACTATGAAGCACAGGGATCAAATAAAAAACAATATATAATGATATTTTTCTTCATTCACAGAATCATTATATGGACTGGAATGCTTCTGTTATCTTCTTCTTTTTTGACCCATCACTCACTTGAGTCATTAACCCTCACTCTGATCTAATTAAAATGTGTGTTTTAGAGATTTAATTTCTCCTTTGACTGTCCTAATGATGAATGCGAACTGTTGTACTGCTGTCCCTGTAGTTCTGCTTAATTTGAAAGCAGTACTGTTTTATTGCAAAACTCATGGTTTTATTAGCCCTTACAAGGGGACATGATCCAAATTGGCGAGGGAACAATTTGTTTTTCACTTGTACTTTGTTACAGGCACTTACTCAAATGCTTCGGGTCTTTTAAACGATTTTAATTTCTTTCAGGCCCCCAATGTTAATGTAAAGCTGCAGACTTGACACTGCTTTTGTGTGGGGGAGAAGGAATGCAAGGTGAAATCGCAGGAGGAATATATTGGCCAAATACTGTACATCTACTATTCTTTTTCCAGTAGCATAATTAATATTCTATGGTACATTAGAACTGAATGCTAGTTTCAAATACATGCAACTTAAAAATTGCATATCATGACATTTCGATTTGAGGTCTTTTGAAGATAAGAGAAACCTTGAGGGAACCTTATTTGAGTCAGAAAAGGGTATTCGTATGATAGGGAATATTTGCAGAGAGCATATCCAATGGACAATGTTTTAGATTTTTTTTTAAACTATTGGAACTAAGACTTGAAAAGAACTGACGTTGGCAGAAGATGGAGGGAAAGTTGAAGCATAAATGACAAAATTACAGGTAACAAAAATATACACTTAATCCAGTATAAACTATAGAATTTATTATACAAGAGACAAAATTCTCAAATTCTACAGCACAATGGCAGAGTCATGTCTTAAGTATAAAACCAATAATGACTCGATAATCCGTGCTTTCTGGGAATGCTATAAAGTCCAAAAGTCATGGGCGGAGCTAGAAAGTTGGCTGTTAGAAGTATTACAATGTAAACCTTTTATTCCGTCAGTCTGCATATTTCAAGACATGGCATATGGGAGTGTAGTGAGATACCCAATCGGTTGGACGCTTCTCTTCTCATCACTCATCTTGAAAAAACGTACACTAAAAGCATCAATAACACAATCTAATTATTTATTATCGAAATAGCATGGGCTACCGAGAAAAACGAATTGGTACAATTTAAGGCCAAGTGGCAAACAGTAATGCAGGCACTCGGGGTGGGGGTGTGAGCATGCGGGTCTAGGCAGATGAGATGAAGTCATTGTTTGTGCGTCTCTGCAAGTTATCTGGAATGACATTTTTTTTTGTATATTTAAAAAAGATTTGAATGCTAAAAAGCAAAGTAGAACTGAAAAATAAATCAAAGGTTTTTATTATGGCTTAGTTTCTAGTATTTAATAATCCCCTGGGGGATTTTTTTGATTACAGTGGTTTTAGATACTGCATCACACTAATCTGGAACAAGGGAGGGAGGGATGTGAATGTGGAGGGGGAGAGGTGAGGTGAGTGTATGTTGCGTGTTTTTGGCATGGGGCGAGAGGAGAAGGTGAGTCACACTGAAACGTTATGGCGCTGGCAGCCTTGATATGGCTGTGTCTGCATTTGTTTGTTTGTGTGTGTCTGTGTTTGTTTGTGTGTGTCTGCATTTGTTTTTGTTTGTGTGTGTGTGTGTGTGTGTATGTGTGTATATATATATATATATATATATATATATATATATATATATATATATATATATATATATATATATATATATACACTCACACTCACACTCACTACCGGTCAAAAGTTTTAGTACACCTACTCATTGAAGGGGTTTTTCTTTATTTTTTACTATTTTCTACATTGTAGAATAATAGTGAAGACATCAAAACTATGTAGAATCATGTAGTAACCAAAATAGTGTTAAACAAATCAACATTTATTTTTTATTTTAGATTGTTCAAAGTTGCCACCCTCTGCCTTGATGACAGCTTTGCACAATCTTGGCATTCTCTCAACCAGCGTCATGAGGTATTCACCTCATGAAGTTCCCACATATACTGAGCACTTGTTGGCAGCTTTTCATTCACTCTGCGGTCCAACTCATCCCAAACCATCTCAACTGGGTTGAGGTTGGTTGATTGTGGAGGCCAGGTCATCTGATGCAGCACTCCATCACTCTCCTTCTTGGTCAACTAGCCTAGAGGTGTGTTTTGGGTCATTGTCCTGTTGAAAAACAAATGATAGTCCCACTATTGCTGCAGAATACTGTGGTAGCCATGCTGGTTAAGTATGCTGTGAATTCTAAATAAATCACTGACCGTGTCACCAGGAAAGCGCCATCACACCTCCTGATCCATGCTTCATTGTGGGAACCACACATGCGGAGATCATCTGTTCCCCTACTCTGTGTATCACAAAGACTCGGCGGTTGGAACCAAAAATCTCAAATGACATTTTATTAGCATTTACATTTTATTTGTTAAGATGTTAATGCGGGTGTAGCGAAATGCTTGTGCTTCTAGCTCCGACAGTGCAGTAATATCTAACAATGTCAAAACAAATACCTAATACACACATCTAAGTAAAGGAATGGAATTAAGAATATTTAAATATATGGACGAGCAATGTCAGAGCGGCATACACTGAGATATAGAATACAGTATATACAGTTGAAGTCGGAAGTTTACATACACCTTAGCCAAATACATTTCAACTCAGTTTTTCACAATTCCTGACATTTAATCCTAGTAAAAATTCCCTGTCTTAGGTCAGTTAGGATCACCAGATCATTTTAAGAATGTGAAATGTCAGAATAATAGTAGAGAGAATTCTTTATTTCAACTTATATCTTTCATCACATTCCCAGTGGTTCAGAAGTTTACATACATTAAATTAGTATTTGGTAGCATTGCCTTTAAATTGTTTAACTTGGGTCAAATGTTTCGAGTAGCCTTCCACAAGCTTCCCACATTAAGTTGGTGAGTTGAGTCATGTTTGTAGGCCACTTTGCTCATGTGGCCGACGTGAAATGGCTGGCTAGTTAGCGGTGGTGCGCGCTAATAGTGTTTCAATCGGTGACGTCACTCGTTCTGAGACCAAGAAGTAGTTGTTCCCCTTGCTCTGCAAGAGCCGCGGCTTTTGTGGCGCGATGGGTAACGATGCTTCGTGAGTGACTGTGGCTGATGTGTGCAGAGGGTCCCTGGTTCGAGCCCAGGTTGGGGCGAGGAGAGGGCCGGAAGCTATACTGTTACACTCGCACATGTTTTTTCAGTTCTGCCCACAAATTTTCTATAGGATTGAGGTCAGGGCTTTGTGATGGCAAATCAAATACCTTGACTTTGTTGTCCTTAAGCCATTTTGTCACAACTTTGGAACTATGCTTGGGGTTTGTTCATTGTTCATTTGTGACCAAGCTTTAACTTCCTGACTGATGTCTTGATGTTGCTTCAATATATCCACATACGTTTCCTGCCTCATGATGCCATCTATTTGGTGAAGTGCACCAGTCCCTCCTGCAGCAAAGCACCCCCACAACATGATGCTGCCACCCCCGTGCTTCACGGTTGGGATGGTGTTCTTCGGCTTGCAAGCCTCCCCTTTTTTCCTCCAAACATAAAGATGGTCATTATGGCCAAACAGTTCTATTTTTGTTTCATCAGACCAGAGGACATTTCTCCAAAAAGTACGATCTTTGTCCCCATTTGCAGTTGCAAACCGTAGTCTGGCTTTTTTTATGCCGGTTTTGGAGCAGTTGCTTCTTCCTTGCTGAGTGGCCTTTCAGGTTATGTCGAAAAATAACTTGTTTTACTGTGGATATAGATACTTTTGTACCTGTTTCCTCCAGCATCTTCACTAGGTCCTTTGCTGTTGTTCTGGGATTGATTTGCAGTTTTCGCACCAAACTACATTAATCTCTCAGGAGACAGAACGCGTCAGAACGCGTCTCCTACCTGAGCGGTATGACGGCTGCGTGGTCCCATGGTGTTTATACTAGCATACTATTGTTTGTACAGATGAACATGGTACCTTCAGGTGTTTGGAAATTGCACCCAAGGATGAACCAGACTTGTGGAGGTCTTTTTTTTCTTTCTGATGTCTTGGCTGATTTCTTTTGATTTTCCCATGATTTCAAGCAAAGAGGCACTGAGTTTGAAGGTAGGCCTTGAAATACATCCACAGGTATACTTCCAATTTGACTCAGGCTAATTGACATAATTTATCAGAAGCTTCTAAAGCCATGACATTTTCTGGAATTTTCCAAGCTGTTTAACGGCACAGTCAACTTACTGTGTGTAAACTTCTGACCCACTGGACTTGTGATACAGTGAAATAATCTGTCTATTAACAATTGTTGTGAAAATGACTTGTCATCCACAAAATAGATGTCCTAGCCGACTTGCCAAACTATAGTTTGTTAACAAGAAATTTGTGGAGTGTTTGAAAAACGAGTTTTAATGACTCCAACCTAAGTGTATGTAAACTTCCGACTTCAACTGTACATATGAGATGAGTAATGCAAGATATGTAAACATTATTAAAGTGTCTAGTGTACCATTTATTAAACTGGCCAATGATTTCAAGTCTGTATTTAGGCTGCAGCCTCTGTGCTAGTGATGGTCATTTGACAGTGATGGCCTTGAAATAGAAGCTGTTTTTCAGTCTCCTCGGTCCCAGCTTTGATGCACAGAACGAAGGACAGATTTCCACCGGGCTAATGTCCATTACTCGTGTTTCTTGGCCCAAGCAAGTCTCTTCTTCTTATTGGTGACCTTTAGTATTGGTTTCTTTGCAGCAATTTGACCATGAAGGCCTGATTCATGCAGTCTCCTATGAACAGTTGATGTTGAGATGTGACTGTTACCTGAACTCTGTGAAGCATTTATTTGTACTGCAATCTGAGGTGCAGTTAATTGCTGATTTCTGAGACTGGTAACTCTAATGAACTTATCCTCTGCAGCAGAAGTAACTCTGGGTCTTCCTTTCCTGTGGGGGTCCTCATGAGAGCCAGTTTCATCATAGCGCTTGATGGTTTTTGCGATTGCACTTGAAGAAACTTTAAAAGTTCTTGAAATTTTCCGTATTGACTGACCTTCATGTCTTAAAGTACTGATGGCCTGTCGTTTCTTTTTGATCATTTGAGCTGTTCTTGCCATAATATGGACTTGGTCTTTTATCAAATAGGGCTATCTTGTGTATACCACCCCTACTTTGTCACAACACAACTGATTGGCTCAAACGCATTAAGGAAAACATTAATTTGATTTGAAATTCCACAAATTAACTTTTAACAAGGCACACTTATTAATTGCAAGTTGAGAGCTTCAAGTTCCTTGTTGTCCACATCACCAACAAACTATCATGGTCCAAACACACCAAGACAGTTGTGAAGAGGTCACGACAAAGCCTTCAGGAGACTGAAAAGATTTGGCATGGGTCCTCAGATCCTCAAAAAGTTCTACAGTTGCACCATCGAGAGCATCCTGACTGGTTGCATCTCTGCCTGGTATGGCAACTGCTCGGCCTCCGACAGCAAGGCACTACAGAGGGTTGTGCGAGCGGTCCAGTACATCACTGACTGGGGCCCAGCTTCCTGCCATCCAGGACCTCTATACCAGGCGGTGTCAGAGGGGGGCCCTAAAAATTGTCAAAGACTCCAGCCACCCTAGTCATAGACTGTTCTCTCTGCTACTGCACAGTAAGCAGTACCAGAGCGCCAAGTCTAGGTCCAAGAGGCTTCTTAACAACTTCTACCCCCAAGCCATAAGACTCCTTAACAGGCCAAAGAGTTCAATCTTGGTTTCATCAGACCAGAGCATCTTGTTTCTCATGGTTTGAGAGTCTTTAACTGCCCAAACGGGCTTTCATGTGCCTTTTACTGAGGAGTGGCTTCTGTCTGGCCACTCTACCATAAAGGCCTGATTGGTGGAGTGCTGCAGAGATGTTTGTCCATCTGGTAAGTTCTTCGATCTCCACAGAGAATCTCTAGAGCTCTGTCAGAGTCACCATCAGGTTCTTGGTCACCTCCCAGACCAAGGCCCTTCTCCCATGATTGTTCAGTTTGGCCAGGAGGCCAGCTCTAGGTAGAGTCTTGTTGGTTCCAAACCTCTTCCATTTAAGAATGATGGAGGCCACTGTGTTCTTGGGGAGCTTCACTGCTGCAAACATTTTTTGGTACCCTTCCCCAGATCTGTTCCTCGACACAATCCTGTCTCTGAGCTCTACGGACAATTCCTTCGACCTCATGGCTTGGTTTTTGCTCTGACATACACTGTCAACTGTTGAACCTTCTCTAGACAGGTGTGTGCCTTTCCAAATCATGTCCAATCAATTGAATTTACCACAGGTGGACTCCATCTCAAGGGTGACCAATGGAAATAGGATGCACTTGAGCTCAATTTCGAGTCTCATAGCAAAGGGTGTGAATAGTTACGTAAATAAGGTATTTCTGTTTATTAATTAATACATTTGCAAACATTTCTACAAACCTGTTTGCTTTATCATTATGGGGATGGGGATTGTGTGTATATTGCTGAGATGTTTTATTTGATTAAATCAATTTCAGAATAAGGCTGTAATGTAACAATGTGGAAAAAGTCAAGGTGTCTGAATACTTTGCGAAGGCGCTATATATATGTAGGTATTTGTGTGTGTGTGTGTATATATACACGTGTGTGTCTGCGAGAGAGACGGGGCTGGAGAAAATGAGGTACAGTAGAGGCTGTAGTGTTGGGATAATTGATTTAAGGGGTGAGTGCCAGAGCCAGGAACGTGTGGCGGTGAGAAGCCGTAGCCTGCTCTCCAGCCCACCCTCCCTTGGTGGCGAGTCATGCAGGTTTGTCCATTTTGGGGAAACACCAGAAGGCATTTTAAAAGGGGAATTACACAAGCCGAGGATTATGCTGCTACCGCGTAATGGAACCTGACCTTGCTTCTGCTTCTTGCTCGCAAGCCAACAGGAAAAATAATACAGGGCCTTGTTCATTTGCCACCAAACGGGAGAAAGTGGACTGAAGCGATTCCGTGAAGGTGGCTACACGGAAACGTTTCCCGGCCCCATCAGGAAAAGTTGCGCACGCAGTTCGTCATCAGAAATCTCGTTGTTTACCTAGCAGTGGACACTCTCACGTGCAACTTCAAGTGCAGCTCATGCAAGTTAACAAACACGTGATCAGATGGTTATCGTCTACAACATCGCAGATGTCAACTGAGGGTTGATTACCGAGAAAGATAGCGAGGCAAAGGAAAATATTAGGAAGGTGTTGCTAATGTTTGGTACACTCAGAGTACTTGTTGAACATAGCTATAACTATCAGTCTCTAGTTTTTTCATGTTCGTCACTTAAGTTTGTCAAGGTCTCGACGTTAGCGTGATAAACAAAACATTGCTCTATTGCAAACGCTCATTACCTTTATCCGTTGCAAAACATTTTAAAATGTTGGGTGCCCTATTGAACAGAACCCAGTAGAGAGAATGAGTGAGTGTACCAGGAGGCTGAAGCGATTTGGCAAGGTCCCTCAAAAAGTTCTACAGCTGCACCATTGAGAGCATCTTGACTGGCTGCATCACCACTTGGTACGGCAACTGCAAGGCAACCGACTGCAACGCTCGACAGAGAGTGGTGAGTACGGCCCACTACATCACTGGGCCCGAGCTCCCTGCCATCCTGGACTTCTATACCAGACGGTGTCAAAGCTCAGAGGAAGTCCCAAAACATTTTCAAAGACTCCAGCCACCCAAGACTGTCCTCTGCTACTTCATGGCAAGCCATACAAATGCAACAAGTCTGGAACCAAAATGACCATGAACAACTTCTACCCCACAAGCCTTAAGATTGCTAAGCAATACTGCTAAATAGCTTATCAAATGGCTACCCAGACTAACTGCATTGGGCCTTTTTTTTGCACTGACTCTATGCGAACACACTGGACTCTACCCACACACTCACACCTATTTACACTGACACCCCAACACACACGCACACACTACATACGCCCACACACACGTAACATGCGCACACATGCATACTGACGCCAAACACACACTCACACACACACACTTTCACACTCACCACATACGCTGCTGCGCCTGTCTATTATCTATCCTTTTGCCTAGCCACATTACCCCTACCTACAGTGCCTCCAGAAATGATTCACACCCTTTACTTTCTCCATGTTGTGTTAGTCTGAATTTAAAATGGATTACATTTTGATTTTGTTTCACTGATCTACACACAATAACCAATCATGTCAAAGTGGAATTATATATATTTTTAAAAATTAAAAGCTGAAATGTCTTGAGTCAATACGTATTCAACCCCATTGTTATGGCAAGCCTCAATAAGTTTAGGAACTAACAATTTTCTTAACAAGTCACATAAGTTGCATGGACTCACTCTGTGGGCAATAATGGTGTTTAACAAGATTTTTAAATGACTAACTCATCTCTGTAACCCACATATACAATTATCTGTAAGGTCTCTCAGTGGAGCAGTGCATTTCAAACACAGATTCAACCACAAAGACCAGGGAGGTTTTCCAATGCCTCACAAAGAAGGGCACCTATTGGTAGATGGGTAAAAAAACAAAAAAAAAGATATTGAATATCCTTTTGAGCATGGTGAAGTTATTAATTACTTTCGATGGTGTATCAATACACCCAGTCACTACAAAAGATAGTTGTCTTTCCTAACTCAGTTGCCGGTGAGGATGGATACCACTCAGGGTTTTTACCATGAGGCCAATGGTGACTTTAAAACAGTTACATAGTTTAATGGCTGTGATAGGAGAACATTGAGGATGGATCAACAGCAGTGCAGTTACTCCACAATACTAACCTCATTGACAGAGTGCAAAAAATGTGGGGTAATTTTGACAACCCAGCACTGGGTCAATATTGGGCAAACACAGCATTGGGTTAATTCAACCCAGCGGGCTTGGGTTGTGCTTCAAACCCAACACCTTGGGTTGAGCACTTGACCCTACTGCTGGGTAAATTAGACTATATTGCTGGGTTAAAACAACCCAGTGTTTTGGGTTGTGACAAACCCAGCACATTGGGTAGGGGGATTGACCCAGAGGTCATTCTAATTTCAATTTTGCGTGCATATTTTAGCCTTCTCTACCATCCCACCCCCTCCCTGTCCTACACATACACTCAAGATACAATGTTGAATTTCAAATAATGAATTTCTATTGCCTGCATTTCAGAACATATATCATGTCAAATGTACAAGAATATATTTTTAAATAGCACATTGAAACAAAGCCCTATTGTCTAATTATGTATTAATTCACAAGATACGACTACATAAGATAGGATTGTTATTTAGAATTTATTTTTATTATTTCATGAACCGAGAAGTCCAAACATCAGACTAAAGCCTCAGTTGAAATTGATGTGAACACTCCGATTTGCAATCTCAGAAAAACAAAGCATGCATGTGTGTGACACTGTCTGTTTTAAGTGGTATTAACACAGATCTGTCTATCAGACAATGCCAGAGCTAATCAATAGATATTCACATTCACTGACACACTACAACTATCTTAGGTGACAGCACACACACACACCCCATGCTGTTTTGCCATGGTCTACATTTGGGTCGAGTTAAAACCATTGTTACACAGAACAAGTGTAAAATAAACATTTGAAGTTCACTACTAAGGACATGGACTAATGACTCATTACTTAATTAACTGTATTTCATTCATAAAGCACTTTTCACAATCCCCAATGTGACATTTCTATTTACAATAAATTGTAATAGAATGAAAGTGTACCAGAACGCACTTCAGTAGTTGAACTAAAGGCAAACGAGACAAATACCGTACCGTAAGCAAAAAGCAGGCACAAATGCATTAAAAAACAAACTAAAAGTACATTTAACAGAGCTATAAATAGTGCCTTAAGAGCATATTAGCATTGGAACGAGACACTTATGGCTCATCCAGCCATTGATCTATTCATTTACAGGAACACATCAGCCGGAGGGCTGTGCTTCCTCCTGTCACTTCTCACTCCTACATACAAGAGCAGAAAAGTATCCACTATTGTTCAGTGGAAAAAAGACATGCGCACAACCGTCGTACTGTGAGCTATTCTATTCCTGGTAGCCGATACACTGTGGTCTGTAGGAGTTCCCATGCTGGGGCACAGTGGGATAGTTGTTATCAAGTACATAATAGCACACATCCAGTGCCACTAGCAGTGTACCTTGCTCCAATGCCCATCCACTAATGACCGTAAACACCTGTGAGCAGTCCCCAGGAGTCAACACAAATGGGTAGGGTTTGGACACCTCCGCCTGGTGCTGTTAATCAACCATGTTGGTGAAATCATTTGATTTTAGAATATGAGGACTTGTGCAAATCAGGGAGGCACACTGACAATGCCATCACACATTGATGTAAATGGCTATAAAATATACAAAATACAATCAACACCCAATCCCTGTTTTATGCCTACGTCTTCCATTAATTTTGGGCTGGAGCTCATAGGTTCATTTACACAACATTAACCATGTTTCCATCCAACCATTTCATGCAGATGAATTACCTGATGCAGGAAAAAAGTCAGAGCTGATGGAAACATGAAATGCTGGTGCAATTTTATAAATGCCTACAGATAATTTGTTCGTTCGACATGGTGGGATCTTTTTGTGTAGTTAAAATTAATTATGCGAGAAATGGCAGTGGAAACTCAGCAGTTTATTAGCTACAGATGAAATGAGTTATGATGAACTTCAGAGGGTGGTGAAAGCGCAAGGTGGTGAGCTTGATGCTCCTTTACAATAAATATTGAGGGTCTAATTCTGGTGACATGATGATCGATGCTTGGCGGCTGTTTGACAATGTAAATATCGCTCTTATCCATAATAATCTCATAATGTAATTGCCTACCACAACTGTATGTATGAGCTGTTGACTAGAGCTCATGTGTCAAGACCAGAGTGGGCACATTTGCTACATGACGCAACAGTTTGTGACAAAACCATCAGTAGAGTTGAAAATATGATGGAAACCCATGTAACTTTTTTCTTTTTTTTTCTCGGTACATGGGAATTTAACGGTAAAATAATTTTTTATGTACACTATGTCATCAAGCACAGCCTTTTCACCACAAAAGTCAGTTTGCTGGAAACATCTCCAGTGGGAAAATGCTCAACAGATTTTGGAATGCTGTTCCTTTCATTCAAGGTTTACAAAATTCCATACTCTAATTATCCCATCAATTGCCCTATGCCAATGTCTTCCAGCCTATCTTGTAGACTGGTGTTGGGAGCACCACTGGCAGAAGTCTTTAAGCAATGTCACTGTTGTGGAAATTCTACAGAGGGGCACTTGAAGTGTCCATTTGCACACACTGGATATAGACTTTATTTTTTTATATTGTGTTATTGACTGTACGCTTGTTTATTCCATGTGTAACTCTGTTGTTTGTGTCGCACTGCTTTGCTTTGTCTTGGCCAGGTCGCAGTTGTAAATGAGAACTTGTTCTCAACTAGCCTACCTGGTTAAATAAAGGTGAAATCAAAAAAAGTTAATCTTAAATTAATCATTGTTTATTATCAGCGCACTGGAGTGTTTCCAACCAACTCAATGCACCAAGTACACATGTCGATCAGGAGCTCTATCGGGGCAGTCCTGTTAGATCTCTTATATACAGACAAGTTATATTTGCATGATTTAGCTTATTCATCATTCATAATTAATTAATAATTAACATTTGCGTCATTCATGTGACCGACCAATACTGGGTCATGCATTTGACAGACCAATACCTCACGAAGCTTCTTCTCTCTAAGCTGAGATCTTTCATTATCAAAACAAGGGTCTGGGCGTAATACCAAATTGCAGATATTGATAGTGAGGTTTCGTTGAATTAGTTACTTGCATGAACACATAAATTGGTTAATAGAAAAGCACAAACATAAAATGTTCCATCACATTTCCTCTTATCACTCAATCTGTGATGATTATCATTGTCACGCTGGTATAAAGGATTTGGAGACAGGCGCAGGAATACACAATAGGGGTTTTTAATACACACAAAACAAACACATATACAAAAACACTGGGTTGTACCCAAACAAGAGTGAGGGTAAACCTCATTGAACGACATGGACGATACCCGTGATATACAATATATAATGGACGTAGCATAACAGCTGCACCAACGCATAGGTACTCACACGACCAAAGGATACGGGAACAATAACCGACAAAGACGGAGGGAACAGAGGGCACATATATAACATACTAATCAGGGGAAATGGGAACCAGGTGTGTAATCAGACAAGACATTCCGGGGTTGACGATAATGAATCCCGTTCAGTGAAGCCTAGAAAGCCGGTGACGTAGACCTTCTGGAAGTGGTGAACAGAATGAACAATAGTACCGGGGGGATCCGTGACAATCATTACATATTAAGGTAAGCATTAGATTATAGCTTCTATCAAATTGTTCTATACTCCTATTAAAGTAAGGGAAATCAACACAAAACCAGACACTTCATCCTTTCAAACCCTTCATTCTGGGTTGTACAACCCTTGTAAAACCATGGCTTAAGACCTTTGGTTCATACAGTTAAACATATGCTTCATTACACAATTTCATTAATGGATTCTGGCAAAGACATTTCAGCTGGAGCTTTTTTCACGAGTGGCATGTTAAAACCTGTTGAGGACAGAGGGCGCTGTTTTCACTTTGGGGGAAAATCGTGCCCAATTTAAACGGCCTCGTACTCAATTCTTGCTCGTACAATATGCATATTATTATTACTATTGGATAGAAAACACTAGTTTCTAAAACCGTTTGAATTATATCTGTGAGTAAAACAGAACTCCTTTTGCAGCAAACTTCCTGACAGGAAGTGGAAAATCTGAAATCGATGCACTGTTCTAGGGAATGCCTATTAAAGTCCTTGATATTTATTAGTTTAGATGCACTTCATACGTCTTCCACTAGATGTCGACAAGCAGTGAGAGAAGAAATTGAGTGTGTAACTTGATCTGGGCTCGAATAATAGCTCTTGGCATGACGTGTCACCAGTTTCCTGTTTTCTGGAGAGCGCGAAAAGGGACCTGGATTTGCCTTCTGATAAGCTGTCGTTATGGACGACTAATATCTCCGGCTTTGATTTTATTTGATACATGTGACAATCATCGTAAAGTATGTTTTTTCAATATAGTTTAATCAGATTATTGAAATTTTTTCGGGAGTTTTGCCGTGTTCCGTTCTCTGAGTTTGTTGACGATGGAGAGATTCGCGCCACTTGGCAAGTGTGCTTGCTAATTCAAGAGGGAAAAAGGCCGTTCTAAAACCAAACGATTGTTCTGGACAAAGGACCCCTTGTACAACATTCTGATGGAAGATCAGCAAAAGTAGGACCCATTTTATGATGTTATTTCATATATCTGTCGTACATGTGAACTAGTAGTTTGCGGCCAGGTTTTGGGCACGCTCTCGCCATAACGTAAACTGCATATCGTAATGAAGTTATTTTTAGAATTCTAACACGGCGATTGCATTAAGAACTAGTGTATCTATCATTTCCTATACAACATGTATTTTTTAGTTATGTTTATGAATAGTTATTTGGTCAGAATATGTGAGTGCCAGAAAAATATCCGGACGTTGTGGGAAAAAGATGCTACGTTAGCACAATGTATAACCACTGATTTCAGCTCTAAATATGCACATTTTCGAACAAAACATAAGTGTATGTATAACCTGATGTTATAGGACTGTCATCTGATGAAGCTTATCAAGGTTAGTCAAAAATTATATCTTTTGCTGGTTTGTTATGATCGCTAACTTTTGCTGCTGGGGAATGGCTTGTGTTTCTGGCTATTGTGGTAAGCTAATATAATGCTATATTGTGTTTTCGCTGTATGCCTGTCTTTCATTTGCTGTACACCATGTATTTTCCAGAAATGTTTTATGATGAGTATTTAGGTATTTGACGTTGGTGTCTGTAATTACTCTGGCTGCTTCGGTGCCATTTCTGACGGTAGCTGTGATGGTAGCTGCAATGTAAAACTGATTTATAGCTCAAATATGCACATTTTTCGAACAAAACATAGATTTATTGAATAACATGTTATAAGACTGTCATCTGATGAAGTTGTTTCTTGGTTAGTTTGGTTAGTTCTTGGTTAGTTAGGTTGGCTTTGTGCATGCTACCTGTGCTGTGAAAAATGTCTGTCCTTTTTTGTATTTGGTGGTGAGCTAACATAAATATATGTGGTGTTTTCGCTGTAAAACATTTTAAAAATCGGACATGTTGACTGGATTCACAAGATGTGTATCTTTCATTTGCTGTATTGGACTTGTTAATGTGTGAAAGTTAAATATTTCTAAAAAATATATTTTGAATTTCGCGCTCTGCCTTTTCAGTGGAATGTGGGAGGAGTTCCGCTAGCGGAACGCCGGTGCCAGACAGGTTAATGAAAGATCAGTATCTCAATGCATTTCTAATCTAAAGTACTATACATTTTGCAGTGTGCAGACCTACATAATCAACCTGATACCCCAAATAATAAACAATTTTGGCTAAGCCTAAATTAATTACGGGCACGGCTGACCACCCCCCTCCCTCCCGGCACTCATTCTTCTGGCATTTCAGTTCGTCTTCCCAATGGCACATGTTCAAAGTGGATGGCAGCATGAGAGAAGTTTGGACGGGATCTCTCTCCATGCTCACTCCACGTAGACTCGTGACCCCACTTCTGAGAGAAAAGACATGAGAGAAAAGGCAGTTGATAGCTTCGACTGGATGCTGTGTACAGGTTGCTGGCTTTGACTAAGGTCTTAAGGTAGAAGTGGTGAAGGACCATACTGAATGCCATTGTCGCCATTAATTCAGCCGGTTAGAGGGGTGAGGTTTACACTGTTCTCGGACAAATGATCCCTTCCATGCATCTAGATACCATCTGTGATCACCTTCGCCATAACCTTGAGAGAAGACAGACCAGAGCAACAGTTTAGTTTAGGGCATTTCTGATTCAGGTAATCCAGACACATGATTTACTGTATGACAAATGATTCACTGAATGACAAATTATTACTCCTACCAATTTTCTTAATACAGAGTTCCAAGACACATGTCAAAGAGAATAACGACACACAATTTTTCCCCCTCAAATTGGCTTATACTGCCCTATCATCTTGGCGATCTCACCGCAGAGTTACAGGGTCAGGGAGTCAGAGGGATAATCCTTCGGGAGAAATCGCGACCATCCAGCAGACCCAATCTGGTGAGATTTGTTATTGAAGCAAAACAAACCCCGTTCCGCTAGCGGAACCCCTCACCAACAGCCAATAAAATTGCGGTGAGCCAAATTCAATCAACAGAAATCTCATAATTCATATTTCTCAGACATACAAGTATTATACACCATTTTAAAGATACAATTCTCGTTAATCCAACCACAGTGTCCGATTTCAAAAAAGCTTTTAGGCGACAGCAGAACATATCATTATGTTAGGTCAGCAACTAGTCACAGAAAGCATACAGCGATTTTCCAACCAAAGAGAGGAGTCACAAAAAGCAGAAATAGAGATCAAATTAATCACTAACCTTTGATATTCTTCATCAGATGACACTCCCGGGACAACATGTTACACAATACATGTATGTTTTGTTCGATCAAGTTCATATTTATATCCAAAAACCTCAGTTTACATTGGCGCCATGTTCAGAAATGCCTCAAACATTTGGAGAAATTGCAGAGAGCCACATCAAATAACAGAAATACTCATCATAAACTTTGATGAAAGATACATGTTTTACATAGAATTAAAGATAAACTTGTTCTTAATGCAACCGCTGTCAGATTTCAAAAAAGCTTTATGGCAAAAGCACAATATTCAATAATCTGAGTACAGTGTTCAGCCACAAAAGCAAGCCATACAGTTACCCGCCAAATTGTTGAGTCAACAAAAGTCAGAAATAGCATTATAAATCTTCACTTACCTTTGCTGATCTTCGTCGGAATGCACTCCCAGGACTCCCACAAGAAATGTTTGTTTTGTTCGATTACGTCCATATTTATGTCCAAATACCTCCGTTTTGTTCGCGCGTTTAGTTCACTATTCCAAAGGCACAATGCGTGAGCGCAAAATCCAGACAGTTCCATTACAGTTTGTAGAAACATGTCAAATGATGTTTACAATCAATCCTTAGTGTCTTTTTATAATAAATCTTCAATAATATTCCAACCGGACAATAGCGTATTCATTAGAGGAAAAAGATGGAACGGCGCGCCCGCGTGACTGCACAGTTAACAACTCATTGGCCTCAGCCTAGTCCACTTGTTGAAACAGCTCTTATTTGACCCCCTTCCACAATGGAAGCCTTATACAACTTTCTAAAGACTGTTGACATCTGCTGGAAGCCTTGGGAAGTGGGTTTTCGCCCGCCATATGAGTTCTGTTATACTCACAGACATTATTTTAATAGTTTTAAAAACTTCAGTGTTTTCTATCCAAATCTACTACTTATATGCATATCATAGCTTCTGGGCCTGAGTAACAATCAGTTTACTCTGGGCACCTTATTCATCCAAGCTACTCAATACTGCCCCCCTTTCCCAGAGAAGTTAAGTGAGGGATGTGATGTGAGAAGCTATAGGAGAGAATTGGTTTTCATAACTTTGCTCCGTGAGTAGTCAACGCTCCAAAGTGAGGTCAGAGAGCATGTCAGCCTGCTGGAACCGCCACTTTCGAGAAAAAAATATATAAATTATGTGTTAAAAAAACACATTAGACCAGAAAAGCATGAAGCTGCAGCTGCATGTTTAAAATGGTTTGAATTTTGAATCTCAACACAAGGTGGAGAATCTCACTTCCCGGACAATCACTGGTACGGCTGTTTAGCTGTCTTAACCTCTCTGGGATATGTGGGACGCTTGGCCAATAGCAAGGGAAAATGTAGAGCGACAAAAAAAAAAAGGATATAAAATCAAACTTTCATTAAATCACACATATAAGATACCAAATTAAAGCTACACTCGTTGTGAATCCAGCCAACATGTCATATTTCAAAAAGGCTTTTCGGCGACAGCATAAGATGCTATTATCTGATAGCACAACAGTAAACAAAGAGAGTGTAGCATATTTCAACCCTGCAGGCGCAACACAAAACGCAGAAATAAAATATAAATCATGCCTTTGACGAATTTCTTTTGTTGGCACTCCAATAGGTCCCATGAACATCACAAATGGTCCTTTTGTTCGATTAATTCCTTCCATATATGTCCAAAATGTCAATTTATTTGGCGCGTTTGATCCAGAAAAAAACAGCTTCCAATTTGCGCAAAGTCACTACAAAATATCTCAAAAGTTACGTGTAAACTTTGCCAAAACATTTCAAACTACTTTTGTAATACAACCTAAGGTATTTGTAAACGTTAATAATCGATCAAATTGAAGACGGGTCCATCTGTTTTCAATACAGGAGGACAAAAAACGAACGATACTTTTCTAGTCTTGCGCAACTCTCAAACAGTACAATAACGTTACACTGATTCCAGATGGCCGTTCTTCTTCATTGCACAAAGGAATAACCTAAACCTATTTCCAAAGACTGGTGACATCCAGTGGAAGCGGTAGGAACTGCAAACAGGTTGATTAGAAATCTGGTTTCCCAATGAAAACTCATTGAACAGACGGTGACCTCAAAAAAAAAAAAAAAGAGATCCCGGCAAACCCAGGCATTTCACGTAAATACATTCATGATTTCTTACTCAAAGCAGGCGGCGGTTTGTGTGCAATGTAATGGTTACTGTAGGTGAGTAGTTTAAGAATGTACCAATGTTAATTGTCTCTCCCCTCCCCATCTCTTCTTTCACAGGCAGCCATGTCGTCATTCCGCTACGGACCTGTTTTCGGCGTATTAAGTTGTCAGTCAATAACCGGTGCAGAGAGTGTGTATGTTTATCCTGTGTTCCTATTTAATTAGCTAGTAAATAAATAATTAAACCAATTTGTTTAGTATTGAATCATAATAAGTATTGGGTTTTTGCAGATGCAAGGAGGTAACGACTGTTCAGAATGACGACATGATACAAGGTTGTGATTAATAATTTTTATTACCAATATCTGTTGGATATTCACTTTCTGCTTCAATATTTATTAAATGACTAGTATTTTAACATTCATACGTAATACTTTGGAGGGATCTATATGTATTAACTGAGCTGGCACTGTCTATCAGTCCCCTGTAGATGGCATGGTGCTCTGTCCATAATATTTCTCTACCTAGCAAGTTAAATGGTTGAGTAGGTGAATACAGAAAATCATTGGGTCTATTTAACAGGGTATGGGGTTTATTTCAAAATGTATTACCAGGATGGAGGAAATCTCATCAGTGTTTATAGTTTTATTGGTTAGGGGTAAGTCAAGTGCCGTACAATGCTTTAACCTTGTCTTTAACAATAAAGGGACCGCTCTGAACATTTCTCAGAATCCTTTTAAACCACTTACATACGTGTATGTGTGGGTGTGCAAATTGTATATTATAATTGTTTTTCATCAGATCTCTAGTAACCCATTATAATCAATATTATGTTACTTTATCTCTAGTAACCCACTATAAATTAGTGTTACATCACAAATTCCTCCTCTACACCAGTGTTGTATTCATACAGGGGTTTAAATATTTAAACACTCTAGTGTTCTATTTAACAGCATATTTGGGAATAGTCCTCTTCTTTCATATCTCTATACAAAATCCCTTTATAATGTTATAGATCATAAATGCCTACAGACATCCACACCACTCATGTGCATCAACGACTCTAAAGGCCTACAATAACACCTTGTGCTATTATCAGTGGTTCTCAGACCACGTAGTCTATCATTACACATGTTCTATTAGTAGTGGCTGCAGACACACATACACACTTCTTAGGTATTCACCACATGGATCGTCAACGGTTCCAGTGGTTCTCCGACCACGTAGACTCTTCTCTTATAAATGCCTACAGATAACTGGCGCCTCTGGCCTCACTCTAGCCTTCTCCTAAGACTAGCCAGTGGTTCTCAGACCACGTAGACACTTCTTATGAATACCCACAGACAATTGTCAGTGGGGCCTCCTGCCCTCACAGCCTTCTCCTAAGACTAGCTTGCCGCTACTTCCTATACATATATAATAACTCTAGATAACATAAACTCAGGTTACAGAACTGGTTGGGGTATTCTTTCAGACACGCACCTCTTTCACACGCACTCTTTCAACTCTCACATCCACATTCACTTAGTACTATTCCCAAACACACTCGGTAATCTCCCTTATTACCTCATGAGCATCTTCAACGATTCTCCTGTTACTTCCTATGCACCATATATATCTTTATATACACGTCGTGCTATTATCAGTGGCTGCAGACCATGTAAACACTTCTTATGAATGCCTACAGACAGCTGTCAGCAGGGCATTCCATGGCAATCCATTACATGTCCTCTTTTGGTCAGATGGGAATTTCCCTCACGCTTCATAACATTTTCCATCACATCACCTTGTGTATCTGGAGAGAAGAATGTTTAGTGAATAACTTATAAATGAATAACTTCTAGTGAATAAATAAATTAGCATCTGAGGCACCACCAGCAGGGTCATTTCAAACTATACCTGCACTTTGAAGAGAAGATCTTGGGCCTGCTTCTCTCTGGGCTGGCGAAGCGAACTTTTTTTCTCCTTGTAAACCGCGATCCAGCTATTAGTCAGTTTCCCCGAGCAGTCCGGGTTTAAATTGTAGAAGTCCTGAGCAATCTGTAGTGACAGATGAATTACTTTTTTTGTAATATGTTATTTAACTTTTTTTTTTAACAAAACATACATTGACAAAAACAATACACAACTTAACATTTACATACAGTACATATCCACAAAAATGTATGACATCACACTTGCTCAGATCCACATGTTCACACCGTAGCCACACCCAATGCTGTTTTCTAATTTTAAAATCCAACCAATGAGAGGTCTCAACCCTAAGAGGAAAAAACAGCACAATATTTGAGCAAATATTGTATTAACAAATGTGGATACTCAGACTGTCTTGGCCCCATTCGGTCTGGTCCACTGAACCCTCTCGATTGCGGTCTCCTTCAGGTTCTCCGCAACCTGGTTTGCCGGCCAGATGTTGTTGCGTCACGTGGGCTGCCGTCTCACATTTGACTGTTGTGAGCACGAAGTATTCAATTAATCATACATTTATTTTAAAAAATTGTTTTCAAAATACCCAAATCTTTCAACATGTACCTGCCAAGACCCGGCTACTACTCAAGCTCAGTATGTCGCTTGGTGTGTACACAGTCCTATGTATTCATGTATGTGTCCCGTGGACCTCCCCTCATGTTTAAAAAAAGGTGCTGTTTACAGAATACTCACTGCTTGTAAGGCATTTATGTTCTTCTTTAACTTCAGGTCATAGTCAAGTCATCCAAAGCAAGAGGCTTTCCTGCTCCATCTCCTCCGCTGCAAACGAGGGTGAAAGGGGATACCTAATCAGTTGCACAACTGAATGCATTAAACCAAAATGTGTCTTCCGCATTCAACCCAACCCCTCTGAAACAGCTTTAATCGACATCCACGTCTTTGGCACCCAGGGAGCAGTTGTTGTTGGGGGTGAACTGCCTTGCTCAAGGGGCTGAACGGCAGAATTTGCCACCTTGCTGGTTTGGGGATTTGAACCAGCAACCTATCAGTTACTGACCCAACGCTCTTAACCGCTAGGGGGGCTATTTTAAGGGATAGTTCACCCACATTTCTAAATGAAATACTTTGAGGGAATGGTTGGTAAGCCAGGTCAAATGATTGAACAAAGGCAAGGGAGTGCGGAAAGAGCAAAATGAATAGGGTCTGCATTAGCTTCGAGGTTAGAAAGGCAGGCCAATATTTGAAACCCCGAGCTGCCTGCGGGGAAATCTGCAGAGCGTGATCCGTCAGCCAGAGGGTTACTAGCTACAATATTTCTGTATACTAAATACTGCCGTTGTGCCCTTGAGCAAGACACTTTACTCCTAAGTGCCCATGAGCTGCTCCTAGCCTGTGATGTGTGTCAGGTTGGTCACTGTGACAGAATAGACTATGCTATCTGTGCATGTAATGCATCTAGTCCTAAAGTGTCTGATTGGTTCTAAGAGGCTCTGGTGAAGTTGAGTCTTTCTAGTATCTATTAAGGTTCTATTATAGGTTATCGATGACAATGTGGAAGAATGCTGTTTTACACAGGGTCAATAAATCTGTTTTTCTACCCCCAAAGCTCTGTCTTCACTCTCAAAAAGGAATTACTCAGTTTTACTTACCCTCAAACTTTGGAATCAAAGGGGCCTGGTTCCCTCATTCGGTGTATCTTTACAAAGCTGTCCATTCATTAGCATTGACCTCTGTATTTAAGTAAAGACATCAAGAAATGTTAGAAACATAGTTTAGCTAGCTGGCTCTAACTTGACTACATCAAATTTAAGGGAAACTCTAACGTTAGAATTTGCATCCATCCTCCTCAACTTCACAAGTCTGACTAAAGCTGCCACTGTCAGAAACCATTGAAAACCAGTGCAGTAACGCTAAAGAACTCAATCAATCACCATGCAAGCATGAGATAAGCTTGCCAAATAGCTTTGTTAAATTAATCCAGATGGAGAATAAGTAAAATCTCCAGCTAATTTTGCTAACGCAGTTAACGAGTGAAACCATGCCCGATACAGTCCAGAAGAAGTGTCACACTAAGGTAGGTAATAACTTTAGATAGCTACCGTTATACACTGACATAATTACCTAGCTAGCTAGCCAAACGCCGACAAAAAAGGTTAATTTAGTTATATTCTTCGACGTGAGCATGGTCACGAGGCTAATGTTAGCTAGCTAGCTAATGTTACCACAGCCAGAGATATTAGCACAGAAAATGATATTAGCACAGAAAACGCTCAAGATAATGTTAGCTAGCTACCTAATTATGATAGGATAACCTATTGAACCTGAATGACCATCAAATACATAATTCATAACGTTTGTTACTTACCGTTTTCAGTAAGCCAAAACACCTTCAGTCTGTCTAAATAACGTTAGCCGTTTTCCACTCGTCAGTCACTCAGTCGCACTAGCTAGAACACTTCCAACTATTCTGGTGGACTTCACGCGCTTGTGGTGGGAAAATTAACCCATCAGCTGGGTCAAATATCCATAACCCAACCTTCGTAATAACCCAGCACCAACAATCCAACCTTGCTGTATTTACAGAAAACACCCAACTATTGACCCAATGCCTGCAACCCAGCAATTGGGTTATCCAAACAATCCACATTTTTTGGGTGTAACTTACATGTCAAAACCATGCATGCAAGAATCCTTGACCTGTCTGGTGCACACACATTTCTCTGTCCTCAGTTTGATTGAATGCCTAAATCTGTATTTTTGCCTTGTAACTGATTGCCTCTAAAAAGAGAGAAGGAAAAACAGATGATCAAGATGAGCTAGCAATTAGTTTAAATCAATGAAAGATCGAATTGTTCAAAAGAAACAATATATGGGCTACATTTGAGGAAAAATACATGCATTTACTTACCTTATCAATCTTGTGTAGAGCTGATAGACATACCCAAGACGACAAAGCTGTAATCGCCGCCAAAGGTTTTCTACAAAATCGGACATTTACATACACTTAGGTTGGAGTCATTAAAACTAGTTTTTAAACCACTCCACAAATTTCTTGTTAACAAACTATAGTTTGGCAAGTCAGTTAGGACATCTACTTTGTGCATGACACAAGTCATTTTTCCAACAATTGTTTACAGACAGATTATTTCACTTGTAATTCACTGTGTCACAATTCCAGTGGGTCTGAAGTTTACATATACACTTACTTGACTGTGCCTTTAAACAGCTTGAAAAATTCCAGAAAATGAGGTTATGCCTTTAGAAGCTTCTGATAGGCTAATTGACATAATTTGAGTCAATTGGGGGTGTACCTGTGGATGTATTTCAAGGCCTACCTTCAAACTCAGTGCCTCTGCTTGACATCATGGGAAAATCAATAGAAATCAGCCAAGACCTCAGAAAAAAAATTGTAGACCTCCACAAGTCTGGTTCATCCTTGGGAGCAATTTCCAAACGCCTGAAGGTACCACGCTCATCTGTACAAACAATAGTACGCAAGTATAAACACCATGGGACCACTCAGCCGGCATACCGCTCAGGAAGGAGACGTTCTGTCTCCTAGAGATGAACGTACTTTGGTGCGAAAGTGCAAATCAATCCCAGAATAACCGTAAAGGACCTTGTGAAGATGCTGGAGGAAACAGGTAAAGAATTATCTGTATCATAGTAAAACGAGTCATATATCGACATAACCTGAAAGGCCGCTCAGCAAGGAAGAAGCCACTGGTCCAAAACCGCAATAAAAAAGCCAGACTATGGTTTGCAACTGCACATGGGAACAAAGATCGTACTTTTTGGAGAAATGTCCTCTGGTCTGACAAGAATAGAACTGTTTGGCCATAATGACCATCGTTATGTTTGGAGGAAAAAGGGGGAGGCTTGCAAGCCGAAGAACACCATCCCAACCGTGAAGCACGGGGGTGGCAGCATCATGTTGTGGGGGTGCTTTGCTGCAGGAGGGACTGGTGCACCTCACAAAATAGATGGCATCATGAGGTAGGAAAATGATGTGGATATATTGAAGCAACATCTCAAGACATCAGTCAGGAAGTTAAAGCTTGGTCGCAACTGGTTGTGGCTTAAGGACAACAAAGTCAAGGTATTGGAGTGGCCATCACAAAGCCCGGACCTTAATTCCATAGAAAATTTGTGGGCAGAACTGAAAAAGTGTGTGCGAGCAAGGAGGCCTACAAACCTGACTCAGTTACACCAGCTCTGTCAGGAGGAATGGGCCAACTGACCTAAGACAGGGAATTTTTACTAGGATTAAATGTCAGGAATTGTGAAACTGAGTTTAAATGTATTTGGCTAAGGTGTATGTAAACTTCTGACTTCAACTGTAAATGAGATATTTCTGTATTTCATTTTCAATAAATTTGCTAACATTACTAAACATGTTTTCACTTGGGATATTGTGTGTAGATGGGTGAGAAATATATTTAATCAATTTTGAATTCAGGCTGTAACGCAAACAAAATGTGGAATAAGTTAAGGGGTATGAATACCTTCTGAAGGCACTGTACTTGAGCTGTGTGTGTTTACCCAGCCATGTGGTGGGGAGGTTGAGGGAAGGTTGGAATGTGAGAGGCACAGCTTGGAATGGTACGTCAACTGCCACATGCCAACAGTGGGATTTGCGTTGTTGACATGGTATCTGGGTGTCACGGCAACATACTCAATGTGAGGCCTGACCCTGACCAGCAACTTTGTCACCTTTTATTTGAGGGTATTTTCATTTTTGCCAATAGGAACTGAATGGTGAATCATGTATTATCATTTTAAAGTCACCTTTATTGTAAATAAGAATAGAAAATGTTTCACGATACTTCTACATTAATGTGGATGCGACCATATCGATAATCATGAATTAATCATGAGTGATGATGAGTGAGAAAGTGAGAGGGTCAAAGATCATACCCCTCAGAAAATAACCTCTTACCAATAACCGGAGAGGTTTGCATTTTTGCGGGGGTATGAATCTGTAACTTTCTCACTAATCATCCATCACAATTTATGTAGAGCTGAATTTAAAAATGTTAGCTTAGCTGTCCAAATAAATACGGAGGAGTGTATGATGTCATTTGTCATGCCTGCCAATGTCTGTCTGACACAATGAGTAATTATCTATTAAAAAAAATCTACAAATGAGTCACTGCTTCGTGATCGGTTACTTGTAGGTTTAATCATTTATATTTTCCAGTTGAATATTATGAAAGGTGCGCCAGTATAAAACATAAAATGCATGCATTACTATAATTGTTTCCGAATCTCCCGTAAATTGGATTCTGAAACAGAACATGGCATGTGTGTTTCCTAGGGGGGACATCTTTGGATCCCATAAATTTGGCAGAGAGTGCAGACCATATGCACATATCTACTATACACATACATATTGTAGCCTATTCAGGTATGTTGATGTACTAATGCATATGAAGATCCGTATGTCAAGTCCAAGCTTGACAAATCGAGTTATGTTGTGCGTGTGAGAAAGAGAGATGTAGGGGTGAGGAGAGCACTACCTATGATCACAGGCCTAATGCCCAGACAGTTGTGGCCTATAGGATCTAGTATGCGGCAGGAGATTGTTGGATAATGACCTTATTGACCTATCAGTTGGTTGGTTAATGACTCGGAAACTTAGGATGCCCTAATGCCCACGTGGTTAGCACTACCAGGCAGAGACTTTTTCTTGTAAACCCTCCAACACTTCCTCTGCTTGGGCTCTGTGGATTACTCCTGGAGCTGATTATGTGTGTGCGTAGAGAAGATTGATGAACAAAAGTGTTGCCATTTATTGCATAAGTAGACGCCACTAGTCAGGTGTCCAAACAGAGAATCCAGTGGTTTATTTATAGATGTGTAGTTTATCCTCTTTAGATGACTTTGTGGTTTTCTCTCTCTCTCTCTCTCTCTGGCTTAACAGTTAGACTTCCCAAAGAAACAATCCCAAGCAAATGCGACAAAGGAGGAGCGACTTTTTTAGTAATTGTACTGTTGTCCTTTTCAGAAGGTCCTTTGCGCATAGGATGTATTTACTTGGTTTAAGAATGTAGCTTGCTTGTTTATGCCAGACATTTTAGTGCATGTGTACACTGACTGACATTGTGAAAAAATATATCAATAGAATGCTCATTTTGTGGACTTACTTTAAAAAACAATGTTTACAATTATTAAACTAGGCAAGTCAGTTAAGAACAAATTCTTATTTGCAATGACAGCCAGTTCCACTGCATTTTCTTGTTCAGGGGCAGAACGACAGATTTTTACCAGGGATTCAGGGATTCAATCCAGCAACCTTTCGGGTACTGGCCCAACGCTCCAACCACTAGGCTACCTACCACCCCATACTAATTGGCTGTTAAAAGGTCATAAAAACATCCTGCGTTATTTTTATATTTTTTTGCTGAGTCAGACGGCTCAGCTCCAGTGATGTAACGCAACTGTGACCGCAGGAACTGCTACTATTGTTGGCATGTAAAGTAATATGATATAAGTTAACATATTATTTAAGGGAACCATACTCTTTTAACCTTGCATGTGTTCTATATGTCACTAAGACAGTGTCTCTTTTAGCCAACTAATTTGTGGTTTGTTATGACAAAACAACACAAAGGTCTTCCAGCTGAAATTGATTTGCATGAGTAGTCTTTGGTCTAGGACCCTGTACACACTCAAGTTGTGCAACTGATGTGAAACGAATTTGGGGTTGTGACACAAAGGTTTTTTTTCTGTACAATAAATGTTACACAGGATTTGTGGAGACACTGCACAATGGTTTAGGAAACGTTTTAGTCCAAATGTTTACTGGGCAGACTTGGGATAACTATAGTTTTAGCTATGCTTTGTGGAAAGTACTTTTTTTGGATTGGCCGCCTTCAACTGTGCCTTGCAAATGTATTCATCCCCCTTGGCGTTTTTCCTATTTTGTTGCATTACAACCTGTAATTTAAATAGATTTTTATTTGGATTTCATTTAATGGACATACACAAAATAATTTTTTTTATTCATTGTTTAACGGAAAAGTGGTGCGTGCATATGTATTCACACCCTTTGCTATGAAGCCCTTAAATAAGATCTGGTGCAACCAATTACCTTCAGAAGTCACGTAATTAGTTAGATTGCACACAGGTGGACTTTATTTAGGTGTCACATGATCTGTCACATGACCTCATTATATATATATATACACCTGTTCTGAAAGGCCCCAGAGTCTGCAACACCACTAAGCAAGGGGCAGCACCAAGCAAGTCGAACCATGAAGACCAAGGAGCTCTCCAAACTGGTCAGGGACAAAGTTATGGAGAAGTACAGATCAGGGTTTGGTTATAAAAAAATATCAGAAACTTTGAACATCCCTCGGAGCACCATTTTAAATGCATTATAAAAAAATTGAATTAATATGGCACCACAACAAACCTGCCAAGAGAGGGCTGCCCAAAACTCCCAGACCAGGCAAGGAGGGCATTAACTTTAGGGATAGGGGGCAGCATTTTCACTTTGGATGAATAGCGTGCCCAAATTGAACTGCCTCCTACTCTGTCCCAGATGCTAATATATGCATATTATTATTACTATTGGATAGAAAACACTCTGAAGTTTCTAAAACGGTTTGAATTATGTCTGTGAGTATAAGAGAACTCATATGGCAGGCAAACTTCAAAACAGGAAGTGGAAATTCTGAGGCTGGTCGATATTCAACTCATCGCCTGTTCAAATCCCAGTAAGATATGGATCTGTTTGCACTTCCTACGCCTTCCACTAGATGTCAACAGTCTGTAGAACGTTGAATGAAGCTTATACTGTGATGTGGGGCCGGATGAGAGGGGAATGAGTCAGTGGTCTGGCAGATTGCCAGTTCCTGGTCATGCGCATTCCACATGATATCTCCTTGTGTTCCATTACTTCTACAGACAGGAAGGAATTCTCCGGTTGGAACGTGTTTGGATATATATGATAACAACATCCTGAAGATTGATTCTCTACTTAGTTTGACCAGTTTATTCGACCTGTAATATAACTTTTTGAAGTTTTCGTCCGAGTTCGCCTGGACCTGCGTGAGCGTTTGGATATGTTTACTAAACGTGCTAGCAAAAGTAGCTACTTGGACATAAATACCGGACATTATCGAACAAAACAACAATTTATTGTCGAACTAGGATTCCTGGGACTGCATTCTGATGAAGATCATCAAAGGTAAGGGAATATTTATGATGTAATTTCATATTTCTGTTGACTCCAACATGGCGGAGAAATGTTGTTATATCTGAGCGCCGTCTCAGATTATTGCATGGTGTGCTTTTTCGTAAAGTTTTTTTTAAAAATCTGACAGCGGTTGCATTAAGAACAAGTGTATCTTTAATTCTATGTAAAACATGTATCTTTCATCGAAGTTTAAGATGAGTATTTCCCGTTATTTGATGTGGCTCTCTGCAATTTCTCTGGATATTTTGGAGGCATTTCTGAACATGGCACCAATGTAAACTGAGATTTTTGGATATAAATATGCACATTATCGAACAAAACATACATGTATTGTGTAACATGATGTCCTATGAGTGTCATCTGATGAAGATCATCAAAGGTTAGTGATTCATTTTATCTCTATTTCTGCTTTTTGTGACTCCTATCTTTGGCTGGGAAAATGGCTGTGTTTTTTGGACTTGGCGGTGATCTAACATAATCATATGTTGTGTTTTCGCTGTAAAGCATTTTTTAAATCGGACACGATGGGTAGATTAACAAGATGTTTATCTTTCATTTGCTGTATTGGACTTGTTAATGTGTGAAAGTTACATATTTCAAAAAAATATTTTTGAATTTCCAGCGCTGCCTTTTCAGTGGAATGTTGTGGGGGGGTTCCGCTAGCGGAACGTGTGTCCTAGGAAGTATCGCTGTATTCTGCAGCGATACCTCATCCCCTCTGGTTTGCGCTTAGTGGGACTATCATTTTGTTTTTAAACAGGATAATGACCCAAAACACTCCTTCAGTTTGTATAAGGGCTATTTGACCAAGGAGAGTGATGGAGTGCTGAATCAGATGGCCTGGCATCCACAATCACCCGACAACCCAGTTGAGATGGTTTGAGATGAGTTGGACCGCAGAGTGAAGGAAAAGCAGCCAACAAGTGTTCAGCATATGTGGGAACTCCTTCAAGATTGTTGGAAAACCATTCCTCATGAAGCTGGTTGAGAGAATGCCAAGAGTGCAAAGCTGTCCTCATGGCAAAGGGTGGCTACTTTGAAGAATCTGAAATACAAAATATATTTTGATTTGCTTAACACTTTACTTCTAAATGACTCTTTCAACAGGCCACTGAAAAGGTTGAAAGCTGCAATTAATGTTATGATATCCATTGCAAACAGCTAGCTGGATGCTTAGCAAAAACAACTTCATAAGTGCTCTTGTTTCAAACACTATACCCCTCAAACTCATCTCTGGACTGTGAATCCAGTTCCACTGCATTTTCTTAACTGTTCCCCTCTAATCAGGGATGTCTTAGACCTGTGACACCAGGTGGGTGGAATTATCAGGTAGAACAGAAAACCAGCAGGCTCTTCACCTCATAGGGTAAGAGTTGAATACCTCTGCACTATACCATCTTTAAAAGGATAGGTTACTCAGAATACAAACTAAGATGATTTTCTACCTTCCTTGGTTGTACTTTATTTAAGATGCCATTTTTGGATATTGTTTCCTTTTGAAATTTAATAGCCATATTTTGTTACTGTTAGTATTCTCAGTAACACAACATTAAACTGTTATTGTGTCTGTGTCATTAATCATTAGTTTTGGAGCAACATTTTATGAGTTATTTATTACATAATACTTTGGTAATTGCATTTTAAATGCATAGCAATGAGCTGAGTTTTTAACTACTGTACACAATGAATAGTCACTGTTCCTTATTCCACTTATGTAATAACTTGATTATTATGCAATTATAAAGCAATGTAACAATGTTGCAATGTAACAACAAAGTTAATACACATGTATAAGAACTTGATGTAAAGTGTTAGTTTTACCTTATGCCACTCATTTATGAAAATATATTTGTTTGTCATTTTGAAGCTGCATAAGTGGTGTACTCTAATGAGGTTATTCCATGTCCCTCATGTATTTCATTATACGATTAATATCTGAAAGCCCTCCAAACCATTGTTAGACTAATTCAATGAACTGTTGTAGTTTTTAGTTCTTCATCAAATATTTGGCAGCCGTCAAATACATTTTTTTTTGTTTTCAAATAACTAGCATATTCAAATACCTTCAAATATAATTTGGTTTTCTGAGAGGTATTCAAAATACTTAAATAATATTTTATTCTGAGCCCTGGATTTGAAAAAAGAAAAGTTACCTTTTTTAGTTAACTCTATAAAAACTATATTCGACTACCATGAGTATTTGAAAAGTTGGTATTTTCAAATATACAAAAAAATACAAAACTGTTCTGCCCAGGTCTGGTATGGGGCCTAGTTGACTCACTGCATGTGATTTGAAGTTACACTATGGCAATACACAAATGTATGGTGTGCCACTTGACATTCATATCAGTGCCAATTTTGGACATTTAGGTGCTACCCAGATATTCCTATTTTTATGTATGGCTAGGTGGTGAGAGACTGAGTTTAGATTTTTGTTGACCATGCTCAAGAATGTTGATTCCAATCCAACAAGAACATTAGGCTATTTCAAGGTTGACTCATGTTGAAACTGAATGATACATAGCCTACTCTCAAAGGTATCCCACAAGGTTACCACACTGACACATTGTTTCACACTAAAGAACTGGAACAACGCGCAGAACGCAGCAGAGACTTTCCAGTGCAAAAATACCGTCAACTGATCCACTGACTTGTCAAATGTGCCACCTTTTTAAACCTCAAGCCTACACTAGTGGAAAACGTCTCAATTAACTTGTCTATATGATTCAGTTCTTTGGCTAGGTTTGGGACGCGACATTTAATCAAGCAGCACGTGAGCACCCTCCTTCTGCCGCCGCTGTGCTCTGCCTGCTGTAGTGGTAACCTAGCGATCTCCCTGCCTATCCCCTTGTGGAAACGACTGTTGAAGCATGTTCATGTCTGGACTGACCTCTGCAGGGAGGTACAAGGGCAAACTGTGTGCAGATGGTGTCTGGTTCACTGTTTACACCGCTTTGAGAGCGGGAGAGAGGTGACCAGACCCCTCTGCCCGCCCAACTGTGCGCTAGCTCCCAGCTCTCGGAGGCATCCTCTAAAGCCTTTTGGAATACTGACTGTCTAAACAGCAAGTTGCATGTGACCAAATTGGATTTGTGTGTGTTGAGACAGCAGTCATTTGCTGGCATGGCTACGCTAGTTGTCATAGTAACAACAAGTGTGTGCGCAGTGGTGTAGGCTGATTGGTGGTGCTCCTGCTTCTTATCACTCAGAAGTTATGTAAGGTGACCACAATGTCTGCCATGGACCTTTCCCAGTTAATTTGAATGTTCAAAGTCATAGTGTAAGAACACTTTTAAAGCCTTAATGAATAAGATTATCCAACTTTTAAAATGTGTCCTTTTTGGCTAGCCAAGGCAGTCAACTAGCTAGCTAGGTAGCTGTTTAGCTTTCTAGAGTATTCACTAATTGGTTTGTAAACAATTATCACCCTAATTAGCTACCACATGTTCTTGTCAAACTGTCAACAGTGTAGCTAGCAAGCAACAATATATGCTAAATAAGTCTATAAACCACTTGAGGGCAAATAAATCAGATTTGACCGTTCAGACACAAGTTGCATGGCCAGGAATCAGATTTGTATCTACCACCTACGAAGGTGGTTTGAAAAGCGGCTTGAAATATCCGATTCCATGTGCTTTTTGGCTGTTCAGACTGCAGGAAAAATAACAGATTTGAATCAGATATGCAAAAAGATAGGATTTAACTTCAAACTGCTATTGTGAAGAAGGTTTTTAGTACCTTTGCCATCATACTTCTGGTTGGGTGCTTTCAAGACAACTGGGAACTTGATGAGTTTCCGACTTGGAATTCTGAATTGGATGACGGTTCCAAAAAATGCTCCCAGTCGTAACTTATTTTTCTCCCAGAGTTCCCAGTAACACACTGAAGTCGGAAGTCGGACATTTCTGAGTTCATGGTTCCCAGTTGTTTTGATCATGGCATTATACCACGCACACAGCCAGACTTGATTGTGTTGTATCACTAAGGGGTTGTGACGTTAACTACAGAAAGGGACCGAGAGTGATGGCGGGTAGAGCCATTCAATTATTGATTGATTCACAGATCTCCCGAGTCGGTAATTAAAAGATGCATCAGACAAGGAAGGGAAAATGTGGGTGATTAGGCAACAGAGCGGATTAAAGCGCACTATAAGAAAGGGAAGAATATTATTGTTTACTTGGTTGGCAGCTCTATTTTCGATTCCTAAGCTTTGTAGTCATCATTGCCAAATGAGTCAAGTGATTTGATAGGCTACCTACTGTATTTGCCGAAGTAGCATAGGCCTATTTAAGGCTGTTTACACAGGCAGCCTGATTCTGATGTTCTTTTCTTCACTAATAGGTCTTTTGACCAATCAGATCAGCTCTGAAATAGATCTGATGTGAAAAGAGCTGATGTGATTGGTCAAAATACCAATTAGTGGAAAAATGATCAGAATTGGGCTGTCTATGTAAACAGTGTTTTATTGTTACGTTACATGCCGCTCAAGTAGCCTAAAGACACTTGTGCGCAGCTGTCATGTTCTAATTAATTGCACCTCTGATCTTGTGAGCAGTGGAGCCTACGCAACGCTTTTGCCACATTACATGGTTTCATAAATAAAAGGGGCAAAATTTAATGCATGATGAAATGTTTTTCCAAACTCAATTCCACATACTTCTTTGTTTATCTGTAATGACATGCAGCTTCTGACCTTGAAGACTCTCATAGATTGTATAAGGCTCCCTGCCTTACAGAGATTTCAGAGGGGGTGTGGTGTCACGTGGAAAAGGACTGATACCTGTGCTAATATAAACAAATCACGCTACTAGCGGAGAGTCAGTACCACGGATAATGACCAAGTAAATCCTGGACCCATATCTGAAGTTTACGGTCCTTTTTTTAACCTCGTCCCTCTTTTTACCTGTATGCCTACTGGGGGAAGGGATGTCAAAGACTACTGTACATCCCATATGATATCCCTTCGAAGAGTTGGGCCAAAGCAGTGTTGCCAAGGAAGATTCAGGACTTGGGTTAGTAAATCAGTCATGAGCGCCATCTAATGTTAATAGGCGGTGGATTGCATTAGGCGTGTGGGACAGGTTCATTGTCTCAGGTGATCATTCTCATTTCATGGGTCCATATGCGACAGAAGATCAAAATGCATTGGTGCTTTCTGTGTTAAACTGTGCGTAGTACTTCTATGTGAATGGTAATGCATGATTGTTTCAGTTTCTTTTCTGTGGTAAGCATTTTTATCAAGCCACATGCAAATGCACCAGTACATCAAAACAAGTCCCTACGGTCTATCTGATCTAAATGTAGCCTACTGTGTATTTTGGACAATCTATGATTATATAATTTCATGCTCTAGTATCCTTGCTGCCTGGCACATTATTGTACATTATGTAAGAGATAGGAAGAGAAGGCACATGCAGGTGGGTGTACATCTGACCTGTTGTGGACTTAACACCAGTCCTAATACAGACACTAGCTGCTCCCATGGAGGGCCAGTCTGTTTCATTCTGCTGCGGCCAGAAGCTCATAGGAGTGACCACGGTCTCGGGCAGTACAGGGGTCAGTACTGGGGTCAATAGAGTCAGCGGTCAGGGTTGCCTCCCACAAATGCACATTTGTGGCCTGCTGGAGGTCATTTTGCAGGGCTCTGGCAGTGCTCCTCCTTGCACAAAGGCGGAGGTAGCTGTCCTGCTGCTGGGTTGTTGCCCTCCTACGGCCTCCTCCACGTCTCCTGATGTACTGGCCTGTCTCCTGGTAGCGCCTCCATGCTCTGGACACTACGCTGACAGACACAGCAAACCTTCTTGCCACAGCTCGCATTGATGTGCCATCCTGGATGAACTGCACTACCTGAGCCACTTGTGTGGGTTGTAGACTCCGTCTCATGCTACCACTAGAGTGAAAGCACCGCCAGCATTCAGAAGTGACCAAAACATCAGCCAGGAAGCATAGGAACTGAGAAGTGGTCTGTGGTCACCACCTGCAGAACCACTCCTTTATTGGGGGTGTCTTGCTAACTGCCTATAATTTCCACCTTTTGTCTATTCCATTTGCACAACAGCATGTG
This sequence comes from Salvelinus namaycush, assembly GCF_016432855.1. Classification (NCBI taxonomy): domain Eukaryota; kingdom Metazoa; phylum Chordata; class Actinopteri; order Salmoniformes; family Salmonidae; genus Salvelinus; species Salvelinus namaycush. Next base: position 10,534,274 of record NC_052335.1, read on the forward strand.
ACATTTATTGTCAATCAGTGTTGCTTCCTAAGTGGACAGTTTGATTTCACAGAAGTGTGATTGACTTGGGAGTTACATTGTGTTGTTTAAGTGTTCCCTTTATTTTTTTTGAGCAGTGTATATATATATATATATATATATATATATATTCATTCATTCATTCATTCATTCATTCATTAAGTCAGTCCCAGTTGAAAGTTTGGACACCTATTCATTCAAGAGTGTTTCTTTATATTCACTATTTTCTACATTGTAGAATAATAGTGAAGACCTTTCCCTTACATCAAAACTTAGAACTAACACATGGAATCATGTAGTAACCCAAAAAAGTGTTAAACAAATCTAAATCTATTTTATATTTGAGATTCTTTATAGTAGCCACCCTTTTCCTTGATGACAGCTTTGCACAGTCTTGGCATTCTCTCAACCAGCTTCATGAGGAATGCTTTTCCAACAGTCTTGAAGGAGTTCCCACATATGCTGAGCACTTGTTGGCTGCTTTACCTTCACACTGCGGTCCAATTCATCCCAAACCATCTCAATTGGGTTGAGGTCGAGTGATTGTGGAGACCAGGTCATCCAATGCAGCACTCCATCACTCTCCTTATTGGTCAAGTAGCCCTTTCACAGCCTTGAGGTGTGTTGGGTCATTGTCCTGTTGAAAAACAGATGATAGTCCAGCTAAGCGCAAACCAGATGGGATGGCGAATCGCTTCAGTATGCTGTGGTAACCATGCTGGTTCAGTGTGCCTTGAACTCTGTGAAGTGTTTTTTTGGGCTGCAATCTGAGGTGCAGTTAACTCTAATAAACTTATCCTCTGCAGCAGAGGTATTTCTGGGTCTTCCTTTTCTTGTGATGGTCCAGTTTCATCATAGTGCTTGATGGCTTTTGGGACTGCACTTGAATTTTCTGCATTGAAGTACCTTCATGTCTTAAAGTAATGATGAACTGTCATTTGTCTTTGCTGATTTGAGCTGTCCTTGCCATAATATGGACTTGGTCTTTCACTACACAGGCTATCATCTGTATACCACCCCTACCTTGTCACAACATAACTGATTGGCTCAAAGGCATTAAGAAGGAAAGAAATTCCACAAATGAACTTTTAACAAGGCACACCTGTTAATTGAAATGCATTCCAGATGACTACCTCATGAAGCTGGTTGAGAGAATGCCAAGAGTGTGCAAAGCTGTCATCAAGGCAAAGGGTGTCTACTTTGAAGGTTCTCAAATATAGAATATATTTGATTTATTTAACACTTCACTATTATTCTACAATGTAGACAATAGTCAAACGAAATAAACTCTGGAATGAGTAGGTGTCCAAACTTGACTCGTACTGTGTATATATATATAACATTTTATTTGTGTCAATTTCGACCAGCCCACCCAACAAAAAATGGTCCGGCCCATCTGGCATTTGCCAGAATTGCCAGACGGCCAATCCGTCCCTATTGGAAAAGTTCAGGTAGTACATCCCGGCTTTATAGGTTTCCAAACGTTTACTCCTTATTGAACATGAGACCCGGTTCATGCTTTTTAAGTATTACCTCAGTCTTTTTTTTAGGGGTTGAGGAGGATCGTTTGGTGACATAATGCAAATTAAGTAATGTTGACTTTGAAAGTCTTACCAAGCTCTCTTTCAGTGCCGCCACCACACAAGGTGAACTCATCCTTGGTTGTGGACAAGGGGGCATCTGGGACATCAGTCACATTACTGACACACCGTGATGATGTTGTTTTCTCTTCTCAGCTATCAAGGAGTTCCCTGAAGACGTGTTTTCCAACTACGAGCGCAAGAGTGGGGCCGTCCTGCTGCACATCGTGGCGGTAAGAGAGCGCTTTGAATGCTTCTATTACTAGGTATACCGCTTTTATCACTAGCCCAGGCCAAAATCAACCTATTGTTCCCACACCTAGTTAGTGGACACTTCTTGATTGCACCTAATACTGTAGGTATGAAAGGTGTAAGCAATATAAGAATGACTCCACCTAGACCTTACTCTTAGAATGATGTGCTGGAGTTTCCACCAGTGGCGTCATGCACGACAAATGTTTGTGGGGGCACTGATGGCTTCATTCAATATTTTCACATTAATACTTTTATATTTTCTTTTCATATAATGAAAATGTAAAATATTTAAGGGTCATAGGACCCCTCAGTTTCAATGGACATCTAGTACCCCCCACATTCTTTCAGATGTACAAGGATGATCAATAGGTGTCTCGGTAGTGGGCTAAGGGTTGAATTTGGGCTGGCAAACCTCGATCTCCTTTAACGACAATACACCTCAGCTTGATCTCACACCGGGGAGAACTACTCCCCCTCAAGGCCGACCGCGGTACTCCATGCATTGTTAGCAGAAAACAGTATCCCCCATTGTAGTGAATGAAAAAATGGCAATCTTCGTGGTCAAACTTTGTGTAAATAACAATGTTTGGAAAACAATCATGATACCAATAATTGCATCTAATACATCATTTGCATAGTTAATTGTTTAATTCCAGAATTTTAATCAATTTCTTCATTTCCTGCACTGTGTTATCATTTACACGCTGTCACGTTTCTTTCGTCTTAGTATGCCTCTATTTTTTTTAACAACACTTTTCCTTGACAGAATAATGATTCTCCTATTTGACTGTGCATTTTCAGGCAGTTCTTACTTTGGTCACTAGAGGGCGTTCAGGCTATTTCTAAGGGTCTGTGCTCCCGAAGTTGTTGACTGTTTTTGTGCTTGCCAGCAGGTCTCAGCTATTAGCAGCAAATGGCAAGCAGTTTCTTACTGGCAATAAAAATGTATAATTGCCATCCTGCGCAGAGCATGCGCAGACCAGCTGGCTGGTGTGTTTACGGACATATTCAATCGCTCCCTATCCCAGTCTGCTGTCCCCACATGCTTCAAGATGGCTACCATTGTTTCTGAACCCAAGAAGGCAAAGATATCTGAACTAAATGACTACCGCCCCATAGCACTCACTTCTGTCATCATGAAGTGCTTTGAGAGGCTAGTCAAGGATCATATCAAAGGAGATGATCGTGGACTTCAGGAAACAGCAGAGGGAGCACCCCCTATCCATATCGGAGGGACAGTAGTGGAGAAGGTGAAAAGTTTTAAGTTCCTCGGCGTACACATCACAGACAAACTGAAATGGTCCACCCACACAGACAGTGTGGTGAAGAAGGCGCAACAGTGCCTCTTCAACAGCTTACAGACGGCAACAGCTTACAGACGGTAGGCAATTAGTGTGTTATGAAAACTTAGGACACTAAAGAGGCCTTTCTACTGACTCTGAAAACACCAAAAGAAAGATACCCAGGGTCCCTGCTCATCTGCATGAACGTGCCTTAGGCATGCTGCAAGGACGCATGAGGACTGCAGATGTGGCCAGAGCAATAAATTGCAATGTCCGTACTGTGAGACGCCTAAGACAGCGCTACAGGCAGACAGGACGGACAGCTGATCGTCCTCGCAGTGGCAGACCACATGTAACAACACCTGCAGAGGATCGGTACATCCGAACATCACACCTGCGGGACAGGTACAGGATGGCAACAACAACTGCCTGAGCTACACCAAGAACACACAATCCCTCCATCAGTGCTCAGACTGTTCGCAATAGGCTGAGAGAGGCTGGACTGAGGGCTTGTAGGCCTGTTGTAAGGCAGGTCCTCACCAGACATCACCGACAACAACGTCGCCTATGGGCACAAACCAACCGTCACTGGACCAGACCGGACTGGCAATAAGTGCTCTTCACTAACAAGTCACGGTTTTGTCTCACCAGAGGTGATGGTTAGATTCACATTTATCGTCGAAGGAATGAGCATTACACTGAGGCCTGTTTATTGTACCTTTATTTAACTAGGCAAGTCAGTTAAGAACAAATTCTTATTTTCAATGACAGCCTAGGAACAGTGGGTTAACTGCCTTGTTCAGGGGCAGGACGACAGATTTTTACCTTGTCAGCTCAGGGATTCGATCTTGCAACCTTTCGGTTATAAGTTCAACGCTCTAATCACTAGACTACCTGTCGCCCTAGGTAGCTACCTGCCTGTACTCTGGACCAGGATTGATTTGGAGGTGGAGGGTCCGTCATGGTCTGGTGCGGTGTGTCACAGCATCATCGGACTGAGCTTGTTGTCATTGCAGGCAATCTCAACGCTGTGCGTTACAGGGAAGACATCCTCCTCCCTCATGTGGTACCCTTCCTGCAGGCTCATCCTGACATGACCCTCCAGCATGACAATGCCACCAGCCATACTGCTCGTTCTGTGCATGATTTCCTTCAAGACAGGAATGTCAGTGTTCTGCCATGGCCAGCGAAGAGCCCGGATCTCAATCCCATTGAGCACGTCTGGGACCTGTTGGATCGGAGGGTGAGGGCTAGGGCCAGGGCCATTCCCCCCAGAAATGTCTGGGAACTTGCAGGTGCCTTGGTAGAAGAGTGGGGTAACATCTCACAGCAAGAACTGACAAATCTGGTGCAGTCCATGAGGAGGAGATGCACTGCAGTACTTAATGCAGCTGGTGGCCACACCAGATACTGACTGTTACTTTTGATTTTGACCCCCCCCCTTTGTTCAGGGACACATTATTCAATTTCTGTTAGTCACATGTCTGTGGAACTTGTTCAGTTTGTCTGTTGTTGAATCTTGTTATGTTCATACAAATATTTACACATGTTAAGTTTGCTGAAAATAAACGCAGTTGACAGTGAGGACGTTTCTGGTTTTTGCTGAGTTTATCTATCACGTCAGCTGTACTGAAATAGGATTATATTCTTCTCTCACACAATGGTAAGGAACAATAGCCTGGTCCCAGATCTCTTTGTGCGGTCTTCCCAACTGCCATTTGGGCATGACAATGATCATAGGAGTTGGCTATACAGCACACACCGAGATCTGGCACCAGGCTAGGAGAAAATGTTTAAGCAATAAATAGTTTTCGAAGTGATGGGATCAATCGCAAATCAACCCGGTCATTCCCATACTGTTATTTATTTGATTTATTTTGTTCCTTTGCACCCCAGTATCTCTACTTGCACACTCATCTTCTGCACATCTATCACTGCATGTTTAATATTTATATTGTAGTTATTTCGCCTCTATGGCCTATTTATTGCCTTACCTCCCTTATCCTACCTCATTTACACACACTGTATATAGACTTTTTCTATTATTATTGTATTATTGACTGTATGTTTGTTTATTCCATGTGCAACTCTGTTGTTTGTGTCACACTGCTTTGCTTTATCTTGGCCAGGTCACAGTTGTAAATGAGAACTTGTTCTCAACTAGCCTACCTGGTTAAATAAAGGTGAAATATATATATTTTTTTAACTCCTAGCCCCTACCCAACTAGTCAGTTGTTTAGATCTGAGAGGATCGGAAGGGTATTAATTCTACCTAATCCAGTAGTAGCTGTTCCATCTTTCTGCCAGATATGATAGGTAGCATTTTCACCACATTTCTTACTTGATGTATCTAATCATAGCTGTATCTCGTCTTCTTTGATCTAGTGCTCTTCTGTATCTCCTCTTCTTTGATCGAGTGCTCTTTACGTTCATCCTTCACCTCTCCTTCATTCCTTCATTGAGATCTTCCAGGTTTCCTATCTGTTCAGCCAAGTTAACGTTTCAGACACACATACACACTGACTCTTCTCTCCCGTCTCGACAGGCCCTCTATATGTTCCTGGCCCTGGCTATAATCTGTGACGACTACTTTGTACCGTCGCTGGAGAAGATCTGTGAGGTGAGAGACCGTTGTCAGGACACACAATCTAATCTGGTGAAACTGGTCTGAGACATTAGCATGGGCCACCATGGCTCTAGCATTATGTCCTTACCACGGGTGAGTTTTCAGCCAACTTAGTAGCGAGGACAGCACTTTGCTTCTCTCGAGTAATGCTTTTGATAATCAATATTTTCTGCGTGAACGGAATCAAATCTTCCTAAAAAAGTACTTTGCTATTGTATGAGTGGTCTTGGTTGTCAAGATGATAACTAAAGGGCCACATGAACCTACAAAGCTTTTGGGAAGCTCAGCCCTGACTAACCACTCCGGTCTCCTTTCTCATTCTCTCTTTCGGTCTGTTAGAAACTAGACTTAAGTGAGGATGTTGCCGGAGCCACTTTTATGGCAGCTGGGAGTTCCGCTCCTGAGCTGTTTGCCTCCATCATTGGTAAGATATGACACGCGCAAACGCCATCGCACACACACACACACACACACACACACACACACACACACACACACTAATACACACCGGCACACTCACACACTCCTTTACACAACACAGAAAACTTGGAAACCCAGAACTAAGATCCTGTCAAATCTGATGGTATTTGTCACATGCTCCGAAATCATCTTTACCGTGAAATGTTTGCTTACGAGTCCTTACCAACGATGCAGTTTCAAAAATGAAATAGTAACACAAGGAATACAATAAAATACACAAGAATAGAGTTATATATTACAGGGAGGACCAGTACCAATGGGCAGAGGTACGAGGTACTTGATGTAGATTTGTACATGAAGGCAGGGTAAAGTGACTAGGCATCAGGATAGATAATAATAAGGTATTTGAGGTAGATATGTACATGAAGGCAGGGTAAAGTGACTAGGCATCAGGATAGATAATAATAAGGTATTTGAGGTAGATATGTACATGAAGGCAGGGTAAAGTGACTAGGCATCAGGATAGATAATAATAAGGTATTTGAGGTAGATATGTACATGAAGACAGGGTAAAGTGACTAGACATCAGGATAGATAATAATACGGTATTTGAGGTAGATATGTACATGAAGGCAGGGTAAAGTGACTAGACATCAGGATAGATAATAATAAGGTATTTGAGGTAGATATGTACATGAAGGCAGGGTAAAGTGACTAGGCATCAGGATAGATAGTATTTGAGGTAGATATGTACATGAAGGCAGGGTAAAGTGACTAGACATCAGGATAGATAATAATAAGGTATTTGAGGTAGATATGTACATGAAGGCAGGGTAAAGTGACTAGGCATCAGGATAGATAATAAGGTATTTGAGGTAGATATGTACATGAAGGCAGGGTAAAGTGACTAGGCATCAGGATAGATAATAATAAGGTATTTGAGGTAGATATGTACATTGACTAGGCATCAGGATAGATAATAATAAGGTATTTGAGGTAGATATGTACATGAAGGCAGGGTAAAGTGACTAGACATCAGGATAGATAATAATAAGGTATTTGAGGTAGATATGTACATGAAGGCAGGGTAAAGTGACTAGGCATCAGGATAGATAATAATAAGGTATTTGAGGTAGATATGTACATGAAGGCAGGGTAAAGTGACTAGACATCAGGATAGATAATAATAAGGTATTTGAGGTAGATATGTACATGAAGGAAGGGTAAAGTGACTAGACATCAGGATAGATAATAATAAGAGTGAAATAAAGAACAGAGTAGCAGCAGGAAATGATGAGTGTAAAATTGTATGCGTGTATGTATTTGTGTTTGTTTTGCTGATGTGCGTGCATGCATGTGTGTGCGCGCGTATGTAGTGTGTGTCGGTTTTGTTTTGTGTAATTACATCAGATGCTCAATTTAGGTTCTGGGGGAGATATATGATAAAAGACACTAACGACGTCTCCACCTCCCTAAATGGAAATTCAGCCAAAGCATGTCCCATCCACTCTCGACATTTGAAAGACGTGAACACCTGCGAATGTGTGATTTGTCCAAATGACCAGTGACAAAAACATTTGTCTTTAGTCTTCACATCCCACAGTCTGTTGACAGACGCTACGATACCATTCAATCCTAGATTTTTATTTAGTCACATGCACGTATGTAGTTGCAGTGTACAGTGAAATTCTTAAGCTCCAACAGTGCAGGGGTAGGAAGTCCGGAGGGGGGCAGTAGGGAGACAGTCGGAGCAGGTAGCTGACTATGGTGGCTATTCAGCAGCCTGATGGTCTGGGGGACAAGCTATTGGCTGATAGTACAAGCTATTGGCCATTCTGATCGTTTTAGCCATGATGCTCCTGCCTGTACTGCCCATGTCTGAGTGATGGAAGTGGGGAGAACATCCCGTGGCTCTGGTGACTGAGGTCCCTGATGATCTTCTTGGCCTTCCTGTGACACCTGGTGTTGTAGGTGTCCTGGAGGGCAGGCAGTGTGCACCCAATGGTACCCATAGGCACCCTATTTCTGTCCACGAGAGATTAACCAACACACCAATGTCAAAATTCAACAAAAAGTCAGACACACCTACACACTAGGGCTGGGGTCAGTTAAAATTAAAGGCAGTCAATTCAGGAAGATATTTTAATGGAAAATTCCAAAATGCAAAAACGCATGAAATAAATAGCTACTCTTCAGTTTATTGAGAAGTCATTGAAAATAGCTGCAGTTTTTTAGTAATTTTGTATTGGTATTTAAGTTTACTTCCTGAATTGACTGCTTTCAATTCGAATTGACCCCAGCCCTGCTACACACACACACACACACACGCACTCCCAGATAGTTGTTGTCAAGGCTGATTGTGGTTGGCTGCCTCCCCCTGTACAGGTGTCTTCATCACCCACGGTGACGTGGGGGTGGGGACAATCGTCGGCTCAGCGGTCTTCAATATCCTGTGCATCATCGGCGTGTGCGGAATATTCGCCGGACAGGTGTGTGTGTTTCTGTGCACATGCACATGCACATACACGTGGCTGTTTCTGTGGGTGTGTGTCTGTGTGCGTGCATGTGGGTCTCGTTTAGTGCAGCATATGCATTTAGATCACTTATGGGCTGAGAAGAAAGATTGAGTTCTCCTATGGGGAACCATGTCTAGCAATTGCTCACAGCTGTCGTTAGTCTCTGGAAAGCATATTTCTGGTTCCGTATTCACAAAGACTAGGATTGCTGATTTTAGGATCATTTTAGCCTTTTAGATCATAATGAATAAGATTCCATGGAAAGGGGGGACCTGATCCTAGATCAGCATTTCTAGTCTGAGACGTTTTATACACTATATATACAAAAGTATGTGGACAAACCTTCAAATTAGTGGATTTGGATATTTCCGCCACACCGTTGCTGACAGGTGTATGTGTATAAAATCGAGCACACAGACATGCAATCTCCATAGACAAACAATGGCAGTAAAATGGCCTTACGGAAGAGCTCAGTGACTTTCGACGTGGCACCGTCATAGGATGCCACCTTTCCAACAAGTCAGTTCGTCAAATTTCAGCCCTGCTAGAGCTGCCCCGGTTAACTGTAAGTGCTGTTATTGTGAAGTTGAAACGTCTAGGAGCAACAACGGCTCAGCAATGAAGTGGTAGGCCACACAAGCTCACAGAATGGGACCGCCGAGTGCTGAATCGCGTAGTGCGTAAAAATCGTCTGTTCTTGGTTGCAACACTCACTACCGCGTTCCAAACTGTCCCTGGAAGCAACGTCAGCACACTGTCTGTCAGGAGTTTCATGAAATGGGTTTCCATGGCCGAGCAGCCGCACACAAGCCTAAAGCCACCATGCGCAATGCCAAGCGTCGGCTGGAGGGGTGTAAAGCTCGCCGCTATTGGACTCTGGAGCAGTGGAAATGCGTTCTCTGGAGTGATGAATCACACTTCACCATCTGGCAGTCTGATGGACAAATCTGAGTTTGGAAGGTGCCAGGAGAACGCTACCTGCCTGAATGCATAGTCCCAACTGTAAAGTTTGGTGGAGGAGGAATAATGGTCTCGGGCTGTTGTTTATGGTTCTGCCTAGGCCCCTTAGTTCCGTTGAAGGGAAATCTTAACGCTACAGCATACGATGACTCTCTAGACGATTCTGTGCTTCCAACTTTGTGGCAACAGTTTGGGGAAGGCCCTTTCCTGTTTCAGCATGACAATGCCCCCGTGCACAAAGGAAGGTCTACACAGAAAAGGGTTTATCGAGATCGGTGTTGAAGAACTTGACTGAGCTGTACAGAGCCCTGACCTCAACCCCATCAAACACACCTTTGGGATGAATTGGAACGTCGTCTGCGAGCCAGGCCTAATCGCCCAACAGCAGTGCCCGACGAAGGCTGAAGTCCCCGCAGCAATGTTCCAACATCTAGTGGTAAGCCTTCCCAGAAGAGTGGAGGCTGTTATTGCAGCCAAGGGGGGACCAACTTTTGTCCACATACTTTTGGTCATGTAGTGTATCTGCAGGGATGTGATCTCTTTCGTGACTGACTGTTTCTCTCTCTCTTTCTAGGTTGTAGTGTTGGGTTGGTGGTCTGTTTTCCGAGATTCATTCTACTACGTCTTGTCGATCCTCGCTCTTATTGCAGTAAGTCTGACAGTGAAATGCACATCACATGTAATGTATGCGACCATTAACAATATATTTAAGTATTTTATTAGGATCCCCATTAGTTTTTCCGAAAGCAGCAGCTACTCTTCCTGGAGTCCACACAAAACATGAAACATGACATAATACAGAACATTTGTAGACTAGAACAGCTCAAGGACAGAAGTACATATTGAATAATTCCTAACTGCCATTTTCATTTCTGCCTGTGCTCTTTTTTTCCCCCAGTTCATCTACGATGGGAAGGTAGTGTGGTAAGCGAGCCCCACCTCTTTTCGATTGGTCCTTAAATAATACCTTGAGGTGATGGAATTTGCATTAGTTGCGCATCTGAACTGTGGGGCTCCTTATTGGGTGATGTGATAGGATTTAATTGGGCTTCATTGGGTAACTGAGATACGATGTGATTTCAGTGGTTGTCTCTCCGTTGTGTCTGTCTCAGGTGGGAGAGCCTGGTGTTGGTGGTCATGTACTGTGGATACATCCTCATCATGAAGTAAGTGCTGCACTACTGAGTCAGTGCCTTTACAAAACTCAAGGTGTCACGCCCAATGAAATCGATGTGGTGGGGGAGACAGATTTAAGTCATTAAGGTATCTTCTATATTTTCGAGAAATATATAAAGACTCAATGCAATGATATTGAATTTGAGTGCCCTTTGATTTTCTGCGGGCTGGAAGATTTTCACCTGTCTGTCTCTGTCTGGCTGTGTGTCTGCCTTGGTTCATCCAGGTCACTCCCCTAGTAATAGTCTCTCTCTCACTTGTGCTCCGACTGCCCTTCTATGACCCATTTATGATGCCACTCAGAGAATAACCTACTACTCGCTGACCATTTCAGATACCATCCTATCTTGCCCATACGGTTCGCTTTATAACCTATGTGTGCATACATACAGTATGATGTCAAATATACAGCATGGTTTCACATTTACCAAAAGTTGCAGGACTGAGTCTGCCACAGTTATTGTACACGTGAACAGTTGCAAACGTTTTGCTGCAGTTCACTGTATACATAGGGACAGTTTCCCGGACCCAGATTAAACCTAGTGCTTGAATACAAAGATATTTGAATTGAGATTAAGTATGTTTATTAATCGGTGTTCAGGAAACTGTTCCTTAGAATTTACAGACCACTGCATAGTGTTCGGTTATTGTTTATTGGATGTTGATGAAAAAAGAGGCATTAACCAGTGTCCCTCTCTCCCCTCTTCTCCCAGGTTTAACCAGAGCTTGCAGAAGTTATTCGCGAGTAAAGACAACAAGGACAAGAATCAGGCCAATGGTAACGCAGCGGCCAGCACCGAGATGCAGGATGGTAATGCTAGTTATGATGACAGTGTGTGGGATGCCGACCCCATCATTGCCTATACTCAGCACGGCAGTAGGTAAGGCTAACCAGGCAGGCTGTAGTACACACCAAAGCTTCTTTCGAGACATGGGCTTATTCTCTGTATCTTTACTTGTTTTCTTTTAACCCTAAAAGTTGAAGTAGACTAAAATGAACTATTGGTCGTTTCTGATCAAATAGGGTTGAGGGAATGGCGGGCATTCTAGTTCAAATGTCATTAACTTCGATGACTCATCTTTGCATTTGTCCCATTATGGCATCTGAGAGCACAGGCAGCGCCATTCAATCAATCTCCATTTTGAAGTAGTCAAATTTATTCTGCTACTCCTTCCAACAAACAAACTGAAAGGGTGCATACTGCCACCTGGAGTATGTTGTTTGAACAGGTATAAAGCCAAGGTTGGCAATTTACTGCCACCTGTAATTATGGAACGTAGACCATCTTTGAGCATGCTTTCTCACGTGGAAAAGTATTCTCAAGCTAAAGAGGGAACGCCCACTTACAGACAGGAACCGCGGCCATTTTTTCAATGGCGGTCTTTATGCAACATCATCATTAACCACCATCTTTGAGTTGACTACTTCAACATGGTATAAGTCCTTCATGCGGTTGCCCATGCTAAAACAGCCTTTTGGACACCATAGTTGTCTGGATCGAAGTCTATAAGTTGGGCAGGAATATGAACTTGTGGGTTCATGGGAGTTGGGTAGGACTTCCTCTGTCAGTGTGGTGAAGGTTTTTCAGTTCTACAATCTCCATTCTACTGTGCTGACTAACAATGGGTAAAAGGTAACCTTCAGCTCAACCACAGCACTTGGCTCTCTATCTCTACCAGAGGAGGCTGGCGGGAGGAGCTACAGGAGGATGAGCTCATTGTAATGGCTGGAATGGAAATGGATCGAACATATGGAAACCACGTTTGACTCGGTTCCATTTATTCCATTCCAGCCATTACAATGAGCCTGTCCTCCTATGGCCCCTCCCGCCAGCCGCCTCTGATCTCTACCTCTCTCTCTCTCTTCCTGGCCGCCTTATCTTTGGTATTAATGTCATAAGAGGGTTGTAACTTGTCTAGATGTGGCCATATCTTCCACTTTCTTTCCACTAATGTCAAAGCGCCTGTCTGTTTAGCCTTACCAAACCCACTGTTGCTTAATGTGTGTTGTGTTTCTGCATGCTAGATTGCAGTGTTTCTCTGCTTGTCTCTTGAGGTATCAACCCACTAACTTGTGGTAATAAATATCAAAATATAGTTTGTCAGCTTGTTTTCTTAGTATGCATGTCAATTTATATATAATTAATAAACTTCAGAGTTGAATATAGAACCCTTATCAGACCCTGAATTCGGCCATTTTACCAGAAATATGTGTAAAACACAAGAGAACTTCTCACGGCAAGGTGTTTTTACACCTTAAATGGATTTTTGGTGTTTGATGGTTTTTGCTTGCACGTTTGTGTGTGAGTCAGGGTTTCTGTTAGCTGGTAATAGCCGGCATTTGGCTGATAAAATAAATTAATTGAAAAGCAGATGAAGATAATTGCTGCTGGCCAATTGTCTGGGAGAAGAAGAAAAATCCCATTGTGAAGTAATGCTTTATAGCCTCTTCATTGATGGAAATACCAGTCGATGTAAATACATGACTGGTCATGCTTATCGGTCTATAGGTATATTTGCATAATTTTGTGGAAGTAAATTGGTGCGTGGACAGTATTTTCGTTATGCATCTTATTAATCACACGCGAAACGGCGTACAGATACAGAACCTTTGAGCGGAAAATCTGTCAGACAACGTGAGAGCTGCTGCTACAGTAGCTCAAACAGCAAATGAATAGCCAACCGAAGGCCTGCTTCAACACCACTTGGCAATGAGCTGGAGGCAGTATATGCATTTTGAAAACATACACTTAATTGTTTGAAACCCGAACGTTTTACTACATATTACGAGGCATGTCTTTACCTTCAAAATAGCCTAGACAAAATCAGACCATATCCGTGGAGGCAATTATTTTCTATGAACATTCATTGTCCAGTAGCCAAAGGCACAATCCTAGTCTTATTAACAACCCATCCTAGTTGTTTCATCAAATCTCCCCTCGTTCTACATTTCTAACGGTGTTTTCATCTGTCACATGAAACCGCTGGCTTGTGCGGTGCACTTTGACAACGGTGTTTTCCCGTTAATTGCATGATGGAACAAACATTCACACGTAGCCTACGGCCTTGTGAGCATTGCTGCGCTTCTAACGTGAAGAAATAATAGTTGGTCAACATATTAAGCTGAACGTTCTGATCTGTTGCATCAGACTCATTGCTTTTGAACTTCTTTTTTTATGTAGCTTTGGCTCCTGGTTGTATGAATTTGGGATCTATCGTCCCACCACTGTCTCAGTCGGTTTGGAACAGGCTGTTGCTTTCTCGACAAGCTGACAAATAGAATAGGTCAACTTTTCTACTATGGGGGATAGTCTATTGACATAGGGTAGTGATTTCACTTCTCTTGTTGGCTGAGGAAACCAAATGTGGACAGTTATTCTTCATCTTCAAAGTGCACATCAGAATTCAGTAAGAAGGACATCGTTGCATCCTCGGTTTGCATGTTCTGTTCATATGAATTACCATAATCTAAATGCGATTTCTGTCATTCTGAGCACCGTGGTGGACGCCCTAATTCGGATATGCACCCAATGCATATGGGTCCGGTACATTTCTCAAATGTCCGGTAAATTAAAATGCTGCTCTCAAATGTCCAGCGCCACACTTTCCTAACAGAAATCCTGGTGTGTGTGTGTGTGTGAGAGCGAGTGTCTGTGTTTGTCAGTTATGACAGTCTAACGTGTCTATCCGTCTCCAGTCAAGCCCAGTAAGGCTTACAGTCGTGGGTCTGTGGTCATGGTCGATGAGATGATGCATGCCAACCCTCCGAAGATGCGCTTCCCCGAGGCCGGCCTCCGCATCATGATCACCAGTCATTTTGGACCCAAGACCCGGCTGCGCATGGCCAGTCGCCTCATCATCACTGAGGTATGGATAGAGAGGGATGTAACTGCAGGAAGATGGTTTGTTTCCATGTTAGAGAATGCAATGATCTCATTTGTATAGATTTGATAGTGCTGTCATTGCTGTACTGTTGACTACTGGGTCGTGTTCATTAGGCATCAAACGAGAAAAAAACAGACTGAATCAGGGGGGACTTTCTGGACTTGGACCAATACCAAACACTCCCTTTCATTTTTCTTTGGACAACATTTTCCGATGTGTGCCCTAATGAACAACTCCCTGTTTTGCCTCTTCCTGTGACAGCGTCAGAAGCTGGTCCAGGGTGCCAACGGAGTGGAGACCCAGGTGCTGGAGGGGAAGGTGGATGTTGAGAACGGCAACGTGCCTGAGGACAAGCCTGCAGAGGAGGAGGCCGAAAATGAGACAATCTCCCCCTTTCATATCCCTGGTGTGTGTGTGTGTGTGTATTTGCGAGTTGTTTATCCAGACAGAGCTTGACATTATTGTGGATAGTACATGTTTTGATGTTAAGATATGGCTCATCAGATTTAAACATTTGCTTACACTTCAGTAGACGTGGTGCCCTTACCCAAATTATCCAGTGACTATTATATCATGACTGATTCTAATGATCTTTGACAGAGTTATGTGCATGACAAACACTGCTCCAATGTGTGTATGAAACCTCCAAGTGCTTTATGATTGAAGTAGCTGATGAGTTAAATTGGTTGTGTTAGTGCTGGGCAAGACCAAATACCTGCACCTTAACCCTGCACCTTCGAGACTGCTGCCCTATGTTCAGTCATTGAACACTGGTCACTTAAATACCGTTTTACCCACTTCATATGTACAGTGCATTCAGAAAGTATTCAAACCCCTTGACTTTTCCCACATTTTGTTAGGTTACAGCTTTATTCTAAATGTATTAAATTGTTTGTTTCCCTTATCAATCTACACACAATACCCCATAATGACAAGCAAAAACAGTTTTTTGTATTATATATAAAAACACTGAAATATCACATTTACATAAGTATACAGACCCTTTACTCAGTACTTTGTTGAAGCACCTTTGGCAGCGATTACAGCCTTGAGTCTTCTTGGGTATGAAGCTACAAGCTTGGCACACCTGTATTTGGGTAGTTTCTCCCATTCTTCTCTGCAGATCCTCTCAAGCTCTGTCATGTTGGATGGGGTCTCTCCAGAGATGTTCGATCAGGTTCAAGTCCGGGCTCTGGCTGGGCCACTCAAGGACATTCAGAGAATTGTCTTGAAACCACTCCTGCAATGTCTTGGCTGTGTGCTTAGTGTCGTGGTTCTGTTGTTAGGTGAACCTTGTGGGAGCTAAACTCATGACCTATGATAACATTTCCATTATTAGCAGCATCTAGACTGTCCACTTTGAAGAGCTGAAACAGAATGGCAATATAAGGAATGGAACATATAGGACCAGGGCCCCGCTACCATTATAACCTATACAGCTGTCAGATGTGGGCGTTAACAAGCAAGAACTGAGACTGAAAGACAATGGTGGCGAAAGGTCAAGGGGAGTTATTTTCATATAGAGGGAGGGGACTCTATACGTTATGCAAAGACAGAATACTATAAAGGCAGGGCTCTGTGATAAGAGATTTGAGCTGTTTCGTGAAATTGCTCGGCTCTGTTACTTTGTAATAAAGTCTAACTGAATCTACAGGTTCCGGTATCTGTGCAAATATTTGGCTCAAGATTTTCGACAACCTTCGCCCTAGTCTGAGATCCTGAGCGCTCTGGAGCAGATTTTCATCAAGGATCTCTCTGTACTTTGCTCCGTTCATCTTTCCCTCGATCCTGACTAGTCTCCCAGTCCCTGTCGCTAAGAAACATCCCCACAGCATGATGCTGCCACCACCATGCTACACCGTAGGGATGGTGCCAGGTTTCCTCCAGATGTGAAGCTTGGCATTCAGGCCAAGGAGTTCAATCTTGGTTTCATCAGACCAGATAATCTTGTTTCTCATCGTCTGCGAGTCCTTTAGATGCCTTTTGGCAAACTCCAAGCGGGATGTCATGTGCCTTTTACTGATGAGTGTCTTCTGTCTGGCCACTCTACCATAAAGGCCTGATTGGTGGAGTGCTGCAGAGATGGTCTCCACAGAGGAACTCTGGAGTTCTGTGAGAGCGACCATCGCGTTCTTGGTCACCTCCCTGACCAAGGCCCTTCTCACCCGATTGCTCAATTTGGCCGGGCGGCCAGCTCTAGGAAGAGTCATGGTGGTTCCAAACTTCTTCAATTTAGGAATGATGGAGGCCACTGTGTTCTTGGGGACCTTCAATGCTGCATAAATGTTTTGGTACCCTTTCTCAGATCTGTGCCTTGAAACAATCCAGTCTCTGAGCTCTACGGACAATTCCTTTGACCTCATTTGCTCTGACACGCACTGCCAACTGTGGGACCTTATAAACAGGTGTGCCTTTCCAAATCATGTCCAATCAATTGAATTTACCACAGGTGGACTCCAATCATGTTGTAGAAACGTCTCAAGGATGATCAATGGAAACAGGATGCACCTGAGCTCAATTTCGAGTATCATAGGAAAGGGTCTGAATACTTATGTAAATAAGGTATTTCAGTAAAAATAAAATGTTTTCACTTTGTCATTATGTGGTATTGTGGGTGGGCAACTCCAGTCCTTGAGAGGCTGATTGGTCTTACACTTTTTCTCCCTCCCTAGCAAACACAGCTGATTAATCAAATTGCATTCTAAACTGAAGATCATGATTAGGTGATTATTGGAGTCAGGTGTGTGGGCTGGAACAAAACTGTGACATCAGGCCCTCGAGGACTGGAATTGCCCACCCCTGCATAATGTAACAAAATGTGGAAAAAGTCAAGCGGTCTGAATACTTTCCGAATGCACTGTATGTACTGTATTCTAGTCATTGCTCATCCTAAATAACTACTGCTGTACACCTTTTCTATTCATATACTGTCCATAATGTCTTTACACAACATCAAATACATATTTATATTCCGGACTCTGACATTGCTCATTCTAATATTTCTTAATTCCTTTTAATTTTGGGGATTTGCGTGTATTGTTAGGTATTGCTGCACTGTTGGAGCTAGGAACACACGCGTTTTGCTACACCTGCAATAACATCTGCAAAATATGTGTACGTGACCAGTAAAATTAGATTTGACCTAGTTTTTCCAGGACCAGAACACTGTTCTAGAATGAGTTGTACGTCCTCCTAGGGAGTTGTTCCTCGCCACTGTGCTTCTGCTTGCTCTTTGGAATTCTGGGCTTTGTTACTGTAAAGCACTTTGACTTGATATCATATTAAATGGGCCTTATAAATACATATGGTTGATTTGACCTGCCCCTTCAATCCTACAGTGGGCATCAGCAGCAAGTGCAAGTGGCTGATCGCGTGGCCCCTGCTGCTCCTTCTGTTCTTCACCATCCCCAACTGTGCCAAGCCTCGATGGGAGAAGTTCTTTATGCTCTCCTTTATCCTCTCCACTGTCTGGATTGCCGTCTTCTCTTACTTCATGGTCTGGATGGTGAGTCTCAGGGTACAGTAGTGAACGTGTTTAATTATTCTTGTGGGGACCAGAAGTCCCCACTAGAATAGTAAACAAACAGAAATTTGACCAACTGGGAACATTTTGTTAGTCCCCACGAGGTCAATTGCTATTTATAGGGGGTTTACGGTTCAGGTTAGAATTAGTGTTAAGGTTAGAATTACGTTTAGGGTTAGGAGCTAGGGTTAGGGCTAAGGCTTTTGGGTTAAGGTCAGGATTAAGGTTAGGGGTAAGAGTGCAGGTTAGGTTTATGGAAAATATATGATTTTGAATGTCCCCACAAGGTCAGCTGTACAAGACTGTGTGTGTGGTGTGGAGGAGGGGTGTGTGTGGGAGTTGTGTCTGGCTGTTCTGGTCACTTATCAGTTGTAATGTGTGTGTGTGTGTGGTCACAGGTCACCATCATCGGCTACACCCTTGGCATCCCAGACGTCATTATGGGCATAACTTTCCTGGCAGCGGGCACCAGTGTACCAGACTGCATCGCCAGTCTCATCGTTGCTCGGCAAGGTACAACTCTACTTTCTGTAATTTCCCTTTAACGGTTGGTGAGGGTGGAAATCAAGGGCACCTACTCATTGAAAAACAAAAGGTATCTTTGGACTGTACCATCTTTGGCAATAATCTTGTTTTAAGGCTTTTCAAAGTTAATTCTGAACGTTGCTTTTATGTAAAATACTTGTATTTGAATGACAATTATTTCTGTTTAGGAATGGGTGACATGGCTGTGTCCAACACCATCGGCAGTAATGTGTTTGATATCCTGGTTGGGCTGGGGTTGCCCTGGGCGCTACAGACCATGGCGGTCAACTACGGCTCTGAGGTAAGAACAGCTATAGGGAACGGAGTAGGGTTCAGTTGCCCCTTGTCGCTGATCTTGAATCAGTATAGCATTTCCCCCACAAATGTTTAAGGTTGGGAAGCTGATCCTAGATCTGTACCTTCACCCTGGAGCATAGGGAACAGCTTTTATTGTAGGGAGCATTGAGAGATTACTGCTTTGCTTGACGTACAACTTTGTAACTCAATGTGCACTGTAAATACGTGTAGTTTAGTAGTCATCTTTCAGGAAGCGTATACACTGAAATGAAGTCAAGTGATGTTGACTCTGAGCACTTGAGTTGGAAGTGTTCATCAGTCATGTGTTGGAGAGGGAATACCACATTTTTTACGGACTAAATAACAAGTGTTTCAGTACTGTGTGATTGAGTCCGTGACCCTACTGTTTCTCCAGCTCTCTCCTCCTCTCCCACACTTCAACTAGGGGTGCATCTCAATAGTATAACACATACTCTTGGCCAGGGAGGAAGCCAGTTAAGACTATTGAGATGCACCCCGTGAGTTAACTATGACCACAGCCATGTATTTAGAGAGTTGGGCCAACTTTTATCATTTTGAATATTGCTTTAATCTATACAGTTGAAGTCGGAAGTTTACATACACTTAGGTTGGAGTCATTAAAACTTGTTTTTCACTCCACAAATTTCTTGTTAACAAACTATAGTTTTGGCAAGTCGGTTAGGACATCTACTTTGTGCATGACAAGTAATTTTTCCAACAATTGTTTACAGACAGATTATTTCACTTATAATTCACTGTATCACAATTCCAGTGGGTCAGAAGTTGACATACACTAAGTTGACTGTGCCTTTAAACAGCTTGGAAAATTCCAGAAAATGATGTTATGGCTTTAGAAGCTTCTGATAGGCTAATTGACATAATTTGAGTCAATTGGAGGTGTACCTGTGGATGTATTTCAAGGCCTACCTTCAAACTCAGTGCCTCTTTGCTTGACTTCATGGGAAAATCAATAGAAATCAGCCAAGACCTCAGAAAAAAAATTGTAGACCTCCACAAGTCTGGTTCATCCTTGTGAGCAATTTCCAAATGCCTGAAGGTACCACGTTCATCTGTACAAACAATAGTAAGTATAAACACCATGGGACCACACAGCTGTCATACCGCTCAGGAAGGAGACGCGTTCTGTCTCCTAGAGAGTAATGTAGTTTGGTGCGAAAAGTGCAAATCAATCCCAGAACAACAGCAAAGGACCTTGTGAAGCTGCTGGAGGAAACAGGTACAAACGTATCTATATCCACAGTAAAACGAGTACTACCGACATAACCTGAAAAGCCGGTCAGCAAGGAAGAAGCCACTGCTCCAAATTCGCCATAAAAAAGCCAGACTACGGTTTGCAACTGCACATGGGGACAAAGATCGTACTTTTTGGAGAAATGTCCTATGGTCTGACAAAAATAGAACTGTTTGGCCATAATGACCATCGTTATGTTTGGAGGAAAAAGGGGGAAGCTTGCAAGCCGAAGAACACCATCCCACCATGAAGCACGGGAGTGGCAGCATCATGTTGTGGGGGTGCTTTGCTGCAGGAGGGACTGGTGCACTTCACAAAATAGATGGCATCATGAGGATTGAAAATTATGTGGATATATTGAAGCAACATCTCAAGACATCAGTCAGGAAGTTAAAGCTTGGTCACAAATTGGTCTTCCAACTGGACAATGACCCCAAGCATACTTCCAAAGTTGTGGCTTAAGGACAACAAAGTCAAGGTATTGGAGTGGCCATCACAAAGCCCTGACCTCAAGCCTATAGAAAATTTGTGGGCAGAACTGAAAAAGCGTGTGCGAGCAAGGAGGCCTACAAACCTGACTCAGTTACACCAGCTCTGTCGGGGGGAATGGGCCAAAATTCACCCAACTTATTGTTGGAAGCTTGTGGAAGGCTACCCAAAACGTTTGACCCAAGTTAAACAATTTAAAGGCAATGCTACCAAACACTAATTGAGTGTATGTAAACTTCTGACCCACTGGGAATGTGATGAAAGAAATAAAAGCTGAAATAAATCATTCTCTACTTTTATTCTGACATTTCACATTCTTAAAATGAAGTGGTGATCCTAACTGACCTAAGACAGGGAATTTTCACTAAGATTAAATGTTAGGAATTGTGAAAAACTGAGTTTAAATGTAATTGGCTCAGGTGTATGTAAACTTCTGACTTCAACTGTACATTAAGTTAATAGTATTTTTAAATGTTAACTATGTGTTCCCCTCTAGGTCATTATCAACAGTCGAGGACTTCTCTACTCTGTGGTGCTGCTGCTGGGTTCTGTGGCTTTAACGGTGAGACGATTCTGTCCTCTGTAGCTCAGTTGATAGAGCATGATGTTTGTAGCGCCAGGATAGTGGGTTCGATTCCCAGGACTACCCATAAGTAAAACATTTATGCACGCATGGCTAAGTTGCTTTGGATAAAAGCATCTGCTTAATGGCATATATTATACATGTATTACATTATACTACTGACAAGTCTTACTGTGTATAGAGACTACAGTATCTATGTCTCTGCCACTGAACAGTCTGCCAGTGTATTAGGCTATGGAACCAATGTTTTTTCAAAGGGAGTCATCTGTCGACTGATGATAGACAACGGAGAAGATTGTCCAGCAAAAAACACTCACGCCGTCATTGAAAATAGGAATTTGTTCTGATTTGCCTAGTTAAATAAATTTGTAAAATATATTTTTTATGTACATATGCAACTTTGAGTTGACGGACAAAAACGGACAGTTCATGAATGCATATACAATTTAATCTGTGTTCTTGCACCTCTGTGTGGCCTTAGATTTTTTTTATTGTAATGGTTCTGTTTTGTGGATATGGATAATGCTACTGTTTTGTTGCAAACTCTTCCGTGTGTATGTTCGATTTAAAGAGGCACTATACAGAAATCGCTCATTTCCTGGTTGCTCAAGTTCAAATGGTTCACTTCATTTCAGTATAAGGTGCCGTGAAAGTATTTGCCCCTTTCTGATTTTCTCTATTTTGGCATATTTGATACTGAATGTTATCAGATCTTCAACCAAATCCTAATATTAGATAAAGGGAACCTGAGTTTACAAATAACAAAAAAAATGTATACATATTTTATATATTTAATTAATAAAGTTATGCAGCACCCAATTCCCCTGTGAAAAAGTAATTGCCCCATAACACTCAATAACTGGTTGTACCACCTTTAGCTGCAATGACTGCAACCAAATGCTTCCTGTAGTTGTTGATCAGTCTCTCACATCACTCTGGAGGAATGTTGTCCCATTCATGCATGTAGAACTGCTTTAACTCAGCAACATTTGTGGGTTTTCAAGCATGAACTGCTCGTTTCAAGTCCTGCCACAACATCTCAATTGGGATTAGCTCTGGGCCATTCCAAAACTTCAAATGTGTTGCTTTTTACTCACTTTCATGTAGACTGTGATGGTTTGGGGATGCTTTGCTGCCTCAGGACCTGGACAACTTGCCTTACAGAGCAGAATTCATGGTTCCTTCTATATCAGAGAATTCTACAGGAGAATGTCAGGCTATACGTCTGTGAGCTGAAGCTGAAGTGCAGCTGGGTCATGCAGCAAGGCAATGATCCAAAACACACAATCAAGTCTACATGAAAATGGCTAAAAAGCAAGTTTTGGAATTGCCTAGTCAAAGTCCAGACCTAATCCCAATTGAGATCCCTTACGAAAAAAGAGTGCAGTCAGAGAGCAGTATCACTGCAGTATGCTGCAAATACTGCGTCCAAAGTTTTTTTACTGCAGTAATTTTGCATTGTAACTGCAGTTATAGTTTAGTGTAACTGCTGTTCAACTACAGTATAACTGCAGTTATTCTGCAATTACTGCACTTTTACTGCATTTTCAAGACTGCAATATTTTTTTGTAAGGGATGCTGTGGCAGGACTTGAAATGAGCAGTTCATGCTTGAAAACCCACAAGTGTCGCTGAGTTACAGCAGTTCTGCATGAAGAGTGGGCCAAAATTCCTCCACAGCGATGTGAGAGACTGATCAACTACTTCAAGAAGCGTTTGGTTGGAGTCATTGGAGCTAAAGGTGGCACAACCAGTTATTGAGTGTAAGGGGGCAATTACTTTTTCACACAGGGGCTTTCGGTGTTGCATAACTTTTGTTTATTAAATAAATTAAATCATTATGTAATTGTTGTGTTGTTCACTCAGGTTCCCTTTATCTAATATTAGGTTTTGGTTGAAGATCTGATAACATTCAGTATTAAAAATATGCAAAGTATAGAAAATCAGAAAGGGGGTAAATACTTTTTCACGCCACTGTACAGTATGTGACAAAACAAGCAAGTATCGTGTAGATGATCATTGTACCGTCTAAACCGCTGTGAAATATATTTTCTATAGCCACAAATATTGTGTTTTCAGCTGTTTGAAGCTGGTGTACAAAAGCAAAAGTCAAAGACACAAAAACGAAACTGAAGAACAGGACACATAGGACAATAGCACATAGAACATATCTACCGGTTGTTAGACTTGCTTTCAATGATAATGACAGATCTGTAACACATATTTCTATGTGAATTTGGTCGGTCGCCCAAAAAGTTACATATTACAGCTTGAAGTGATAAATTGGTGTTATTGAAAAAAGTGTCTGATAAGCTCAATTACACGAATGGAAGTCATCATTTGATTAATTACATTAACAGGTGTCTTTTAATTTAATTAGATAATAGTTTCCTATTTAAAAAAAAAAAGATAATATGCTGAAATAAAGTATAGCAATTTAGAACATTTTATAAATGTAAATATTTCTGTCCCATTCTAAACCGTGTGTATGCGCGCGTGTGCCTTCTTGCACATGCGTGTGTGTGTGGCAGAGACAGATGAACAAAAGTGTTGCCAGTAATTTCTTGATGAACCATCAACCACTAGTCAGGTGTACATACAGAGGTCCGATGTACCTCTGACTATGGTCGCGTTCCCCTGCTCGGACGTTGCATGCATCAACCAATGTTTGTGTGCCATGTCATCGACAGTCGGCCACCAGTTTGCTATAACATATGATGGGGTTAGCTGATACGTAATTTCAAGGCATTGAAAGATAAGGCATTGTATGATCTGGCATGCGTCAGCTACGCCTGGGCAGAGAAACACACTAAGTATGGTGTGCTGTGTGTGTGTTCCACCTCTGCAGGTGGGGGGGATCCACGTGAACCACTGGAAGCTGGATCTGAAGCTGGGTATCTACACGCTGGTCCTCTACGCTGTCTTCCTGTGTTTCTCCATCATGATCGAGTACAACGTCTTCACCTTCGTCAACCTGCCAATGTGCATGGAGGAGTAGCTAGACCCTGCCCACCCACGCTGACCTCTGAATCAGGAAGCTCCATCCCCTCAATCCCAGAGAGCGACCAATCACAATCAACCTTCTTCGCCGTCATCCACTACATTACTAAACCTTGTAACTGAAACTCCTGTCTGTCTGACTCCATCTTTCATTGTCATAACAGACCTGTTGACCTCTTGATCTGCTCATTGTCTTTAAATCTCTCTCCCTGTGCTTGGACTCGCTTTCCCATGAGGCTTTGTTCTGAGGAGTGGATGGACGCCTCTCCATGCCTCAAACGTCCTCCCCTCTCACATCCAACAGACAGGACCCAGTGTCAGACTAATCTGTTTTCCATTTACCCCCTCCAACTATCTCTAGTCTTACTGTGCTTTCATTAGCATTTCATCAAAGGCTTTAGAATTAAGGGGATCCTACACTACTTAGTCTCCCTCTCACAACAACCCACACATACCTCAGGTTAGGGTTAGTCGTAAACCCCAACATTGACACTCAACCATTTCTCCCACTCTCCCCCATAAAAACCTCTTCTCTTATCTTCCCTACCCCACAACACAGATCTACCCAAAGACCCTAGGAAGAAAACACGACCTCGCCCTCAATCTCTACCTCTCCCCCAAATCCCGCTTGTGCCCCCACCCTTTGGAGGAGGAACTTTTTTTGGGCAGCTCTTCTACTCTTTCTGGCCTGGACCCCTCTGACATGGTCCAAGCTGTGATAGTTTCCTGTTTCCACATCGCTACGTCCCACCCCTCTGCACCAGACACTCACCTTTCAATCCTCAATCTACTACTCTTTTACTCTTCACTTCATCACCTCTTAAGAAGGACATTTTGTCAGGAATCTTTATGTAAAATGAGTCCGTGGTCAACTCAAAGCTAAGACTGAAAGAAGAGCGCATATGATGTATAGTTGCAACACTGCACATTGTTAAACTTGTAAACATGTATTTTTTTTTTTCATTTTCTTTTTGTATCGTGTGGGTTTTTGTTTTTCAAACGGGAGTTTAAAAAGGACCATGAAATATGTAGAGGAGAGCTTGTTGCAATCATAAAGGACGTTGCCTGTTTCACAGAAAGGAATTGCGCACGGAGAAAATGCTTTTCTTGCTTTTTGCTGTAAGGAGATTTGGCCCCCCTCGAAGGGAGGGCGTCTGGCTGATGGAGGCGACTCTATAACCCGTTGTGCTGAAAGTTCAGCTGTTGTTTTTTTTCCTCCATCAGAGACTGATATCTCTTACACACACCCTCCAACTGCAAAACACTAAAGAGAGAAACGACTCACACCGGATCTTGGGGAGATGCGACAGATACGTCACTGAACGGGGGGATACGGTGTCATCTTTGGAATGGTGTCCATATTAGGACATCTTCGCACAACAGCATGGAGAAATGTGTATTGTATCACAGGTGATCTGAATCGGTCTGTTCTTCTCATCTTCTGTCATTGACCCCCCTTTGACCACTAGGGGGCAATGCTGCCCCCTCACTCTGATCTCTCTGTGCATGGCAGGGGTCTTAAGCAACCACAGCTGTTTGGTTATCAGGGAATATTTGAAGCCTCTGAAGTTCCAGTAGGTGGCGCCATTGGTGGTGTTAGCTCAATGTTAATTACATGTAGATAATGCACTTTAAAACAAGCAAGGCCGTCCTCTCATTCTGAGTCAACTAGTGCTTCCTTTGAGTGTATGTATGTACATTATATGTGAGTGCGTGCGTGGGGGTGGGGGCACACCTGTGAGCACACAACAGTCTGTCTGCAGTGCATTGTACTTACTGGGAGTATAAACGCAGGCTCCTCGGCAGTACGAAAAGTGATAGGCTGAGGGGTGTGCGTGCGTGGCTGCCACCCCCCCCCACCCACTTTACAAAAAACGGCAGCTACAAGCTACTGCAATCTGAGACATTTGACATCATGCAAAAACACCTGCGGAGACTGAGTCTACAATAAGCTGGAAAGATTTGCTTTAATAGGGGAGTGTTAATGACGAAAACATGACCTTCCCTTTTTGTGTTGGCAGCAGGTACTTGTATATGCAATCTCAATGTTATGCGTTCTGTGTGTTGGAATTAGAAGGGCCCCTATGGAGGTTGCCATAATGTTAGGGGAACATTTGAGCTCGCTTGTGTGAATGACAGCTGAGGAACCGAGCCAGAGGACATGGATGGAACGTTCTGGAATGGGGGATTCTGTGTTTGCGGGGAGTCCGACCCTCCTGGCACAAGGGCATTATTCAACCACCAACACTACCTGAAGACCACAGGGGAAGGACACCAGCCGGGATGCTGGGAAACACCCCCCAGGCTACAGATGGTTTAGTCCAGTGTACTCTGACCTTTCTGGAAATTCTCCTCCAGGAAAGACAACTTTGTGAGATGAGATCTCATCTGTGTGTGTGTGATGAACCTGAGTAGCAGATATTTTAGGAGTTGGACCCCTAAGCTGCTACTCCCGGGGGAGGTTTTTGACTCTAGCTGCGTTCTCTTGGAAGGAGGTGACCACATAGGTCCTCAAGACTCTCAACCCCCCCATCCTCCTCATCACATCCCAATGCCATCAATGCTACCCGTATCGTGTGTCCTCCACCCCGCTCGACTATCAATTTATAGCAGTTACCCTCACTGCACTGTATGCCCCCCAGTGGGTCTTTTCCCTGTAGAAGAGTGAAAAAGTATTCTCTACTAGTGCCATTTGAATTTGATTCTCATTGTTTCCTTCTTGTTAACGATTGTTGCATTCTCAATCTTTTCGTTCTTCCTTATTAACTGTACATACAGTGGGGCCCGAAATGATTGACAGCCTTGATAAAAATAACAGTATAAAATAAATAATTCAAATACTGAGCTATATTGTATGCAAAAAAAAAAGTAAATGATGTGGTTTTATAGTAATATAATTGCTCAGAGAAAGAGATTTTGTTTAGCAAGTAATATTTTTTTTTTCATCAAAGGGTAGGGGTCAAAATGATTGACACCCCTGTTTTCAATACTTCACCTTGTGAGGATAATGGCACTGAGACTTTTTCTACACATTGGGAGGAATAATAGACCATTTCTCCACACAGTATCCTTCCAGATCCTTGATATCCTTTGTCTGCGCTTATGGACTGCCCTCTTCAATTCAAACCACAGGTTTTCAATGGGTTTCAAGTCCGGAGACTGAGATGGCAATAGCAAAATGTAGATTTTGGGGCCGATTAACCATTTTATTTGTGGATTTTGTGTGCTTGGGGTTATTGGCTTGCTGGAACATCCACTTGCGGCAAAGTTTCAGCCTCCTGTTAGAATGAAGCAGGTTTTTTAACGGTAAAATTGGACCCCTACTATTTTCATCAATAAATATGACTTGTTAAACAAAATCTTTCTCTGAGAAATTGGTAGTATATTAGTATAAAATCATAATCTCCCAATTATTTGAATACAACATAGCTCAGTATTTGAATTATTTATTTTATA
This sequence comes from Salvelinus namaycush, assembly GCF_016432855.1. NCBI lineage: Eukaryota > Metazoa > Chordata > Actinopteri > Salmoniformes > Salmonidae > Salvelinus > Salvelinus namaycush. The sequence continues at coordinate 10,562,138 of NC_052335.1, forward strand.
CAGTATTTTTTTCTCATCTTTATCAAGGGTGTCAATCATTTCAGACCCCGTGGTTCATATGTACATTTGAAGTCGGAAGTTTACATACACCTTAGCCAAATACATTTAAACTCAGTTTTTCACAATTCCTGACATTTAATCCTAGTAAAAATTCCCTGTCTTAGGTCAGTTAGGATCACCACTTCATTTTAAGAATGTGAAATGTCAGAATAATAGTAGAGAATTATTTATTTCAGTTTATTTCTTTCATCACATTCCCAGTGGGTCAGAAGTTTACATACACTCAATTAGTGTTTGGTAGCATTGCCTTTAAATTGTTTAACTTGGGTCAAACGTTTTGGGTAGCCTTCCACAAGCTTCCCACAATAAGTTGGTGAGTTTTGGCCCATTCCTCCTGACAGAGCTGGTGTAACTGAGTCAGGTTTGTAGGCCTCTTTGCTCGCACATGCTTTTTCAGTTCTGCCCACACATTTTCTATGGGATTGGGGTCAGGGCTTTGTGATGGCCACTCCAATACCTTGACTTTGTGGTCCTTAAACCATTTTGCCACAACTTTGGAAGTATGCTTGGGGTCATTGTCCATTTGGAAGACCCATTTGTGACCAAGCTTTAACTTCCTGACTGATGTCTTGAGAAGTTTCTTCAATATATTCACATTTTCCATCATGATGCCATCTATTTTGTGAAGTGCACCAGTCCCTCCTGCAGCAAAGCACCCCCACAACATGATGCTGCCACCCCCGTGCTTCACGGTTGGGATAGAATTCTTCGGCTTGCAAGCCTCCCCCTTTTTCCTCCAAACATAACGATGGTCATTATGGCCAAACAGTTCTATTCTTGTCAGACCAGAGGACATTACTTTGTCCCCATGTGCAGTAGCCTATAAGAAGCTTCTAAAGCCATGACATAATTTTCTGGAATTTTCCAAGCTGTTTAAAGGCAAAGTCAACTTAGTATATATCAACTTCTGACCCACTGGAATTGTGATACAGTGAAATAATCTGTAAATAATTGTTGGGAAAATTTATTGTTAACTCATGCAAGTTAACAAGAAATTTGTGGAGTGGTTGAAAAACGAGTTTTAATAACTTAAGTGCATGTAAACCTCCGACTTGAACTGTACATTTTTGAACAGCTTTTTGGGTCAAAGGAACAAGCATATACCTGAGTTGATTCAATGTCAAAAGTTTTTGGGGGTTTGTTTTCCATTGTACATTTCCGTTTGTTTGTCATTGGTTTTAAGTAGTGGGTTTGGGTTAACACCTGTGTGGTCGTGTCCTTGGACCAATTCCAAATGGACCCCTAGATCCTACACATTATGCACTTGTGGAGATCTGAGAGGGTTAGACAGGTGTAAGCAATCAGTAATAGCTCCACATAGCCACCTAACGTCCAGGTTCAGTGTAAGTTTCACTATTTTGTGCTAATACTGTTATAGGCTTTGGGGTTTTGCTCGATTTCGAGGGTTGATTCTGTTTTGGTGTGGCTTGCTCTGATTGGAATCATCCTTGTTGGTCAGGATGTGTTGCACCTGTCGCCTTGTTAATCAGCCAATAGTTTCACCTGTGCTGGCACAGTGTTCCAGTGGAAATGGAGATGTTGGAAGAGCTATACGGCTGTTTAGCAGTGGAGGCTAGTGGGAGGAGCTATAGGAGGACGGAGTCATTGTAATGCCTGGATTGGAATAAATGGAACGGTTTCAAACGTGGTTTCTATGTTTGATACCGTTTCATTTATTCCATTCCAGCCAGTACAATGTCCTCCTATAGCTCCTCCCACCAGCCTCCACTGCTGTTTAGCTATTCCTCTTTAAGGTTGTAAACAAAGCTTTTTACTGTATCTTGTGTCTCACCTAAGTTGTGTGTGTTTCCTTCCTTTAATTTGTCTGATATCAGGCAAGTCTAGTGGGTGCTAAGACGCTACTCGGGTGATTTGCTTGTCCAGCACCCACATGGATGCCTTTCAAAACACACTTTGAAACCAAAACTGTTTCACTCTGGTTGTCAGCGGCTCAGTTGTTCGTTCCCTATTTCTTTTGAGCAACGATTTGTATTTATTTATTGGGGAACGTAACAATACCAATAAAATCCTTGGATCTCCACAAGCGAATAGAGCATAGGGTATAGGGGTTGCCTTGGAATTGGGCACTGGTTGCCAGGTCCTGAAAGTAACAACAGCACAGCAGCTCACACTGCTCCTACTGTTTGACTATTTAAACTCATCCAACACACACATCCACACATATTGCCAGTTTATCTGCCACAAACGTTTATTATCAATCACTTTTTAAAAAATAAGTTGAATTCAGATACCATAAATCATGCCATAGCTCTGCATTAAAAATACATGGAAACCATGTTGTACAAAATAATAAAAGAGCACACATAGCCACATACACCCAAGGAAACATTTACTTAGTGCGAAATAATTATAAAAAGTGTAACAATTACCGTAAACCTCATTATCAACCGAGTAGTTTGGGTCCTGAATGCTGATTGGCTAAAACAGCATTTAGCCATGTGTATATCAGGCAATATACCACGGGTGTGAGGCAAAAATACTTGTTTACTGTTCTATTTATGTTGGTAACCAGTTTATAATAGCAATAAGGCACCTCGGGGGTTTGTGGAATATGGCCAATATACCACAGCTAAGGGCTGTATCCAGGCACTCCACTTCAGGTCAAGATTAAGAACAGCCCTTAGCCGTGGTATATTGGCTAATATACCACACCCTCTCAGGCCTTGTTAATTATAATCTGGTAGTGTGATTTAATTTGAAACGTATCATAGTGCAAAGACAACAAAAATACCATAAACCTCATAATCTGAGTGACAATTTAAAAAACTTTTCTTCAACAATGTGTGTATAAAGAGACCACTATTTATGTATTGCTCGGGTAACTAAACTAGTTAAATAATCCGCCTCTTTATAACACACATGGTTTAACCCTCAAGCTACTGACTGGGGTCATTGTCAAATATTTCATGACTTTGTCGATCAACATGTTCTTAAATCTAAATCATTGTTTTCGTGTTTATGTATGAATATGGACTTTTTAAAAGACAAGGCAAAAACACCTAATTCTGCTTATAGTAATTTGATAAATGGGACCTTTTATTTGAATCTAGTTTTCTCTGGAGACATGGTAACAAGTTATCCACACCACCAGAGGGTGGAGGGGGACCTGTATCATGGATTTTGACCAGATAGACAGATCACCTGCAGACATATAGCTTCCCATGTACTCACCTAAGATTGTACTTTTCTATACCACATATCGTATGACTGTACAAAACCCAAATTACCTTATTTTTGTGCATATAAAAATCTGCCAATGGTATACAAAGTCTGCCAAAGATATAAATACTTAACAATACAGAACTCGGATACACTCTGAATCTACATAGAGAGCTGTATTGGTGTGTATTCTCTGAAAAGTTGTTATTCTAGGGCAAATCTAAAGTATTTATTTAAATCCAGGTTTCTCTGGAGACATTAAGTTCTACATATCATCAGAGGGTGGAGGGGGGCCTTATGTACTCACTACTCACCTATGGTTATAACTAGGTATGACCGTGTACAACATCTAAATTAACTTCGATATATGCTTATTTGCAGTCAAAGCAGCTCACTGTCAGTGTACTTGTACTTGATAAAACTGTAGTACAGAAACCAGTTACCCTCTGAATGTACACATAGTGCTGTATAGGTCGTTATCAATAAAACGTCACAATAAGGTGCATAGCGTTTGATTTGCCTGCTCCGCTAAAACCATTGACAACTACTTTCTGTTTAAGGGATTGTTTAATACATTTTATAACTATTTGGTTTTAATATCATCACCTCTTGAAGAGTATAGTTAGAACTACACATGTCCGATTATTCCACATTTAGCTCTATCATCAGAGTTATACAGCAAGTAACTGCATGCTTGTCATGATCAGAAAACATCAATTGATCATGTATTTTCAGATATGTGAGGGTAGCCTATCCATGTAGCATGTAGCTAGATAAGCAAACAACATGTGTAATTTAGCTTGCTTCATCAGAGATGAGGCTTTTCTGAAAGAGCTTGACATTGGCAAGTCCTCGTCCTGGTAAAGTTGTCAATTAGACTACTGTCATCACCACTATAGATGGCAAGCAAATCAATAAGTATGTGACCGACCGGCTTGATTCAGTCTTATGTAGCAAAATTTGAAGTATGAACACAAAAACTACAGGCTGCATGACATCAGCAGCCTGGTGGTCCAAATTAGCATAACTCATGTCGTTTAACACCAATAAACCCACCCGTTTAAAAATGTATGTATATGTCAATCTAGCAAACCAGGCAACTTAAAGCAACTTTCTAAACAATGTTTGGTTCTTTCTGGCTTGTTAGCTTGCTAGCTGATGTTATGTTAGCTTGCTAGCCAGTTCAAATAATGACCATATCATATAGTTGACAACGTCTTCACTTTAGCTCTTTTGTCTATATAATTAAGGAAAATAAACTCACAACAAGATCATTATTTACAAGTTAATGGCGAGCCAATTACAGAAAATTTCTTTCTACCAGATCATTTTGAACTTGGACACTGTCTCGTTGGCCTAACGTTAAATACTAATTTGACTTTGGTACAGGTCATGTTCTTCACATTACTGTTTCTGGTAAACACATAATTTTGCAATTCTACTACGTGATTATTATTTTTTTTTTTAAACGCGTTGGAAAGGATTACCTACACATACTGACCAGCTCATGTTATAGACAGAAGCGAGCTACATGGCAGACCAATCCAAACTCATCTCTCGGCATTTCCAGCCCATCCATTATCTCAGCCAATCATGGCTAGCGGGAAGGTTCTTGTCTTTTTCTGTGGCTAAACCAACTAGGCTCGTAATTTAACAATTGTATTTGTATTTACAGATGGCATACAAGTTTGTTATTAAGGCACATTAAAGTTTGCATGTTCCAGAAGGCATTTCTGCCAAAAAATAAGTTTTGATTTTTACGTTCAAATGCCTTTCCTGGGAAGCAGTGACGCACGACATATGCCTAGTTTCCTGAAACAAGTCACATATTTGGATATACAGCCATCTAGTTTATCCCCTGAAAGTTAGCTTGTTAGATAGCCATATTGACGTGATCTATTCTTAGCTAGCTAGCCAATCTGACATGGTCCATCCATTAATATAGCCTATCCTGTCTGTCAGCAGCAATCGTGATTAAACACGTAAAAACAACGTTGAAAAGGGGATAATGGTAGCCAACTTCGCTAGGTAGGCCTATGTTGGTTGGAGAAAAAAGTACATTAGGTCTACTTATCACTATGTTTAGCCAACTGTACAACATTTCTACCGGTAGCTTGCAAAGTAAACATTCTCAGCTAATTGGCAAATGCGCCCTTCTGCTGATTGACAGGCAGACCCCACAAAGGATGGGAAATGAACCTAAACCACTCATACTTGTCAGGTATAGTTCACTTATATTTTATATCAGTCATATCTAATTAATGGTGGGCAATATTGAGAGATATTGTGAGACTAACCTCATGTATCTGAAATGACATGATCAATTGATGTTTACTGATCATGAATAGCAGGCAGCTACTTGCTGTATAACTCTGATGATAGAGCTAAATGTCATCAATTGTTTTGCATGGAATAATCTGAAATGTGTATTTCTGACTATGCTCTTCAAGAGGTGATGAAATTGCAACCAAATAGTTAACATGTATTTAACAATCCCTTTGAAACGGCACACAGTTGTCAATGGTTTTAGCGGAGCTGGGGGTCTCCTTGCCCCCCCCCCCCCCCCCCCCCCCCCAGCAGGCAAATTGAATGCTCTGCATCTTATTGTGAGGTTCTATTAATAATATTGGTGTGTATTCTTCCCCCAAAAATATTCTACTGAAAATATTCTAAATACCAGAATTCCTATAATAACCTCCAATATACTTTATGTGCAAGGTGTTATGATATTCTAGATGCTATACCCTTTGGTTTAAAGTAACTTAAAGGATTCGGGCATGCTTTTTGAAACATGCTACCATAACCCCTACCACTCTCATTGTTTCACTAACATAGATGCTAACGCTGGCTGTGGGGTACGTAATTAAAGAAAACGAAGCCATAGTTTTGGTCAATGTCTTTCAGGGTTAAATTATTTCAAATGTTGGTGTACTGCCCCTTTAAATGGCAGTCAATTTTACCACAAATTCATATTTTCTTCAAAAAACTAAACTAAATGATACTTTAGTAAAATGGGCTTTTCAGTACTAAGGTGGAATTGTACTTTGGAAAAAGGCTGCACATTATATAAAGGACATATGTTTTATTTTTACGAAATATGCAAATTTACAGTCATTTTGCTAAAATAATAGTCCAGATAACATTAATGACATGTCTAATGATGTTTTGATAATAAATAAGTTGATATTTTGCTGTGATTGTTAATTAATAATTTCTTATTAGGGTCAAAATGTCACTTGATGGTGAAGAAGTTTCACATTTTGTCACGCTGTTAGATTGAGGTTTACGGTATTTTTTGCTCTTTGCACAATTTGTTTGCACTATGAAAATGTTGCACACACATATACACACACAATAACTATAACTACTGAACACCGGAGTGGAACCATATGTAATTCTCTTGAATGAATGCGACCAGATGCACTGTGAGCTCAATGTGATGTGGGAGTCATTTGTCAACCAATAAAAATGGGAATACATAATAACAATAATAATCATATTAATTATTATTATTATTATTATGATGATAATACACTATTTTATATATATATATATATATATATATATATATACACAAAAGTCTGTGGACACCCCTTCAAATTTGTGGATTTGGCTGTTTCAGCGACACCCGTTGGTGACAGGTGTATAAAATCGAGCACACCGCCATACAATCTCCATAAACAACATTGGCAGTAGAATGGCCATACTGAAGAGCTCAGTGACATTCAACGTGGCACCGTCATAGGATGCCACCTTTCCAACAAGTCAGTTCATCAAATTTCTGCCCTGCTAGAGCTACCCCGGTACACTAACTTCTGTTATTGTGAAGTAGAAATGTCTAGGAGCAACAATGGCTCAGCCGCGAAGTGGTAGGCCACACAAGTTCACTGAACAAGACCGCCGAGTGCTGAAGTGCGTAAAAATCGTCTGTCCACGGGTTGCAACACTCACTACCGAGTTCCAAGCTGCCTCTGGAAGCAACGTCAGCACAATAACTTTTCATCAGGAGCTTCATAAAATGGATTTCCATGAACGAGCAGCTGCACACAATCCTGAGATTACTATGAGCAATGCCAAAGCTTTCCGCCATTGGACTCTGGAGCAGTGGAAACACATTCTCTGGAGTGATGAATCACGCTTCACCATCTGGCAGTCTGACGGACGATTCTGGATTTGGTGGATGACAGGAAAAAGAACTATCTGCCACAGTGCGTAGTGCCAACTGTAAAGTTTGGTGGAGGAGAAATAATGGTCTTGGGCTGTTTTTCATGGTTCGGGCTAGGCCCCTTAGTTCCAGTGCAGGGAAATATTAATGCTACAGCATACAATAACATTCTAGACGATTCTGTGCTTCCAACTTTGTGGCAACAGTTTGGGGAAGGCTTTTTCCTGTTTCAGCATAACAATGCCCCCGTGCACAAAGCAAGGTCCATACAGAAATGGTTTGTCGAGATCAGTGTGGAAGAACTTGACTGGCCTGCACAAAGACCTGACCTCAACCCCATCGAACACCTTTGGGATGAATTGGAATGCCGACTGCGAGCCAGGCCTAATCGCCCAACATCAGTGCCCGACCTCACTAATGCTCTTGTGTCTGAATGGAAGCAAGTCCCTGCAGCAATGTTCAAACATCTAGTGGCAATCCTTCCCAGAAGAGTGGAGACTGTTATAGCAGCAAAGCGGGGACCAATTCCATATTAATGTCCATGATATTCGACTAGCAGGTGTCCACATACTTTTGGTCATGTAGTGTATATTTAATGTAAAGTTAGTTACTATAAAAAAATTATCGAGGACATCTGTATAACTTATATGAATGTATTGTCTTGCTGTACTGGACATATCCAACCGATGCATTTTACTGTAAAGCAATAATGTGAAAAAAATTAAATGGCTAAATAATTCCTGTACATTTGTCTCACAGTCCTTGAATATAGGTTATGAATTAAACATCAGAATATGGTGCAGAGCATTTGATTTGGCTGCTGGGGGGCAAGGAGACCCACAGCTCCACTGAAATGATTGACAACTAGCTTCATGCCGTAGGATTGTTATAGTCCAGGTTGCAGATAATGGACCCTATCGCACACTTGTGTAGTTGGTGCTGTATGTTAACTAATATACATTGGTTCTAACTTGAACAATGATTTTTTTAGTTTACAAATGTACAATTTATGTTCCCTGAGATATGAAAACCACAAACTGCCGGAAAGGCCCGAACGCAAGATCGTAATTTTGATGACTCACAGTGAGCCTACTGTACATGGTAAGCTGGTGTGCACCAGGTTGTACTTCACGTTGAGGATTTTTCTACAATATTCACAACGTATTGACACAATTACAATCTTTATAGAATAAAAATCTAATTTCATCAATTATGTGGAAAAACGTATTTGAGTGAACATTATCAAACCAGCAGTAGATGAAACAAAGTTCATTCTTTCCTCCTCTGTTGGAGTAGTGAGGGGCCACGCATTTGTGAGGGGCCCCTGTGTTGAGGGTCAGCATGGTGGATGTGTTGTTGCCTACCCTCACCCCCTGGGGGCGGCCCGCCAGGAAGTCCAGGATCCAGTTCCAGAGGGAGGTGTTCAGTCCCAGTGTCCTTAGCTTAGTGATAAGTTTGGAGGTCACAATGGTGTTGAACGCTGAGCTGTAGTCAATGAAAAGCATTCTTACGTAGGTGTTCCTTTTGTCCAGATGGGAAAGGGCAGTGTGGAGTGCAATAGAGATTGCGTCATCTGTTGGGGCAGTATGCGAATTGGAGTGGTTCCAGAGTTTCTGGGATGATGGTGTTGTGAGCCATGACCAGCCTTTCAAAGCACTTCATGGATACAGATGTGAATGCTACGGGGTGGTAGTCATTTAGACAGGTTACCTTGGTGTTATTAAGCACTGAGACTATGGTTGTTTGTTTGAAACATGCAGGTATTACAGATTGGGTCAGAGAGAGGTTGAAAATATCAGTGAAGACACTGAGTACACGTCATGGTAATCCATCTGGCGCTGTGGCTTTGTGAATGTTAACCTATTTAAAGGTCTTGCTCACATCGGCGACGGAGAGCGTGGTCATACAGTCGTCCGGACCAGCTGGTGCTCTCACTCATGGTTCAGTGTTGCTTGCCTTGAACTGAGCATAGAAAGCATTTAGCTTATCCGGTAGGCTTGCGTCACTGGGCAGCTCTCGGCAGTGTGGTAGGATTCGATCTTAGTCCTGTATTGACGCTTTGCCTGTTTGATGGTTCGTCGGCGGGTGTAGCGGGATTTCTTAAGTGTCCGGATTAGTGTCCTGCTCCTTAAAAGCTGCAGCTCTAGCCTTTAGCTCAGTGAGGATGTTTCCTGTAAGCAGGAATCAGGAAGTTAAAGTTATGGTCCGACTTGCCAAATGGAGGGCAGGGGAGAACTTTGTACAGTACGCATCTCTGTGTGTGAAGGAAAGTTGATCTAGAGTTTTTATCCCTCTACCAGTGACAAACTTGGCTGTTATCGACATATGGCAGTACACAAACGAAATCTAGCTCACTTATTTTGCCAGCTAGAAAAAGACAGCCTCAAATTAATTCAGAAACAGAGGAAGAGGGTAATTAGCTATAGCAATTTGATATTACAACCGAATAGTAAAAATGTATTTAACAATCTCTTGAAAACACACCTGCACAGTTATGAAGACGGCACGATAGTGCCTCTTCCCCCTCAGGAGTCTGAAAAGATTTGGCATGGGCCTTCGGATCCACAAAAAGTTCTACAGCTGCACCATCTACAGCATCTGACTGGCTACATCACAGCTTGGTATGGAAAATACACTGCCCTCGACCGCGAAGCGCTACATAGGGAGGTGTGGACAGCCCAGTACATCACTGGTGCCCAGCTCCCTGCCATGCAGGACCTCTACTCTATATCAGGCAGTTTCAGAAGAAGGCCTGGAAAATTGCCAAAGACTCCAGCCACCCAAGCCATAGACTGTTCACTCTGTTTTCGTCAAGGAAACGGTACCAACACATCGGCTCTCGGACCAACAGGCTCTGAGACAGCTTCTACCCCCAAGCTATAAGACTACTAAATAGTCATAAGACTGCTAAATAGTCAATGAATGGTTACCCAAACTATCTGCACTGACCCTATGCACACACTAGACTATATATACATACTATACTGAACAAAAATACTGTATAAACGCAACAATTTAACTGAGTTACAGTTCAAATAAGGAAATCAGTAAATTGAAAGGAATTAATTAAGCCCTAATCTATAGTTTCACATGACTGGACAGGGGCGCAGCCATGGGTAGGCCTGGGAGGGCATAGGCCCACCCACTGGGGAGCCAGGCCCAGCCAATCAAAATGTGTTTTTACACACAAGAGCTTTATTACAGACAGAACCCCCCCCAATGCACACTCCCTCAACTTGAGACATTTGTGGCATTGTGTTGCATGACAAAACGGCACATTTTAGAGTGGCCTTTTATTGTCCTCAGCACAAGGTGCACCTGTGTAATGATCATGCTGTTTCATCAGCTTTTTGATATGCCACACCTGTCAGGTGGATGGGTTATCTTGGCCAAGGATAAATGTTCACTAACAGAGACGTAAACAAATTTGTGCACATTTTAGAGAAATAATATTTTTGTGCATATGGAAACATTCTGGGATCTTTTATATCAGCTCTTGAAACCAAAACTCTACATGTTGCTTTTATGTTTTTGTTCAGTGCCTTTGGAAAGTATTCAGACCCCTTTGACTTATAACACATGTTGGTATGTTATGGCCTTATTCTAAAATGTGTAATCAGTTTTTAATAAAGTAGTACAATTGGGGCAAAAAAATCTGTGCAAGTTAATGGTAACTATATTAGCATTTTCCAAATAATGACCAAATCATCTAGAAGTAATTTTGAGATACTTTAGGATGATTTGGACAGGAAGGGCGAGGATATTAATAGTAATGTGCAATGTCATTTTGTTTCCGATACTTGATATATTTAATTAAAATAAGATACCTAGACTTTAGCTTTTTAAGAGTCAACTAGATGGTAATTGTACATGTAGTACAATTGGTGGGACTTGCTTCAACTCTTTCAAATTATCTTTGTGGTAGTTGTTTTAAAAGCCGTTATACTGTATAGTCAAAGTTAAATTTGCTAAAATAATTGGTCTGATTACTTTATAGACTACTATATCAACCTTATTACTTTGGATTGTGGGGCAGTTGTTGCGTGTGAAAACTGAAAGAAGACAGTCATAGGAACAAGCAATCTTCTGTCAGAAGGATCATGATCAAGTGTACAACACTCTTAGGAAAGCAAATAAACTCTGACTCATGCATGCTGTGGGTTTCAGATAAATACAGTAGGTGCACGTTTTACTTTTGTAAAACCATCAGTGTAAATTAAGTATGATTTTAGCTTAATGATATAATGATTAGAAAGTTATGCTATTACTTGGGGAGAGAAATATGATAGTGCATCTAGTCATGACAGCTCTTTAAAAATATTTTTCTGGTAGTTGAATAGTAGGTTTGAATGTAGACCTGCTGATAGATAGACCTACACCTATCTCATAAATAAACTCTTAGGCTAACAGTAATCAAAAGTACATTTCCTGAAGAAAATGTGGTGTGCTTGCTAGCTTGTTTTAAAGTATGTATGTATTGAAATAAGTTATAGCAGTGGTAGTGTCTGCAGTAGCAATGGTGGTGACTGGTTATAGTTGAAAAAGTAGGTTTGGTCAGTCTTTTTGGTTTAATAGTGAGTAGTCAGTAGTTGTGTGGTTGTGGTCAGTAGTCTTGGTCAGTAGTTTGGTAAGTAGTTGTGTGGTCAGTAGTTGTGTGGTTGTGGTCAGTAGTCTTGGTCAGTAGTTTGGTAAGTAGGTTTGTGGTCAGTAGTTGTGGTTGTGGTCAATAGTTGTGGTCATTTGGGGAGGCAGGTGGCCTAGTGGTTAGAGTGTTGGGCCAGTAACTGAAAGGTTGCTGGATTGAATCCCCAAGCTGAGAAGGTACAAATCTGTCATTCTGCCCCTGAACAAGGCAGTTAACCCACTGTTCCCCGGGAGGCCATCATTGTAAATAAGAATTTGTTCTTAACTGACTTGCCTAGTTAAATAAAGGTAAATAAAAAAGTCAGTAGTTTAGTAGTTGTGGTTGTGTGGTCAGTAGTTGTGGTCAGTAGTTGTGGTTGTGTGGTCAGTAGTTGTAGTAAGTAGCTGACTTGTTGGGGGAGTGGTCAAAAAGGCAGTTGTTTGGAAAAAGTTTGGGGAAAATGTGTTAATGCAGTTACTAAAACAGCTGTAACGTTAGACCCGTAGAATATACAGTATTTTTGTTCTGCGACCAGATTTCAATAGCAGATAAGTAGACGAAGACGTCAGACCCTACATTTTTTTTGTCTAACTGTTTGGGGAAATGGTCAAAATGTATGTTTATAGAAAGTTACAGAAAATGTTGTTGATACGGTTACTAAAACCGCTGTAACTTTTTATCGGAATAAGATATTTTTGTTCAAATGTCAGATTTGAATAACAGATTTCATACATTAACCTTTTTAAAAGTTTTTGGCAAAGTGGTCAAAGTAGCTGATTTGCATCAAGTTGCATTTACAGTGAATGGAATGTTGGAAGTGATGATGTCACAATGGGGCCCCTTACAACCTTGAGAAAATGCCATGAAAGTAAATTTAAGATGGACAAAGTTTAAAAAGTATAAAAGATATCAAAATGTTGTATAAAAGCACACTATTAATTTTAGTCAATATAAACACAACATGTAAAGTGTTAATCCCATGTTTCATGAGTTGAAATAAAAGATCCCAGAAATTTTCCAAATGCACAAAAAGCTTATTTCTCTCAAAGTGTGCACACATTTGTTTACATCCTTGTTAGTGAGCATTTCTCCTTTGTCAAGATAATCCATCCAGCTGAGAGGTGTATCAAGAAGCTGATTAAACAGCATGATCATTACACAGGTGCATCTTGTGCTGTGAACAATAAAATGCCACTCTAAAATGTGCAGTTTTGTCACAAAACACAATGCCACAGATGTGTCAAGTTTTGAGGGAGCATGACATTGGCATGCTGACTGCAGGAATGTCCACCAGAGCTGTTGCAAGATAATTTAATGTACATTTCTCTACCATAAGCTGCCTCCAACGTCATTTTAGGGAATTTGGCAGCACGTCCAACTGGCTTCACAACCACAGACCACATGTAACCACACCAGCCCAGGAACTTCACATCTGGCTTCTTCACCGGAATTGTCAGACCAGCCACCTGGGCAGCAGATTGAACCGTGGGTTAGCACAACCAAAGAATTTCTCCACAAACTGTCAGAAACCATCTCAGGGAAGCTCATCTGCGTGCTCGTTGTCCTCACCAGGGTCTTGACCTGACTGCAGTTCGGCAACGTAACTGTGGCAAATGCTCACTTTTTATGGCCACTGGCATGCTGGAAAAGTGTGCTCTTCAGATGAATCCCAGTTTCAACTGTACCGGGCAGATAGCGTGTACGGCGTTGTGTGGGTGAGCAGTTTGCTGATGTCAATGTTGTGAACAGAGTGCCCCCCGTAGTCGTGGTGGGGTTATGGTATGGGCCGGTATACTGGACTCGCTAAATGTACAGTAGCTCTTACCCAGCTATCCAGTTAGCTAAACACTCATTCCAATAACTCCATGAGAAGCAGGGTGCTGTTTTGGAAGTCTACTTAAATAAGTGTGAAACTGCAACAAAAAGAGAAGGACATAATGCACAGAATATCTTACACAATAACTGTACTAAATGTATGAAATAAAGTTATGAAATGCAAATGTATGCTTGATATTGCTAAGCTAGGTGTCCCCCCTATGGAGAAACAGCAGAAGCTGATGCTAAGTAGCTAACTAAATTCATAATACTGACAAACTTCAAAACAATGGTTGATAAACATTCATCTTGTCTTAATAAACAAATGTACATACAGACATTGTGTCTTACAAAGCTTATAAAGAAGGATTGTAACTACTCTGTCGGATTTGCACATCTTTCAAATTCCTTCACTTCTGGAACTGCTTCCTGTCACATGACACAAACAGGTAAATTCTCCACTGCTGTGCTTAAACTACCACTAGGGGGTGCTAAAACAGGTCCAGAACAGTAGGCATAAAGCTACGGACAACAAACACAATTCTATTTTATTGATTGCAATTTGAATGCACCGAAATGCCGTGACGAGATCCTGAGGCTTATTGTCGTGCCATTCATCTGCCACCATCACCTCATGTTCTTCCATGGCCTACATACTCATCAGATATGTCACCCATTGAGCATGTTTGGGATTCTGTGGATTGACGTGTATGGCAGCGTGTTCCAGTTCCCGCTAATATCCAGCAACTTCGCACAGCCATTGAAGAGGAGCAGGACAATATTTCACAGGGCACAATCAACAGCCTGACCAACTCTATGCGAAGGAGATGTCACGCTGCATGAGGCAGGTGATGGTCACATCAGATACTGACCGGTTTTCTGATCCACGGCCCTACATTTTTTTTAACATATCTGTGACCAACAGAGGCATACCTATATTCACAGTCATGTGAAATCCATTTATTAGGGCCTAATTAATTTACTTCAATTGACTGATTTCCTTATATTGACTGTAACTCAGTAACATATTTCAAATTGTTATATGTTGTGTTTATATTTTGTTCAGTGTAGAATGGGACGTTTGCTTCTGAAGCCCCCCCCAAAAAGCTGAAATAAAACATATAAAATAGATTTTAGCTAATCTTCAGGCTTACCACGAATACAGGGCAAAATGCCCCTTTCTAAAGTTTCTATTTTTATTGAATAAAAATTACCGAACTTTGCTGTTTTTCTGTCATAAAATATAAATTTCCCGTTAATACAGGGCTGATTTCCCCCAAGTCACCTAACTGTTAACAAGCTTCTCTCCCCCTCCCCCTTCTGTTCAGAGGTGGCATCACAGGTGTTAGTGTTGTGGGGTGAATTTTTGGGGCGACAGTGATTAATCAGTTGTAAAAAGGTTTTATATGGACTATGATGAGACTAGAGGTTTCTAATCAGGTTAGGGAGGATGAAAACCCTGTCAAACTGTCTGCAGCAACCTTGTACTTGTTCATATGTATTATATTTTAAAACAAGACTAACAGCTGGGCTTTCTTTGTACACAGACTACAGACACAGAAACAACAACTGCGATTCGACAATATAAACCATGCAGGGCTGAGCATGCTTTATGCAGGTTTGTATCGTGTAGGCAGGTATATGCAACTATAATTAAAAAGTTAGTCTACTCACACAGTCTATGTAGGCATGTCATCAATATTGTGTTGATTGATTAATTCCAGTTAATTCCAGTTAATCATTTTGGATTGAAGGTCTAGGTAGCCTAGCAAGACCTGTGATTTCCGTGAATCTGATTGGTCAAACACACACAGACCCTGCAGGACTTCAATGTGAAAGACAGATAGATGGTGCACAAGTTGACAAATCACGAGGCAAGCAAAAAACAGTAGCCTACATTGTCCCTCTTTTCAACGCTTCAATATTTTTAAAACTAAATTAACCTGATTGATAAGTGCTGGGGCAAATGCCAGTTGGGTCATTCCTACAATGCAGTGCCTTTTCTGTCCACAGGAAATACAACTTTTATTATTCAAAATATTTCTTCATTATTTTACAGTTAAATAGTTAAATTCTCTCTCATCATTAATGATGATCTCTCATCATTCTCTCTCATGATGAAGTGCACGTGCGCATAATGATAGATGCCAGGACCAGTGGTTAGTATACCAGCAACGTCGAACTCCGGAGGGGAGGAGCGGGAGTAGACGTGACGGTTACATTACAGAAAAAAGGATGCAGCTGAGCTCAATTTCGGGTCTCATAGCAAAGGGTCTGAATACTTATGTAAATAAGTGTTATTGTGTGTAGATTGATGAGGAAATGCATTAATTTCATCGATTTTAGAATTAGACTAACATAACAAAATGTGGGAAAAGGGAAGGAGTCTGACTATTTTCCGAATGCACTGTGTATAAGAGTTTTTTTTTTATTATAGAGAAAATGAAAATTAACCAAATATCCTCTCTTCTCTCTCAACCAGTATCTTGTGCTCTGAGCCTCTTCTTGTTAATGCCCATAACAAGTGTTCCATTCAAACTGCTTTACCTCATGAATATATCACTCATGAAACAATGGCCTATACAGGTTTTGGCCTACATATCTAGCTAGTAGTCCAACTGCCATTTTAGAGTTCTGGAGGAAAAACTATGTTCTTCCAGCCATCTGTGGTAGTATTTTGGAGCATTTTGTTTCGTGTTTGTTCCCTGGTATTTTTGACTCATTCCCACTGTTTCTGCAAATTGATCTGCTCACAGTGATGGATGGATGGTGGGTGGTAGGTAGGCATACTGGGCTGATGTTGAGGGAAACTACACTCAAAGTAGCAAATACAAAAAAACAACATTTGAAATAACACATATAAAATAACACATATAAAAGTGTAAAACAAATTGAATCAAAATATATTTGATATTTGAGATTGAATAGTACCCGCAAAACACCAGTCTCAATGTCCACAGTGAAGAGGCGACTCTGGGATGCTGGCCTTCTAGGCAGAGTTGCAAAGAAAAAGCCATATCTCAGACTGGCCAATAAAAAGAAAAGATTAAGATAGGCAAAAGAACAGAGACATTGGACAGAGGAACTCTGCCTAGAAGGCCAGCATCCCGGAGTCGCCTCTTCACTGTTGACGTTGAGACTAGTGTTTTGCGGGTACTATTTAATGAAGCTGCCAGTTGAGGAATTGTGAGGTGTCTGTTTCTAAAATTAGACACTCTAATGTACTTGTCCTCTTGCTCAGTTGTGCACCGGGGCCTCCCACTCCTCTTTCTATTTTGGTTAGGGCCAGTTTGCGCTGTTCTGTGAAGGGAGTAGTACACAGCGGTGTACGAGATCTTCAGTTTCTTGGCAATTTCTCACATGGAATAGCCTTCATTTCTCAGTACAAGAATTGGCTGACGAGTTTCAGAAGAAAGTTCTTTAGAACACAAGCATTTCGCTACAATCGCAATAATATCTGCTAAACATGTGTATGTGACCAATACATTTTGATTAGATTTTGTGAAGCATTTATTTGGGCTGCAATATCTGAGGCTGGTAACTCTAATGAACTTATCCTCTGCAGCAGAGGTAACTCTGGGTCTTCCATTCCTGTGGCGGTCCTCATGAGAGCCAGTTTCATAATAGCGTTTGATGGTTTTTGCGACTGCACTTGAAGCAACTTTCAAAGTTCTTGAAATGTTCCATATTGACTGACCTTCATGTCTTAAAGTAATGATGGACTGTCGTATCTCTTTGCTTATTTGAGCTGTCCTTGGCATAATATGGACTTGGTCTTTTACCAAATAGGGCTATCTTCTGTATACCACCCCTACCTTGTCACAACACAACTGGTTGGCTCAAATGCATTAAGGAGGAAAGAAATTCCACAAATTAACTTTTAACAAGGCACCTGAAGCTGGTTGAGAGAATGCCAACAGTGTGCAAAGCTGTCATCAAGGCAAAGGGTGGCTACTTTGAATCATCTCAAATCTAAAATATATTTTGATTTGTTTAACACTTTTTTGGTTACTACGTGATTCCATATGTGTTATTTCATAGTTTTGATGTCTTCACTATTATTCTACAATGTAGAAAATAGTCTAAATAAATAAAAACCCTTGAATGAGTATGTATTCTAAAGCTTTTGACCGGTAGTGTATTGAAAACGTTGTCAGAGAGTAGAGAAAAGGAATGGATACCTCCAGGTATCTGTTTCACAACAATACAGTATATCGTTTTTTGCAGAGGATATATTTGAAACTTTCCTCAATCCTGTTTTAAAAAATTAGATATACGTTTTGTTTTATATAAATCTTTACATTAATACAGATTAATCCGTAACAGATTGTAAATTCCATTCTATACTTTACTAAACTGATCAATGCACACCATATAGCCCAGGGGCCTTAGAAATACCTTCCTAAGAACTTTAAATATGTATTTTCTAAAACTCCACCCCAAACCTTGTTGTTGTAGTATTGTTGTTTTGCGTACAGTATATTGCATATTTAACGTTGTTTTGATAGTTTAGGATTTTACTATTTGATAATTGTATGATTGTAAATTGGTTTACAATTCAGTCTATGACTGCGAGAAACCAATGAAACCTACTACTACTACCTGTTCACCAGACGTGCTACCTGTCCCAGACCTGCTGTTTTCAACTCTCTAGAGACAGCAGGAGCGGTAGAGATACTCCAAATGATCGGCTATGAAAAGCCAACTGACATTTACTCCTGAGGTGCTGACCTGTTGCACCTTCGACAACCACTGTGATTATTATTATTTGATCCTGCTGGTCATCTATGAAAATTTGAACATCTTGGCCATGTTCTTTTATAATCTCCACCCGGCACAGCCAGAAGAGGACTGGCCACCCCTCATAGCCTGGTTCCTCTCTAGGTTTCTTCCTAGGTTCTGGCCTTTCTAGGGAGTTTTTCCTAGCCACCGTGCTTCTACACCTGCATTGCTTGCTGTTTGGGGTTTTAGGCTGGGTTTCTGTACCGCACTTTGTGACATCAGCTGATGTAATAAGGACAGAAGGGTACATTTTCTCTCAGGGACTTAACCATTCTTCCAATATCTCACTCAGTATTCTGAACAGTGCTCTTTCTGGCACCTTCAAGGTCTCTCGACTACCTCCAAACATTCCTAAGTGTCTCTGGGTCTGAGTACTGTTCCATTTAAAATTCCAATTTGACCTGTATGCGCCTTCTAAAACTGTCTGGGAACCTTGCATTTAGATTACATTAAAAATAAATAGAAAAAAAGTTGAGGTCAGTGATTGTGGCACCCATTTTGAAAAGTAGATTTATTAAAGATAGACACATGCCATATTAATTCTTATTTGTGTTTATGACATTGCAATTTAGGCATTTAGAACCCACAAGCAGGGAGAAATTACCATGACACTGAATTAATAGGCTAATACATGATACTGCAGTGTGACGCTCCGAGCTCGATTATATTAGGGCACGTAACGGAAAACGTTTCTAAACCGTCTTGCAACAGAAAACGTGTTCCATGGTTCCTTGAGATGTGTATAGGCTTTGGGCTTCGCTCAGGTCACTTCTTAGCCACACCTATAATACAGATGAATAATACAGATTCATCTGGAAACCAATCTGGAAGCCATCACTACCTGTCCGTTCAGTTTGAAGAACGTTTTGGGGAAAAGTGTCGTTCAGTTCAAACCTTTACACAACTTTGCAAATTTTCACCAATGTTCTTGAACAGACTGAGGTACGTTTGCGTCGTCTGATGTGGTGGGGTGTGGCTTAAAGCAATGATTAACGTATTCAAAGGGCATGCTGAAAGCTTTCTCCAACCCACAACCTGGGTCTTCCTTTCCTGTGGCGGTCCTCACGAGAGCCAGTTTCATCATAGCGCTTGATGGTTTCCAGATTGACTGACCTTCATGTCTTAAAACTTCTTTGGGGTAGGGGGCAGTATTTTCACGTCCGGATGAAAAGCGTGCCCAGAGTAAACTGCCTGCTACTCAGGCCCAGATGCTAGGATATGCATATTATTAGTATATTTGGATAGAAAACACTCTGAAGTTTCTAAAACTGTTTGAATGATGTCTGTGAGTATAACAGAACTGAGAGAGCAGGCAAAAACCTGAGAGAAATCCAACCAGGAAGTGGGAAATCTGAGGTTTGTAGTTTTTCAACTCTTTGCTTATCCAAGATACAGTGGAAATGGGGTCAAATTGCACTTCCTAAGGCTTCCACTAGATGTCAACAGTCTTTAGAACCTTGTTTGAGGCTTCTACTGTGAAGTGGGGGCGAATGAGAGGGGATTGAGTCAGAGGTCTGCCAGAGAGCCACGAGCTGACCATGCGCGTTCACGTGATAGTTAGCTTGCGTTCCATTGCATTTTTGAAGACAAAGGAATTCTCCGTTTGGAACATTATTGAAGATTTATGTTAAAAACATCCTAAAGATTGATTCTATACATCGTTTGACATGTTTCTACGGACTGTAACGGAACTTTTTGACTTTTCATCTGCACCGAGTGATGAATTTTGATTACTGGGCTAAACGCGCGAACAAAAAGGAGGTATTTGGACATAAATGATGGACTTCATCGAACAAAACAAACATTTATTGTGGAACTGGGATTCCTGGGAGTGCATTCTGATGAAGATCAAAGGTAAGTGAATATTTAAAATGCTATTTCTGACTTCTGTTGACTACACAACATGGCGGATATCTGTTTGGGTTGTGTTGGTCTCTGAGCGCTGTACTCAGATTATTGCATGGTGTGCTTTTTCCGTAAAGTTTTTTTGAAATCTGACACAGCGGTTGCATTAAGGAGAAGTGGATCTAAAATTCCATGCATAACAGTTGTATCTTTTAGCAATGTTTATTATGAGTATTTCTGTAAATTGACGTGGCTCTCTGCAAAATGTTTTGGAACTACTGAAGAGAACCGCGACTGTAAACTCAGATTTTTGGATTTTTGTCATCTGATGAAGATCATCAAAGGTTAGTGATTCATTTTATCTCTATTTCTGCTTTTTGTGACTCCTCTCTTTGGCTGGAAAATGGCTGTGTTTTTCTGTGACTTGGCTCTGACCTAACATAATCGTTTGTTAAGCTTTCGTCGTAAAGCCTTTTTGAAATCGGACACTGTGGCTGGATTTACAACAAGTGTATCTTTAGAATCGTGTAAAATACTTGTATGTTTGAGGAATTTTAATTGTGGGATTTCAGTTTTTTTTAATTTGGTACCCTGCAGTTTCACTGGCTGTTGACGAGGTGAGACGCTACCGTTCCACATACCCTAGAGAGGTTAAGGTAATGATGGACGATTGTTTCTCTTTGCTTATTTGAGCCATAATTTGGACTTGGTCTTTTACCAAATAGGGCTATATTCTGTGTACCCCCCTACCTTGTCACAACACAACTGATTGGCTCAAATGCATTAAGGAGGATAGAAATTCCACAAATTAACTTAACAAGCCACACCTGTTAATTGAAATGCATTCCAGGTGACTACCTCATGAAGCTGGTTGAGAGAATGCCAAGAGTGTGCAAAGCTGTCAAGGCAAAGGGTGGCTACTTTGAAGAATCTCTAATATTGTAACGTAGACACTTGGAGTTGATACGCTGGTGGTAAGTTAAACATAACAAAGAACATGGAACGCCACTACATAGGAGTAGCGTCTTGAAGTGAAATAATACTGTCTGGGGAATGAACCGAAGGGAGTGCCAGATAAAGGGAAGGTAAAGATAAAGGGCCAGGTGTGCCTCATGATGAAGCGCAAGTGCGCGTAATGATTGGTGCCAGATGTGTGTAATGGTTGCCAGGACCGGTGGTTAGTAAACCGGCGAAGTCGAACGCCGGATGGGAGGAGTAGACGTGACAGTAGCCCCCCTCCGAAACACAGCTCCAGCTGCAGGACGGACCCGGCCAGAGGGACGGCCCCGAGGACGAGGAGCGGGCAGAAAATAGAAGATAGAAATCATGGCTGATGTAGGGATCCAGAATGTCCTCCACCGGAACTCAACACCGCTCCTCTGGGCCGTACCCCTCCCAGTCCACCAGGTACTGAAGCCAACCCCCACGACGTCGGGAGTCCAGTAGGGATCTGACGACATAGGCGGACTTCCCTCAACGTCCAGGGGGGGCGGTGGGGTGTCGTGGGGGACAGCATCAGCCAGGGAACCAGGAACCACCGGCCTGAGAAGGGAGGCATGAGAAGAAGTTGCAATACGTAGTCACTGGGAAGCTGTAACCTTTTCTTCACCTCGTTGACCCCCTGGAGAACGTTGAGCGGCCCCACAAACCAGGGGGCTCAGCTTCTTGCAGGGCAGGCGGAGTGGGAGATTTCTGGTAGAGAGCCAGACACGATCCCAAGGAAGGAACACAGGGGTTGCACTGCGGTGGCGGTCTGCCTGCTCCTTCTGACGGTGGACGGCACGCTGGAGTCTCACGTGAGCGTCGCTCCACACTTCTTCTGCACACCTGAACCACTCATCCACCGCAGGAGCTTCGGTCTGGCCTGGGGTCCTCGGAGCCAGGGCTGGCTGAAAACACAGAACATACTGGAAGGGAGTCAGCCCAGTGGAAGAGTGAAGTAACAATTTCTGGGTGTACGCCACCCATGTAAGGAATCGGGCCCACTCTCCCTGCCAGTCCTGGCAGTGACTCCTAAGGAACCTCCCCAGCTCCTGATCATCCTCCCCAGCTCCTGATCATCCTCTCCACCTGTCGGAAGGCCATAATGCCGGAAGACCTGCTGGAATAGTGCCTCAGCGACCTGGAGAGCAGTAGGGAGACCAGAGAAAGGGATGAAACGACAGGATTTGGAAAATCTATCCACAACCACCAAAATGGTGGTGAACCCGTCAGAGGAGGGGAGATCAGTGACAAAGTCAATGGATAGATGAGACCAGGGACGCTGAGGCACGGGAAGAAGTTTCCTTGCTGGAGCGTGCTGGGAGGATTTGGTTTGAGCACATACGGAACAGGAGTTGACGTAGCGAATAACGTCCTGCGCCAAGGTAGGCCACCAATACTACTCGGAGATAGATTGAGGAGTACGAGAAATACCTGGAGGTCCAGCGACGACATCCGTGTGCGCCCAGGTCAGCAGCTGTTCCCTTATCCTTGTGGGAACGTAGATGCGCTCAGGAGGACAGGTAGTGAGTGTGGGCTCCCTCTCCAGAGCCTGGCGAATGTCCACATCCCAGACCACAGGGGCAACGACTTGAGAGGAAGAAATTATGGGTGCATTCAGGACAGGATCCTCTCCCGAATCGTAGAGAGGGGCCGGTGCATTGACTGTGGTGGTCAGCGTGAAGTCAAATCTCGTAAAGACAAGGGCCCACCATGCTTGGAGCCTCCTCATTGTCCATATGTACTCCAGGTTCCGATGGTCGGTGAGGATAATGAATGGGTCCTTGGCGCCCTCCAGCCACTCCTCTAATTCCATCTTCACCGCCAGGAGCTCTCGATCGCTGACATCGTAATTCCTCTCTGCAGGAGACAGTTTCTTAGAGTAATACACACGGATGCAATTTTGTGCATTACCTTGTCGTTGAGACAGAACTGCCCCCACGCCCACCTCTGAAGCGTCCACCTCCACCACAAAGGGTATCGTGGGATCTGGGTGTTTGAGCAATGGGGCGGAGGTTAAACATCCCTTCAGTTGGCAGAAGCCTTAGTCAGCTGCTGGACTCCACACCAACCTATAGGGACCACCTTTGAGGAGAGAGGTGAGAGGAGCAGCGATGGAGCTAATGTTCCTTATGAAATAGAGGTAGAAGTTGGCAAACCCCCAAAACCGTTGGAACCCCTTAATAGTGGTTTGGACTGGCCATGACCTTACATCATCTACCTTCTTGACATCCATCTTCACTCCTTGCGGGCTGATTTGGTAGCCTAGGAAGGCTACAGCCTCCTGATGAAACTGGCACTTCTCTGCCTTGACAAACAGTTGGTTAGCCAGGAATCGTTCCAGGACTACTCGGATGTGAGCGAAGTGATCCTCAAAGGTAGCCAAGTACACCAGGAGTTTGTCGACATACACAACCACCTGGCGTCTGAGCATGTCCCAGAACACCTCATTGACGAATGCCTGGAACACTGACGGAGCATTGGCTAAGCCAAATGGTATCACCAAGTGCCTTTAGTGACCAGATATCATGATAAAAACTGTCTTCCATTCATCCCCCTCCCGGATGCGGATGAGATTGTACACACTATGCAGACCCAATTTGGTAAAGAACCGGGCCCCGCGGAGCTGTTCGATGGCTGCCGTCACCTACGGGAGAGGGTAACGGTACTTGGTGATCTTATTGAATCCTCTGTAATCAATACATGGGCGGAACCCTCCATCCTTCTTGGCCACGAAGAAGAAGCCTGCAGATGCAGGAGAAGTGAACTTGCAGATGAAACCTTGTTGGAGCGCCTCATGGATGTACTCCTCCATGGCTTTGGTTTCAGCCACCGACAGCAGGTCGATGGCACAGTCCCACGGACGGTAAGGAGGGAGACAGGTGGCACAGGTTTTGGAAAATACCTCCCGCAGGGCATGGTATACCTCCGGGATGTTGGGCTGAAGGGCAACCACAGGACTCTCAACCGACGTGGAACCACAGGTGATGGGAAAGCAGGTCCTCCGGCATTCGGGTGCCCAGTCCGTGATTTTCATCCTTGACCATGAGATGGTGGGGTTAGAGTGTTGAAGCTAAGGGAGGCTGAGGATGATCTTGTGAGCTGATGCACTGGTGATGAAGAAGGGAAAGTTCTCCTGATGGATGGACTCCATGGTGAGGGTGAGTGGTTTGGTGATGTGTGTGAGGGTCCCGGATCCTAGTGGATGATTATCGAAGGCTTGAACCGGGAAAGGAGAGGAGAGCAGGTATGAGGTGATGTTAAGAGAGGAGGAAAGTTCCCCGTGGCACCGGAATCCACTAACGCTGTATAAACAGTATGAGGGACACCCTTTTTGGTGATCGACACCAAAAAGGGTTTGTCAGAAAGTGATGAAGGGATACTCACACTTGCCCCAGGAGGTGGAAGATATCTTGGCTGTCCCTCTGCTCTCGTGGATCCCGTTTCGGACACTGCTGGAGCTGGTTCCCTTCTTAACCACAATAGAGACCCAGCTGTCTCTGTCTGTGTTGCTGCGCCGCGGGGCGGCGTGTGACCCCTACCTCCATGGGTTCAGGCTCTGATCCAAAGTTTTCACTGAGGGAGGGAAAGAAGCAATTAGAGTACCAATGCTCCCAAAGTAGGTTATCCAGACAGATGGCCATCGCGAGGAGAGGTTGTCATCTCGACAGGTCAGTTCCATCTGGACCTCCTCGCACAGTCCTCTTCTGAATAGCGTACGAAGCGCCGGCTCATTCAGGATGCTGCTACTGTCTGGAAGGTGAGCGCGTACTCGGCAGCAGTCTGGTCCTCCTGCCATAGTTGGAGTAGGTCCTCACCCCCCTCTCTGCCCTCTGGTGGATGATCGAAGATACCTTTGAACAGAGCCATGAACCCCTCATACGAATCCAGACAAACGGGCATTGCTGACCTGGGTGGGTTGCTGAATGGGCTGGTGTGCTGGCTCGCTGTCCGACTGGTGGTAGAGTATCCTCCGATAGTTGAAGGGAATGCATCTCGGGTATGTTTGAGACGTTGAACACTGCGAAAAACCTCTTTCATAGCCGTCCCCAGTTGCGACAGCTGGTCGTGGTGTTGATGAAGTACGTATCCCTGCTCGTCAACGGAGATGTTCTGATTTCCTGCTGCTTCCATTTGTTGAGGCAGTATTCTGTAACCTAGATGCTGGGAGTTGAGAAGCAGGTGGTAATTTTAATACAACAAAGAACATGGATCAGCACAACATAGGAGTAGCATCTTGACATGAAAGACAGAAACAATACTGCCTGGGAAATGAACCTAAGGGAGTGCCAGATAAAGGGAGGTAATGGAGTCTAGGTGGGCCTCATGATGAAGTGCAGGTGTGCGTAATGATTTATGCCAGGTGTGCGTAATGATGGTTGCCAAGGACCGGTGGTTAGTAAACCGGCGATGTCGAACACTGGATGGGAGAAGCGGGAGTAGACTTGACAAATATAAAATATATTTTGATTTGTTTAACACATTTTTGGTTACTACATGATTCCATATGTGTTATTTCATAGTTTTGATGTCTTCACTATTATTCTACAATGTAGGAAATAGTCCAAATAAAGAAAAACCCTTGGATGAGTAGGTGTGTCCACCTACTCATTGTACTTTTGACTGGTACAGTATATTTACAAATTATCTGATAAAATATTGAATTTGGGCTTTATTACTATAGACCATAAAAATGCATTGGATAGCACATTCCTTAATGGAAAAACAGAGTAAACAAAAAATCATTAGGAGGAAGGTTTTGAAGTGTCTGTTTTATATCTAGGATATTTTTAGGGACATATATTTAACCCCTTTTTTTGTTGGCACTAAACTACCTCCATATTCCACAAATTGTTTTAATGGGTAGTACTTAGTTAACTCCAGACAAGTCCCAAAACGGAGAAAATCGAATATCATATTAGTTAGTCGGCCAAACCGTATGGACGCTACGGACGTTTTTGTTAGAAGACCGATTTTCGGGATGTCTCCTGGTCGTACAAATATCGCTGTAACTCACCCAGCCACTTTCCACCACAGATACGAAATGCTAGCATAGGCGGATGTGGTGGATTGAGACACAGCCCATGCAAAAAACAGATATCTCTAGTTTAAACAGATTTTGATGTGGATATTTTTATTATGTTAAATAGATTGACTAACGGGTGTGTCAATAAACTCTAAATAACCGACATCTGACATGGTTTATTGGATTATGAGTGCACCTTTATTTAATTAAATATTATGTCCATGGCCATGTCTTTTTGATTGTTGATCCCCTGTGAACAAAAAGAGACATGTATTAGAGTTTGAGTTGGGAGCACCGGCAGTGTGTTTGGCACCAAAAGCTTTTGTTGTGCGTCTCCCACTAATATAATTGTTCATGTACCATGCGTTTCACGATCCAGAGGTTTTGTTGCACAGGGCATATGTTTACCAATTACAACTTGAAGGCAAATCTAAAGAAATGCAAATGTTTACCTTGTTTGTCCTTCATGAGACCGGGGCACAAAGTAACACTTATAGGTTTTGCTTATTTAGAAAATATTATTTGAGGTAGATTCATAATATTTGTATACAAACAACAAACAACATACAACATATCTAACATGCTGACCACACTGCTCGCGTCGCGTGCGTGAGCGTTGCAAAATAAATTTAAACATACATGTATTCAATTATTGCACCCACACTGCTTGCGTGCGCCAACGAGCATCTGTGTTGCCAAGTGCTTAAATAGAAGTCAGTTCTATTTGTGACACTGAACGCGGAGCATGTCCTGCTTCTCCCATCTCTTCATTGGTTAACAGAAGCAGATACCCACGTGCCTTCTCCTCATTGGTTAAACCCACGTGGGTGATTGAAAGATGAACTGAGTTTGGTCGGTCGTTGTGGTAGCTATGAGAGTTAGATGCCAATCGCCATATAAAGTCCAAAGAAGAAAAAGCCTGGAAGGAGGAGAGATGACTATAAAGGATTCGGTTGACCATTTTATGTGTGGAATAATTGTCAGAGTAGAGGACCTTGTGCATTGTGCATAATAACAACTTAACGTTTATTTCCCATTTCGAATTAGCAAGCAACAGCAAGCTAGCTAAATAGGACAAATTATCTAGCAACTGCAAGCTAGCTAGCTAAATTGCCATAAATGTTTAATGCTTTTTGACCTGTCCCCAAATTAATATAATTGGTTCAGAGTTTGTTATGACATTTCAACCTGCGTGTCGTGATCACGTTTGGTGTGGGGGGACAAAGTCTATTTGTGCACACGCGCGGCCGGTTTGGGTACGGTGTTAGCCACCATTACACACTGTAACAACATTTCTAGGACATACCAGTCATTTACAATTCAACCAAAAGTGGTGGTAAAATGCCCCCCATGTATTTATCACATGGCTAATTGTATAACAGGCTGCAGGGCTAATTATTACATGGTCTTCAATGGCAAAAATTAGAGGTAATTGAAATCTTCTCTGATTTGAATCTGATATAAAAATATTTTCATTTGATCTTTTAGGCATGTCATATTGCCCTAAAACAGAGTAGTCAGAAATATACTTTTAGAATTCAAAAGTATGAATATGACTTGAATACGAATATACTTTTTCTAGGGTATTGTCTTAGTTGTATTGGCAAACTTGATGTAAAGAAGTGACAGTTTATATCATTATGTGAATGTGTCTAAATACCATTGCATTTTAGGTAAGGGGTTCATTGTAACAAATGTTACAATGTACTCCCAATACAAATCTAATCTAAAGCTTGTGAGAAAATATAACAATAACTATACCAATCAAAAGAACACTTCTGATAAAACAATTATTGCCTTTGTTTGTTAATTAATCATTGTTTATACAAGGGGTGGGTCTCATCCTGAATGCGGATTTGTAAAAAACCGCATTCCAGCTGGTGGCTATTCCACAAGTTACCACTGGCTAAATCTATGACGTTAAAATGACTATTTACTCTGTTCCATCTGACTGCACAATCCACTTTTTTCATCAGCCCAGCCAGGCAAGTTATCAACTTGATCTCCACTATAAAAAGCATGTGGACATTATCTCACATTTCTTTTAGACTAACATGTAGTTTTCAACAGCGAAGAGATTTGTATAAACCTTGCTGTCTGTCTCTCCAACATTTGCAACATTGTTTCAATATTCAAATTCGATCTCCAGCTGTCCAATAGTAATGAACGTGTCGGGGTCGGTAGTGTAGACAAGACAGACATTGTATTTCAGCCAGTCGAAATCATGAATCAGCTGGCATCCTTTTTATGGATATATACAAAGAAATGGAAATAGAAAAAAAGGTAAAAAAGAAACAAAGTGCAGCTAGTTTGCAGTCTTTCCATCTTCAGTTTGAAGTTGGCTTGCTCCTTCCTGACGAGAGAGTACTTTTTATATGCCAGGAGAAATCGCTACTTATTAGCTCATTGTTATGGATGTATCCAAATGTCACTAGAAAACAGCTTAAACAAACGCAGCTACTTTGCTGTTATTCTGTCTGCACTATTTGACGTGACTGTAAATTAGCCGTAGTTGGCTAGTTAGCAAGCAAGGGATAAGAATTTTGCCAGCCAGTATGGCAATGGAATATTTAGAACGGACGACTGATACAGAAAGATAAGAATGAAATGGGCATGGTCTAATTATCTTAACAACCAAGTTTAGCTTTCTTAATGAACCAGAAAATCTATAGTTATTTCTGTCTGTTTATTGATGCTAGCTGGCTAAGTCATTGAACCTGCTTTGCAGTATACTCCTGTGTTTATTTTTATTTGTAAATATTGTACAGTCGCTGGCTAGTATCTCCACTTGCAAATAAAAGCCTCACTGTGTAAGAAAATATGCTACACATTGTTGCCTCTTCACTAAAACCTCCACTGCTAGGGCGTCCTCTGTTGCAATTGAATAAATATCCCTCTGTTGCAGATGAAGAAATAATACATTTTAGTACATTTTCCATGTTTTGAAAATATATTTTGATACATTTCACCCATAGCCACTTGTTAGAAACATTTGTCACATCATTCATTTAAAAGTGTTGTGTTTCTGTGAAACCCAGAGGCTGAGAAATTGGCGATTGAGCTAATCTGACATACCGACGCGACCTAGAGAAAGGAACTAATCTTGAGTCATGAACTCCAGAGGTTTCTGCAAGGTTCGATGGAATGTCTGTGCAGAATTTTAGTAGTGTGCTTTGCATTTTGAGTGAAAGTTTTTATGAAGACAAAAGCCAAGCGGGTGCATGGTATTATTTCATTTGGATGGATATGACAGAAAGGTATGCAGATATTTGAAAGGTGGGTGAAATGTTTGCTTCAGTATACATTTCTTTAGTGTTAAAGTTATGTGTTGTGTCGGTCACGGGGATTCAAGCATTTTTTTGATTGGTTTAGGCTACAGAGAAAGGCATTGAAAATGAGAAATGGCAGCTGACTAGGCCTACAGGAAAAGGTGTGTTGGGTGAGGTGGTAAAGTCTTGATGTATTTTGAAAACTTTTTGGTGACAGTGTTTTTTATTTCCCTTGTGCGTGTGTTATTGCCCTGGTCAAAATATATGCACTATAAAAAGAACAAGGCGTCATTTGGAATAACCCTCCCTTTCTCTCAATTTGTTGATGAGGTCTCTAGTGGCAAAAGTGTGAATGACATGTACCCACCAGAGGCAGAGCTCCAGTACCTGTATTTCCATATAGATGGGGCTCCTTCTCACACAGTGGGAAGTGGTATTGGGCTCAGGGCAGCTAGCGTGGCTGGCTAAGTGATTTAAGGGTTTCGGGCGTAGTAGAGCAGAGGATAGACCAGCCGCATGGAGATTGGAGAAACAGTCGAGTCAGCAAGGTTGGTCAACACCCACAACACCCGCACTACAGTAGCTCGCCTGAGTCCCCTTATCGCCTCCATGCATGCCGTCCTGAATTAATGTTCTCGAAATTGAATATTTCACAAAGTTATGGATGCAAAATAAATCACAGGTAGGTAGAGATAGAAAGTGCTTTCACAAACCTTATTACGTATGGAGGGAACACAATTAATTTCCTGATGCACAGGCTCTGGTTGATTTGTGAATGAGTCTCGCCCTGCAAGAGTTCTCGCTAAGGTGAGCTCCTGCTGAGGCGGCTACAGGTAATTTATTCCTATTTCCAAGTTTGCCATTTACTTTCTCTCCCCTCTGACAAGATTTATTCAAACAATAGTGGCAATCTGTGGTGGTGTTAACATGGTGTTATTGGAACAACTGCCCTGAGCTGGAGACACACTGAGAGCAAGGCTTAGACGTAACAAACCCATATTTCTACCTTCTAGTAAGCTGAATGATATTCACAACAGTATTTCTGGCATGTATCCTCTTTAATCTTAAAGCAATAGTGTAAATTTGAAAGGGCTCTGCTCATTTTCAAAGAATGGAAAAAGAGAATTGTCATTCTTCCATTTGCTGTCCTCAGGTGCCACCTTTCTTTTCTCTCTGTAGGTTAAAGGGTTCTGTCACTGAGTTCCAGTCAGTTATTGTTGATGGGGTCAAAGGGCCCTGAGGATTCTCCATTGTGTCTTGGAGTGCTGTTACCTGTAGTTGACCTGTGCATGGATCATTCCGGTTACATAATAGTACATTGTTTACGTGGCTGAACTCTCTCTGTAATGCCAGGGTTGGCCCGTGTAACAATGTTTCCATGGCAACATCAGAGTTCACATAGCGTTTGAAGTGAGATTTGACAGGGGCCATGGAAGAGTTCAGACAATAGGAGAAAATAGAGAATACAACATGAGGGGGGTTAGAAAAATATGAAAGTGCTATTTGGAAAAAGTGCAGTCAGTGGAATTGTCAATTTTTCTTCTTCTTTTTTTACATCGGTTTTCTTTAGAAAAACTGAAAAGAGAATGAATTAATTTTCTTGTAGACAAAAGTAAATTTTGTATCCTTTTTAACCTGGCTTTTTAAAGGTTACATTCCTCTTCTGTATAAAGCTGAGTACTACAACACGTCCTCGGTTATGTAGCCTCCAAGTCAGAAATTGTGGGTTAAGAGAAAGACAAATCTCTCACATTCTTTGGATACTTTTATTAAAACATTACTTGCCTCCAACATAACGTTTTTGTAAAGAATGTACATAATAATAATGTTAATCATATGAATAATACTTTAACACTCACTTCATCAGTTAATAAGTAGAAATAGTTTGCAGTTTTCAATTTGGATTGTACATTTATATTTTAACGTTTGTCAACGAGGCCATGTCTGCACTTCTCTGCATTCTTTGACTTCAAGGCTGTACAGTAAGGGAAATCAACATGATCTTTTTCCCTTCTGTTTTTCTGACATGAACACATCTCTTCTCCCCTTTGCTGTTTCTTTCACACCCACTTTTTTTCAAGCCACACGCTTACAGTACATCGAAATACAGTTTCACACGAATCCCCCCCATCCGCCCACACACACACAGAGAGTTGGCTGCCTTGAGTGGAGTGTATAGTGCTGAGCTCTGGTGCTTTTATCAGACATTTGGTCATAAAACATCACACTGACAGAGGCAGCAGGCTCCTTTCTCAGCAGAACTAAGCAGAGGCTAAATTTCACTCTATTGCCACCCATCCCCCACCACAGCTCAAACAAACCTTCTTATTGACCCTTTCTCCTCCGCTTTCTCTCCATCCTCTCTTTCTCCACTTCAACTGAAGTGCTTCTTCAGAGCGAGTGGTGTACCTCCGTTTCTAAGGACAACAAAGAATAAAAGCCACGTAATGGACGGTTGAAAAGGGGCATTTGAAAAAATCCCATATATATTCAGGGAGGAACACGTTTTCCAATTTATTGTTACACAACATACGTACATCACTGAGCTGCAGAATTTGGAGATTGTCCGATATTATTAATAAAGTTTTAAAACGGTTAATTTAAAAACACATTTCGATACACAATTCAATAAAAACCATGTCAGTTCCTTCTTGTCAGAATCAAGAAGGTGAATCTCCTTCTCCAACAGACAGTCTAGGCTATAAATATTCCTCTAGTTGTTATATCCACAGTTGTTCACAGTTGTATGACAGGAAGAACAATACAATCCTGTCTTGAAACCCATTTCTCTCTTAACACCAATCTTTCCACGGCTGGATAGATAGAACAAGTCCAACCAGAACTTAGGGTTTTGGTTAGTCACTGATCACAACGGTGGAGTGACTCATGTGTCTGGCGGTCATGTGTCTATGTCGCGAGCTGGCGAGGGTTCGTGGGGCAGGTTGGTGGAGTTGGGCAGGGTCTGCGAGTGCGAGGTGTGGGGCGCATGTCCATGGCACACCGAGTTCTGCTGCAGCTCCAACGCCATGGTGTTCTGCGGTTGAGGGAACTCCTTCACTTGACGGCGGTACTCCAGGAACGTGGACGCCTTCGTAGCGATCGCCACCACGTTCTTGCCCACGAAGATGGTCGAGACTCTACTGTCCTGGAACAGGACCATGTTGACCCCACGGATCAGGATGGTGACCACGTTGATGGTGACTAGGCTGAGGATGGGATAGAGCATCATCTTCTGGGGCGACACGTGCTCCCCTTGCATGGAGATCTCACTGAGCGAGACGCAGGGCAGGATGAGGAGAAGGATGTAGCAGTAGAAAAACATCAGTCCCTCGGCCCAGATGGGCAGGCCTGTCCGCTGAGGCTCCCACAGGTTGGCCTGGATGTCCAGAAGATCCAGAAGATCTAGAGCCACCCAGAAGAGCCTCCCCCGCATGTCCTCCTTCTTCCTGAAGGTCCTCACGTACTCCATGTTGTCCAGAGCCACTAGAACCAAGTAAAGCCCTGGGACGCACACGGACAGTAACAGAGTCAAGGCTTTCCGGGCCACAGTCTCCAGAGACTTCCTATCCGCCTTGCAGTTCTGGAAGACAAAGTATAGCTTGATCTCCAGCACAAAGATGTAGAGGAACCAGAGGATCATGGCGTAGCCGCGGCGGGCCGTGCGCACCTCGGCGCCCACCCACACGGCCACGTAGCGCAGCACGATGAGGAAGCAGATGTCCCCGACCAGCACGATGATGCACACACCGATCTTCCTAGGCCCCTGGTTCTGCTCCACCAGATAGGCGTCCATGAAGGCCATGCTGGTCATGATGACGATGGTGGTCAGGCACACGTGGCGTTTGTCCGGAGGTGGCAACACCATGGCGAGGACCGGACCCGACCGCCTGCTGGCTCTCACCTCCAGTTCACGGTTGCCGAGTTTAGAAAAATAATGGGTTCCTGTGGGAACACCAGTGAGTCATACAGTTAATCTATTGAGAGTCAGTCCAGTGAGTAAAAACAGTGAAGTTGTGGGAGGGGTCAGTCTTTGCAGGGCTGGTAGGTCATTTCTCAGGCCATGCGAACACAGGAACATCATCTCATCACTCAGCGCAGTTCCATTGATCCCCTTCTGCTAGTAAAGCAGGCGCCACAGTGAGGTGCTATATGGCTGACGGTCCATGACTGATACTGGGATGCTAATCCACACACTGAGGGGGAGTGGAAGATACACAGAGGGGTGTGTGAGGGGCATGTATAGGACACAGAGTGCAATGTGAGATTCTATGGGGTAGAGAAAAGCAGTGTGTTTGTGCAGCTCAGTCTCTCAGTGCGTGTGGAGGCTGAGAGAGATTCTGTTATTCAGTGTGTGGCGGAATCACCCTGTGGGGCAGCACTGGCGAAGGTGGTGCAGTGTGTGTGGCTCTGTCCAGTGGTGCAGTGTATGTGAATGTGGAAGCGAAAGAGGATTCTGCAGTGGCCAGATCCCCAGTAGCCATAAATCACAGAGACAAGGGAGGGGGGGTCAGCGACCCGTTGGGCCCCGCGTCCAACGCCAGCTTCCCCGGAGGGAGGCTCTCACACTGGGCCAGAGACACAACATCCTCTCGCCCCTCCGCCACGTGCTGGCCTCGCCACTGCCTGGGGGAGAGAGAGTGAAAGGTAGAGAGGGGGATGGGGAAAGGGAGAAAAAGAGAACTGTCAGTGCAACTGGGCTATATAATGCAGCGCTCATTGCCAAAGACAACAGGCTGTCAACAAGCTAGAAGCCAGGAAGTGTGTCAGTATGGTTAAGATGTGGTCTTGCTTGTTACAGTGTAGGGTGGGAGGAAGATGCTGCACCACTCAGGACCATTTTAGACCATCTGTCATCGCTATATCACTGTGTAATAGGGAGTGCCTGAAGACTTGGTCCATGTTAAAATAACTTAGAATGGCAGGTAGGGGAGACAGGGGGAAATTGTAACAGGGGGCAAGTGTAACACAAGCTAGAGTGATAAAACTCACACAGTACATACCCATTTAGGTTCTCTCTCGTCTTGAAATGTTACAGCCAAATATTTCACTATTTGCAAATGGTTGTTTTTTTAGGGGTGAAAGAAGTTTTCCCACCAGCTCTATTTTTCTTATACTGCCCTGAGCATTAATGTACAATAATTCAAACTAGCATAATTTTCATCACTATATGTTGGCCAAACATTGACATGAATGACATGTGTCAATATTGTTGTCTCTTGCTAGGCATATGAGGTTTTGTCATGGCTGTTGGGTTGGGGGCAATTGTAAAATGACCCTGAGCCAAGCAGCCAAATGATGATGATAACAAGTCATTTGACCTTTAGGATTGTATGAATTATACAGTGCCTTCGGAAAGTATTGAGACCCCTTGACTTTTTCCACATTTTGTTACGTTACAGCCTTATTCTAAAATTGATAAAAGAAAGACCTTATTTATGTAAGTATTCAGACCCTTTGCCATGAGACACCTGTGGTAAATTCAATTGATTGGACATGATTTGGAAAGGCACACACCTGTCTATATAAGGTCCAACAGTTGACAGTGCATGTCAGAGCAAAAACCAAGCCATGAGGTCAAAGGAATTGTCCGTAGAGCTCCGAGACAGGATTGTGTTGAGGCACACATCTGGGGAAGGGTACAGAAAAATATCTACAGTATTGAAGGTCCCCAAGAACTACCAAGACTCTTAGAGCAGGCCGCCCGTCCAAACAATCGGGGGAGAAGGGCCTTGGTCAGGGAGGTGACCAAGAACCCGATGGTCACTCCGACAGAACTCTAGAGTTCCTCTGTGGAGATGGGAGAACATTCCAGTGAAAGGCACATGACAGCCCTCTTGGAGTTTGGCAAAAGGCACCTAAAGACTCTCAGACCATGAGTAACAAGATTCTCTGGTCTGATGAATCCAAGATTGAACTCTTTGGCCTGAATGCCAAGCGTCACGTCTGGAGGAAACCTGGCACCATCCCTATGGTAAAGCATGGTGGTGGAAGCATCATGCTGTGGGGATGTTTTTGAGCGGCAGGGACCGTGAAACTAGTCAGGATAGATGCAAAGATGAATGGAGCAAAGTACAGAGAGATCCTTGATGAAAATCTGCTCCAGAGTGCTCAGGATCTCAGACTAGGGTGAACGTACACCTTTCAACAGGACAACAACCCTAAGCACACAGCCAAGTCAACGCAGGAGTGGCTTCGGGACAAGTCTCTGAATGTCCCTGAGTGGCCCAGCCAGAGCCCGATCGAACCTCTCTGGAGAGACCTGAAAATAGCTGTGCCGCGACGCTCCCCATCTAACCTGACAGAGCTTGAGATGATCTGCAGAGAAGAATGGGAGAACTCCCCAAATACAGGTGTGCCAAGCTTGTCGTGTCATACCCAAGAAGACTCAATGCTGTAATTGCTGCCAAAGGTGCTTCAACAAAGTACTGAGTAAAGGGTCTGAATACTTATGTAAATGTAATATTTCAGTTAGCTATTTATTAAAACATTTGCAATAAATTCTAAAAACAGTTTTTTGCTTTGTCATTATGGGATACTGTGTGTAGATTGAGGGGGAAAAAACGATAACATTTTAAATAAGGCTAACATATGTGGATAAAGTCAAGGGGTCTGAATAGTTTCTGAAGGCACTGTACATGAATTATACAAATAATAACTTTAAATAACCGTGTGGTCCTGTAGACTGACAGAGAAGTTGTAACACATATAACCTGGGCACCATCAGAGAATTCAGATGTTTTGAGAGGTGAACTGAATGACCATGCAAAATAATGAGTGTTACTATAATTATTGGTTTTGTACAAAGACATACTCATATTTCTTACAAAATCATGACATATGTCTATGATAATAGACAATTCATATTTTTTAGTTGCTACATTTGACCCCAGCTACTGCAGCTACCCCTGGCACCGGGGCAAATGTAGCAGACTTCCGGACTTTTCTGATTCAAATCAATACTGTGAGCTGACCGTCTTATGTATAGACATATAAATGGTATGAATGATTAGGAGACAGATGTAAGTTTCTTTATATATTAAAAAAAGTTACTAGACTAGTAGTTCAAGTGGTCTCTGAGCAAAAGAGTAAAATACAAAAACTGTCACAATTGCCCTCAGTCTCCCCTATCATATTGTGATAAAAGATGATAGCTCGTACTACAATAACTTCATAACTGTTTGGACCTTTGCCCCATTTACTCCTAGATCATTCACAGGATCTGCATTAATCCCAAGTGATCAGAAGTGGGTACACAATATCATAGAATAGACTTCTCAATACACACTTTCACAAGTTAAATAGACAGGATATGTCTATGTCCAATATGCCTCCACAGACAGGAGAAAATGTATTTTCTCAATAAAAACAGAAGTCTCAATGCCAGTCAATAACAGTAGAACGTTCAGCCATCCTGCAGAGTGTTACTTAATATATCAATAATGTATCAAGCTTTCCCTCTGATTCTGTTGAATGATGTTTGAAGGTGCGTGTGGTTCGACCTGCTTAGTATCATATTGACGTGCACGTTGAGCGCTATGACAGGTGAGGTCACAGGTGCACTCGTCAACCGTCTGCTCCGACATTTACTGCACTTTGTAAAAAAAAAATGAATTATGCTGGGCGCTAAACATTACCAGCATACGCCAGCCACTCGATCTTGCTCGCTTTATCCATAAATAACACACCAGCGTATAAATGTTAGAAGGGAGAAGAAACAGAACGGGTTAATCGAGAAATGTCTTCTTCAATTTTAATTGGAGCGTCAGTTGTCACACTGTTACGTCCGACAGCCGTGACAGGTATACAAAATCGAGCACACAGCCATGCAATCCCCATAGAAAGGCATTGGCAGTAGAATGCCTTACTGAAGAGCTCAGTGACTTTCAAAGTGGCACCATCATAAGATGCCACCTTTCCAACAAGTCAGTTCGTCAAATTTCTGCCCTGCTAGAGCTGCCCCGGTTAACTGTAAGTGCTGTTATTGTGAAGTGGAAACGTCTAGGAGCAACACCGGCTCAGCCGCGAAGTGGTAGGCCACACAATCTTACAGAATGGGACCACCGAATGCTGAAACACGTAGCGCGTAAAAATCATCTGTCCTCAGTTGCAACACTCACTACCGAGTTCCAAACTGCCCCTGGAAGCAACATCAGCACAATAACTGTTCGTTTGGGAGCTTCGTGAAATGGGTTTTCATGGCCGAGCAGCTGCACACAAGCTTAAGATCATCATGCGCAATGCCAAGCGTCGGCTGGAGGGGTGTAAAGCATGCTGGCCATTGGACTCTGGAGCAGTGGAAACACGTTCTCTGGAGTGATGAATCACGCTTCACCATCTTGAAGTCCGACGGATGAATCTGGGTTTGGTGGATGCCAGGAGAACGCTACCTGCCCGAACGCATAGTGTCAACTGCAAAGTTTGGTGGAGGAGGAATAATGGTCTTGGGCAGTTTTTCATGGTTTGGGCTAGGCCCCTTAATTCCAGTGAAGGGAAATCTTAACGCTACAGTATACAATAACATTCTAGACGATTCTGCCCTTTCCTGTTTCAGCATGACAATGCCCCTGTGCACAAGGCGAGGTTCATAGAGAAATGGTTTGTTGAGTTCAGTGTGGAAGAACTTGACTGGCTTGCACAGAGCCCTGACCTCAACCCCATCGAACACCCTTGGGATGAATTAGAACGCTGACTGCGAGCCAGGCCTAATCGCCCAACATCAGTCCCAGAACCTCAGTAATGTTCTTGTGCCTGAATGGAATTAAGTCCCTGCGGCAATGTTCTAATATCTAGTGGAAAGCCTTCCCAGAAGAGTGGAAGCTGTTATAACAGCAAAGGGGGGACCAACTCCATATTAATGATATGAGGTGCTCGACGAGCATGTGTCCATATACTTTTAGTCATGTATTGTATGTAGCATTTCAATTTCATGTACAATGCAGCATTCAACATATACCTGAACTACTCTTTAACAAAGTTGTTCAACATTGAAATTATTTGGTCAAGAAAATGAATAGAAGTGCATATACTGTACATATCCTACATTACTCTTCCAAGAACATACCCTCTTTGTTTGACACTGCAAGACAGAATATCTCAGCGCTATCTGTTGAGACTCAGAGCTGCGTTGGACACAAACGTAGATTGCCACTTGTGAGAGTAAGCTTCGAGCAAAGACCATCTGGTGATACAGACAGTACTGTAGTTTCACTTCTGTTTAGGAGAAACACAAGGCCACGCTGCTATGTGCTTTTGAAAATCCGAATGTGTTAATGCTGGAGGGATGTTCAACAAGCAGTATTAACCAACATTGATCTACAAATCATTAGAGACACATTCAGTCAGACAAATGTGTGCCTCCTGAAGCTGACTGTGTAACATGCATTGGCATGAAAGGACAAAGTGAACATTTTAAATGAGACATTGCCCCTAAAAGAAATGGAATTATGAAACTATGAAAACCATTTTGTTACTGTATGTACCTGGCCAAGAATATGTTTACACACTGTATTGTGATGATAATTGCCTGTTGAATAGTAGGCCTTCAAGGCTGAAGCTATAGGTGTGTCCATCTTGAATTGGGCTGCAAGCCCAATGTTTGGGTGGTCAGTAGTTACCACAGCCACAATGTCAAAATTGGCTATATAGTAAAAATGTATGAAAACAAAAATGTGCTTTTTGGTCTTAATTTAAGGTTAGGGTTAGGCATACGGTTAGCAGTGGTAAGGGTTAGGTTAAAATCCATATTTTAAGAAGAGAAATTGTATAAATAGGCTGTGGTTACTAGTAACGACCAATTGTTTGAAGAGAGCCTTGTCACGATGCCTCAATTGTCTAGGCAACGCCAAGCACATTCACATAGAAAAACC
Organism: Salvelinus namaycush; assembly: GCF_016432855.1. NCBI lineage: Eukaryota > Metazoa > Chordata > Actinopteri > Salmoniformes > Salmonidae > Salvelinus > Salvelinus namaycush. Next base: position 10,601,751 of record NC_052335.1, read on the forward strand.
CCCAACTAAATGTCCCTTCTCTGTCACGAATGTTGAATACAGGTATTTGAACATACTCTGCCGATTGTCCGTGGTGTTGGTTCTTCAGCTGGTCGAAATTGTAGACAAAATATCCTCAGGAAAGTATTATTAACCTGACTTTGTGTGTGTGTGGCAATCAAAATGTTTGCTCATGACCGAAGTACATGCACGCGATGCATGCATACTAACAGGCGTTTACATGGTTTTGCACCTGAGCCAACTGGCACTCTAAAAACTTTGAGCAGCTGAAGGACCAACCGGTAGAGGTAGTTCAAATGTAATTTAATTAAACATTCTGGCTTGTAAGGAAAATGTCCTCTATTTTGCAGTGCTTTATTTCAGACTGTATATCAAGAATTGGTATCAAAGTCAGATTTTTTGGGGGCAAAGGAGAGCCTAGCATTGTCTGCTAAAAATAGTGATTTTAGGCCACTTTTCTCTCATATTCCAGACTGCTTTAGTGGAAAATAGACAGAGCTATCCATTTCCATTAGACCGATTGGATTTCTGTTAGATAATTGACTTTATATCTTAGTTTTTGTAATGGTTTTTAATTGGACCGAAGACCCAAAGACTCAACCAGATGTTCAGGTAGGGCTAAGGTTTTCATTTACATCTTCGGACAGTTGGCTCTGACAGGACTATTCATTTGTCGAACCCCTATGATTTTCCTATCGAATAGACTGATATTGCAAAGACCAAGTTCCCTCATCTTTCATTTCTAACAAGTTTGTGGTTTATGAAAGTAACTTTGCCTTGTGTCGGTCGAGCCCTCTTTCTTGTTAGTTATTTTTGTTTGGAAGAAATCGATAGATACACATGGTAAGAGAATGAAAGGAGTGTGGTAGGTTTTGGACAACACAGTGGATAGAGGAATCCTTGTAAGGGCACTGTGCACCTCGTTTGTAATCCTATCGAGTGTCTGAATGTTTAAAACCTATTATGTAGAACAGGGCCAAAGTGAGAGATTAAATTCATAAAATGTTGATTAATTGACTGATTAGCTGAAGCCTGTGTCATTCTCATGCTATAAGGAACAGTGCGCACATATATATATCACATAATCATTTAACTGACATTAATTATAAACTTTGTTAGAGATTTGTTTTCCTAATGAACGGATTAGCGTCTATATGCTCGTGATAACATGAGCCCGTTTTAATTGGACGGTTTGGACCTCTTCAGGAATGAAATGGGGAGAACCGTGAGATGTCATCAATGTTTCAGTGCTACGTAGTGAAGCGAGAACCGAAAATTGTGATACATTTTGGCAGTAATGGATGACTGTTAATCTACTCTGTCACATTGGCTGCTAAATCGCCTTAGTCTGCAGAAACGTGGAGTGAGGCGTGTGTGGCAGCGCTTTGCATATCAATTCTTTTAGCACATCCGTAATGTGTAGCTCATCCACTGTAGATCCATCTTGGGGTTTAGCGTAGAGCTAGAATAAGTAGAATAGACATTCCAGGAAAATGATCCATTATGTGGATTGGCAGCCATATTGGGTGTATTATTTAAAATGTGTGATGAATTAACAACTGTCACCTGAGGAATTGATATGCAATCATTTACAGTGCCTTCAGAAAGGATTCACACCCCTTGACTTTTTCCACATGTTGTTGTGTTACAGCCAGAATTTAAAATGGATCAAATGAAAACATGTTGTCACTGATTTACACACACTATCCTATAATGTCAAAGTGGAATAATGTTTTTTGAAATTTTTACAAATGTATTAAAAATGAAAAGCTTAAATATCTTGAGTCAAGTATTCAACCCCTTTGTCATGGCAAGCCTAAATAAGTTCAACAGTAAACATTTGCTTAACAAGTCACATAAAAAGTTGCATGGACTCACTCTGTGTGCAATAATAGTGTTTAACATTATTTTTAAACGACTACCTCATCTCTGTATCCCACACACATATGTAAGGTCCCTCAGTCGAGCAGTGAATTTCAAACAGATTCAACCACAAAGACAAGGGAGGTTTTCCTTATGCCTTTCAAAGAAGGGCACCCTTTGGTAGATGGGTAAAAAAAAATATCCCTTTGAGCATGCTGAAGTTATTAATTACATGTTGGATGGTATATCAATACACCCAGTTACTATAAAGATACAGGCATCCTTTCTAACTCAGTTGCCGGAGTTCAATGGCTGTGATAGGAGAACGCTGAGGATGGATCAACAACATTGTAGTTACTCCACAATACTAACATAATTGACAGAGTGAAAAGAAGGAAGCCTGTACAGAATAAACATATTCCAAAACATGCACACTGTTTGCAACAAGATATTAAAGAAATACTGCAAAAAATGTGGAAAAGCAATAAACTTTTTGTCCTGAATATTATGTTATGTTTGTGGGCAAATCCAATACAACATATTACTAGGTACCACTCTCCATATTTTCAAGCATAGTGGTGGCTGCATCATGTGATGGGTATGCTTGTAATCGTTAAGGACTCAGGAGCTTTTCAGGATGGGAAAGCAAAGGCAAAATCCTAGAGGAGAACCTGGTTCAGTCTGATTTCCAAATGACTGAGAAAGACATAGCTGTAATCACTGCCAAAGTTTCTTTCACAAAGTTAAACATTTTTGCAATATTTAGATTTATTTATTTGAATACATTTTTTTTACCCCTTTTTTCTCCCCAATTTCATGGTATCCAATTGGTAGTTACAGTCCTGTCCCATCGCTGCAACTCCCGTACGGACTCGGGAGAGGAGAAGGTCGAAGGCCGTGCATCCTCCGAAACACAACCCAGCCAAGCCGCACTGCTTCTTGACACAACGCCCGCTTAACCTGGAACCCAGCTTCACCAATGTGTTGGAGGAAACGTACACCTGGCGACCGTGTCTGCGAGAATTGTGACTGGCCAGCCACAGGAGTCGCTAGTGCGCGATTGGACAGGAACATCCCTGCCGGCCAAACCCTCCCCTAACACGGACGACGCTCGGCCAATTATGCACCGCCCCATTGGTCTCCCGGTCGCGGCCAGCTAAGACAGAGCCTGGACTCAAACCAGGATCTCTAGTGGCACAGCTAGCACTGCGATGCAGTGAATTAGACCACTGCAGCACTCGGGAGGCCCTTCTACAAAGTATTGACTTCGTGGTGTAAACTCTATATTTCATTTTCAATTAATGTGCAAGAAAATGGGGAATTATGTGTTGATGGGTGAGAAACAACAATGCAATCCATCTTGAATTCAGGCTGTAACACAACAAAATGTGGAATAAGTCAACGGGTATGAATACTTTCTGAGGGCACTGTATCTCTATGCTTATCACATCATCTCTCAGAATGCTTTGTTCTTCATGCAACAACAATACTATGGAACACAATATCTATTTTACCCATTCTATTTACACTGAGGAAAACATTTCTAATATCGAGAGTTGCACCTCCCCCTTTTGCCCTAAAAACAGCCTCGATTCATTGGGCATGGACTTAACAATGTGTCGAAAGCCTTCCACAGCGATGCTGGCCCATGTTGACGCCAATGCTTTCCACTGTTGAGCGTGAAAAATCCAGCAGCGTTGCAGTTCTTGACACATTCAAACCGGCACGCCTGGCACCTAGTACTATACCCTGTTCAAAGTCACCTAAATCTGTTGTCTTAGCCAGTCACCCTCTGAATGGTACACATACACAATCCATGTCTCAGTTCTCTTATGGCTTAAACATCCTTCGATAACCTGTCTCCTCTCCTTCATCTACACTAATTGAAGTGGATTTATTAACAAGTGACCTCAATAAGTGATCATAGGTTTCACCTGGATTCACCTGGTCAGTCTGTCATTGCAAGATCAGTTGTTCCTAATGTTTTGAACACTCAATGTACATGGCAGCCACTACCTTGTTATCTTGTTGTCTATCTAGACATCCAGGGTCCTATCTAGACAATTCCTCAGGCCCAGCTATGTATCACACCAATGACAGAGGTCGGGACAGACAGGGGTAGTAAAGCACCAATTTAGTTTATTTGCCAACTGCTCTAAAACACCACTGCCTGGAGAAGGGAAGACAGGACATGTGTAACAGGTGATGAGGGGAGAAGAAGACGACAGAAAGGTGGCAGAGCTTTAATAGTTAGCTATCTAGGTTTATCAAACCCAGAACTTCAAGGGTTTAGAAAAGGATTTACAGGCAGCTTATTTGAGGTATTTTTACATTTTCATTTCAGGTTTTTCCTTTATTGTTGGGTTAGTGTGTTCTCCGTTTGCACTTTTCATTACACTTGATTGTTTGGCGTATACAGCATGTTAGCTTTGTGCCCAAGGGCATTCAAGTCTTTGAAAACTACTAGGAGTAGTTTCCACAGAAGTAAATGTTTTCTTTTGTAAAGTTTGTTTGGTGAACTGTTGCCTTGAGATAGACGTGCGTTTGTCGCACCAGCACCGTAGAAACTCCATCCGTCATATCAAAGCTTTGAGCATCTGCCTCTTTACCTGTGGTTCGGTGTCTTCAAAAACTGCGTACTCATTTATCGGAGTCGTGATGTTTATGCTGTTGGGAAGATGTATTGTTATGCATTAAATAACTATCATAGTATGCGGCTTGGCTACACCCGCAAACCAGCTTCCTCCTCCCACTCAAAATACCTCAGGTCGAATATACAGTGTGTTTGCCTCAGTGTTTGATTTAATTCTGTGGTTTACTACTTGACTTATTTCAATGTCAAAAACACTGCAGTGGGGGGACAGCTTGGATTTGCAGTGACTGAGGAGCTGAGGCGCAGTCCGTTTTGTGAGATACAGTTGAAGTCGGAAGTTTACATACACCTTAGCCAAATACATTTAAACTCAGTTTTTCACAATTCCTTCCTTTAAAAATTCCCTGTCTTAGGTCAGTTAGGATCACCACTTTATTTTAAGAATGTGAAATGTCAGAATAATAGTAAAGAGTGGTATATTTCAGCTTTTATTTCTTTCATCACATTCCCAGTGGGTCAGAAGTTTACATACACTCAATTAGCATTTGGTAGCATTGCCTTTAAATTGTTTAACTTGGGTCAAAAGTTTCGGGTACCTTCCACAAGTTTCTCACAATAAGTTGGGTGAATTTTGGCCCATTCCTCCTGACAGAACTGGTGTAACTGAGTCAAGTTTGTAGTCCGCCTTGCTCGCACATGCTTTTTCAGTTCAGCCCACATATTTTCCATAGGATTGAGGTCAGGGCTTTGTGATGGACTCTCCAATACGTTGACTTTGTTGTCATTAAGCCATTTTGCCACAACTTTGGAAGTATGCTTGGGGTCATTGTCAATTTGGAAGACCCATTTGCGACCAAGCTTTAACTTCCTGACTGATGTCTTGAGATGTTGCTTTAATATATCCACGTAATTTTCCATCCTCATGATGCCATCTATTTTGTAAAGTGCACCAGTCCCTCCTGCAGCAAAGCACCCCCACAACATGATACTGTCACCCCCGAGCTTCACGGTCGGGATGGTGTTCTTCGGCTTGCAAGCCTCCCCCTTTTCCCTCCAAACATAACGATGGTCATTATGGCCAAACATTTCTATTTTTGTTTCATCAGACCAGAGGACATTTCTCCAAAAAGTACAATCTTTGTCCCCATGTGCAGTTGCAAACCGTAGTCTGGCTTTGTTATGGCGGTTTTGGAGCAGTGGCTTCTTCCTTGCTGAGCGGCCTTTAAGCTTATGTCGACATAGGACTCGTTTTACTGTGGATGTTGATAATTTTGTACCTGTTTCCTCCAGCATCTTCACAAGGTCCTTTGCTGTTGTTCTGGGATTGATTTGCACTTTTCGCACCAAACTACATTAATCTCTAGGAGACAGAACGCGTCTCCTTCCTGAGCGGTATGACAGCTGTGTGGTCCCATGGTGTTTATACTTGCGTACTATTGTTGGTACAGATGAACATGGTACCTTCAGGTGTTTGGAAATTGCTCCCAAGGATGACCCAGACCTGTGGAGGTCTACAATTTTTGTGGAGCTGTGGAGGTCTTGGCTGATTTATTTTGATTTTCCCATGTTTTCAAGCAAAGAAGCACTGAGTTTTAAGGTAGGCCTTGAAATACATCTACAGGTAATTAACTCAAATGATGTAAATTAGCCTATCAGAAGCTTCTAAAGCCATGACATCATTTTCTGTAATTTTCCAAGCTGTTTAATGCACAGTCAATTTAGTGTATGTAACCTTCTGACCCACTGGAATTGTGATACAGTGAATTATAAGTGAAATAATCTGTCTGTAAACAATTGTTGGAGAAATTACTTGTGTCATGCACAAAGTAGATGTCCTAACCGACTTGCCAAAACTATAGTTTGTTAACAAGAAATTAGTGGAGTGGTTGAAAAACTAGTGTTAATGACTCCAACCTAAGTGTATGTAAACTTCCGACTTCAACTGTATTTACGTCTCGCTGTCTTCATTAGTCTCCAAAATGAGATCCATATGTCGGCCTGGCTCTCTGCCATCGCTATCCTTCCCAGCAGGTGCTTTCTGATTCTGACGTCCTTTTGTGTTTGGGCTGAGCAGTGAATACTCTGCCAGTTTTTCTGATAGGTGGCAGATTGCCTCAGACCCTCCCAGTGGAACACAGAGGAACTTTGCACACAGCTCTCTCTCTACCCTGTTAATGTCTCATTGAAGGAGAGGAGGAGGCTGACAGGGTGGTTATCATTGGATCATGTCTTTCTCACATTCACGTCCATCACTTCCCGATCACATGCTGTAACCACATGCACCCCATGCTTTTTTTTTACAGCAGTAAAGCATCATAGTCCAACCACCTTAGTATGTTTGTTATACCGCCTACTGGGGCTAGTCATAATAGGCCTGAGTAAGAGACCTGGGTTCAAATAGTATGTGAGGGTTTGATTGAGCCTGTCTGTAGTGCACTATCGGGCGGGGGTTTGCACTTTTGGGACTATTCCATGGGTTCCATTGCACCAGACAAGCTCAGGCAAGCTCAGTGGAACACAGTTAAATTCCATCAGAGAAAGCAAATACAATGGGATTACCCATATTGCATTACTGTATGTGTGGCAATCTATTTACTTAACATATGTTAACTGCAGGACTCAGGGCTCTCATGGGCCTAAGCCTTGCTCCTAATGCATAATCATTCCAATTGTATATTTATTTATTGGCTTGAAGTAGGTGTGGAAATTGCCTGCTCTCTTTTGTTATCATTATTTCAGGCGTGTTTTTTTTGTCGTTTTCTGAAAACAATATTCATGCAGTTTAATGCGAGGCTTGGGTGTTTCATGCGAACACAACACCGTGTTCAGCTATTTAGGCACACCTTAAAACCCCATTCTTCTCTCGGTTGCTTTACATTATTAGTGTGGTACTGCGGTTTAATTTGGCTATAATTGCTTGTGAGGTTGCAGTGGGGCGGAATACTGAGTAGAACAACCTTTGAGTAAAGAGGCTTGTGGTGTTTGTAGCTGTGGCTAAGCTTATTTTACCATCCATTACGGACGATTAAGGTTGATGTTCCCTCTCTAAAGCACTCTGTCATATTGTATGTTCAAAGAACTTGAGTGTTTCAATGCACTCTCCTGTGATCAGGATTCCTGAAGCGTATTCAAGAGCTTTTCTTTAACGATTGTTGAAATAGGATCAAACGTAATCCCCCAATCAAATATATCGAACATGACATGCGTTGGACGGGCAAAAAAGACTTCTCTCACACTCCCCTAGGTTACATTTATGTTTAAAGCCCCTCAGAAATCTCTCACTCCAACTCAATCTCAACAGTAAAAACCGGGTGCTTTTTCAACTTGACAGACGTGCATTTTTCATCAAAATGCTAGAAATGTGTGAAAACCGTCACACGTGGCACATTCTTTACTCGCGAAGCTAGGGGAAAGAATCACGGTGAATCACGGCATTAAGAGTCATCATCAAACGGAAATCCACAGCCCTCTGACATCACATTCCTCCTGACAGTATAAGTCACTAATGCAGGGGAGGAACAAATAGTACTTGTAAGGGCCAAGGTCCTCATGCGTGCAGAGAGTGACACTGTCACTGTGTGGGAGTATTCATAAAGTCCTTCAAAGGAGAGGGGAATTTCAATCTCCTTAGGTCCATTTGTTACAGTATGGTTGGAAAGGAGAGAAGAGGAGGATACTTGAAAAAGCTTTACATCAACATGTTAACCGACGTAACCCAGGGTAGATGCATATTCCAGTGTCGGCAGAGCTACCACCAGACCCCTTGTTAAATAAATAGTCAAAATAGCCCCCAAAAAATAAAAAAACGATTTGAAAGTTCCTTTCTATTGAAGTATCACATGGTATATTTTAGTTTTACTGGTTAGCTAACATTGGGTCGTTTTTTGCCGGGTGTTTATAGGGGGGAACCTGCACCCCTCAGCATAGCAGCAAAACAGGGATGAAGAAATGAAGGATCGGTGCTTCACACAGCAACAGCCAATAAATATACTGTGTTTATAGTGGTTCGAAATATACTGTAGTTATTCCAGTTCTTGGAAATGTCTTGTAATGATTCACATCCATCCTTCGTGTCTTAAACTGGTAACAAGCTGCTGTATGTAATAAAGCAGCCTACTGTTTAAGTGGAATTCTCCCTCAGTGAGAGTTAGAAACATATTGATTTTGCCTGTGCAAAACATGGCACAGTTCTCTAATGATGATTTGGTGCTCTGATCACCTCAGGCCAGTAGTGATTTTTATCCACTGGTTATGCAGGGGAGATCCACTTAATCTTTGTGTCGATATTTCCCCCCAACTTCCTCTTTGGATAACCCTAACCTTGCCATTTCTCTCTCTCCCCTCTCCCTCTCCATTCTCTCTTTCTCTTTCCCTCCCTTCTTACTTTCACTTTCCCTCCTCTCTCTCTCCCTCTCTTTCTCTTTCCCTCCCCCCTTTCTCTATTTCTCTTTCCCTCCCTTCCTCCGTTCTCTCTCTTTCCCTCCCCCTTTCTCTCTTTCCCTCCCCTCTCTCTTTCCCCTTTCCCTCCCTCCTTTCTCTTTCCCTCCCCATTTCTCTCTCTTTCTCTTTCCCTCCCCATTTCTCTCTCTTTCTCTTTCCCTCCCCATTTCTCTCTCTCTCTCTTTTTCCCCTCTCCCTCCCCCCTTTCTCTCTCTCCTCTCTTTCGCTCTTTCTTTCAGACAGTTGACATTTCTGCTCTTGCCGCACTACGGGAGTAGTGCATTGTATTCATGTTGCATGGCATTCTTGGTATCATCACTGCCTCACGATATCGACGAAAATGACTCTCAAAAGACGGACACAATCCGAGACCTAGCACAATATAAAATATAGCAGTAATGGATTTAAATGCTGTAATTATTATCTGTTTAAAAATGTCCTTTTAAAAGTTGTGAGTTTTGTTGTTGCCCCCAGGCCAGATGACTCGCTGTAGTTCCTATCCAAGGTAAACACACACCACATACACAAACACACAGTCTCCCTTCGCCCCTATGGCGTGCTTAAGACCAACGTGTAGTGAAGGGCAGAGAGCAGTCACTTTCATGCACTGGCGCAACGGTGTAGAGGTGGAGTGAAAATAAAGGAGTGGAGAAGAAGATACTGAGGGAGAGGGAGAGCGAAAAAGAGGGGGGGGGGGAGAGAACGATACAGAGAAAGGAGGGAACTACCATCAAAGGGGAGAGGCGCCAATACAGAGAAAACGAGCGAGGAAATCTCTAAAACTGATTGAGTGCCAGCCAGACACACAGGGAGAATCATCTGAAGCACAGGTATAATGAACCAGCCTATGTAGCAGTCCCAGGAAGCTTTCTAAAAGAGAACAGAATGAATTTACTTTTTTTTTCAAGAGACTTCCGCAGAGACCAACAAAGGAGGCAGTGTGGATATGTCAGACAGGTCTTCGAACCCCTTTGTGATTTCATAATAATATTTTGGATGTTGTCTTGCGAATAATTCCAAAACAGGAGTTTTGATAAAATGACACTCAACTGTCGCTCTCTCGCTCCCCACGGCGACACCTGCTCTGTACGATAATGAAATGGAAAACAATATTTCACTCAGGTTTAGAGATTCCTGTTTACACGATGACAAGACACCACCACACGTTGACTTCCATAGCAACCGGTTTCCGGCGAGGAATGAGAGAAAGAAAAAATGAAGTGAAAGTTTGGGAATGTGTGTCATACAATTCATATGTAACTATGGGAACTGCATCCCCGAACATGTTATTTAAAGACAATGCAAATATAGCTACACTCTTAGAAAAAGGGGTTATTTGAGGAGAGATAGGGTTTTGCTCTTTTTGGAAGGCGAGAGTTCTTTGTAAGGCAACGGGTTCTAGCTAGACCATTAATCATTCTAAGAACCGTTGATGATTCTTTGAAAGCCAAGAAGGAATCTACATAGAGCCCTTCTGCATCTGAATAAACTTTTTTTGTTGTATTTTGTATATTTTGTTTACCCTCATACGACCAATATATTTGATATACAGTGTATTCGGAAATTATTCCGACCCCTTGACTTTTCCCCATTTTGTTACGTTACAGCCATATTCTAAAATGGATTACATTAAATGTTTTCCTCATCAATCTACAGACAATACCTTATAATGACGGAACAGGTTTTTATAAATGTTTGCAAATTTATAAGTAAAAAAAATGAAATGCTGTATTTATATAAGTTTTCAGACCTTTCGCTTTGAGACTCGATATTGAGCTCAGGTGCGTCCTGTTTCCATTGATCATTCTTCAGATGTTTCTACAACTTGATTTTAGTCCACCTGTGGTAAATTTTATTGATTGGGCATGATTTGGAAAGGCACACACCTGTCTATATAAGGTCCCACAGTTGACAGTGCATGTCAGAGCAAAAATCAAGCCTTGATGTCAAAGGAATTGTCCGTAGAGCGCAGAGAAAGGATTGTGTCGAGGCACAGATCTAGGGAAGGGTACCAAAACATCTTTGCAGCATTGAAGGTCCCCAAGAACACAGTGTCTTCCATCATTCTTAAATGGAAGAAATTTGGAACCAACAAGACTCTTCGTAGAGCTGGCCAAACTGAGGAATTGGGGGAGAAAGGCCTTGGTTAGGGAAGTGACCAAGAACCCGATGATCACTCTGATAGAGCTCCGGAGTTCATCTGTGGAGATGGGAGAACCTTCCAGAAGGACAACCATCTCTGCAGACGGAAGCCACTCCTCAGTAAAATGCACATGACAGCCCGCTTGGAGTTTGCCAAAAGGCACCTGAAGACTCTCAGACCATGAGAAACAAGATTCTCTGGTCTGATGAAACCAAGATTGAACTCTGGCCTGAATACCAAGCTCACGTCTGGAGGAAACCTGGCACCATCCCTACGGTGAAGCATGGTGGTGGCAGCATCATGCTGTGGGGATGTTTTTCAGCGGCAGGGACTGGGAGACTAGTCAGAATCGAGGGAAAGATGAACGGAGCAAAGTACAGAGATCCTTGATTAAAATCTGCTCCAGAGCGCTCAGGACCTCAGACTGTGGTGAACATACACCTTTCAACAGGGCAACGACCCTAAGCACACAGCCAAGACAACGCAGGAGTGGCTTCGGGATTCGTTTCTGAATGTCCTTGAGTGGCCCATCCACTTGAACCGATCGATCATCTCTGGAGAAACCCAAAAATAGCTGTGCATCGACACTCCCCATCCAACCTGACAGCGCTTGAGAGGATCTGCAGTGAAGAATTGGAGAAACTCCCCAAATACAGGTGTGCCAAGCTTGTAGCAGAGATATTCACAAGTCTTTGAGGTAAAGTCCAAGTCAAGTCTCAAGTCTTTTAGGGCCAAGTCTAAGTCAAGTCCCTTTTGGCAATGGCTTTCTTCCTGCTGTGGGTTAGGTCTATAAACCTTGTAAATTATTTGAAGAGACTCCCTTGTTCATTAGTCCATACCTGTATGAAAGAAAGCACATCAGGCACTATTTAAATCAAAATACATTTCCTTTTAAAATGTAGACAGTTTACATGAATAAAAGTAATTATACTGGATATGAAAAAAAGCAAACGTAACATTTAAAAGTGTATGGTATTTTGTGTCAGACAGTCTATTTCACTTCATTCTGTCACACAAACAGAACATCTGTAGGTGAGGGAAGATACATGAAGATAAATGACAAGTGTGAATGTAAACCAAAATGACTGACAACTGTTCAATTACTGCACCACTAAAGTGTCCTATAAATGACCTTTATCCCTAAAATATACTTACTGACCTGGACACTTAATAGAAATACAATTTTCTGTAACAAGTAGCAAATTACTTCCTGTGCCCATTTATGTTGCAGACAGGTCAAGTTTGTCATCGTTCTTGCACTGAGCCTGGCACGATGAGGGTGCATGATGAGGCCTCCATGACTAAACACCCTCTCCACTGGGGCACTGGTGGCAGGTACAGCCAACACGGTCATTGCTACCTGGTTGAGCCTTGAACAGTCTTTTGCATGTATTCTCCAAAAATCCAAGCAATCAACTTCATTTTCATCAGAAGATACTTGAATGTAACGAATAATCTCCGCTCTGACAGATGACTTTGTCTCCTTTCTTCTTGCTGATCTTGTTGCGGAGGCCAGAGAACAGTCTGGAGGTTTTGGCAGGTGGTTGTTCTTCTTGTCCACTAATCCTCTCCGAAACAGTGACTTGATGTATATGATGAAGAATATAACAGTATACATTGTACATGTCACGCCCTGACCATAGTTTGCTTTGTATGTTTTATGTTTTGTTTGGTCAGGGTGTGATCTGAGTGGGCATTCTATGTTGTATGTCTGGTTTGTCTATTTCTATGTGTTTGGCCTGATATGGTTCTCAATCAGAGACAGGTGTTTTGCGTTGTCTCTGATTGGGAACCATATTTAGGTAGCCGGTTTTGTATTGTGGGTTGTGGGTGATTGTCTATGTGTAGTGTTTAGTGTCAGCACTATTTGTTATTTAGCTTCACGGTCGTCGTTTTTGTATTAGTTTCGTTTAGTGTTCTCTGTCTATTAAAATCAAGATGAACACTAACTACGCTGCGCTTTGGTCCTCTCCTTCTACCACCACAGACGATCGTGACAGTACATGAAAAAAATTATTCATTATTTGAATGCAAGTGGCTTAGAAAACATTGTGTGTTGCAATGCATTGTACCTACCGATCAAACTCTCCTTCAATTGAGCTTTATCTTCATGTGGTATGAGGACCTCATGATCAAGCCAGAACAGGCAGAAAGATGGGTACAGCAGTGCAGCCATTATGTATACATTGTCACCAAATGGAAGTTTTGTTGCCTGTTCATCCGAGTGCTCCATTCTGACGTTCACAAACACTCCCTGGAATCAGCGTTTGAGTGACTGACAAAAAGGGTACAAAATGTCCACTAGCTCCAATAGCTGTCTCCATTCCCTTGGTGATAAGCAGAGCTCCTTGTGTCCTTGGGCCTCAAGTAGAGTATTGAGGCTTTGTTGATTCAGATTGGTGACTGCTTTAACAAGCCGGAGGATTGAATTCCATCTGGTAGACACAGCAGCAGGGATACTACGATTGGCTCCGAACTCAGCTTCACATGCTTTTTTCAGACCACAGGTAGTATGTAGTAAGCTGCAAAGTTTAGTTACCTTAGCCATCACACGGTTTATTTTTTTGTTTCCTTTAGTCCATCTCTAAATCACAGTTGTAATGAATGGGCAAAGCACTGTAAGCGCTGTTGCCTGCTGTTGGTTTGGATAGCTTCTACATCAGCATTGTACTCTTCACCAAATTCTTCCCATAGGCTAGGGTTATCCTCATCATCATCGCTTGCTTTGGGGAAACAAACTGTGAAGGCCCTTTTCATGTTTGCAGCGTTATCACATATGATATCATCTAATTTATGTTTTATGGCAAAATGATCACATATTATTTCAAATGTATCACTGATTCTTTCCCCAGTGTGTGACCCTGTGAATCTATCACAGCTCAACAGAACTGACTCCAGTCTGGGTGTTTTTTTCTCTTCCATGGCCATGTAATGGGCCGTTACTCCCATGAAGCCCCTCATGGTCCTGTCAGTCCATATATCTACAGTGACAGACACTGATTCTGTCTGTTCTAGGGCACTTTTGATTGTAGCCTCTTTGTTCAGTGTTAAGTCATGCAGGCGCCTGGTCGACGTGGGCATACTTACTGGTCTATATTTGTCATCTACCACTGACATGAAAAGCCTAAAGTGAGGGTTGTCCACTAAGGACATAGGCAGGTTGCAGGAAATGATCAGATATTGGAGTATAGCCTCCGTTATGGTCTTCTGCCTGGGGTGGCCCTGGCTGTACACATGGACACCTGTGGTGGTCAAGAATGAGTCAATGCTGCTCTGTCCTTCTGTCCCTGTGCTAGCCACCTTTTGCTTTGCAGAATTCAGTGAAACTGCAGATGAACAACATGATGGATAGTTGTTGCTGGCTGGAGATGGAAGTACAAGGACACAACCAAATATATATGGTCTATGAGATTTTTCAGCAGACATGTCCAAGAAGTTGCATGCTTTGAACTCTTGTTTCATACTAAGCTACTTCCTAGGACCAGGCTACAACAGAAAGTACATTACATCTCAGAGTGGTATGTATGTCGCCGAGATGTAACTTAATCATCTCTGCTAAAAAGTAGACATTTCCAGTTAGCTAAAAGATGACATGCAAGAAAGCTAGCTATATCTAGCTGGCATCTGTTTAACAGACTACTATTAGTCTAACTACATTGTAATGTTGTTAGCTAGCTAGCCTAACTGACCTTTCGCGGTGAGTTTTCAAACATTGGATGATGTTCGATGTAGTTGCACCAGCATCTTTTAATGTTAGTTCCACAAGTTTTGAAAAACAGCATTTTGTTTTTTGCCACTGGCATTACACTGCAGGTTCTTGTAACCAAATGTAATAATGAAAGCCTCACCACCTGATGACATTTGCTGATGTGCGATTGGCTGTAGTACTACAGCGACTTACAGATGACGCAGACGTTCTAGAACGTTTTTCAGCCCTCTGTATTAAACTACTTTCTCGGTGTTACAACGCAGCCTGTTCCATGTTATCTGACAGGATGCACGACAAAAACGTATCCCAGTACTGACTTGCATTGTTCACGAGTCTCATCTAGAGTCCAAGTCAAGTTTCAAGTCAATTGATCACGAGTCTAAGTCAAGTCGCAAGTCATTTTCTGAGACTCGCACTCGAATTTCCATCTCTGGCTTGTAGTGTCATACCCAAGGAGATTCGAGGCTGTAATCGCTGCCAAAGATGCTTCAACAAAGTACTGAGTAAAGGGTCTGAATACTTATGTGAATGTGCTATTTCATTTGACTTATTTTTTATGAATTTGCAAACATTTAAAAAAATCTGTTTTTTGTTTTGTCATTACGAGGTATTGTGTGTAGATTGATGAGGGAAAATATATCTTTAGGATAAGGCTGTAACTTAACAAAATGTGGAAAAAGTCAAGGGGTCTGAATACTTTTAGAATGCACTGTACATGGATTACCTAGAAGCAACAATCATAGCAAAATATCAACATAATTTACTTGTCTAATGATATTTTGATAAGAATTATGTTAAGTGAAATATACAATAACCAAAAAAGACATATTTCAGCAAAATTACAATGTAATATAATGTAAAATGAAAATATTTTTTCCCTTAAGTAATGTGCAGCTTTTACAATCCACATAAGTACTAAAAAGCTGATTTACAATAATTTGATGGTAGTTGACTACCATTTAGTTTTTTTTACCACAGCATTCTGTAGCGATACGCCATCCCATCTGGTTTGGGTTTAGTGGGACTATCATTTGTTTTTCAACAGGACAATGACCCAACACCCCTCCAGGCTGTGTAAGGGCTATTTGACCAAGAAGGAGAGTGATGGCGTGCTGCATCAGATGACCTGGTCTCCACAATCACCCGACCTCAACCCATTTGAGATGGTTTGGGATGAATTGGACGACAGAGTGAAAGAAAAGCAGCCAACAAGTGCTCAGCATATGTGGGAACTCCTTCAAGACTGTTTGAAAAGCATTCCAGATGAAGCTGGTTGAGAGAATGCTAAGTGTGTGCAACGCTGTCATCAAAGCAATGCGTGGCTACTTTGAAGAATCTCATATCAAATGTATTTTGATTTGTTTAACACTTTTTTTGGTTACTACATGATTCCATATGTGTTATTTCATAGTTTTGATGTCTTCACTATTATTTTACAATGTAGAAAATAGTAAAAATAATGAACAATACTGAAATGAGTAGGTGTGTCCAAACTTTTGACTGGTACTGTATGTGGTAAAAATGACAGCCATCTACAGGGGCAGTACACCAAAATGTTAAATATACTTAATTTTATTGACAACAAGTGATTCATCCATTGATATTGAGAGAGAATGACCAAAACTATGGCTTAGTTGCCTTTATTTACTTACCCCACAGCTAGCATTAGCACCGCTGCTTGTGAAACAATGGGAGTGGTAGGGCCTATGGCAGGGTGCTTCAAAAATTCATGGCTACGTCCTCAAAGTCAATTCAAACCAAATGTTATAGCAACCGAAATACCATAACAAGATGCACATATAGAATATTGGCGGATATTATGGGAATTCTGGTATTTATAGAACATTTCCCGTAAAATAACTATTCTTCAGAGAATACGCACGTACAGTTCTACCATGTATTCATACCGCTGACATACTTTCCTAAGCTGTTTTGACTGCAGCTAAGCATATATGAAAGGTAATTTAGATTTTGTTCACACTTATGCCTAGTTATAGGATAAAGATGCCTCTGGGGTCGTCGGTAGTATGAGGATTATGTAGTGCCTGAGCATTATTGTTTACCTCAGTGTTTAAACTTTAACATCAAGAGTTTGAGTAATCTGAAGCTGCTAAAAAGATAGCTGTGAGAATGTTTTTCTCGGTACCTAGAGTATAGGAATTGTTGTGCATGCATCTGGTATTCCCTTAATCATTTTACATATCCAGTACTGACACAGTTGTCTTTGCCATGATCTCTGTCTTTAAAATGTGTTTTTTTTGTGATTTTTATTGAGCAGAGTAGGAGAATAGAAGGGAATCGGAGTGAACAAGCAGCGTATTGTATGGTACACAGCAAATTGGCAAGTGCTACCTAGGTTTTTTTTGTGACTCAGTGGTGTTAAAGAACCCCAGCGTTGAGTGTGATTTACAGTATGTCATTTTTACTCTGAATACTCAAAACCATGCCCATCATTATCGTATTTCCCAGCATCCTCTATTGTAGGTTGATTTTCAGAATTGCTTGTTTTAATATCTGTGTTTTTGCATGTACATTGATTGGTTTATTAATCTTATGCTGCACAAAGATAAATAACATATACATTTTTACAAACAAATTAAATCTGTTAGTAGTTAGATTTGTTGCACCCGTTACTGAGATGGTTGTTCCAGTTTAGATTATTGAGGTAGTCTCAATAATCAATCTTTCATACCCTGGCAGTCATTCTAAATGGTGGTTGTAGCTGATCAAAGATCCAATTGTTGAATATCTTCACTTTAGCTGGATTCCAATAGGAATTACACATCATTTTGCAAGCCAGTATAATGTGACTTGCGGGCCTGATTTGGCCTGTAAACCAGGAGTTTAGACCACTGTGTTAGGGTATAACTAGGCCCTCAAAGAAAGGGCTTATGATATACAGTATGTGATGTATTGTCAGAGTACATTTTTTTAAATAACACAACTAAAGGGTTATTGGCAGAACCGTTCGTAGAGGGTTATAGGAAGAATCTTTAGACGATGAAAGGGTTATTGGTAGAACCATTTATAGAGGGTTCTATGAAGAAGCCAAAGAACCCTATATGGTTATACTTAGCACCTTTTTTTCTAAGAGTGTAAACACAACTTACAAATCGAAACTCTATGCACACTACTCAGTAAAATACATCCATATCAGTCTATCTTATTCCCCTAAGAGGCAGTTATCTACCACTGAGGCCAAACAAAACATCAGAAGCCTTGTTTGGCATCAGCAAACACAAAATGGCAGCTCAGTGGCAGCTTTCCCCATTGAAAAGAACAGACCTCTCCTGCCACTGTACTACACAAACAGATGGTTATTAAAGGGACTCACACAGACCGATGCCATGCGCCATCCACAGCCAGGGAGATCCAGCCAGGCTGTCTGGTCTCAATCCCCCCTAGAGGGCACCTAACTGGGGAAGGATCACAGAGGAGTCTTTAACCCATCCACCCCCCCACCCCTCCTCCTCACCAGACGAGAGTGCTTGTCAGCTGATCGATGGATGTCTGCGCCTGATAGGCTGGACAGTGTGTAGTCGGTTAAAAGCCAAAGTGATCAATCAACCACCTGCTAACAGCCTCTCCAGAATGAGGACGGATCCCTCAACGAGCCAGAGAGAGAACCTCCTCTGCTCCTCCCCTCCTCTTTACCTCCTCTACTCCTCTCCCCCGCTCCTCCTCCTCTTCCTCTCCTCCTCCTCCTCCAGTACATTGTACTGATCTATACCAGACCTCCCACAGAAGCGAAGTGTGAATGACCAGTGTTCAAACCCAGGTCTCCTGTGCACCTCAAGATTTGGTTAGCCCCCTGAGCTAAAGGCCCTGAGCTTGAGACAATGTGAGTATTCAGGTCTAACGAAATGGTCATTTTAAGATGAACAACAGTTTTTCACAGGTCGCTATTACACTATCCCAAAAGGTTCACCATTCATTCTCAACAGTATCTCAACAGTCTTCGCTCTCATCCCAATATGTTCATTTTTAGGGTGTGGGCTAGTCTAATGAACCGATTAAATGCCAAAGTGTAATTGAGAAGGAGGAATTAATCAAAAGAGCATTGGCTGTCGGGCCCTGCCAAAATGGGACTAAATCACTCTTGAAGATGTCGTCTCATTTTAGCCGCTGTATTATTAAGACCGCTCATAATTTTCTTGGAAGGAAAGACAGTAGAAAGACACTGTAGTGTGCTAGTTCATGTTGGGTCTTTGTAAAGGCCTTTGACAGAAACTGGCCTGTATTTAACTGCCTCCCACATACAGCGCCTTCAGAAAGTATTCAGACCCCTTGACTTTTTCCACATTTTGTTAGGTTACAGCCTTATTATAAAATCAATTAAATCGCCGTTCCCCCTCATCAATCTACACACAATACTCCATAATGACAAAGCAAAAACAGGTCTTTAGAAATTTTGGCTAATTTATTTAAAAAAATGTCTGGGCTCTGGCTGGGCTACTCAAGGACATTCAGATACTACTGAAGCCACTGCTGCGTTGTCTTGGCTGTGTGCTTAGAGTCGTTGTCCTGTTGGAAGGTGAAACTTAACCCCAGTCTGAGGTCCTGAGTGCTCTGCAGCAGGTTTTCATCAAGGCGCTCTCTGTACTTTGCTCTGTTCATCTTTGCCTCGATCCTGACTAGTCTCCCAGTCCCTGCCGCTGAATAACATCCCCTCACCATGCTTCACCGTAGGGATGGTGCCAGGTTTCCTCCAGACGTGACGCTTGGTATTCAGGCCAAATAGTTCAATCTTGCTTTCACCAGACCAGAGAATATTGTTTCTCATGGTCTGAGAGTCTGTCGGTGCCTTTTGGCAAACTCCAAGCGGGCTGTCATGTGCCTTTTACTGAGGAGTGGCTTCCGTCTGTCCACTCTACATTAAAGGCCTGATTGGTGGAGTGCTGCAGAGATTGTTGTCCTTCTTGACGATTCATACATCTCCACAGAGGAACTCTGGAGTTCTGTCAGAGTGACCATCGTGTTCTTGGTCACCTCCCTGACCATGGCCCCGCTCCCTTGATTGCTCAGTTTGGCCGAGCGGCCAGCTCTAGGAAGAGTCTTGGTGGTTCTGTAAGAATATTTTGAAGATAAATACACAACGCAGAGGACAAAAGGTCAAGAGGGAATGAACGATCAATGGAAATAGTTTTATTTTATTTTATTAATGATCAATGGGTCAGAGACATGGGAGGAATTTGTCTGTACATTGAGCCTGAAACAAGATACTTGTTATTTGGCCATTGGCCCAATTTTACTGCAAGCAATTCTAATTGGTCAACCACAGGCTAGAGTTGCTGGTTATAAATTGCATCCTGTCACTTTGTTCTGTGGATAAAATCACTGAGGACAGGGGAGAATGAACATTGACCCTCTACTCCCCAGCATGATTCGTTCTCTTTGAATAAACCTATTTTTCTCCCCCTGATTTGCTTTGGGGTCTGTGTCATTGAAGAGTAACATCAACTGCTAAAAGTTCCAAACATCTTCCATTTAAGAATGGAGGCCACTGTATTCTTGGGGACCTTCAATGCTGCAGAAATGTTTTGGTACCTTTCCCCAGATCTGTGCCTCGACACAATCCTGTCTCGGCGCTCTACGGACAATTCCTTCGACCTCAAGGCTGGGTTTTTGCTCTGACATGCACTGTCAACTGTGGGACCTTATATAGACCGTTGTGTGCCTTTCCAAATCATGTCCAACTAATTGAATTTACCACAGGTTGACTCCAAGTTGTAGAAACATGTCAAGGATTATCAATGGAAACGGGATGCACCTGAGCTCAATTTCGAGTTTCATAGCAAAGGGTCTGAATACTTCTGTAAATATGGTATTTATGTTTTTTATTTGTAATACATTAAAAAAAACTGTCTTAGATTTTTCTTTATGGGTTTTGTGTGTAGATTGCTGAGGATTTGTTTTTATTTCATCCATTTTAGAATAAGGCTGTTTGGAAAAGGTCAAACGCAATTTAGTTTTTACCAACTATAAGTTGCGGCACTCATAAATTATTCCCTGCTCCTTAGTGCTCTCTCTGTCTCTGTCTCTCTGAGACATACACACAATTACCAACCCATGACTTTGAATACAAATACCAAAGCCTGCTGTTTCATGTTATTTATCAATGACCTGATTTCGAACTGGTTTCTCAAATCAGTAGACAACCAACTCTCTAGTCTGAAAGAACTGCAGGTCTGCTTTTGAAGGATAGGCAGGGAAGGTGAAGGTGAAACAAAAGCAACGCAACAACAGCAAGAGAAGAAGACGACAAGAGGAAGTAGGAACAGCTGGAGACATCCAATTACTGTAACACCGAGACGCTTGACACGAATCCGCCGTGACACGTTGTGTTGCTTGTTAGTGAACGAACGCATCGTCACGACAGACGGCTTGCGCTAACTAGAATCTAATATTTTATTATTTTAAGAATGGAATTCTGAACTCCTCACACGCTTTTTTTGGGGGGGCAGGATAGGAGCAGAAGCAAGGAGGCGGAGTAGAGGGAGCAGAAATGCATAGGGCTCATGCAGGGAACGAACCGGGATCCCTCTGCTGCAGGGGGAAGTGTGACCCACTTGACCAGACTCTGGTCCGAGTCGAACGTTTCTAATGGGATAACAAGGAGCTGTCAATCTATTCCAGATACACTTGTATTGTTATTTATTACAGTTAGTGGAACTTTGTTAATTGAGCATGATCAGGGCTGTTGTAATGTGTGTGTGCGTGTGGTTCAGTAAGTGTGTGTGTGTCTCTGTGTTCATGTGGGTCCATCCATCCGTGTGTGTGTGGTTATGACTGTTAATCGATGCCGTGTGGCTGTGTTGTTCTGTATGTCTCTCCCAAGTCCTAGTCATCTCTCCCCAGGCAGGCTAAGACCTCTCCTGCTATGTTGAGGCCCGAACTGGCTGAGCTCTGGAGAGAGAGAGAGAGAGGGATTTTAAAGCTGTAACGTTAATGGGAGGGGTAGAGAAAGAAACCATAAAGCTGCAATGGATAAAAGGAATCAATAAACGTTCACGCTCACATGTATACACACACACACACACACACACACACACACACACACACACACACACACACACACACACACACACACACACACACACACACACACACACACACACACACACACACACACACACACACACACACACACACACACACACACACACACACCTCTCACATACCTGAGCTTGAATGATGAGTATCTACCAGGGAAAAATGCTCAAATTCTCCAATTTCTCCCCTTGACTGAACCCCTGCTCCCTCACGGCTCTTTTCTCATCAGAGAATATTTTTTTTCTTAGAAAAGACAGATCTGCCCTCTTCACCTCAGAGAGAGTTCACACTCATTTTCATTCAAACTTCGTCTGCTGAACGTTTACTGAACGTTTACTGAACGTCCATATGATGTAGCTCAAGCCTCAAGGTCATTTATCAGATAATGAAGTGCAAGTTATACATTTATAATTCTTAAATAATATTTAGGGCTAGGGTCCTTTTTTCAGTATTTCCGCCTGACTGACGTGCCCAAAGTAAACTGCCTGTTACTCAGACCCAGAAGCCAGGATTTGCATATAATTGGTACCATTGGATAGAAAACACTTTGACGTTTGTAGAAATGTTAACATAATGTATGAGACTATAACACAATTTATATGGTAGGAGAAAATCCAAAGAAAAACCAACCAGAATTGTTTTTGTTTGTTGAGATACCATGCTCTTACAATGGAAAGCTATGGGTCCTATGCAATTTCAGCTCCCAGATTGCAATTCCTAGGGCTTCCAGTAGATGTCAAATAATCTTTGTTCAAGGTTCCAGGCTTGTTTCTTCCAAAACGAGAAAGAATTTAGAGTTTTGGTACTGGGAGTCTGTGGGTGCGCACTTGCTAATTTTATATTTCTATTGAACATACTACTTTAAAATATTAAATATTATAGTTTAATTACATTTTAGGTACTTGAGGATTAAATAGAAACGTAGTTTGACTTTTTTTAACAAAGTTTAGCGGTAGCTCTTTGGATTCCTTTGTCTGCATGTTGAACTCAAATCGATGGCGCCAACTAAACTGACTTTTTGGGATATAAAGAAGGATTTTATCTAACTAAACGACCATGCATGTTGTAGCTGGGACCCTTTGGATTGCAAATCAGAGGAAGATTTTCCAAAAGTAAGGGATTATTTAATCGCTATTTGTGATTTTATGAAGCCTGTGCTGGTGGAAAAATATGTTAATCTGGGGGCGCCGTCCTCAAACAATCGCATGGCATGCTTTCGCTGTAAAGCCTATTGTAAATCGGACAATGCTGTTAGATTAACAAGACTTTAAGCTTTTAACCGATATAAGACACTCGTATGTACCTAGATGTTTAATATCCATAATTTTTACGATTTCTATATTTGAATTGCGCGTCCTCCAATTTCACCGGAGATTGTTGACAGGTGTCCTGCTGACGGGACTCCTAGCCCTAAGAAGATCTATATAGACTAAGATCAAATGCATGCTCTTCCTAATCACCAGGTGAATTTAATCATTTGTGTTTAACAGTTACGTACCTTATTGTGATTGTTTTAAATTAAAATGGTCAACAATAAACAAAAATGGCTTCTTAGCAAAGAGCAGTTTCTCAAGCAAGAATTTTGCTAGGACTGTCTGGGAGTGGTCTGAGTGGGGAGGGGAAAACTGAAAATTAGCTGTTATTGGTAGCGAGGTTTGGAACGCTCTTTCTTATTGGTCTATTAACAAATTAACCGCGTAGTGATGACTCCAACCCTCCAAAAAAGTATATCTTACACTAAAAGGGCATTATCATAATTTTCACAACATTATTACAATATTATTACAACCAACCTCTTTAAGTGGCGCTTAGGATTCACCCCATATATACAAAAGGGCATTAAATGTCTTATATTCTGGTGTGATATAACTAGTAATATGACCCAACAGGTGTGGAGGGGACAGACCTGAGCTTGAAAAGTCCAACTGAGCAAACACAACTGTGGGAAAGTGCATATTCCTTGGTTGCTGGGGAAACCGGTCTCTTGGTAGAACGATCTTAGTCGTGGGATATGGAAGTGTGGAGTGTGTGTGTGAGAGAGAAACAGAAGGTGTGTGTGTGTGGGCGGGGAGGGGGGGTGCGTAGGTGTGTGTGTCTGTGTGTGTGATTGTGTGTGTGAGAGAGAGAGAAAACGAGAAAGAGAAAATGTAATAACAAAGACCCCGACTGACCCAGAGACTGTAAACAATGACTCCCCCCTCGGTGTAGAGCAAGGATCTAGATCTACCCATGTAACAGTCAACATACGCTACGTTATCCGTCCTACTCATCCTTCATGTTAAATATCCCTCCATCCACTCTCTCTCTTATAGATTATTCAAATGATGGGTCCCTCATCTAAGGAATTAGAGTGGTAGACATATGGTCCTATAAATTGGCTTCATCGGATAACACATTCTAGCTGAGCGAATCTCTATGATATACTGACACCTGTGTGTCCTAATGCACTATTACTTCATTCTGAGCTAGAGCATTCCTACATAGTGCACTACTATTGACCCGAGCACTATGGACCCTGGTCAAAAGTAGTACACTAAATAGGGAATAGGTGCCATTTGGGACGTAGGCCAGTGAGAGCAGTGAGAGCTGCGTCTGTGTCACCCAGCAAGATTAAAGTCATAAAACCTTGCAGGGAAATGACGTGACATTTCAGCCAAGCAGTAAAACCTCTTGGTCTCGGATGCTACTCTCTTTCACACTGTACTGTAAATCCGCCGCTAGCAACAAGAGGGTTTACAGTCAAGTAGATATTTGCATGGAGTTGAAACATGCTAATGTGAGGTTAGGGGACTGGAGAATTGTGTGTGTGCGATGGTATCTGTGTATGTTCACGTGTGTGTGTGAGAGAGAGAGAGAGAGACTGTGTAATGCACAATGAGTATCTGTGTGTGTGCCTCATCCATCAAGTGGAAAAAGAAGGGACAATGAATGACATTGAAAAGCGGCAGCAGACGTATTCTGTAGTACATCACTCACTCATTCTCTTTCTCTCTGTCCTCCTCTCTCTCTTTCTCTCTCTCTCGCTCCCTCTCACTTTCTCTCTCTGTTCTTTCTCTCTCCCTCTCTCTCCCTATCTCTCTCTCTCTCTCTCTCCCTATCTCTCTCTCTCTCTCTCTCTCTCTCTCTCTCTCTCTCTCTCTCTCTCTCTCTCTCGCTCCCTATCTCCCTGGGACACAGAGGCCGATCACTGATAGCAGATGTCTCTAATTGCTGAGGGGAACTCCGGCCATGTCTCTGTCTCCTCTCCCTCTATCCCTCTCCTTCTGGCCCTGCCAGAAGCTAACGACCCCAGAGCCCCAATCACGCTATCTGCCCATAACTGGCCTTATCTCTTACCTTCAGCATGCCTCTGCAGCCAGCCCCACACTACTAGGGAGGGACAAGGAGAGGGGGAGATGGAGGGCGAAGAGTGGGAGGAAGAGGTGGGGCTGGAGGTAGGTACAGGGGAGATGGCGAGAAAGTGGTGGATATGGAGGGAGGGACATGGATTGGAAGAGGAGGGAGATGGAGGGATAGACATGGAGTGGAAGAGGAAGGGGGAGATGGAGGGTGAGACATGGAGTGGAAGGGGGAGATGGAGGGCGAGACATGGAGTGGAAGAGGAGGATGGAGATGAGGGAGAGAAATGGAGTGTAGAAGGAGGAGATGGAGGGAGGGACATGGAGTGGAGGAGGGAGATGGAGGGAGGGACATGGAGTGGAAGAGGAGGAGGAGATGGAGGGATAGACATGGAGTGGAAGAGGAGGAGGGAGATGGAGGAAGGGAGGGACATGGACTGGAAGAGGAGGGAGATGGAGGGAGGGACATGGACTGGAAGAGGAGGGAGATGGAGGGAGGGACATGGAGTGGAAGAGGAGGAGGAGATGGAGGGATAGACATGGAGTGGAAGAGGAGGAGGGAGATGGAGGAAGGGAGGGACATGGACTGGAAGAGGAGGGAGATGGAGGGAGGGACATGGACTGGAAGAGGAGGGAGATGGAGGGAGGGACATGGACTGGAAGAGGAGGGAGATGGAGGGAGGGACATGGAGTGGAAGAGGAGGAGGAGATGGAGGGATAGACATGGAGTGGAAGGGGGAGATGGAGGGAGAGACATGGAGTGGAAGAAGAGGGAGATGGAGGGATAGACATGGAGTGGAGGAGGAGATGGAGGGAGGGAGGGACATGGAGTGGAAGAGGAGGATATGGAGGGAGGGAGGGACATGGAGTGGAAGAGGAGGAGGAGATGGAGGGCAAGACATGGAGTGGAAGAGGAGGGAGATGGAGGGATAGACATGGAGTGGAGGAGGAAGAGATGGCGGGCGAGCCATGGAGTGGAGGAGGAGGAGGGAGAGAAATGGCGTGGAGGAGGAAGAGATGGATGGAGATGGAGGGAGAGACATGGAGTGGAAGAGGAGGAGATGGAGGGAGGGAGAGACATGGAGTGGAAGAGGAGGAGGGAGATGGAGGGAGGGACATGGAGTGGAGGAGGAGGAGGAGATGGATGGAGGGACATGGAATGGAAGAGGAGGAGGAGATGGAGGGAGGGACATGGAATGGAAGAGGAGAAGGAGATGGAGGGAGAGACATGGAGGGGAAGAAGAGGGGGAGATGGAGAGGGAGATGGAGGAAGTGATATGGAATAGAAGAGGGGTTGAAGGGGGGTAAAATGAGGCAGACTGGCTGGGAGAGAAAGAAGGAAAGATGGAGTTAGGGATTAGGAGCGAGATGGGAGGGACGGGGGGAGGAAGATGGAGGTGCTGGATGGAGAAGGGCAGAGTAGCTGGGAGAGAGCAGGGTTGAGCGATGGTATAATGAATGAGGTAAGTAAGAGTGAGGAGAGGGATCAGTTAGAGAGGAAGTGGGAGGAAGGAAGGTGAAAAACAGGATAGAGGTGGAGAAGGAGAGTGGGATGTGAGCAGAGAGAGTGAGAGGGAGAGAGCACGGTAAGGAGGAGAGATGGAAAGACACAGAGGGCAGGAGAGAGATGGATAAGGAGATACTGAGAAGGAGAAATGGCTAGAGAGAGACTTTGTCACAGAGCGAGAGACAGCCAGTGAGTTAACGAGAGCGAGATAGAGAGATAGAACGATGGAGGTAGGGAACTTAGGAGTGCATCTCCTGCGCACTGCTCCTGCTGTCTGAGCACCTCTTTAAAATCAATTGAAGAAATTACCATGCAGCCAGAGTTCCAGCATTAGGATTTAATAATTTCATCTTCTTCCTCCGGTGCCTTTATCCCCTGGCCTCTCAGTTAATCTCTGCAGCACAGCCCCAGTGAATAATTAACCACGGCAGTGAGCAGGGAGACGATGAGCAACGCGCACACACACACACACACACACACACACACACACACACACACACACACACACACACACACACACACACACACACACACACACACACACACACACACACACACACACACACACACACACACAGTCTATCAGTCACACACACACATGCACGATGAGCAGCGTACACACACACGTGCACACAAAAGCAGGCATTGACGTACACACACATTTAGGAATACACATACACTATCTTTGATGAACACACACACACACACACATACATCTAAGAACACAGAAACACACTCTACAGTGCATTATTGATGCACACACGCATTCAGGGATACACATACTATCGTTCACACACAAGCACACACCGCGGCAGGCACAAATACACACAGTGTACACACTCACGCGTGCACACAAACTACTCTTATCGCCCGGCACGGCACACCGTCTCTCTCTGTTTCCTCTCTCTCTTCTACCTAATTCCCCCTTGGCACTTTAGTAGATATCACAGTGGGAGTAAAGGCAGGGAGGGGAGAGGAGGAGGCAAGGCGTCGTCCTTCACAGCTTCAGATCCCTGCATGACATAGCTGCTGGCTTGGCCTAGGTCTAGAGAGACTAAGCATGCTGGGTCTGACTGAGAGTGCTGACCTGGTCTGTGTCGTTACTACCAAGGGCTTAGCTTTAAGTTCAACTGTGGGGGAGCCTTTATGTCAAGGCAATAAATGCTGCAGACTCAAGTGGCTGTCTCTGGATTGCTCCTGCAATTCAAACCACTTTCAGAGTCAATGCTGACACTCCAGTGGCTGTCTAGCTTCGGCAATCCACTCTCAGAGCCTTTTTGGAATAATCTTATATGGCCATTACACTCTAATGTTTGGCTAATATGATATCCTACCGTCTAAAGTCCTATTCACACCGAACTTCTACTACTAAATAACTAGGTATATCCCTTGGTATCAGTGGCGTGCCGTGGGCCTGGGGCCTGGGCCTTCAGTGAGGTACTACACAGTCCCACCCGAATTAATCCACCTCATTATGATGCCATGGCTCTAGAAACTATACATTTAGACAGAAACGCAGTATAACCAGGCGTTGCGTCACCTTGAAATTGACAAATTGACATTTTTGGGTAAACAGTGTTTACCCAAAAACATGACACAATCAATGAGTCTTTTCAATATTTCCCTTCACCTTTTCATTGTGCAGCTCCGTTGCCCTGCGCGTTTGTTCTTTGAGCTGTAGATCCACTCCGGTGTCCCCAAAAGTTTTCAAAAGCACCATTGCTTGTTAGTGCCCAGCCGTACTTTGGTGTCTCGTTGCTGCCTTGGTTAGACAACTCAAGTTTGCAAAGCCAGTGTGGCTCCAAACACCAAATCGATCACTTGCAAATAATAGGCATTCCCAGCAGTACAGTTTGCAGTGCTTCTCGGAGCCAAGGAGCCTGTGAGCCATTGACAGCGCTCGTAGTTGAAACTTTGAAAGTGGCGAGCGAACGAAGCACTTTCCCGCCTGTGACAGGCTTTGTGGCGTCGGGCGACCTCTCCTTACAATGTCTAACTTTTCTTGAAAAGTTCGTCTTGAGAATGGCGTTATAATTATATCCTCGACCAAATCGATATCTTCTCCTCCTTCCGCCATTGTGGGTTGAAAAAACAGCTTAGTAGTACGCGAATTAATTCGATTATCAAATTCAGTTTCCTAGATCTCCATAGGACCTGCCTCTCAATATTGGTAATCCAATCAAAAGACGTGCACGCACTACGCCTGCTAGCTGGCTCCTGTGTAACACTGGAGCCAGCCAGAAGGCGTACAATAGCCAACTCTAAAGCTGATTGGTTGACACTAAATTTTCATTTCCATTCACTATAAGCTACAAGCGCCCGCACTGTTGATTCTGAAGGCCTGAGGGCAGATTTTAGACCCCTGGCAACACATGATGGCTGAATATGATTGGATAAAAGATCTAACATAAAGACCAGCCCTCAAAATCTCAACCTGGGGCTGGAAGCAGTGCAACCAAGAGGAAAGCTATGAAATGAAGAGTATAACTCTTACTCTGGGGAATAATTTAATACATATTTGTGGGAAAATATATTTAAAAAAAATATATATTCTGATGATGTTTAGGCCAGCAGAGAAGGCCTTGCAGGCCCTGACGGCCCACCACTGCTTGGTATACAAAAACCCTCCACATACTACAGGGTGACTCTATTTTGTTTCAAGGTCCTTCCAGCCGGAGAGGAACCAGCGACCTAACTACAAGTGGTGTAAATTAGGCTTAAGATGTGACTCTTGGATTCTGCATGTTAGTGTCTCAGTACTGAAGTAGTCTCACATTAGATATCCAATCTCCTTCCAAACCTATTGATTAATACCAATAATACTCATGAAAGGCCTGCAGAGGACACGTGTAATAACCACCGGACTCCATCTGTTTTGCAGCTTTTAAACTGTTGAGCAATTACAATTAGATCCAGTGTGTAGAAGTTATAAATTATTCACATTAGCCCAAGTGTTGACTAATTGTGACCATTAGAATCTTGACACTGCTGGTTAATTTGTTTCCCTGTATATTTATAGTGATAATTTGTTCCTGGGGATGGCTAGCTCCCAATGAAACATGAGGTGATTATTAGAGGAAGTGAATTTGATGAAGTTGGAGAGGGAGCTAGGTTGGGGTATGGTTGTGTGTGTGTCACGCAGACCACACAGTCCAACACTTCATCCTTCATACAGCAGGTTTGTTACCCGGACAGGGACATCTAGCTACACAGAAATAGAAACCCAGCGTCATTAAATCCATCAGCGATGGCGTAGGCACTTGGATCTTTGTGTGAAATCCATGATGAGAATACACAGGAATAGCATAATTAGTATGGGATAGATATGAGGAAATTGGAACATTGATCAGGTAAGCTACAGTGCAGACACAGGTTTGCTTCCCAAATGGCAGCCTTCTCCCTATATAGTGCACTATTTTTAACCAGAGCCCTATGGGGAATATGGTGCCATTTGTGACAAACACGTGCTGTGAAATGAGAGATGTCAACCTAATAAGACATGGACCAGCTGAACAGAGTCTACCTTATGATTAACCTCATCCCCAGGCTAATTGCCCAACACAATCTCACGGTCTCACTTCAGTACTCAACGTGTATCCGGAGGGGAGGGGGGGATAAACATCTATGGGTGAAGTGAAAGTAGGTAAGGGTTTGACGGTTACGTTTGGGAATTAATTCAGAGTGGTTAAGGTAAGGGTTAAGGTTTTGGACAGGGTTAACACGAAACAAAACAATAGTGCCTAGCACTGGGATTGAACCCATAACCTCGGAGCTGTAGCTCGCGGTTTAAGCCCTTCCTTTATCAACATCCAAGCCGCAATGGTATTGGATGGTAATAGGCCTTCATGTTGCCCATAGTGGACGGTATTGAAGGCATCTCCCGATGTCCTAGGTACCTGGACAAACGTCTAATAATGCAGTGGATCTGGTGTGACCTGGCTGAATTGCCACTGTATTTATCTGGCTGGTGGAAGAGCTCACCTCATGTTACATCTCTTTAAAGGACAATTATGTTGTTTTGTGTACCACCGGACTGATTTCAGATGGAAATGCGAGTTAAAGATCTGTCACTCTCATTGAAAACAAGTTTAATAAGCTGTAGATCTTGGTCAGTATTAAACGTCTCAGAGGAGGAAATTGGTCGTAAGTGTTGAGAATGGAAACATTTTACTCCTACTCTTATGGGTAAAAATTAAAGCTATGCATGAAGTCTCTTTAGTCATAAGAGTCCTACCTAGGTGACAGATATTTAGGACACCTCATGAGGTAATCTGGTACTCCAGACTTCTGAACAGGTAACCAGGTAAGAGTTACCAGCAGGTGTCTTGATAATAGAAAAAGTAGTATGTGGTTCCTGCGCCACATGCAATTGCTTTGGAGTTGTTAAAATAATGTTTTTATATTTCTATATGATAAATCCATAAATAATGTCGACATACATGCTTTTGAAAATTATTTCACATGAGTCCTATTTCACATGACATGCCTAAATGCTTATAACCCCACAGGCTAATAATTAATCACATATTTTTCTTTCAATTATTTCATTAACCTACATCATGTTATTTCAAGTTATCCCTTTGGAGCGCAACATCACGTTGTGAAAAACTATTCCTTAAGTGGTCATGCCTATAAGTTGGGGAATTAAAGGCATCTGGGGCCAATGTTAACTTTGAATTTGTTTGATTAGAACTATAGACCTTTCTAACGTTTTATGTAACATTATCAGCAAGTGGTTGGATGCCAACTGTGCCAAAGCAATTTAGAGTTGTTAAATGGGAGTGACGAGTGTGTTGATAACGAGTGTGACAAGTGTGTTGATTTTTAACAACTATCAGAATTGTCACAAAAATAATATGCACGTCAACATTTTAGCAAATAAATAAGAGTAGGCAAAGTGATTGTGTCAGGCGAAAATGTTATCAAACATTTTACCTAGTGATGCACGATATATCGGTAAGCATATCGGAATCGGCTGATATTAGCTAAAAATGCGAACATTGTCTAGTTTAACGCCGATGTGCAAGCTGACGTGCATACCTATATGACGTAATGACGCCATGAAAAATACAGCGCTACACAGAACAAAAGCAGAAAAATACTAAGCGCACACTTCCAGCAACTAAACAAGTACAAGTCGAGCAGTCATTTGAAAGAGTAAGAACATGTCAGTGAGACAACTCCAAGGCGAAATCCTTTAACGCCAAAATAATGGAATCATTGCCCTTGACAATCAACCGTTCTCTGTCGTGGATGATGTTGGCTTTCGCCAACTGAGCTTCTTGCTATGGGCGTCACTGCTATTGGCTTCACAACTGACATTTGGACCAGCGATGTCAGCCCCATGAGGATGCTGAGTCTGACAGCACAGTGGGTCGATGAGGATTTCGTACTGAGGAAAGCCATATTTTATGCTCAAGAATGTGCTGGTTCTCATACCGCTGCTGCCATTTCAATGGCATTTGAGAACACGTTTGAAACTTGGAAACATGAACACACTCCTAGCTACATTCGAACAACTGACTCGAGAAATAAGCTCATCAACTGCGTCTGTAGCAGACGTGAAACCCTCTGTGATGGCACTGAAATGCCTGCTCAACAAAACTGCCGACAGACCGTGGGGTTAACTTGGGAAAGTACTCAAGGGGCTGTGAACATGTGATTCGGTGGCATTCTTTTGAGCCTCTTTACTGTGCCGCCACCATGCTCGATGCTAGGTACAAGGACCGCTACTTCGATGCAGACAAGAAACAGGGTTTAGTTGAAATGTTACAGACGCAGCTGGACAAGATGGAAACGGACACAGTGACAGTGCGCACTGAGGAAGAGAGGCCACGGACAGACAGAGCTGAAACTTCACTGCTGGACATGTATGATGAAATCCTGGTTGAGACTGAACAAATGAACAACGAAAGAGTACAGCAAGTAAGTGACAGAAATAGGTTATGATTATGTTTTACTGGTAATGGGGACATACGTAAATGCTAACAGAATAACTTTTTGGTCAGTGTGTGTGTGTGTGTGTGTGTGTGTGTGTGTGTGTGTGTGTGTGTGTGTGTGTGTGTGTGTGTGTGTGTGTGTGTGTGTGTGTGTGTGTGTGTTTCAACTATTTAACTGTACTAAAATGCTTAAAAGGCCGCAAAAATGTTTAAAAAAAATTGTCAGGGAAAATATTGGATATTTGTATCGGCCAAAAATGTAATATCGGTGCGTTCCTAATTTTACCAAAATTTGACAGTCACATTCACCGTGCTTGTCTGAAGCGTGCACAGCTGGCGATGCCTCATCACGATTGGTTAATTCCCATAATTTGCAACAATGTCAATGAGCGTCATCATTATTTTTCCTTTGCGGTACCTCAAACTGTTGTGTTTACCAGCTGAGAAACATTTACGAGTTGATTTTACTCCTGGCTGAGCAGTGTCATCCTAAAACCTACTCTGAGCTGGGAGTTTTTTTGTTTGTTGTTGTCTTAAAACAGGTTTTAACAGGATTCCTAAGACCTTTTCTGATCTGCTTTGTGGATACGGTCCCTGTTCTATTAGCAATATTTTCTATGCTTCTCCTCCGTAAGTGTCATGTTTTAGATTTTTTTTTTACTTTCTGTTTTGTACATCAGCTGAAAATACAATATTTTTGATTATTCAAAAGATATTTCACAGGGGTTTAGAATGCACAATGATTCTCTACAGTGCTTGTTTTGTCACATAAATTGAAATCAGACAAACGTTTCAGACACCAGGAAATAGCAGAGCTATTTCTACATATTACATATATATTACATGGCGCCGGAAGAAATGGCAGCAGTTTTACGGGCGCCCAACCAATTGTGCTACTATGTGTTTTTTTTCTCTGCGTTATTTTTTAACTTATTTTGTACATAATGTTTTTGCAAACGTATCTTACGGCAGAAAAGAGCTTCTGGATATCAGGACAGCGATCACTCACCTCGGATTAGATTAAGATTTTTTCAACAACAAGCAAGACTCGCATGATATTCTCCAAATACCTGGCAGGGCCGACATCCCAGTTATTCGCAAGAGGAAGTGACGCAGGTACAGAGGACGAAGAGCCGGATGCCTCGTCAGGACCCACAGAAGGCGAGTAGGAAAGCTGCCATTACCATCAATATTACTCGCCAACGTGCAATCATTGGACAATAAATTAGACGATGTACGATCACGAATATCCTACCAATGGGACATCAAACACTGTAATATCCTGTGTTTCACGGAATCGTGGCTGAATGACGACATGGATATTCAGCTAGCGGGATATACGCTGCACCGGCAGGATAGAACAGCACACTCCGGTAAGACGAGGGGGGGCGGTCTGTGCATATTTGTAAACAACAGCTGGTGCACGAAATCTAAGGAAGTCTCTAGATTTTGCTCGCCTGAAGTAGAGTATATTGTGATACATTGCAGTTCACACTACTTGCCTAGAGAGTTCTCAGCTATACTTTTCGTGGCTGTTTATTTACCACCACAAACAGATGCTGGCACTAAGACCGCACTCAGTCAGCTGTATAAGGAAATAAGCAAACAGGAAACCACTCACCCAGAGGCGGCGCTACTAGTAGCCGGAGACTTTAATGCAGGGAAACTTAAATCAGTTCTACCAAATCTCTATCAACATGTTAAATGTGCAACCAGAGGGGAAAAAAATTCAGATCACCTGAACTCCACACACAGAGACACGTACAAAGCTCTCCCTCGCCCTCCATTTGGTAAATCCGAACACAACTTTATCCTCCTGATTCCTGCTTACAAGCAAAAATGAAAGAGACCAGTGATAGACCAGTGACTCGGTCTATAAAAAAGTGGTCAGATGAAGCAGATGCTAAACTACAGGACTGTTTTGCTATCACAGACTGGAACATGTTCCAGGATTCTTCCGATGACATTGAGGAATACACCACATCAGTCACTGGCTTTATCAATATGTGCATCGAGGACGTCGTCCCCACAGTGACTGTACGTACATACCAAAACCAGAAGCCATGGATTACAGGAAACATTGTCACTGAGCTA
The DNA here is from genome assembly GCF_016432855.1 of Salvelinus namaycush. Lineage (NCBI taxonomy): Eukaryota > Metazoa > Chordata > Actinopteri > Salmoniformes > Salmonidae > Salvelinus > Salvelinus namaycush. Next base: position 10,636,430 of record NC_052335.1, read on the forward strand.
AAGGGTAGAGCTGCCGCTTTCAAGGTGCGGGACTCTAACCCGGAAGCTTACAAGAAATCCCGCTATGCCCTGCGACGAACCATCAAACAGGCAAAGCGTCAATACAGGGCTAAGATCGAATCATACTACACCGGCTCCAACGCTCGTCGGATGTGGCAGGGCTTGTAAACTATTACAGACTACAAAGGGAAGCACAGCCGCGAGCTGCCCAGTGACACGAGCCTACCAGACGAGCTAAATCACTTCTATGCTCGCTTCGAGGCAAGCAACACTGAGGCATGCATGAGAGCATCAGCTGTTCCAGACGACTGTGTGATCACGCTCTCCCTAATTGAGTCTGTAATACCAACATGTTTTAAGCAGACCACCATAGTCCCTGTGCCCAAGAACACAAAGGCAACCTGCCTAAATGACTACAGACCCGTAGCACTCACGTCCGCAGCCATGAAGTGCTTTGAAAGGCTGGTAATGGCTCACATCAACACCATTATCCCAAAAACCCTAGACTCACTCCGATTTGTTTACGTGTTGCTGTGCGTTTTGTTGCCAACCTTACTTTGCTACCTGACAACTTTACGGTTTTTACTTTTTAATTACCGTTTATATTTTTTGTTTTTCCCTCATTCAACTTTGTTTTGTTCATTCAACTTTTTCACTCCGTACGCTTTATCTGGACATGGTTCGTCAGGACTTCCAGCTAAGTAGTAACATTAACATGATGCCTTCTAATTGCAGTCGCTGTACTCATAATATACAGGAGAACGATCGCCTTACGGCGAGGATAGCTGTGCTGCAAGCCCAGCTTCAGAGGCAATCGTTAGGCAAGGGTAATGTCAGTGTAGGAAAGGATGAAACAGCGTCTGTGCCACCAGTAAGTACAGATAGTAACGTTAGTATAAATCCCCTCGCACGGTCCCCGCACCCGGACAACTTTCTCATGGCTTCTGGAGGGAAATGCTGTAGGAATGCTCAACCGGTGTCGCTCATTCAGCCGACAAACTTTCAACCGGTTTTCCCCATTAAGCAGCGTGTCGGAGCCTGAGGCCGAGCCGTCTCTACTCCTCCTGTTACGGGGTCTGATTAGCTCTGACAAATTGAAAACCCTAGTCATTGGCGACTCCATTAACCGCAGTATTAGACTTAAAACGAATCATTCAGCGAGCATACACTGTTTACCAGGGGGCAGGGCTACCGCCGTTAAGGCTAATCTGAAGATGGTGCTGGCTAAGGCTAAAACTGGCGAGTGTAGAGAATATAGCGATATTGTTATCCACGTCGGCACCAACGATATTAGGATGACACAGTCAGAGGTCACCAAGCGCAACATAGCTTCAGCGTGTAAATCAGCTAGAAAGATGTGTCGGCATCGAATAATTGTCTCTGGCCCCCTCCCAGTTAGGGGGAGTGATGAGCTCTACAGCAGAGTCTCACAACTCAATCGCTGGTTGAAAACTGTTTTCTGCCCCTCCCAAAAGATAGAATTTGTAGGTAATTGGCCCTCTTTCTGGGACTCACCCACAAACAGGACCAAGCCTGGCCTGCTGAGGAGTGACGGACTCCATCCTAGCTGGAGGGGTGCTCTCATCTTATCTACCAACATAGACAGGGCTCTAACTCCTCTAACTCCACAATGAAATAGGGTGCAGGCCAGGCAGCAGACTGTTAGCCAGCCTGCCAGCTTAGTGGAGTCTGTCACTACCACAGTCAGTGTAGTCAGCTCAGCTATCCCCATTGAGGTTGTGTTTGTGCCTCAACCTAGGTTGGGCAAAACTAAACATGGCGGTGTTCGCCTTAGCAATCTCACTAGAATAAAGACCTCCTCCATTCCTGCCATTATTGAAAGAGATCGTGATACCTCACATCTCAAAATAGGGCTACTTAATGTTAGATCCCTCACTTCAAAGGCAGTTATAGTCAATGAACTTATCACTGATCATAATCTTGATGTGATTGGCCTGACTGAAACATGGCTTAAGCCTGATGAATTTACTGTGTTAAATGAGGCCTCATCCCCTGGTTACACTAGTGACCATATCCCCTGTGCATCCCGCAAAGGCGGAGGTGTTGCTAACATTTACGATAGCAAATTTCAATTTACAAAAAAAGTTTTTGTCTTTTGAGCTTCTATTCATGAAAGCTATGAAGCCTACTCAATCACTTTGTATAGCTACTGTTTACAGGCCTCCTGGGCCATATACAGCGTTCCTCACGGAGTTCCCTGAATTCCTATTGGACAAAGTAGTCATAGCAGATAATATTCTAATTTTTGGTGATTTTAATATTCACATGGAAAAGTCCACAGACCAACTCCAAAAGGCTTTCGGAGCCATCATCGACTCAGTGGGTTTTGTCCAACATGTCTCTGGACCTACTCACTGTCGCAGTCATACTCTGGACCTAGCTTTGTCCCATGGAATAAATGTTGTAGATCTTAATGTTTTTCCTCATAATCCTGGACTATCGGGCCACCATTTTATTACGTTTGCAATCGCAACAAATAATCTGCTCAGACCCCAACCAAGGAGCATCAAAAGTCCTGCTATAAATTCTCAGACAACCCAAAGATTCCTTGATGCCCTTTCAGACTCCCTCTGCCTACCCAAGGACGTCAGAGGACAAAAATCAGTTAACAACCTAACTGAGGAACTCAATTTAACCTTGCGCAATACCCTAGATGCAGTTGCACCCCTAAAAACTAAAAACATTTGTCATAAGAAACTAGCTCCCTGGTATACAGAAAATACCCAAGCTCTGAAGCAAGCTTCCAGAAAATTGGAACGGAAATGGCGCCACACCAAACTGGAAGTCTTCTGACTAGCTTGGAAAGACAGTTCCGTGCAGTATCGAAGAGCCCTCACTGCTGCTCGATCATCCTATTTTTCCAACTTAATTGAGGAAAATAAGAACAATCCAAAATTTATTTTTGATACTGTCGCAAAGCTTACTAAAAAGCAGCATTCCCCAAGAGAGGATGGCTTTCACTTCAGCAGTAATAAATTCATGAACTTCTTTGAGGAAAAGATCATGATCATTAGAAAGCAAATTACGGACTCCTCTTTAAATCTGCGTATTCCTCCAAAGCTCAGTTGTCCTGAGTCTGCACAACTCTGCCAGGACCTAGGATCAAGAGAGACACTCAAGTGTTTTAGTACTATATCTTTTGACACAATGATGAAAATAATCATGGCCTCTAAACCTTCAAGCTGCATACTGGACCCTATTCCAACTAAACTACTGAAAGAGCTGCTTCCTGTGCTTGGCCCTCCTATGTTGAACATAATAAACGGCTCTCTATCCACCGGATGTGTATCAAACTCACTAAAAGTGGCAGTAATAAAGCCTTTCTTGAAAAAGCCAAACCTTGACCCAGAAAATATAAAACTATCGGCCTATATCGAATCTTCCATTCCTCTCAAAAATTTTAGAAAAAGCTGTTGCGCAGCAACTCACTGCCTTCCTGAAGACGAACAATGTATACGAAATGCTTCAGTCTGGTTTTAGACCCCATCATAGCACTGAGACTGCACTTTTGAAGGTGGTAAATTACCTTTTAACTTCTTGTCAATAGGGGGGCGCCATTTCGACTTTGTAAAAATTCGTTCCCAAATTAAACTGCCTCGTACTCAATTCTTGCTCGTACAATATGCATATTATTATTACTATTGGATAGAAAACACTCTCTAGTTTCTAAAACCGTTTGAATTATTTCTCTGAGTGAAACAGAACTCATTCTGCAGCACACTTCCTGTCAAGGAGTGAGATTTCTGAAATCGAGGTCTCTGTTCTGGGGTCAGTTTATAAATTCCCATGTAAGCTATGGGGCTACATGCACTGCATACACCTTCCTCTAGATGTCAGTAAGCGGTGAGAATTTGAATGGAGTGGATTGCACCATCTGGGGCACTATAAAAGCCCGTGGAACGGAAGGTCCGACCTTTTCAACGGGGCGCCTGGCGCAGGAGGGACATCACAATGGCGTCCTGAAAAGCTTTCGTTTTAGCAGTTCTATATCTCCGGCTCTGATTTAATTTGATTTTTGTCTTAAAAACTTCATAAGGTAGTTAATTTAAACCGACTTATAGCAGTTTATTGCGATTTTCTGGAATTCTTTGTCACGCGCTTTCACGAGTTGGACACCTCTCCTGCACATAGCTAGCGTTAGCTGCTATTTCTACAGGAGAAGAGGACATCTTTCAACCAAAAGACAATTGTTCTGGAGAAAGGACACCTTGCCCAAGATTCTGATGGAAGCTCGTCAAATAGTAAGAAGTCTTTATGCTGTTAATTCGTATTTATGTTGACAAATGTTAAACAATAATTCCGCCATGAATTTCGGTGCGGTCTCGCTTTAGCGCACGCTGTATTGTGCAGTAACGTTCATTTAAAAAATCTAACACAGCGGTTGCATTAAGAACTAATGTATCTTTCATTTGCTGTCCAACCTGTATTTTTTAGTCGAGTTTATGAATAGTTTTCGATTAGATTAGGTGCCTCTCCAAGATGGTGCCGGACAGATTGCTTGAAGTTTTGGCCACTACTCACATTGTATAACCACGATTTGTGCCGCTACATATGCACATTTACGAACAAACCCTATATGCATTGTGTAATATGATGTTACAGGACTGTCATCTGAAGAAGTTTATGAACGTTAGTCAAATTATATATCTTTTGCTTGCTTGTTACGATCGCTAACCTTTGCTGCTGGTAAATGGTGTTGTGTTTCTGGCTATTGTGGTAAGCTAATATAATGCTATATTGTGTTTTCGCTGTAAAACACTTAAAAAATCTGAAATATTGGCTGGATTCACAAGATGTTTGTCTTTCATTTGCTGTACGCTGTGTATTTTTCCGGAAATGTTTTATGATGAGTATTTAGGTAATTCACGTTGCTCTCTGTAGTTATTCTAGTCGCTTTGGTGAGAGTTGTGATGGTGGCTGCAATGGTAAACTATGATTTATACCTGAAATATGCACATTTTTCTAACAAAACATATGCTATACAATAAACATGTTATCAGACTGTCATCTGATGAAGTTGTTTCTTGGTTAGTGGCTATTTATATCTTTATTTGGTCGAATTTGTGATAGCTACTGATGCAGTAAAAAAATGGTGGAGTAAAAAAAGTGGTGTCTTTGCTAATAGATTTGCTAATAGTCTTAGCTAATAGATTTACATATTGTGTCTTCCCTGTAAAACATTTTAAAAATCAGAAATGATGGCTGGATTCACAAGATGTGTATCTTTCATCTGGTGTCTTGGACTTGTGATTTAATGATATTTAGATGCTAGTATTTACTTGTGACGCTATGCTAGGCTATGCTAGTCAGCTTTTTTACTGATGGGGGTGCTCCCGGATCCGGGTTTGGGAGGAATTAGAGGTTAATGGCGTCAGACCGTGGCTCTGCATCTGTCTGTAACGATAGTCTCTGTCGTCCTCCTCATCGGACGAGGAGAGGCGAGAAGGATCGGACCAATATGCAGAGTGGTTCGTGCTCATGATGATTTAATTAATAAAACCGAAACTGAACACTGAAATACAAAAACAATAAACGAAGTGCAGAAAACCGAAACAGTACCGTGTGGTGAAAACACTAACACGGTAGACAAACACCCACCAAAACACACGTGAAACCCCGGCTGCCTAAGTATGATTCTCAATCAGGGACAACGATTGACAGCTGCCTCTGATTGAGAATCATACCAGGCCGAACACACAAAATCCCAACATAGAAAATCACACATAGACAACCCACCCAACTCACGCCCTGACCATACTAAATAAATACAAAACAAGGGAAAACAGGTCAGGAACGTGACAGAACCCCCCCCTCAAGGTGCGAACTCCGGGCGCACCACCTAAAACTCTAGGGGAGGGTCTGGGTGGGCGTCTGTTCGCGGTGGCGGCTCTGGCGCGGGACGTGGACCCCACTTTAACAATGTTTTTGTCCGCCTCCTTAATTGCCCCCGTGGCCTCCTCCTAACAACCACCCTCCATATCAACCCCACTGAACCAAGGGGCAGCACCGGACTAAGGGGCAGCTCCGGACTGAGGGGCAGCTCCGGACTGAAGGGCAGCTCATGACTGGCAGACGGCTCTGGCAGATCCTGGCTGGCGGGCAGCTCTGGCTGCTCCTGTCTGGCGGACGGCTCTGGCAGACCCTGGCTGGCGGGCGGCTCTGGCTGCTCCTGTCTGGCGGACGGCTCTAGCGGCTCGGGACAGACGGGCGGCTCTGACGGCTCGGGACAGACGGGCGGCTCTGACGGCTCGGGACAGACGGGCGGCTCTGACGGCTCGGGACAGACGGCTCGGGACAGACGGGCGGCTCAGATGACGCTGGGCAGGCAGGCAGCTCAGACAGCGCTGGGCAGTCAGGCAGCTCAGACAGCGCTGGGCAGGCAGGCAGCTCAGACTCTGGCTGCGCTGGAGAAGAGGAAGGCTCTGGCAGCGCTGGACAGGTGGGAGCAACTGGAGCGAGAACCCGGAGAGACAGCCTGGTGCGGGGGGCTGCCACCGGAGGACTGGTACGTGGAGGTGGCACCGGATATACCAGACCGTGAAGGAGTACACGAGCTCTTGAGCACCGAACCTGCCCAACCTTACCTGGTTGAATGGTCCCCGTAGCCCTGCCAGTGCGGCGAGGTGGAATAGCCCGCACTGGGCTATGCTGGCGAACCGGGTACACCATTTGTAAGGCTGGTGCCATGTACGCCGGCCCGAGAAGACGCACTGGAGACCAGATGCGTTGGGCCGGCTTCATGACACCTGGCTCCATGCCCAACCTAGCCCTACCAGTGCGGCGAGGTGGAATAGCCCGCACTGGGCTAAGCACGCATACTGGGGACACCGTGCGCCCCACCGCATAACACGGTGTCTGACCAGTACGACGCCCTCTCACTCCACGGTAAGCACGGGGAGTTGGCTCAGGTCTCCTACCCGGCTTTGCCACACTCCGCGTGTGCCCCCCCCCAAGAAATTTTTGGGTCTGACTCTCGGGCTTCCGTGCTAGCCGTGTACCTTCATAACGCCGGTTCCTCTCTCCGGTTGCCTACGCTCTCCTAGCTGCCTCCAGCTGTTCCCATGGGAGGCGATCCTTTCCAGCCAGGATCTCCTCCCATGTGTAGCAACCCTTGCCCTCCAAAACGTCTTCCCATGTCCATGAGTCCTGGGTTTTTCTCCGCTGCTGTTGCTGCTGTCGCTGCCCTTTTCCACTCTGCTTGGTCCTTTGTTGGTGGGTGTTTCTGTAACGATAGTCTCTGTCGTCCTCCTCATCGGACGAGGAGAGGCGAGAAGGATCGGACCAATATGCAGAGTGGTTCGTGCTCATGATGATTTAATAAAACCGAAGCTGAACACTGAAATACAAAAACAATAAACGAAGTGCAGAAAACCGAAACAGTACCGTGTGGTGAAAACACTAACACGGTAGACAAACACCCACCAAAACACACGTGAAACCCCGGCTGCCTAAGTATGATTCTCAATCAGGGACAACGATTGACAGCTGCCTCTGATTGAGAATCATACCAGGCCGAACACACAAAATCCCAACATAGAAAATCACACATAGACAACCCACCCAACTGACGCCCTGACCATACTAAATAAATACAAAACAAGGGAAAACAGGTCAGGAACGTGACACTGTCCTCATGCTCCTAGACCTTAGTGCTGCTTTTGATACCATCGATCACCACATTCTTCTGGAAAGATTGGAAACCCAAATTGGTCTACATGGACAAGTTCTGGCCTGGTTTAGATCTTATCTGTCGGAAAGATATCAGTTTGTCTCTGTGAATGGTTTGTCCTCTGACAAATCAACTGTATATTTTGGTGTTCCTCAAGGTTCCGTTTTAGGACCACTATTGTTTTCACTATATATTTTAACTCTTGGCGATGTCATTCGAAAACATAATGTTAACTTTCACTGCTATGCGGATGACACACAGCTATACATTTCAATGAAACATGATGAAGCCCCAAAATTGCCCTCGCTAGAAGCCTGTGTTTCAGACATAAGGAAGTGGATGGCTCGGACACAAACAGACATTAAACTCGGACAAAACAGACATGCTTGTTCTAGGTCCCAAGAAACAAAGAAATCTTCTGTTAAATCTGACAATTAATCTTGATGGTTGTACAGTCGTCTCAAATAAAACTGTGAAGGACCTCGGCGTTACTCTGGACCCTGATCTCTCTTTTGATGAACATATCAAGACTGTTTCAAGGACAGCTTTTTTCCATCTACGTAACATTGCAAAAATCAGAAACTTTATGTCCAAAAATGATGCAGAAAAATGTATCCATGCTTTTGTTACTTCTAGGTTAGACTACTGCAATGCTCTACTTTCCGGCTACCCAGATAAAGCTCTAAATAAACTTCAGTTAGTGCTAAATACGGCTGCTAGAATCCTGACTAAAACCAAAAATGTTATCATATTACTCCAGTGCTAGCCTCCCTACACTGGCTTCCTGTTAAGGCAAGGGCTGATTTCAAGGTATTACTGCTAACCTACAAAGCATTACATGGGCTTGCTCCTACCTATCTTTCCGATTTGGTCCTGCCGTACATACCTACACGTACGCTACGGTCACAAGACGCAGGCCTCCTAATTGTCCCTAGAATTTCTAAGCAAACAGCTGGAGGCAGGGCTTTCTCCTATAGAGCTCAGTTTTTATGGAATGGTCTGCCTACCAATGTGGGAGACGCAGACTCGGTCTCAACCTTTAAGTCTTTACTGAAGACTCATATCTTCAGTAGGTCATATGATTGAGTGTAGTCTGGCCCAGGAGTGTGAAGGTGAATGGAAAGGCTCTGGAGCAACGAACCACCCTTGCTGTCTCTGCCTGGCCGGTTCCCCTCTCTCCACTGGGATTCTCTGCCTCTAACCCTATTACAGGGGCTGCGTCACTGGCTTACTGGTGCTCTTCCATACCGTCCCTAGGAGGGGTGTATCACTTGAGTGGGTTGAGTCACTGACGTGATCTTCCTGTCTGGGTTGGCGCCCCCCCTTGGGTTGTGCCGTGGCGGAGATCTTTGTGGGCTATACTCGGCCTTGTCTCAGGATGGTAAGTTGGTGGTTGAAGATATCCCTCTAGTGGTGTGGGGGCTGTGCTTTGGCAAAGTGGGTGGGGTTATATCCTGCCTGTTTGGCCCTGTCCCGGGGTATCATCGGATGGGGCCACAGTGTCTCCTGACCCCTCCTGTCTCAGCCTTCAGTATTTATGCTGCAGTAGTTTATGTGTCGGGGGGTTAGGGTCAGTCTGTTATATGTGGAGTACTTCTCCTGTCTTATCCGGTGTCCTGTGTGAATTTAAGTATGCTCTCTCTAATTATTTCTCTCTTTCTCTCTCTCGGAGGACCTGAGCCCTAGGACCATGCCTCAGGAGTACCTGGCATGATGACTCCTTGCTGTCCCCAGTCCACCTGGCCGTGCTGCTGCTCCAGTTTCAACTGTTCTGCCTGCGGCTATGGAACCCTGACCTGTTCACTGGACGTGCTACCTGTCCCAGACCTGCTGTTTTCAACTCTCTAGAGACAGCAGGAGCGGTAGAGATACTCCAAATGATCGGCTATGAAAAGCCAACTGACATTTACTCCAGAGGTGCTGACTTGTTGCACCCTCGACAACTACTGTGATTATTATTATTTGACCATGCTGGTCATTTATGAACATTTGAACATCTTGGCCATGTTCTGTTATAATCTCCACCCGGCACAGCCAGAAGAGCACTGGCCACCCCTCATAGCCTGGTTCCTCTCTTGGTTTCTTCTTAGGTTTTGGCCTTTCTAGGGAGTTTTTCCTAGCCACCGTGCTTCTACACCTGCATTGCTTGCTGTTTGGGGTTTTAGGCTGGGTTTCTGTACAGCACTTTGAGATATCAGGTGATGTAAGAAGGGCTATATAAATACATTTGATTTGATGTGAATTTGCATACTGCCCAAACAGATCCACAGATGATGCAATCGCTATTGCACTCCACACTGCCCTTTCCCACCTGGACAAAAGGAACACCTATGTGAGAATGCTATTCATTGACTATAGCTCAGCGTTCAACACCATAGTACCCTCAAAGCTCATCACTAAACTAAGGAACCTGGGACTAAACACCTCCCTCTGCAACTGGATCCTGGACTTCCTGACGGGCCGCCCCCAGGTGGTAAGGGTAGGTAGCCACACATCTGCCACTCTGATCCTCAACACTGGAGCTCCCCAGGGGTGCGTGCTCAGTCCCCTCCTGTACTCCCTGTTCACCCATGACTGCATGGCCAGGCACGACTCCAACACCATCATTAAGTTTGCAGACGACACAACAGTGGTAGGCCTGATCACCGACAACGACGAGGCAGCCTATAGGGAGGAGGTCAGAGACCTGGCCGGGTGGTGCCAGAATAACAACCTATCCCTCAACGTAACCAAGACTAAGGAGATGATTGTGGGCTACAGGAAAAGGAGCACCGTTAGAGCCTGTATGTAAGTATTTCACCGTAAGGTCTACACCTGTTGTATTCGGCGCACGTGACAAATAAACTTGGATTTGATTTGACACAGAGGCTTCTGACATGGTTTGGAAAAGACCATCACCAGACAGACCTGCGTTCCAATACTATTTGTTTTCTTTCAAGTACTTTAGCTGTTATTTATTTGAGTTCGCCTGGCGCAATAGAACCAATGCAACAGTTCCACAGGTAATCTGGTACTCCAGACAAACTCAATCAAATGCTCAAAGTATTTATAGGATTTCAAATACTACACTCTTAGAAAAAAGGTTAAACCCTTTTGGGTGCCATGTAGAACATTTTCCACAGAGGGTTCTACATGGAACCCAAAAGGGTTCTCCTATGGGGACAGCCGAAGAACCCTTTTGGAACCCTTTTTTCTTAGAGTGTAGCTATTTCAACACAGGTCTGCCACCAGACTAATACTCTAAAATGTCTTTTAAAATGAAAGCTTGTTGTCTGTCTGTTTACAGTTAGTTGTGGACTTCTCTTGGTATTCCTAAGTTCGCTCCGTTCCTCTGCGTTGTTAGATATGAAAACTGAATGATGTGATGTTGTGTAGGTCTACCCTGCGCTTATATTCAACATGTGATAGTCACACTCCTGTTTTGATAAACAGACCATATCTCCTAGCTCCACAGCTCCGATACCTAACAGATACATTATGATTCCTACTGAGTCTCCAAATCCAACAAAATAAATGTAGCCTTTTACAATGATTATAGATAGAGTAGCATATGAATAATATTATTAACTTGCCAGGTCTGAACATAACCTTCAGAAGGTTGTATGGTGCAGGATGAAACATCATGAATACTCGTTCTTATTTCTCATGGTGAACTCATGCAAAAAGTAAAGATTTCCAGGGCAGAAAAAACATTGAGAACAAGAAGGAGCGAGGGAAGGGTAGAGAGAGAGAGAGGGGGAAGCGAGAGAATAGGGGAAGAGTTATGAGAAAAAAAGAAAGGGCGAAAAGGGGAAGGAGAGAAAAAGAGACACCTATATATAGTGAGAGCTATCTGTTTATCACATATAGCCATCTCTTTTACCCAACATGTCTGCCATTGGAGGGCTGGAGTTGGATGGGTTGGCTGGATGATTCTTTCCCTCATTATTGCTTTCTACCAGGGCTGCTGCAGCCATCCCTCTCCCTCTGTCTGGCTCTCAGATGAAACCATGGGCGCTAATACTGGGTACCTCCTGCAGTTGGACAGAGAGCTGTGGATATGGATGGGTCCAAGGTCCAACTAATAATAACCAACAAGCCCAATCTGGCACCCAAAACCATTATATAAAACGTTATATGGGTTTTACTCCTTATTGGAACATGCCTGATGTTTTGATGTTGTTCAAGGCCAGAGTGAGTCGGGTTGCTTGTTTGTAATTAGCGAATAAGCTTACACCTGTGGAAACTGAAAATATCTAGTTGTAATGATGATAGTGCTCAGTAGCAAAATGAAGGCTAGGCGTGGATTGTTTCATCTTTGTTTGTTGATGTTTTTCAATGCTTTTCCAGGCTAATTACAGAGCGCTTCTGCTGCTCTCAGGATGCCTTGAGAAAGAAATGGAACAGCTAAAGAGAACATGCTAATCACTGAACTGGGATCGACACACAGAGACACAGACTCAGATATGCGCACCAACATGGCACAAATGTCGCATAAACATCACACACAAACACAGCACTAGCGGCAGCCTGTGTGTGTTAGTGTGTGTGTGTGGGTTTGTGTGTGTCCTTGCATTCTCTCAGCAGCGCAGAAAGTCTTATTGCAGCAGTGGGAGAGGAGCCGTGGTGTCTCAAGTGACACAGGAGCCATAGCAGTCAAGGAGCCACAGCTCAGAGCCCAGAGGCAGTGACACAGCAGCCAGCTGCTGCAGCTAGTAGAGCTACTGCCCGCAGTCAAATCAAGCAGGCTGATTTTCCCCAGTCAGTAGACAAGCCAGACCAGTCCAGACCAGAAATGACCAGTTCAGACCAGCCAGACCAACTGCTTAGCTTTCTACCCCAGCTAGCCTAATATAGTGTTGCTCAACCTGTGGTTTGCAGACCAGTATCGGTCCCGAGGGTGTTGCTGACTGGTTCGTCAGATGGTTCACTGAAACCAATTCAGTCAGTTTTTGTACCACAGCCTGGTACAAAAAAAGTCGACAAGCACTGATCTAGTACATTTCACCCACCTAGGCCCGCTACTGCTGCTATACAGCTCCATGCTCAATGGGGCGAGATGCACGACCACACAGGCAATAATGTCCGACAAGCAGGTCACAGAGACCCAGACAGCAGGGTTAATTCACTGTGGCAGTGACCCCTGTCACTGAGCCGTGAGGGCTTGTAGCAGGGCAGGGGGGCAGCAGGGGACAAACGAGGGGGGGGGGGGGGGGTGAGCGGGCACTGAGTGTTTGTGTTTGCACGGGCACACACACACATAGTATGTGTGTGAGAGAGAGAGCGAGAGAGGGAAAGACAGAGAGAGCGAATGTGTGGCTGTGTGTGTGCTTGCTTGCGTGACCGTGACTGCTCGTACTTGTGTGTGTGTGTGTGTGTGTGTGTGTGTGTGTGTAATTAAATAACCCAGTGTTCTGAGACAGCATAGAGGGACCACAGAACACCAGCCTGTTTGCTGACACTGTGGACCTGACTAAATTACACCCAGAGTATAGAATGTAATTACACCTGCACAGCAAACACTGCTTGCGCCTGGGGGCGTTCTAGCTTGGTCCCGCAACTGATTGTGCTGTCTTGCCAGCACAAACTGATCTGGGACCAGGCTAGAGACATTCCCACCAGAGAGTCTAGCCTAGTGATTCGAGCGTTGGGCCAGTAACCGAAAGGTTGCTAGATCGAATCCCCAAGCTGACAAGGTAGGCTGCAAAGTAATAAGAGAGCATAATTTCATTTTGTATTTCCGCTTACATGACATAGTTACAGAGGACATTCCAAAGTCATTGCCGCAACGTTATTGGAACATAGCTTGTTAGCTGGACTGACTGCAGCATATCATGATCAATATAATCTTAAAAGGCAAATGCATCTTCCACATATTGTAGCTTGTCATGCGGAGTTAGGATAATGTTTCTCAGTATTTGCTGGCTGTGTTGAGTCAATACCTTATTTAAATGTGCAAATGCAAGTGTATAGCTAACAGTTTTTTTCCTTCACACCCAAACTCCTGTTCTTACACAGCATGAGCATGAACCATAACACAACTTTACCTCTAATATTCAAAAACAAGACTAACGAACCGGACACAGAAAAAAACCAGGCGTCCAACCTTGTTTTTCTCTTTCATGATGCAGTGCAAACAGTTCCGCGTTTCACTATCAGTTTCATCAGGTTCACCTCTGTCGGTCTGCACAGCTGCGCCGTAACACAACCTAGCCTCCATCTGTACCCTGTACAGCTGTACAAACAAATGAATGTGAGCACAACCATCTGTTGATGTACACAAAGCAGCTGGGCTGGGCTTGCCTGATGCCTGATTTACAGATCGTCACACTCTGAGATGATCTCCATTTGACTTGCGTCTTAAACGCCGTGGCGGTAGGGACATTAGACGGCCTAGCCTCGTATTCACCCCCGAGCCTGAGACACACACACACACAAGAACATGGCGTTATATTTTACAGCGAACGCTGCAGTAGATGTGAACTCCTTCATGCACTAGTCTTTTGTCCGCATCACACCTACTCATACCCTAACTTCCACTAAGAGGATAGCCCTCTATGTCCTGGTGAAAATGGGTTTATATTCATCACTTTAATGGATTGTAAAAGAAACAATCTCTTTGGGATTACATGCTTTATTAATGTTTATGGCCACTTGGACTGCAGCCACCATTGCCTCTGGCTAACTCACCGTCCCTGCTCTGTCCCCTGGCCAGTCCGAAGTAGCTTGCCAGCCACTGCCTCTGTCCCCCTGCCTCTGTCCCCCTGCCTCTGTCCTCCTGCCTCTCTTCCTCTGTCCCCCTGCCTCTCGTCCTCTGTCCCCCTGCCTCTGTCCCCCAGGCTCTGTCCCCCTGCCTCTCTTCCTCTGTCCCCCTGCCTCTCTTCCTCTGTCCCCCTGCTTCTGCCCCCCTGCCCCCTGCCTCTGTCCCCCTGCCTCTGTCCCCCTGCCTCTGTCCCCCTGCCTCTCTTCCTCTGTCCCCCTGCCTCTGTCCCACTGCCTCTCTTCCCCTGTCCCCCTGCCTCTGTCCCCCTGCCCCCCTGCCTCTGCCCCCCTTCCTCTGTCCCCCTGCCTCTGTACCCCTGCCTCTCTTCCTCTGTCCTCCTTCCTCTGCCCTGCTTCCTCTGCCATTAATCCTTTGAGGTAATGGCCTCTACTTTGAGTGTTATCCCTTTTTACAATCACCCTATGCCAGGGTTCCCCAATTGGCGGCCCGCCGGACAAATTTGGCCTGTGGGTGATTTTTATTTGGCCCCTCAAGTTTTCTGAGCAAAAAATTATAATTATATTTGTTTTATTGCTGGACATAAAAGACTGTAAAAACACCAGCAAATCAGCTCCAAGGGATTTTAATTTTGGAAATCGGTTTCAAAGTATTCCCATGCATGATAGAGCAATGTATTTGATCCAATAGAAATATAAGCAAGATTTGAAAGGATTATGTTTTAGTCAAATGTTAGATCTGTTTGGGCTTCTTGCGGTCAATTTGCAGTGTACAAATGATTTGTGGATGGCCACCTGACTGTCAGCTAAAGACAAAAATCGTCCCAGCACTGAATTTAGTTGATGATCCCTGCCCTATGCTACCAAATCTTTTTCTGAGCAGGTTTCACCCTGCATAGGGCAATATAGTGCATGCATAAACTGGTCACATAGCAGTCATAAATTAATCGTGGAGTAGTGAGAGAGCAAGCATAGATTAGTCATGTACTTTAGCAGACATAGAACAGTCATAGACCAGGCACTCTATAGTGGAGTGGTCTGTCCTCTCCTCCAGGACCGGGCACACCACTTCAGCTGACTGATTTCCCATCAGCCCTGTATCTCTGATAACTGCATGCTTAGAGGGCTGCAAGGTCTCCACTGTTTCACCCTGCACCGCAACCCTGCGCAGCAGCCATGCTCTGTTGTGTGTGTGTGTATGCGTGTGGTGTGTGTGTATGTGGAAAATGGGCTAGGAACAATAAAAAATTGCATTTTTTAATGCTGCAATTATATTGACATAATAAACACAGATGACACATCCATTTATAATAAATGGCTCATTAACGTTATGTTGATTTTAATACTAAAAGCTACTTTTTTCTCAAGTCCCGATGCTGAACTGAAATAGCCTCGAGCTGCCATTTCCACTGTCTCTAGCATTACCACGTTTTGTACATTACGGTATCTAGGCCTATTGATTCCTGCTGCCATTTGGCTATTGATTGGAGTGGATGTCATTATGCCAGTGAGATTATAGCCCTGCAGCACTGTTTCTGAAGAGACGAGAACCAGTGATGAGATGACTGCTGACTGTTAAAGCAGCTGTGTGTTTCAGCCAAGATACCAACGCACAGCATAGCACAACACAGCACAGCAAAGCACAGCACAGAAAGAGCACAGTTCTCCAAAATACATCCCACCATGCACCTTGCTCTCTCTCTGTACTCTGTAGAAAAGGCTGACAAAGTGCACAGCGGAGTGAGTAAGCGCATTCTGTATTCTGAACACACGCATCCTTTATTGGCATGGCTCATTGCAACCTAATATTCTCTGAGACAGCCACATCCAGCGCTACTGAGTTTGGCTTGCTCTGATTATTCAAATTGACCACAATTGACTAAGAGTGAGGAAAGGGAAAGGGTTCAGGGGTTTGTATCAGTGAAGGCTCCTCAGATGAGGAAGGGGAAGACCATCCTTTTCTGAATTTCATTTAAAAAAATTGTGAAACATTAAAGTTATCCTTTTTAGGTAAAACTATACTAAATTATGTTCACGTCACCAAATAATTGATTAAAACACACTGTTTTGCAATGAAGGTCAACAGTAGCTTTAACTACACTCTTTAGGGCAGCACCATGGTGTAGCCGTGGGACAGCTAGCTTCCGTCCTCCTCTGGGTACATTGACTTCAATACAAAACACAGGAGGCTTGTGGTTCTCACCCCCTTCCATAGACTTACACAGTAATTATGACAACTTTCAGAGGACGTCCTCCAACCAATCAGAGCTCTTACAGGATGAACTGACATGTTGTCCATCCAATCAAAGGATCAGAAAATGAATCTAGTACTGAAAGCATAAGCTGCAGCTAGCTAGCACTGTAGTGCATAAAATGTGGTGAGTAGTTGACTCACAGAGAGAGAAAGACAATAGTTTAACAATTTTGAACAAATTCTTTTATTTTAAAAATGAAGGAGAGAGAGAGAGCTATATGTAGTATTTTATATATTTTTTATCTTCCACTTAATTTGCTAGCGAAGGCTATCCAACACTGGAACTCTTCCAAGTCAAGGTAAGCTTTTGGTTGTATATATTTATTGCCACCGGGGCCTGCCAGTGTAACTGCTGAACTACTTTTAGTGGTTATGATATGGCTTCGAACGTTTTTTTCACCTCGTCACAGACAGCTGACGTGTTGTGCACTGAAGTCCAGAAGCGAAGGGAAAAGGTGAGAGGAGGAGAGCGAGTAGACGCGAAAAGGAATTATACAACGATCAAAGGGATGATGCTATTTGTTTGTGGCTTCTATAAAATGTAACTGTGTTTGCGTGTCATCAGGGTTGTAGTCATTCTGCCGATTCTGCTGAAACACGTTTCTAAAACAGAAGCAAACTGAACGTAACAGAGAAACATACTTGAGTTTGTTCAATAGAAAACTCTTGTGTGCAACTGTTGGACTAATGGTTATAGGGATGGGCAATTCCAGTCCTCGAGGGCCTGATTGGTGTCACAGTTTTGCCCCAGCTAACACACCTGACTCCAATAATCACCTAATCATGATCTTCAGTTTAGAATGAAAGTTGATTAATCAGCTGTGTTTTCTAGGGATGGATAAAAAGTGTGACACCGATCAGGCCCCTGAGGACAGGGTTGCCCACCCCTGGTACACCCTAGATCAGCTAGATGCAGGCAATAGTGTGCAAGGCGTTATTGAATGTGTCACTGTCTGTCACCTTGATCACTCAAATTTCTCTCGACATGTGCACCTACGTTGTAAACTTTCATTCATAGGCTAGGTTGTAGCAACCTCATGATGGGTATAGGGACAATTGGAGTATCATATAGTAGCCTAAACCTATCACTGTTACATTGAACTGGGTGAATGGAATATGAATGACAGTCATCCAATATGCTGTAATAGAAAATAAATAAAAAAGATTAAACGGCACCGACCACCACTGCTGTGTACAGTATTTGTGTGTGTTTGTGTGTGTGTGTCTGTACGTGCGTCCGTGTGGGATGGTGTGTGTTTTACCTCAGCCTTCTCTCTGCATGTTCATACTGGCCTGCTATACTGTATGCAGTTGTAATGACATCCGTCTAGCAGGGTTTGAATTTAAAGAGACTCATAAATGTGATTTGGGGCGTATAGGAACACAAGCCCCAGTACAGTTAGCATGCACTCTGATGAAAACGCTCTGACCTGAAATCTAGATCATGGAAAACCCCCAGTGAACACAGTTATCAAGCGGTCAGCCAGTCGTATTGGGTTCCTGGTGCTGTTTGTGCTGCTGTGTGTGTGTGTGTGTGTGTGTGTGTGTGTGTGTGTGTGTGTGTGTGTGTGTGTGTGTGTGTGTGTGTGTGTGTGTGTGCGTGTGTGTGACTACTCACACCACCAGGCCATGTTCCTCACAGAGAGGAAATCCAAGGCAGTGCACCATGCAACCCATAACCCTAATACTCTCGCAGGACATCAGGATGAATACAGAGCTGATTTTGGTATTAGGAGACACCCACCTAGCAAGTTTACTCTACCCTCTGTGTATTATGTTCATTTTCAAGTCAACAAAATGCGGTTGAGAGGAAATAAGAGGTATATGAATATCAGTGGCGGTCGGTGCCGTTTAAGATGAGGGAGGAGACATTTGTTTTCATGAACATGGCCTTATTTCCATTACATCATATTGAGTGACTCATTCATATTCCATCCACCCAGTTCAATGTAACATCGATAGGTTTAGGCTACTATATGATACTGAAATTTCCCCTATACCCACCATGAGGTTGCTACAACCTAGCCTATGAACGAAGGTTTACAACGTAGGTGCACACAGGTTGAGAGAAACATTTGAGGTGACAGACAGTGACACATGGACAGACAGTGATATTCAATAACGCCTTGCACACTCTTGCCTGCATCTAGCTGATAAAGGGTGTAATCATTAGTTCAACAGTTGCAAACAAGAGTTTCTATTGGACCAATTCAAGTATGTTCTTTATTCAAGTGTTAGTTGTTTATTTTTAGCTTTTGGAAATGCCCAAAGAGCATTTAACATGATACAACAATCTGTATGATTTAAAGCTGGTTCTAAATTCAGGTAAAACAAAATGCATGGTATTTTCTAATGCCAGGCATGTTACTAATCATGTCATTGCTACATTGGCTGGACATACTATAGATCAAGTCAAAGTGTACAAATATTTGGGTGTGTGGGTTGATGACAAGCTGAGTTTCACTGTGCATGTAGAGAACTTGATAAGGAAGCTCAAGCTGAGAATAGGTTTTTATTACCGGCATAAGGCTTGTTTTTCTCTGGAGGCCAGGACGGAGCTGGTACGATATACATTACTGGTGGTTTTAGATTTTAGTGACGTTATATATATGCAGGCCTCAACCACTACCCTGAGAGCACCTGATTCAGTGTATCATGCAGCCTTCAGGTTCATTACAAATCAAAAACGTCTAACACATTGTGATCTCTACAGCGTCGTTGGCTGGTCGTCATTGACCTTGCGTAGGCTTAAACACTGGTATACACTGATTTATAAGGCCATGTTGGGTAAAATGCCATTTTATCTCTGTTCTTTTTTAATCAGGTCGGTAAATAAATATCAATTACGGTCCCATTCTGATTTGCTTCTAACAGTACCAAAAATTAGAACAGGTCATGGTAGAAATAGTTTTAGTTACTCAGCTCCGTGGTCCTGGAATTCTCTCCTGAACATTTAAACATTTGATGATCTAGTTTTGTTGGTGGAGTTTAAACACTTGATTGATGTACAGTATATATCATAGAAGAGTGTAATTGTCTTTAGGACAGCTGTTTTTTAGTCAAGAATTTCGTGTTTTTTAACATAATATGTAATTGTTGTACTGTATGTGTGTTTATAATTTTGTTTAATGTTGTGTTAGTGTATGTAAGTTGTTTTATCTGAAACATTGTTCCCCCTGCTGCTATTGGACCAGGTCTCTCTTGGAAAAGAGATGTTATCTCAATGAGAAAAACCTGTATAAAAAAAGGTAAAATAAAAATGTTTATCCCCATTTTGTTCCGTTTGCTTCCGTATAAGAAACGTTTTTCAACAGAATCTGTGGCTTGATTACATCACTGATCACGCGTAAACACAGTTCACTTTCATAGCAGCCACGTTGTATTCCTTCTCGCATCTATGCGCTCTCCTCTCACCTCTTCCCTTAGCTTGTGGACTTCAATGCACAACACATCAGCTGTACGTGACCAGGCAAAAAAAACTTTCCAAGCCAGTAATACCAAAAAGCTTACCTTGACTTGGAAGAGTTCCAGTGTTGTGTTGGAAAGTCATAGCCAGCTAGCTAACATAGCATCCCTCTGTTTGAGCAGGGTGTTTCACTGGGCTAAACTAGCTAGCTGCATTCGCTAACTAAGTGAAACTAAAGTGAAAAGAAAATGGAAATCTCGCTCTTTCTCTATTTCTCTTTTGCTTCTCCTTCATTTTGGGAGAAATTGATTTATTAACTGTTCCACTACTGTCTTTCTCTCTCTTTAAGTCAACCACTCACCACATTTTATACACTGAAGTGCTATCAAATCAAATCAATCAAATTGTATTGGTCACATACACATGGTTAGCAGATGGTAATGCGAGTGTAGCGAAATGCTTGTGCTTCTAGTTCCGACAGTGCATTAATATGTAACAAGTAATCTAACAATTTCACAACAACTACCTAATACACACAAATCTAAAACGATGGAAAGGAATATGTACATATAAATATATAGATGCGGCATAGGCAAGATGCAATAGATTGTATAAAATACAGTATATGCATATGAGATGAGTAATGTAAGATATGTAAACATTATTAAAGTGGCATTAAGTCACTAGTGATCCAATGATTTGAGTCTGTATGTAGGCAGCAGCCTCTCTGTGTTAGTGATGGCTTTATAACAGTCTGATGGCCTTGAGATAGAAGCTGTTTTTCAGTCTCTCGGTCCCAGCTGTGATGCACCTGTACTGACCTCGCCTTGTGGATGGTAGCAGGGTGAACAGGCAGTGGCTCGGGTGGTTGTTGTCCTTGATGATCTTTTTGGCCTTCCTGTGACATCGGGTGCTGTAGGTGTGCTGTAGGGCAGGTAGTTTGCCCCCGGTGATGCGTTGTGCAGACCTCACCACCCTCTGGAGAGCCTTGCGATTGAGGGTGGTGCAGCTGCCGTACCAGGCGGTGATACAGCCTGACAAGATGTTCTCAATTGTGCATCTGTAGAAGTTTGTGAGGGTTTTAGGTGACAAGCCAAATTTCTGTAGTCTCATGAGTCTCATGAGGTTCTTCACCACACAGTCTGTGTGGGTGAACCATTTCAGTTTATCCGTGATGTGTACGCCGAGGAACTTAAAACTTTCCTCCTTCTCCACTGCTGTCCCATCGATGTGGATAAGAGGGTGCTTCCTCTGCTGTTTCCTAAAGTCCACGATAATCTCCTTTGTTTTGTTGACGTTGAGTGAGAGGTTGTTTTCCTGACACCACACTCCGAGTGCCCTCATCGATGTTGGTAATCAAGCCCATTACTGCTGTGTTGTCTGCAAACTTGATGATTGAGTTGGAGGCGTGCATGGCCACGCAGTCATGGGTGAACAGGGAGTACAGGAGGGGGCTAAGCATGCACCCTTGTGGGGCCCCAGTGTTGCGGATGAGCGAAGTGGAGATGTTGTATCCTACCTTCACCACCCGGGGGCGGACCGTCAAAGTCCAGGACCCAATTGCACAGGGCGGCGTTGAGACACAGGGCCTCAAGCTTAATGATGAGCTTGAAGGGTACTATGGTGTTGAATGCTGAGCTGTAGTCAATGAACAGCATTCTTACGTAGGTATTCCTCTTGTCCAGATGAGATACGGCAGTGTGCATTGTGATGGAGATTGCATCATCTGTGGACCTGTTGGGGCGGTATGCAAACTGAAGTGGGTCTAGGGTGGCAGGTAAGGTGTAGGTGATATGATCCTTGACTAGTCTCTCAAAGCACTTCATGATGACAGAAGTGAGTGCTACGGGGCGATAGTCATTTAGTTATCTTTGCCTTCTTGTGTACAGTAACAATGGTGGCCATTTTGAAGCATGTGGGGACAGCAGACTGGGATAGGAAGTGATTGACTATGTCCGTAAACACACCAGCCAGCTCGTCTGTGCATGCTCTGAGGACGCGGCTAGGGATGCCATCTGGGCCGGCAGCCTTGCGAGGGTTAACACATTTAAATGTCTTACTCACGTTCGGCCACGGAGAAGGAGAGGGAGGGCCCGCAGTCCTTGGTAGTGGGGAACTGTATTATCCTCAAAGCGGGCAAAGACGGTGTTTAGTTTGTCTGGAAGCAAGATGTCGCTGTCCGTGATGTGGCTGGTTTTCCTTTTTTAGTCTGTAATTGCCTGTAGACGCTGCCACAAACGTCTCGTGTCTGAGCCGTTGAATTGCGACACTTTGTCCCTACACTGACATTTCGCTTGTTTGATTGCCTTGCGGAGGGAATAACTACACTGTTTATATTCGGCCATATTCCCAGTCATTTTTCTATGGTTAAATGTGGTTTTTCGCGCTTTCGGTTTTGCGTGAATGCCGCCATCTATCCACGGTTTCTGTTTCGGGTAGGTTTTAATAGTCACAGTGGGTACAACATCTCCTATGCACTTCCTTATAAACTCACTCACCGAATCAGCGTATAAATCAATGTTGTTCTCTGAGGCTGCCCGGAACATATCCCAGTCCGCGTGATCAAAACAATCTTGAAGTGTGGATTCTGATTGGTACTAATTTAATTCTCTGATCCTTCGATTGGGTGGACAACATGTCAGTTCATGTTTCAAGAGCTCTGATAGTCTGGAGGACGTAAGCTAGCTGTCCTCCAGCTACACCAGCTACACCATACAGTAGTGCTGTTGAGGCCACTGTAGACCTTCTTTGCAAAATAGTATGTTTTAATAAATTATTTGGTGATGTGATGATATTTAGCATAATTTTATCTAGAATGGATAACTTTTTAAATGTTTTACCACTTACATTTTTTGGAAATTCACTGAGGAGGATAGTCCTCCCCTTCCTCCTCTGAGGAGCCTCCACTGATGCATATTTTCTCTGATGTCTCTGTGGGGTGGCTATTCAACTTGAAATAGCTCGGCTATTTATTGTCCAATAAATTGAGCATGACATATTCGTTTGTCATTGTTTCACGTAGTAAAGATAAAATGAAGCGTTTACAGACAATAGCACTGCAGACGTCATAACCCACAACTCCTACTTTACAGGCAGAGCTCAGACTGGTTTCAGTCCTCAAGGAAGCCAGAGTGGAGTCTTCTGGAATAATGTATTTTCTGTTGGTTGCTTCTTCTCATTTCTGTCAGTGTCTGCGCCCCTACTTAACAACTAACATTATTTTCACTCACACAGTGTGAAGGACCATATCTTTGTTGTTATGCGTTTACCAGGAAGGAGATTTATTTTCATACTCAGTGTTATGGAAAATGTAAAACCGCAATTGGCGTATTTGAAGCTGCAACTGAAACAGTTCCTCTCACCGGAATTCGGGAATAGTGGACAGAGAGAGTGGGAGAGAGAGTGAGAGAGTGAGAATCAGTGAGTGAGTGAGAGCGATAGAGAAATAGAGAGTGAGAGAGAGGCCTGTCATTTTTCGAATGTTTGAGAGGGTGATGAGGTAAGTGGTTGTGCTAGAAAGGAGAGTCAGAACCGCAGGTAATGCAAGGTGTCAGGATGTCTGCATGTTTCCAGATTACTGGACACTGAAGGACAAGGTCCATTGGTTAGTGTTGCTATCTCCAGCTCATTTGTAGGACTATGTATTGTATGCAAATAAAATAGTTTATGATATCAGTGTGTTCGTGTGTTTTTTTTTTTTGTCAGACATCGTTTATTAACCGGTTTGAATTAGGATTCGGGGGTGTGAGTGCAGCACGCGCCGTTTCTGAATCTTTTTTTGTGGTGTGGCGGGGGACTTCTCTTGGCTCCGTGCCAATGCGAAGAAATGTCTCGCGCTGAACAAGAGATGATTTTCTCTGTGGAGACTCGGAGGCATGCACTGCTTTTTGCTGCTGAGTGGGCACGCGCTGACTCCTCAGAATAAATAGCTGCCTTAAATAAAATTAGGGTTTTTCTTCCCCACCCGCCTCCCCCAAACGGAAACACCATCCTTTGACAATTCTGCACGCGCAATTTTTGGTTTACAATCACTTGAACCTCTATTCACTCTCTCTCATAGTGAACAATATTCTTGACCATACACACATCCAGTATCGAAATAGATAAGGCGTACTAACTTCATATTTATTCTTCTGAATGTTATGTTGAGTAGCCTAATAAACTTGAGAGCGCAGAGGCAGGGACTCAAGGAAATAGAGCCGCAGCAGCGTTCATATTCAAACAGTCTGCATCCTTTGGAATATATTACAAACCACCCTCATTGACCTAACTCCCCCGAAACCCAATTATCGCCTTTGTGAAGGTCTCACCCTCCTCGAATTTATTCAAGGTATGCTAATATTTTGACATGTCTCATTCAAATGTAATAATGCACTTTTCTCCCTTACATCTGTGGTAAAACATTACGCAAAAGACATTTGAATATCTACCACTAGCTGATAAGTTTAGCGGACCCGCTTACCTCAACTGCTAGTCGCTGTCCAGGGTGCTGAAATTCCCCTATTCCTCTGCAGCAGGCTCCGGAGACGACCGTTTAATCCACGGAGAGCTAGGCACAGCATACAATGTAAAACGCGGTCCAACTACTGTGGCCGTAAATTACCTTGAAAAAAACTAAATTCAAGCCAACAGCATCGATAGAATAAGCCAACTGTGAAAATAATATCTTCAAAATTCTGATTTATAAAACCGACGATGCAGAAGTAGGCAAGTGGCTATGCTCTCCACGGCTCCGGGCCGATTTTGCCGGTCTAATTGGCGTCTCTTTGCTATTTGCTTCTTCTTTCCCGGATTTTTTTTTTCTCTCTCTCTCTCTCTCGCTCTCTCATTAGATTTATGGTCAATTTACTTAGGCGGTCTCCCCAGCCTACATGTTTCGTAGCCTATACACCACCTGCTCTCTTTCCCCCCTTTGCCCCTCTTTTCCTCTACAGTCCCGTGGTTTGCTTTTATTATAGCAACAGTTTCCTACATGACGGTTAGCGAAAACCAGTGAAGGGGGTGAGGGAATGTCTTTCTCCTTCCCTGGTGGGGGTACTGTGCGCTCTCTCTCTCTCTCATTAGCTTTCAACACCACATGAAGTGAACGGCACCGACTGCTACAGTAATTATATGAACTTATTGAGGATAGGACCGTCCTTTTAAACTTATTCAGGAATCACTTATCCGACACACTGATGCTCCTCTCGCGTTCCGACTCATTTTCTCTGATTAGGCCTAGCTAATCAGTGTAAATTAGAATGATTGGCACGATGTGACGTAAATGCATGAGTGGGATTGGAGAACTGAAGGTTATATAGGCCTACCTTGGCTCAATCAAAGTGAATTATCTATTAGATGTATCAAATCAAAGTTTATTGGTCGAGTACACAGTTTAGCAGGTGCTATAGTAGGTGCAGCGAAATGCTTACGTTACTAACTGTGTGTGTGTGTGTGTGTGTGTGTGTGTGTGTGTGTGTGTGTGTGTGTGTGTGTGTGTGTGTGTGTGTGTGTGTGTGAAATAAGCTACTAAAGATTTCGCTTCTTTGGTCACTGTATCACAGTTCTATAACCCATTTCTCGGTATCAGAGTAATATTTCATTTTATATACAGTACTAGTCAAAAGTTTGGACACTGACTCATTCTAGGGTTTTTCTTTATTTTTACTATTTTCTGCATTGTATAATAATAGTGAGGACATCAAAACTATGAAATAACACATATGGTGGCATGTAGTAATGTCACGCCCTGACCATAGAAAGCTGTTTATTCTCTATGTTGGTTGGGGCGTGATAGTGACTAGGGTGGGTCATCTAGGGGAATTGTATTTCTATGGTGGCCTGATACGGTTCCCAATCAGAGGCACCTGTTTATCGTTGTCTCTGATTGGGGATCATATTTAGACAGCCATTTCCCCTTTGTGTTTCGTGGGATCTTGTCTATGTTTAGTTGCCTGTCAGCACTATTTGTATAGCTTCACGTTTCGTTCGTTGATTTTGTTTTGTTTTGCTGAGTCTCGGGTTATAAAAAATATGTGGAACTCTACTCATGCTGCGCCTTGGTCTTCCTTTAACGACGGACGTGACAAGTAACCAAAAAAGTGTTAAACAAATCAAAATATATTTTATATTTGAGAGTCTTCAAAGTAGACACAGCTTTGCACACTCTTGGCATTCTCTCAACCAACTTCACCTGGAATGCTTTTCCAACAGTCTTGAAGCGGGCGGTCATGTGCCTGTTACTGAGGAGTGGCTTCCGTTTGGCCACTCTACCTTAAAGGCCTGATTGGTGAAGTGTTGCAGAGATGGTTGTCCTTCTGGAATGTTCTCCCATCTCCACAGAGGAACTCTGGAGCTCTGTCAGAGTGACCATCGGGAACTCGGTCACCTCCCTGACCAAGAGCCTTCTCCCCCGATTGCTCAGTTAAGGCCGGGCGGCCAGCTGTAGGAACAGTCTTGGTGGTTCCAAACTTCTTCCATTTAAGAATGATGGAGGCCACTGTGTTCTTGGGGACCTTCAATGCTGCAAAATGTTTTGGTACCCTTCCCCAGATCTGTGCCTTGACACAATCCTGCAACTGATTTCAATTTTGAGTGTCATAGCGAAGGGACTTTATACTTATGTAAATAAGGTATTTCTGTTTTTTATTTTTAATACATGCATGCTGTGGGGATGTCTTTCAGAGGCAGGGACTGGGTAAATAGTCAGGATTGAGGGAAAGATGAACGGAGCAAAGTACAGAGAGATCACTGATGAAAACCTGCTCCAGAGCGCTCAGGACCTCAGACTTGGGCGAAGGTTCACCTTCCAACAGGACAACGACCCTAAGCACACAGCCAAGACAAAGCAGGAGTGGCTTCGGGACAAGTCTCCTAATGCTCTTGAGTGGCCCAGCCAGAGACCGGAATTGAACCTGATCGAATATCTCTGGAGAGACCTGAAAATAGCTGTGCAGCAATGCTCCCCATCCAACCTGACAGAGCTTGAGAGGATCTGCAGAGAAGAATGAGAGAACGTTTCCAAATACAGGTGTACGAAGCTTGCAGCATCATACCCAAGAAGACTCAAGGCTGTAATCACTGCCAAAGGTGCTTCAACAAAGTACTGAGTAAAGGGTCTGAATACTTATGTAAATGTAATTTCAGTTTTTTTATTTGTAATAAATTAGCAAACATTTCTTAAACCTGTTTTTGCTTTGTCTTGTGTGGGTATTGTGTGTAGATTGATGAGGAGCAATATCTTAATAATCCATTTTAGAATAAGGCTGTAACCTAACAAAATGTGGAAAATGTCAAGGGGTCTGAATACTTTCCGAAGGCACTGTATTTCCTTTCGAAGCTGAAACACTACAGTAAGAGTAGTTCTTCGGAATGTATTACATTTTTTATCTAAGAAATCATATGTACCAATAAGTAATGAAAACATCTGTGGTACTGCAACAGAATAAGTCAACGTTCCTTTGACTATAATAATAATTACTTGTGAAATTGCCTTAAGCGCTGTAGTCTATTGGTGCAAAGAATATTATTTTTCTGAATGAAATAATAGCCCCCTAACCACACTAATATGTGAAAGCAATTTTTGTGAACAAATGTTTCATTTTGTAATTATAACAAGGTTGGTAGAAACATGTGAAATGTTGCAGCTCAAGTCTGTTGCAGCTCAAGTCTACTACAAAACCCACAATCCAATGCTCTGTCTCTCTGGGCAGGCTGGCTAGCTAGCTAGGTTGCTAGCTAGCGAGAAAACATAGCTACACGTAATAATGCAAATGTCAATATCAGCATGTGTTGTAGCTAGCTGTAAGATCGCCTAAACAAACTGCACTATCAATTGAGCAGTCTTACTCATGAGTTCAACTTGCGGTATGTCTCTGACACTGCGCTATAAACGTCTCTACCCAGAGAGAGAGGGAGACCAGAGTAATGTTGCTTTACCACAGAGATACACTACCAGTCAAAAGTTTTAGAACACATTCAAGGGTTTTTCTTTATTATTACTATTTTCTACATTGTAGAAAAATAGTGAAGACATCAAAACTATGAAATAACACATATGGAATTATGTAGTAGCCAAAAAAGTGTTAAACAAATCTAAATATATTTAATATTTGAGATTCTTCAAATAGTCACCCTTTGCCTTGATGACAACTTTGCACACTCTTGGCATTCTCTCAACCAGCTTCATGAGGTAGTCACCTGGAATCCATTTCAATGAACAGGTGTGCCTTCTTAATGTATTTGAGCCAGTCAGTTGTGTTGTGACAAGGTAGGGGGTATACAGAAGATATACCTATTTGGTAAAAGTCCATATTATGGCAAGAACAGCTCAAGTAAGCAAAGAGAAATGACAGTCCATCATTACTTTAAGACATGAAGGTCAGTCAAAACAGAGCGTTTAAGAACTATGAAAGCAAAAACCAAGTGCTATGATGAAACTGGCTCTCATGAGGACCGTCACAGGAATGGAAGACCCAGAGTTACCTCTGCTGCAGAGGATAAGTTCATTAGAGTTACCAGCCTCAGAAATTCCAGCCCAAATAATGCTTCACAGAGTTCAAGTAACAGACACATCTCAACATCAACTGTTCAGAGGAGACCATGTGAATCAGGCCTTCATGGTAGAATTGCTGCAAATAAACCACTACTAAAGGACACCAGCAAGAAGAAGAGACTTGCTTGGGCCAAGAAATATGAGCAATGGATATTAGACCGGTGGAAATCTGTACTTTGGTCTGGAGTCCAAATTTGAGATTTTTGGTTCCAACCACCGTGGCTTTGTGAGATGTGGTGTGGGTGAACGGATGATTTCCTCTTGTGAGAGATGATGAGATGATGAGTGCTGCATCATATGACCTGGCCTCCACAATCCCCCGACCTCAACCCAATTGAGATGGTTTGGGAAGAGTTGGCTCGCAGAGTGAAGGAAAATCAGCATATGTGGGAACTCCTTCAAGACTGTTGGAAAAGCATTC
Source organism: Salvelinus namaycush (assembly GCF_016432855.1). Classification (NCBI taxonomy): domain Eukaryota; kingdom Metazoa; phylum Chordata; class Actinopteri; order Salmoniformes; family Salmonidae; genus Salvelinus; species Salvelinus namaycush. Next base: position 10,665,433 of record NC_052335.1, read on the forward strand.
CAGGTGAAGTTGGTTGAGAGAATGCCAAGAGTGTGCAAAGCTGTCATCAAGGCAAAGGGTGGCAATTTGAAGAACCCCAAATATAAAATCTATTTAGATTTATTTAACACTTTTTTGGTTCCTACATGATTCCATATGTGTTATTTCATTGTTTTGATGTCTTCATTTTTATTCCACAATGTAGAAAATAGTCAAAATAAAGAAAAACCCTTGAAGGAGTAGGTGTTCTAAAACCTTTGACCGGTAGAGTACTTTTAAAACATTCCTGAGCATTTGACAATAGACTCCCAGAGCCCAGTTGAACATGAAAAAACGGAATAATGGAGAAGGCAAAACACTTGGTCTCAATGTTAAAAACATGTTGTTTTACTATACTAGTTCCTGTATCCCAGAGTCCTGCTTTTCCACTCCAGTCCTAACAAGGTCACTCTCAGCATTGAGGAGGAGATGGGAAACTCCATTGGAATAGTATTAACTCCCATTGTGTACTTTGCCCATAAGTTGACAATGGGCCGCACGGTGCATTCTGGTTGATTCTGGGACTAGGAGAACTCTCCTTCAAGGATTGAATGGGAGTCAATTTGGCGTTTAGCTTAACAAGAAGTACCACATTGCAACAAGAAGTACCACATTGCAACAAGAAGTACCACATTGCAACAAGAAGTACCACATTGCAACAAGAAGTACCACATTGCAACAAGAAGTACCACATTGCAACAAGAAGTACCACATTGCAACAAGAAGTACCACATTGCAACAAGAAGTACCACATTGCAACAAGAAGTACCACATTGCAACAAGAAGTACCACATTGCAACAGGAAGTACAACATTGCAACAAGAAGTACCACATTGCAACAGGAAGTACAACATTGCAAATATTTTCCAAGATGTGAGATAATTAACGCGTTGTCTGTAATATCGTATAGCTTTGGAATCGTGACATTACGTACTTTCGAGTAAGACAGGCACGTTTCTCGACTCATACTCTATTAGCTTAGCGACTCATACTCAATTAGCTTAGCAACCGCGTGACGCTGCATGACAACGTGAATGCAGTTGGTCGACAGCCAGTTGGGTGGGTCGTTTCTCCATTCATTGCCCAATGGGATTTCTATCTCTTTCTTGTTGTAATATCTCGGTTTCCTACAGACACAGGGCGCAGTGTGACATGGTAACTTGAAGTAGAAATGGAGTTGAATAATTTGGTATACTGTTTAGCTTGAGCACATCTAAGCGAAATATATACTTTGTCATGGTGGTATGAGTGGATGGAAGCGTTCTCTAGACTAGTATGTGTATACCATCTATTGGTTCATTAGGCGATCTGGAGTGCAGGCAATTGTTTTAAAAACATTATGAAATGTGATAGTGTGTTATCCCCTATCTCCAGTGATGAGAATGATGTAGCTATGACACGTTCCTACACGTTTTCCTGATTTTCACAGACTGACCACTTAAATCATAATGAATTGTTTTATTTGACACACTGACAGGACATAGGATTTCGCTAAATTGACAGGAGTTTCATCGAAATTGACAGGAGTTTCATGATTTTTATTTCTGCGGGTGAATTACACCTTTAAGTAATGTCCCAGGGCGCAGATTGTCTATATATCCTTGCGTTTCCTTACGTTGATGACTTTTTAACCACGTTGATTCATCGCCATAACATAGATTTTTTCTTCTTCTGTGCAACATGGAAACAACATTGATTAAACATTTTTTCCCCCCAGTGTCTATTTTCTATACATTATTTCAAAGCATCAAATAACAGTTATTTAATATCTTCACCGAAGAATTTATAGACATTTGAAGTTCATCTTACCCTGGTGCTTTCCCTAACGATATTCTCTTAGCAGCGGTGTCAAGTTCTTTCATACTATTTCAGTGTCACAGTTCTCTTTCAATGCTAAGTGGATTTCTCTCCTGTCTCCTTTTTTTTTATGAACCTCTAATGTAAGAACGCTTCTTTTCCCCTTCCTCTATCCATCTAGCGTGAAACCTACATTTAAGTTTTTCCTGTATTCAGATTGTAGCCTACTGAACACAGACTTTCCTGTTGAGACACAGAGGAGGAATCCGCTTTCCTCTTCTGACAGGCTGAAATTATGATTAGTATTCTTGAGTCCTCCTGCAGCAAATATGCATTTCACGCTTGCATGCACACAGAGTGGCAGCTGCGAAGGACCCTCCAGTGACCAAGCGCTGTAGCCAGTCACATAGTCTCTTCAGATGTGTCCTAAATTTGCTCATGCTTTGAAACGCAACTTGAGCTTATGAGCCTTGGGGAACACCAGTCAAAAGAAATAGCTAACGGGATCATGTGTCACAGACTGTTTTGTATGGTTAGCAGTTAGCGCTACAGCAAGTACTGGTAACTCATCATCAGACTTTGACCTCCAGTGCCAAAATACAAATATCTGTCTGTTCCTCCTTTGCTAGATTAGAGAGTGTGTGGTCATATAATTATTTTTCTACCACACAAAAGTGTGATTTGACACATTCGGCCTGTCTGTACCCTTCCTCAGCCCCATAACAACCCTGCTTCTGTCTTATTACTGCACACACACACACACACCCACACACCCACACACCCACACACACACACACACACACACACACACACACACACACACACACACACACACACACACACACACACACACACACACACACACACACACACACACACACACACACACACACACACACACACACACACACACACACAGAGGGCATAGCTAGGGGATTGTGCCACTAGTTTGGGATTGTGTGTTTGTGTGGTATAGTTTATGCAAGCGTGCATGCATCTTATTTAGCTACTTCTTTTGATATTTGGGCTCATCTGCATGGTTCCTAGCTGCATTATTTATTCTTCATGCATGCTACACTCTCTTTCTTGTCTTTCTTCCCTTTGTAGCAGCACTATATGTCCAAACCATGCCAAGCCAAGCTATACTGGCTGGCCTGGTTACGCAGCCACCATAGTTGCTGGAACTGTGTTGGAAAGGACAATGTCAACAGCCAAAATATAATGCCACAGTATTTTTTGATGGTATGACGGTACTTGGCGGTTTCTGAAAAATGTAAGTTGTAAATACGTTTTATGCAGTGATGTAATGGTAGAAGAAGTGTGTAAACTATAAACTCCAGTGGGTGTCACGCCCTGACCTGAGATATCCCTGTTTTCTTTATATTTTGGTTAGGTCAGGGTGGGACTAGGGTGGATACGCTAGTTTTTGTATTGTCTCGGGGTTTTGTATTGTCTAGGGGTTTTGTATGTCTAGGGTTTTGTAGGTCTAGGTATTTGTATGTTTATGGTGGCCTGATATGGTTCCCAATCAGAGGCAGCTGTTGGTCGTTGTCTCTGATTGGGGATCATATTTAGGTAGCCATTTCCCTTTGGTGTTTGTGGGTTCTTATTCTATGTTTAGTTGCCTATCTGCACTATTTCATATAGCTTCACGTTTCGTTCGTTTTGTTAGTTTGTTCAGTGTTCTTTCTTTAATAAAGAAGAATGTACGCATACCACGCTGCGCCTTGGTCCGATTCGTATGACGAACGTGACAGTGGGCGATCAAGATAAGTCAAACAACAGATATAAACGAAAACGAAAAGTGTATTTTTTGCATTTTGATTGCATTTTAATGTAGTCTTATAGGGAAGGCCTAATGTAATTTGATGTATTTCAAATATGAAACGAGTTACACATCAGGTCAGCCCTCCCAAAATACTTCATTTAGACTGGACATTTGAAAAAGTCAAGAGAAATAGAATGGGGAGATGTTCTGATCTTCATCTAAGTCACAACAATAGACACACAGTGTGCTTCAACTAATAACACACAAAGTGTTGTATTTTTCTTGTCTATATTGAATACATCATTTAAACATTCACAGTGTAGGTCGGGAAAAGTATGTGAACCCTTAGGCTAATGGTGTTCATTGGAGAACACCACGGAAGAAGCCACTGCTGTCCCAAAAAAAAGTCTGAAGTTTGCAAAAGTGCACCTGGATGTTCCACAGCGCTACTGGCAAAATATTCTGTGGACAGATGGAACTAAAGTTGTGTTGTTTGGAAGGAACACACAACACTATGTGTGGAGAAAAAAAGGCACAGCACACCAACATCAAAACCTCATCCCAACTGTAAAGTATGGTGGAGGGAGGATCATGGTTTGGGGATGCTTTGCTGCCTCAAGGCCTGGACAGCTTGCTATCATCAACAGAAAAAAAAGTTTATCAAGACATTTTGCAGGGGAATGTTAAGCTATCTGTACGCGAATTGAAGCTCAACAGAAGTTGGGTGATGCAACAGGACAACGACCCAAAACACAGAAGTAAATCAACAACAGAATGCCTTCAACAGAAGAAAATACGCCTTCTGGAGTGGCCCAGTCAGAGTCCTGACCTCAAACCGATTGAGATGCTGTGGCATGACATCAATAGAGCAGTCCACACCAGACCTCCCAAGAATATTGCTGAACTGAAACAGTTTTGTAAAGAGGAATGGTACAAAACTCCTCCTGGCAATTGTGCAGGTCTGATCCACAACTACAGAAAATGTTTGGTTTAGGTTAATTCTGCCATAGAAGGGTCAACCAATTACTAAATCCAAGGGTTCACATACACATTGTGTTCAATAAAGACATGAAAACGTATTGTTTGTGTTATTAGTTTAAGCAGACTGTGCTTGTCTATTGTTGTGACCTAGATGCAGATCAGATCAAATGTTATGACCAATTTATGCAGAAATCCAGGTATTTCCGAAGGGTTCACATAATTTTCTTGCCACTGTACGAGGTAGTTGTGGTGATTGATTGAGGTAATATGTACAGTGCATTCGGAAAGTATTCAGACTTTTTCCATATTTTGTTACGTTACAGCCTTATTCTAAAATTGATTAAATTATTTTTTCCCCTCATCAATCTACAATCATACCCCATAATGACGAAGCAAAAACAGGTTTTTAGAAATGTAAGCAAATTTATTAAAGAAAACAACTGATATCACATCTACATAAGTATTCAGACCTTTTACTCTGTTGAAGCACTTTTGGCAGTGAATACAGCCTTGAGTCTTCTTGGGTATGATGCTACAAGCTTGGCACACACATATTTGGGGAGTTTCTCCCATTATTCTCTGCAGATCCTCTCAAGCTCTGTCAGGTTGGATGGGGAGCTTCGCTTCACAGCTATTTTCAGGTCTCTCCACAGATGTTCGATCAGTTCAAGCCCGCTCTGGCTGGGCCACTCAAGGACATTCAGAGACTTGTCCCGAAGCCACTCCTGCGTTGTCTTGGCTGTGTGCTTAGGGTTGTTGTCCTGTTGGAAGGTGAACCTTCGCCCCAGTCTGAGGTCCTGAGTGCTCTGGAGCAGGTTTTCCATTAAGGATCTCTCTCTCATCTTTCCCTCAATCCTGACTAGTCTCCCAGTACCTGCCGCCGCTGAAAAACATCCCCACAGCATGATGCTGCCACCACCATGCTTCACTGTAGGGATGGTGCCAGGTTTCTTCCAGATGTGATGCTTGGCATTCAGGCCAAAGAGTTCAAACTTGGTTTCATCAGACCACAGAATCTTGTGTCTTATGGTCTGAGAGTTATTTAGGTGCCTTTTACTGAGGAGTGGCTTCCGTCTGGCCACTCTACCACAAAGGCTTGATTGGTGGAGTGCTGCAGAGATGGTTGTCCTTCTGGAAGGTTCTCCCAAGGTTCTCCCATCTCCACAGAGGAGCACTCTCAGAGTGACCATCGCGTTCTTGGTCACCTCCCTGACCAAGGCCCTGCTCAGCTCTAGGAAGAGTCTTTGTGGTTCCAAACTTCTTCCATTTAAGAATGATGAGGCCACTATGTTCTTGGGGACCTTCAATGCTGCAGAAATGTTTTGGTACCCTTCCCCAGATCTGTGCCTCAACACAATCCTGTCTCAGAGCTCTATGGACAATTCCTTCGACCTCATGGCTAGGTTTTAGCTCTGACATGCACTGTCAACTGTGGGACCTTATATAGACAGGTGTGTGCCTTTCCAAATCATGTCCAATCAATTGAATTTACCACAGGTGGACTCCAATCAAGTTGTAGAAACATCTAAAGGATGATCAATGATAACAGGATGCACCTGAGCTCAATTTCAAGTCTCATAGCAAAGGGTCTGAATACTTATGTACATTTCAGTTTACTTTTTTTTTATATTATCAAAAATGCCTAAAAACCTGTTTTCACTTCGTCATTATGTGATATTGTGCGTAGATTCATGAGAAAAAAACATGAATACGTTTTAGAATAAGGCTGCAATGTAAGAAAATGTGGAAAACTCAAGGGGTCTGAATGCTTTCTCAATGCACTTTACATGTAGATTTGGTTAGATGTCTGATTAAAGTACTATGCACATGTAGGTAGGGGGTGAAAAGCAGAAAGTCCGTGTAGGCGTTTAATAAATTAACTGTTCAGTCTTATGGCTTTGAGGTAGAAGCTGTTCAGGAGCCTTTTGGCTTAGCCCTCTACTACCGCTTGTCATGTGGTAGCAGAGGGAACAGTCTGTGACTTGGGTGGCAGGAGTCGTTTAGTCCTTAGTTTAGTGATGAGCTTGGAGGGCACTATGGTGTTGAACTCTGAGCTGTAGTCAATGAACAGCATTCTCACGGAGGTGTTCCTTTTGTCCATGTGGGAAAGGTAAGTGTGGAGTGCAATAGAGATTGTGCCATCTTTGGATCTGATGGGGTGGTATGCGAATTGGAGTGGGTCCAGGGTGTTCGGTGTTGATGTGAGTCATGACCAGCCTAGCAACATTTTTCATGGCTACAGATGTGAGTGCTAAGGGGCAATAGTCATTTAGACAGGTTACCTTAGCATTCTTGGGCACACGGACTATGGTGGTCTATTTGAATCATGTGGATATTACTGACTGGGTCAGGGAGAGGTTAAGAATCTCAGTGAAGACACTTGCTAGCTGGTCACCGCATGCTCAGTGTCCGGGTAATCCGTTTGGACCTGCGGCCTTGTGAATGTTAACCTGTTTAATAGTCTTATTCTCATCGGCAACGGAGAGTGTGATCACACAGTCGTCCGGAACAGCTGGTGCTCTCATGCATGGTTCAGTGTTGCTTGCCTCGAAGCCAGCATAGAAGGCATTTACCTTCTCTGGTAGGCTTGTGTCACTGGGCAGCTTGTGGCTGGGTTTCTCTTTGTAATCTGTGATAGTTTGCAAGCCCTGCCACATCCAACAAGTGTCAGAGCCGGTGTAGTAGGATTCGATCTTAGTCCTGTATTGAGGCTTTGCCTGTTTGATGGTTCGTCTGAGGGCATAGTGTGATTTTTCTTTTTAAAGCGTCCGGAAAAAAGTGTTTTTTTGAAAGCATCACCTCTAGCCTTTAGCTCAGTGCGGATGTTGCCTGTAATTCTTGGCTTCTGGTTAGGATATGTATGTACGGCCACTGTGGGGACAACGTCGTTGATGCACTTATTAATGAAGCCAGTGACTGATGTGGTAAAGTCCTCAGTGGCATTAGATGAATCCCGGAACACATTCGAATCTCTGCTAGCAAAATAGTCCAGTAGCTTAGTGTCCGCTTTATCGGACCACTTCCGTATTGAGCGCATCACCAGTACTTCCTGTTTGAGTTTTTGTTTGTAAGCAGGAATTAAGAGGATGGAGTTATGGTCAGATTTGCCAAAGGGTGAGGGAGAGCTTTGTATGTGTCTCTGTGTGTAGAGTAGGTGTGATCTAGAGCTTTTTTTCACTTCTAGTTGCGCAGGAGACATCCTGGTAGAAATGAGGTCAAATTGATTTATTTCCCTGCATTTAATCCCCGGCCACTAGGAGCACCGCATCTGGTTGAGCATTGTCTTGTTTGCTTATGTCCTTATACAGCTTGTTGAGTGTGGTCTTAGTGCCAGCATCGGTTTGTGGTGGTACATAGACAGCTATGAGAAACATAGATGAAAACTATTGGTAAATAGTGTGGTCTACGGTTTATCATGAGGTATTCTAACTCAGGCGATCAGAACCTCGAGACTTCCTTAATATTAGAGATTGCGCACAACTGTTGTTGACAAGGAGGCACACACCCCCTCCCCTCAGATTACTTAGTGTGTATATATAAGCAACTATTTACCAGTTCTTTTACTTTTACTCATTCTTCAAGAGTCAGGTTTTTTTTGTTTGGGGGATGTCTGTAGAAACGTCTGGAGACGTGGCACCTTAAAAATTGCAATAATAAGTGGGTAAATGCTAAGTAACCAAATAAAAAGTTGTGTAAACGGCGTTTACCCTCCACTACATCCCTTGTTTAATGAATAGTTGATGACTGTAGGATGGCAACAAATTAATTATAGGTGGTTTCAATGGTCTTTCTCCATTCGGATTGTTTTAATAACGAACCAAACTAGGACAAAACTGACATTGAAGTAGTCCAATTTGTAGAACTTTTTATTTATTTAGCACTGTATCAAAATATCGTTATAGACAGTATTGTAAAAATCCATACCAGAATGTGGATCCATACCGGTACACACTTAGATAAAAATTCACTATTAATTCATAATTGATTGAACTCATATAGCGCTTTTCACCCAAATGAGGCACTCAAAGCACTTTACATAGTAGGGGGAACTCACCTCATCCACCACTAATGTGTAGCACCCACCTGGGTTATGCACAGCAACCATTTGCTTGTGCCAGAACGCTCACCACACATCAGCTAAAGACGTCACCTTACGCAGGGCAATGTCCCCTTCATTGCCTTGGGGTATTGGGCTCTCCTTAGACCAGAGGGAAGAGTGCCCCCTACTGGCTCTCCAACACCACTTCCAGCAACATCTGGTCTCCCATCCAGGGACCGACCCTGCATAGCTTCAGAGGCAAGCCAGCAGTGGGATGCAGGGTGGTATGCTGTTGGCAATATAACCTAAAAGTGTTCTTTGGCTGTCCCCATAGGAAAACCCTTTGAAGAACCCTTGAGATGGTTCCAGGTAGAACCCGTTTTGGTTCCATGTAGGGGGTTCTACCTGGAACATAAAAGGGTTCTATATGGAACCAAAACAGGTTATCCTATGGGGACAAAATAACCTTTTTGGAATCCTTTTTTCTAAGAGTGTATACCTTAAAATACAATATATTGCCCAGCCCTAGCCGTAGTCTTTAGTACAAAACACAGTCTATAGCCCTACCCTACCTAGTTCTCTGTATGACCTCCATGGTCTTGGTTGTGCTCTGTAGGGTGATCTGTGTATCTAATGAAGTGCCCCGCTGGCACTACATCAGCATACAGTCCTTTCATCCGTATATCTTTCATAGCGAGCGTGTTTCTTATCCTCTGGCAAGAAGAGGTGTCAAATAGAAGGCTATGTGCTCCGGAGGAGTAGAAAACAGCTCCCCCTCCTCTTCCTCCTCCCTACCTACCTCCCTCCTTCCAGCCTCGTGCTTCTCCTCGCGGCTCTTTCATCTGTGCTGCTCTATAAACAAACCTCTTTACCATTTCAAAGATTCCACCTGCGTGCTCTTTATCCAGTATACAGTCCTACAGCACTGCATCACATCACACCATGCCATGGGGAGGGGCAGGCCTGTGTCACCCACTGGCTATGTGGCAAACCAGGTGGTGGTCATTTGGAAAAGGAGGAGGTAGGTGTAGGTATGTTTTTGGGGGATGTGAATATAGGTATGTCTATTTACTAAAGGTATTCAGTGTTCATGTTTGTTTGCCAATCTACAATATGTGAACAGTACAGTAGTTATGTGAGAACACTGTATGGTGTGTGGGTGGGTGTAAGTGTTGAATAAAGAGAGACAGTGTTGGAGAGAATCTCTGTCATTATGTCGTTATGTGTATTTTTGAATGGGTTTCTGTGAAGGAGAACGAGGGATAGAAGAGGCATTGTGAACTGTAAAAGTGTGTGTGTGTGTGCGAATGTACCGTGAGTGTGTGTAGATGTGCTGTCGGTGTGTGAGTGGGAGCGTGGAGGTGCGTTAGAAGGTTGGCTGGCAGAGCGAGAGAGAGAGAGAAGGACCTGTTCCAGTCTAGGACACGGCTTAGATCAGCATGTTGAGTTTTTGCCAGAAATTTTCTCCCTCTCCGTTAATAATTTCCTTACTAAAGCCAAATCTTATCAAACCAATTCCTTTTGTCTGTCACAGCACTTGTTAAAGGGAAAGTTCAGTGTTTTATAACTCAATGTTAGATGGTTCCTCACCCTGAAAGCAGTCTATGAACCAGGCGAACCATGGATTGCAGTTTCTACTTTCTACATGAACTTGTAAAAACCTGAACTTCCCCTTTAATAGACTATGGAGACTTTTCTCCCAAATGTTCATTTATATTTCATTTTCAAGAATATAATATTTCTAAAAGTTATTTTTATTGTGGTTCTATATGAATTGAATGGCTTGCTCTTTAATCCTTCATACTTGCTTAACGTTGTTTTACGCTTTACCTCTAGTTAGGTAAATACTTGGGCACAATAAGCATTTTGTAAGCCATGACAATGTAGCAAATTGTATTTCATTTCGGGACTGAATTTAATGGAAGTGTGAGAGTGCGATAGAGATTAGAGAGAGAGAACGAGTGAGGGAGAGAGATTATAAAGTGGAGAGGGAGGTCAGAGGGGTATTAGAGGCATGGGGAGGGAGAGAGAGAGAGAGAGAGAAAGAAAGGAATGATAGGTGAGAGCAAGAAAGAAAGAGAGTGAGAGAGAGAAAATAATACATTTGTGGACAAAATTTTGTTAGCAGGTGAGTGAGTATGAGAGAGAGTTTGATATTATATGTCATATTTTTTTAATGTTTACTTTGAGCCTTGTCAATAAAGTATATGAGAGAGAGAGGCAGTCATGTAGACGAACAGCTCCTGACTTGTTGTAACTTTCTGGTTGTTTAGAGTGAGATTACAAGATTAAATGAGCAAAAAATATATAGGTAATCAAATTGTTCAACTGAAGATCAACACAGGAGGAAAAGATTGACATAGTGTGAGTTAAAAGACCAGTCTTAATCGTGCTAACTAGCTAAATTCAAATTTGTCAGCTAGCTTACTGGCTAGCTTCAACTCTTTACTGGTGGTAACAATGGCAACATGGCCACTGAGGCAGCAGCAGAGACTGAGAGACCCCCCCCTATTTTTTTGAATTTCCATCAGAAATCAAATCAGAGAAGGTAAGAATACATTTTAAACACAGAATTCAGAGGGAGAACCCAAAAACGTTGTTTACTGACTGCTCAAACAACAGGAATGTTACGAACCTGTTATTTTACACAGACCACACTACTGCCTGGCATACAGCTGTAACCAGGCATTTCAGGAATACGACAAAGAAAGGCATTTGCAAGGGAAGACAAATACACATTTTTGACAGCGAAAAAAGACCAGGAAAACATGTTTCTGACAGTAAATATGTACCAGACTGGCACTGTCATGGTCCAGGGCAGTGAGGCTGCACTCAGCTCTTTTGTGCAGGACTTCCCCACCCTAAGGAAGATAACGGAAAACAAAAAGGACAAGGACAGCACCCCGACCTCACTCCAACAGCAGGAGCCCAGATCCACACAACAGGTCTATCCTCCCCCCTGCCTGCATACGACCACCAGAGCCAAGACCACACCACCATCAGCCTGCTGAGAAACAGGCTGGCTCTGTTAGAAGTATGGGTTACTGAGCTAAAGGAGCAGCCCCCCAGCTACACCACCTCCAGCCCAGACACAGAGCTTCTACAGGACCAGATCGACCAGTGTAGGACCCAGCTGAATAACTGTCCAGGAGCTGAGAGAGAGCCTTACCACAGCGCTCGAGGAGGTAAAGACCACCACGAGGAGAGAGCTAGTGCAGGTAAAGGAGGAGATGGCAAAGGAGTTGTCTGTCATCAAGAGGGTGCTGCAGCACAGAGAACAGACTGTAGAGACTCCTAGAGAGAAGCTTCAGCCCCCCTCCCCTCCACAGGGCACAACAGCAGGACCAGCGCATCTACGCAGAGGCCCTCAGAGGACAGGAGTACTCTGTAGGATTGATCAAGATTAAACAGCTGCACATCACACACACACACACACACACACACACACACACACACACACACACACACACACACACACACACACACACACACACACACACACACACACACACACACACACACACACACACACACACACACACAGCTATTGTACTAACAGTTTACTTGTTCAATGAATAGGAAGAAGGGAAAAAGATAAATGTTTGCTGTTAACAACTTAGTCGTTACTGTATTTTTGACTGTGCTATTCTTTCTTTTTGCAACAGGAAATCACTATCAGTTAGCATGTGTAACATTCAGGGCCTAAACTCATCAGCCTTTGGACGTCATCATTCTGCAGCAGACATGGTGTAAGGCAGACATTGTCACTCACTGTCCCACAGGCTACAGAGATGTTGGCCATCACCGAAACACAGCTCTGTCAATACAGGCAGAGACTCTGGAGGATTGATCATTTGGTACAAATCCGAAATACAAAATCTAATTGGTAAATATCAAAATTGGTTCAAACGGAAAAAATTACTTGTTCTGGCAGAGAAAAAGATGTGTCCCTTTGCGCAATATATACCCTCCCCCCCCCTCAGAATCCCAGAGAAGATATTCCCCACCCTTGAGGAAGAGACATACCATTTACAGGCCCAGGGCTCATCTGTGGAAACACAAATGCGGGCACAGGAACACTACCTGATCTAACGACCACACGAGGGGACAGCTTTATTACAGGCCATACTGTTTCTAACTGTCTTAATCTCCCCCATAGAAACAACAGTGACAGCACCATCAATAAAACAACGAAAGGGATCTGTTGCAGCTCTGTTGAAGCCTGGGTCTGTACTTTGTCAGTGATAGGTTACTCTTTGGGGAGAATTACCTATTGCTCACCTCTTGGCCACAGCACAGTAGACTATATGATTACAGACATTGACCCTTTCTCTCTCAGCTCATTCACTGTCAAGCCACTAACACCTGTCTGATCACAGCCAAATTACTTTGTTCCCCAAAAGAACAGACATGGAAATTACCACACAGCCCAGTAAGCTGTACAACATCAGAAATTAATACAGATGGGCCCAAAACAGCACAGAAGAATAGCAGAAAGCAACCAGTAACCAAAACATCCTAACACTCTTAGATAACTTTCTCGATACAACCAGTGGCGATTTTAGCATGTAAATCTTTTTTAAATAAATTGCTGAAAATGTGTCTCTCTGCCCCGAATGACGGGTCACCACTGGATACCACACCCACCACTCACAGTAAAGAATTAATCAATCTAGCAGTAAAAAACATCAACAATATATTCAGGCAAACTGGAAAAGAAGTGCAACTGAAATTGATAAAAAACGAAGCAAAAAAGAACACAGATGACAACTGGTTCAGTGCAGGTTGTATAATTATAAGGAAGTAAATTAGAACACTATCAAACCAAAAGCACAGAGACCCAAATAATGGTGAATTATTAAACATACACCCAGAATCAACAAAAGCACAGTACCACAGCAAGCAGCTGACATTAATTGAGGAGTCCATAAACACAAACAACTTCTGGCAAAATTGGAAAAAGCTAAAACATTTTGACATATGGACAACCCATTTTAAAACACTCTACAACGCCATTCAAATTGATGCAAACACAGAACAATGCCAAATTCATGAGAAATGAACGAGGGAGATGGCTTCCTAAATGAGATGCTCTAATTCACTAGTGCAAAATTTATATTGCCTATATTGAAATTGTTCACTTGATCCTGAGTGTAGGTTATTTCCCTGACATCTGCAATCAAGGACTCATAACCCCAATCTTTAGGAACGGAGACAAATTTGACCGTAACAATTACAGGCATTTGTGTGAACAGTACCCTGGGGAAGGTTTTCTGTAGTATTATAAATGTAAGAGTTCTAAACTTCCTTAATAAGCACAATGTCTTGAGTAAAAGCCAACTTGGATTTATACCAAAACATTGCACGACCGATCATATTTATACCCTACACACCCTGCCTGATGTCCACCAAAATAAAACCAAAATGTACGCTTGCTTTGTCAACTTCCAAAAAGCATTTGATTCTATTTGGCATACAGGACTGTTCTACAAAGTTATTGAAAGTGGTGTAGGGGGTAAAACATATTACATAATTAAATCAATATATACTGGCAATATGTGCAGCATCAAACTTGGCAAGAAAATAACAGAATTTCTATCCAGGGGTGGGGCCTTCGCCAGGGTTGCAATCATAGCCCTGCAATCTTCAATATTTACATCAACGAATTGGCCACTATTCTAGAAAAACACACAGCCCCGAGTGTTAGTCTCCACAATTTAGAGGTTTAATACCGTCTTTTCGCAGATGACCTGTGCCTGTTGTCACCAACTGCACATGGCCCACAGCAGAGCGTAGACTTGCTAGAGCAGTACCGCCAGACCTGGGCCCTGTCAGTAAACTCCAAAAATACTAAAATAATTATTTTCCAGAGAAGATCCAGATCTCAGGCAATTAGACCAAAGTTCTCAAATGCTATAAAATATATAGAGTACTGCACACAATACTATTACTTAGGTTAAAAAATAAGCTTAACTGGACACCTTAAAGGGGCAGTGAATGAACTGAGATAGAAAGCACGCAGGGCATTCTACGCCATTAAAAACAAATTGAAATTGAAATACTGTACCTATTTAAATTTGGCTAAAATTAATTAATTGTGTCTTTGAACCAATTGTACTTTATGGCAGCGAGGTGTACAAAACAAGATTTCACCCAATCGTACAAACACCACATTGAAACCCTGTATGCAGAGTTCTGTAAGATTATCCTACATGTCCAGAGGAAAACTACAAACAATGCATGCAGGGCAGAATTAGGCCAATATCTATCACACCCTGACCATAGAGAGCCCTTAGTGTAGTAAGTCAGGGCGTGACTAGGGGGTGTTTTAGCTCAATATTTCTATGTTGGTGTTTTGTATGGTTCCCAATTAGAGGCAGCTGGTAATCTTTGCCTCTAATTGGGGATCATATTTAGGTAGCCATTTTTCCCACCTGTGTTTGTGGGATATTGTTTTGGGTTTGTACATGTGCACCACTACTTTCACGTTTCGTTATTGGTTTATTGTTTTTGTTTAAAGTTTCACCGTAATAAAGATGTGGAACTTCAATCATGCTGCGCCTTGGTCCGCTCATTACGACGATCGTGACAGAATATCCCACCAACAAAGGACCAAGCAGCGTGTGACGGAGATAAAGGAGTTTTGGACCTGGGAAGAAATCATGGGAGGTTGTGAGACCCTTCCTTGGAAGGAGACACCAAGGAAGGTGGAAGGACAGCGACGACGCCGGGGACCACGGCCACAGAAACCCCAAGATTTTTAGGGGAGGGCACATGGAGCTGGCGGCTGAGCAGCGGGAAGAGCCAGAGACCGTCAGGGAGGCGATGGAGAAGTTGGGAGAGAGAGAGATGAGAGAAATGTTATGTAGGTGTGTTCTGCACGACATCCGAGCTGAAGAGCCTGTCAGCAGTCTGGTGAGTCCTATGCCAGCTCTCCGCACCCTTCCTGAAGTGTGTCACCAGTCCGGTGCAACCTGTGCCGGCTCCACGCACTAGGCCTCCAGTGCGCCTCCCCAGTCCGGTACGTCCTGTGCCAGCTCCCCGCACTCGCCCTGAATTGCGTGTCACCCGTCCGGTACCACCTGTGCCGGCTCCACGCACTAGGCCTCCAGTGCGTCTCCCCAGCCCGGTACGTCCGGTGCAAGCTCCCCGCACTCGCCCTGAATTGCGTGTCACCCGTCCGGTACCACCTGTGCCGGCTCCATGCACTAAGACTCCAGTGACGGTTCACAGTCCAGAGCTTCCAGCGGTGGTCAACGGTCCGGAGCTTCCAGGCAAGACGTCCAGTCCTGCTCCATGGCCGGAGTCTTCTTCTGCGCCGGTGTCTAGTCCAGGCCCGGCGTCCAGTCCAGCTCCAGGGCAGGAGCCTTCCTCTGCACCGGTGGCCAGTCCAGGCACAGCGTCCAGTCCCGCTAAATGGCAGGAGCCTTCCTCTGCACCGATGTCCAGTCCAGGCACGGTGTCCAGTCCCGCTCCAGGGCAGGAGCCTTCCTCTGCGACGGTGCCCAGGCATGGTGTCCAGTCCAGCTCCAAGGCCGGAGCCTTCCTTTGCGCCGGTGCCCAGTCTAGGCACGGTGTCCAGTCCTGCTCCAGGGCAGGAGCCTTCCTCTGCGCCGGTGCCCAGTCTAGGCACGGTGTCCAGTCCCGCTCCAGGGCAGGAACCTTCCTCTGCGCCGGTGCCCAGTCCAGGCATGGCGTCCAGGCATGGCGTCCAGTCCCGCCCCAAGGCCGAAGCCTTCCTCTGCGCCGGTGCCCAGTCCAGGCACGTGTCCAGTCCAGCTCCATGGCAGGAGCCTTCCTCTGTGCCTGTACCCAGTCCAGGCACGGTGTCCAGTCCCGCTCCAAGGCCGGAGCCTTCCTCTGCGCCTGTACCCAGTCCAGGCACGGTGTCCAGTCCCGCTCCAAGGCCGGAGCCTTCCTCTGCGCCGGTGCCCAGTCCAGGCACGGCGGCCAGCCCAGCTCCATGGCCGGAACCTTCCTCTGCGCCGATGCCCAGTCCAGGCACGGAGTTCAACCCGGCGCCAAGGTCAGATCCAGGGTCTGAGGGGGGGCTTCGACACGCACTGGAGCCGCCACCGACACTAGTCTCCCCCCAACCCCCCATTTGGTTTCAGGTTTTGCGGCCGGAGTCCGCACCTTTGGGGGGTGGGGGGGTACTGTCACGCCCTGACCATAGAGAGCCCTTGGTTCTCTATGGTGTAGTAGGTCAGGGCGTGACTAGGGGGTGTTCTAGCTCAATATTTCTATGTTGGTGTTTTATATGGTTCCCAATTAGAGGCAGCTGGTAATCGTTGCCTCTAATTGGGGATCATATTTAGGTAGCTATTTTTCCCACTTGTGTTTGTGGGATATTGTTTTGTGTTTGTGCATGTGCAACACTACTTTCACGTTTCGTTATTGGTTTATTGTTTTTGTTTAAAGTTTCACCGTAATAAAGATGTGGAACTTCAATCATGCTGCGCCTTGGTCCGCTCATTACGACGATCGTGACAATATCCACTAATAATAAAAACAAAAAAATGAGCAATTAAGTTTAGGAAACATCTAAAATGCAGTGACCCCTCTCATACCATTACCAAGCCCTGCAATGCCAAGAGCTGAGCAAAGAAAAGAGTCCTTCATCCAGCTGGTCCTGGGGCTGAGTTCACAAAACCTGTTCTACTAACACAATGAAGCCTCAGGATCAGAACATCCAATCAATCAGAATAAACCAAATTACAACACAGTCAAAACAAAACTACTGTCACGTTCCTGACCTGTTTTCTGTTGTTTTGTATGTGTGTAGTCGGTCAGGGCGTGAGTTGGGGTGGGCATTCTATGTTATGTGTATCTATGTTGGTTAATGGGTTACCTGATATGGTTCTCAATTAGAGGCAGGTGGTTTACGTTTCCTCTGAGAGCCATATTAAGGTAGGTTGTTTCACATTGTTTGTTGTGGGTGGTTGTTTCCTGTGTCAGTGTTTGTTGCACCATACGGGACTGTATCGTTCGTTCGTTCGTTTTGTTTGTAGTCAGTACTGGTTCGTTCGTTCTTCGTTACGTGTAAGTTCGTAGTCCAGGTCTGTCTACTTCGTTTGTTGTTTTGTATTGTTGTTCAAGAGTTTTCCGTCTTCGTCTGTTCCTTGTAATAAATAATATGTCATCATACCTCGCTGCACATTGGTCTTCTGATCCCTCTCTCCTCTCCTCGTCCGAGGAGGAGGAAGAGCTAGAGTTACGTTACAACTACATTGTTTATTGGGAAACACAAGCACAAACACAAAGCAAAATACAGTGCTACGTGGCCTTAAATCGACAGTACACTGTGGCTAACTATTTGACCATGGTTACTTATCAAAACCTTAGAAAAAAAGTAAAGGCTGAGCAACCACTGCACCACAACAGAACCTGAGACAGAGCTGCATTTTCTGACAAAATGTCAAAAATATAAAACAATTAGAGAGTGTAATTCCCTCAAAATTGAAACCACTTTTCAAGGTTTCAAAGACCTCTCTGATGAGAAGGGGCTACCCTTCCTGTTGGGGGATGTCACGTATACTCCCTCTCCGGCCTCTAGGTCATCAGGCTGCTGATTACCCCACACACCTGTCACGATCGTCTCGTGCACCTGCGCCTCATGAAACTCACCTGGACTCCATCACCTCCTTGATTATCTTCCTATATCTGTCACTCCCCTTGGTTCTTTCTTCAGGTGTTATTGACTGTTTTCATGTCGGTGTGTTTGTGTTTTGTGTTCATTGTTTGTTTAATTTATTAAAACACTCACTCCCTGAACTTGCTTCCCAACTCTCAGCGCTCTCGTTTCAGGGAAGAACGCAGAGAGCTGTCGGTTGGCAGCACACTACATGTAGTGTCGTAAGATGAGGGACAGTGTCTGACAGACC